>NC_090931.1:73881851-74556018 GCF_040938575.1 Ambystoma mexicanum | reverse complement strand
AGGCAAGTGGCATGATATACAGGGCTAGCCGGACACCAGGCATCTGCACTGGGACGACTCCAGCAGCCAGGAAGATTTACAATTCAGACGCACATTGAAAATGCACAGAAAATGCATTTCTCTGCCCCTTAATCATCCTCCTCGGCCATGCCCAGCTAATTGGATAAGGAGTGAGGCAGGAAAGCACAGACCCCAACATGAAGTGAAAATACAGATGACATCTGCATGTATTGCGGGAAAGTGGAGCTCGTTGGCTAATTGACCACCGCGGTGTCCGGAGAGTCACCAACAAGCTGGCCCGAATTTCGGCTCTACTTTTCTCATTGTATATGCATGGGCTTACAAACACCAATGTGGTAGGGCTGGATAGCAGGTCTGGATGCAAGTAAAGCTGGTAACAAGGGTCCAGCTGGCAGCACTGAGTGCTCAAGTAGGCAGTACAAGTAAGGTTAACCGACGTGCCACCAGCAGGAAGGTTAGGCTGCCTTTGCCAAATCCACAAGAATAATTAGACTTCTAGCAAATGGCTACATCATTCGGCTTCAACTCTACGGGCAAAGTAGGAACTTAATTTGATGGTATATATATATATATATATATATTCAGTGAAAAAACTTTGTTAAAGGGACGTTACGGTTAAGTTGCGCTGCTAAAAACCTTTCAAATTCAGTGAAAAAACTTAGTTAAAGGGACGTTATGGTTAAGTTGCGCTGATAAAAACCTATGAAATTCAGTGTAAAAACTTTGTCAAAGGGACGTTATGGTTCCAAGTAAAACCGAAAAACCCTTGAAATTTGCCAGTTATGCTAAGCTAAGCAACCACAACTCGCGCCACCACCGTGCACTGCTAAGACTAACACCCAGGACATCAAAGATGACATCACAAATGTCATTGATGACATCACTGATAACATCACATGTGTATGTACTTTTCATGAAATATGTGTACAAGGGATTCTTATTATAATGTTGCGAAACAAGTGTCAAGGATCATTGCAATAAATATCATACCCTAATTAGTGCATTGAACGATGCATTGATATAAATAGCATTCTATTATGGGGTTCTATCTAGTATATTAAGCAACTCATACAGAAACATAACATTGTGTGCAGTGTACAAGATGAAGGTATAATATTCGTAATGTTAATATGTTGAATAATGATATGATAATTGTTTTAATAGATTTTTGTGTACTGTGAAATCTGTAATAAGTAGCTAATAAAACACATGTATTACATAATTGCATTACTATAGACAAAACACAAAGAGACAAGAACACATACCAATATGGGTATATACAGGGAAAGTGCAAGTTAGCAAAAAAGCACAAGTAGTAGCAGAAGCAATTCATAATTTAACTGATTATTTTCATGCAAATAAATGATTTCTCTGTTTCAAAGCTGCTATTCACCCTATGTATATGTATCACTTGATGTGAATGGACCCTAAGGAAAGTAGTGTGAGTACAATGTATACAAATATGACCATATACAGGGAAAGTACAGCCATAAAAAAAAACAGAACTATCAGAAAGTGCTCATAAGTCTATTGATTATCTTTATGCACAAAAAGGATTGCTGTCTTTCAAGCTTGTGTCTTCCCGTATGTATATGTTTCATATGATGTGACTGGACTCTAAGGGAATTACTGTAAGAACCTACTTGAAGGATACGTCTACAAATAAAATAACATTTTTAGTTTCTGACTGTTACTGAAGAAAACCATGTGGCCTAGATATGTCAGCAAAAGAAAAAAGAGTGAGCCAGACATGTGATGTCATCAGTGATGTCATCAATGACATTTGTGATGTAATCTTTGATGTCCTGGGTGTTAGTCTTAGCAGTGCACGGTGGTGGCGTGAGTTATGGTTCCTTAGCTTACCATAACTGGCGAATTTCAAGGGTTTTTCGGTTTTACTTGGAACCATAACGTCCCTTTGACAAAGTTTTTGCACTGAATTTCATAGGTTTTTAGCAGCGCAACTTAACCATAACGTCCCTTTAACAAAGTTTTTTCACTGAATTTGAAAGGTTTTTAGCAGCACAACTTAACCATAACGTCCCTTTAACAAAGTTTTTTCACTGAATTTCTTAGGTTTTTAGTAATGCAACTTAACAATAATGACTTTGACTTTATATACATATCATATGGAACTGACTGAATCTCTTCTACTGTACTTGATGTCCGCGAACTCATTTAACGTTCGCGGACATGTTCGAAGAACAGTACCACTACCTAAAAACTCTGGGGGGGTATGTTTGATTGTTATATCATAACATAGGAACATTTAACAAATTCAAAAAGAAGCACACAAACACATTATATGTACTAATACATAAGAAATGTAACCCATATATACAACACACTAACCATTCATTTAAATGCACTATGTTCTAAAATGGAATATACCACAAGAAAATAAATTGGCTTCCAACATAATTACCTCACAAACACGACAGAACTGAGAACAAGAGCAGACCCACTGAGTACATAGGACATATCTTACCTGAAATAGTAAGTGTACTTAATTGTATTCATATATTTATAAACTTTCTGTATTAGATAAAAAAAATATATTATCTTTTTTTTTCTCTCACAGAAATGTCTAGTACTCTGGAATGGCTAGAGGAGCATTTCCCACATGAAGAAATGTCACAAGATAGTGAAACTAATGGTAAACACTTTATAATATAAACCATTTAATTATTATTATTTTGTATACATTTAACATATATATATATATTTTTGTACAGAGCATACCAAAATAGAAAATACTTCAGAAAAACCTGTTATGGATAACACTTTTCACAGTATAGAAGAAAAAATTGATTTATTGTTGACTAATTTTAATAATTTGAAACCTTTTGTGGAAGATCATTTTAAACCAAAAACCTCATACCATTGCCCCACATGCACTTGTCCCTCCTCACCATGTCCCAGTCAATTATCCCCAAACCCTCTCCATAACCCAAAACGTTTTGATGAGACTTCCATCCCTTCTTCACCTAATAACAATCCTGTTGAAACCCCTAATTCTCCTGTTTTTGTTTCTGTTTCTGCCTCACCTTCTCTGTCATAAATTATTAATATATGTTAAATAAAGTTTAATTTTTATATTGTGTTGTAAATAGTTTCATTTTTTTTTTTAAAACAATGTAGGTGTCCGCGGACAGTGCAGGTGTTCTGAAATGTTCGTAAATAAACGAAAATGGAGGTGTCCTGAAGAACACTATACCTGTTCGTACTGTTCGCTAGCAAGATGAAACTATTATAAGAACACACGCGGTGTCCTGAAATGTTCGTAAAAAAAAAAAATTAAAGTGTCCTAAAGAACACTATATCTGTCTGTAGTGTTCGCTATCAAGTTTAAACTCTTCTAAGAACACAGTTGGTGTCCTGAAATGTTCGTACGGAAACGAAAATGGAGGTGTCCTGAAGAACACTATACCTGTTCGTAGTGTTCGCTAGCAAGTTCAAACTGTTCTAAGAACACACGCAGTGTCCTGAACTGTTCGTAATTAAACAAAAATGGAGGTGTCTTAAAGAACACTATACCTGTCCGTACTGTTCGCTAGCAAGTTGAAAATGTTCTAAGAACACAATTGGTGTCCTGAAATGTTCGTACTTAAACGAAATTGAACGTGTCATGAAGAACACTATATCTGTCCTTAATGTTCGCTAGCAAGTTTAAACTGTCCTAAGAACACACGCAGTGTCCTGAAATGTTCGTTTCACGTGTGACGCAATTTTAATTAGTTCAGGACCCGAACAGTGTCCGTAGAACATCAACGCGCATGCGCTAGCCAATCTCCGTGCATTTGGTGTCCTGCGGACATGCGCTTCCTTCGCGGACTTCTTCGCGAACGGATCATATGACCGCACCCACGCTGATCGCGTGTTCTGAATGCGGACACTGTTCGGGTCCCCGAACAAATTAAAAGTACCTTTTCAATTAATCCATAAAATTTTTCAATACAATCTCACCATGGCACAAGTCCAACATAGTAATCCTGAGTTTCTACATACCTTTTGAAACTTTTCTAACTTTTTTTGTGTTCGATCTGACCGCGGACAGCGCGCATGTCCGCGGACCGCGCACAAGCACCACTATAAAAGACCATGCCCTAGAGCTTATTCTCATTGTGTTTCTGGCTATTCTTCAAAACACAGCGATTTTTGCTGCCACCTGCATATTACACCATCATCGAGATGGCATCCCTGGCTGCTGAACTGCCACCTGATGCTGCACCTGCTTCAGCACCACCCCCACCCCCTCCACCACCACCACCTCCCCAAGGGCCTGAAGAGGGGAACAGGAGTGAGGATGCAGAGGAGGAAGAAGAGGATGATGAGAATGAGGTAGAGGAAAACCCTACTACGCGCACTAGGCGTGAGTCTTGGGTGTGGCGGTTATTTACCATTCATGGGAATGTTCCTAAGGCTCGTGCGAACCGTGTTACCTGCAATGAGTGCAAAATGATACTCAGTCGCTGGAAGCACGGTAAGTACAGCTTTGGGACCACTACTATGAAGCGACACCTGAGGTCATTTCACTCTGGGGCTATTCGCAGGGTTGTACCTTGCGAAGAACATAGCACGTTGATTTCCTCTACTTCACCCTCTGTTTCTGATCCTGTCACCACAAGGATCACCTCTGTGGGACAGCGTCTTCCTCAAGCTGCCTCACAGGCCATACAGAATGATGATGACCGTTACCTTTCGAGGGTCACAGTTGTATGTATGTACTGTGACACAGTACTCTGCAGGGGGGAGCGACTTCGTAGTGCTTTTGAGCCTATCGTCTCAGAGCACGAGAAGATCTGCTCACTACCCAAATAAAACCCACTCTACATCTTCCTCTCTCAGCTCGCCCTTTCTTTTCCCTGTGGTTGGTTTCCCCCCCTTTACCTTCCTTTCCCCTCCTCTCCTAGCGTGTCGTGTAAAAAACCAAAAAAAATACAAAATATCAAAAATCAAAAAATAAATAAGGCTCTTTTCAGAGCCGCCTTTCACAGTTAAAAAATAGAAGGGAAAATAAATTAAGCAGGGCCCTTTGTAGAAGTCCACAGACAGTTCGCGAACATTTAAAAAATTGGGTTGCTACCCTATCACAAACATTGCAATTTTCTCTGGGAGGAAGTGGTGGCTCTGAAAAGAGCCTTTGGGAGGTGTTTGTAAGTCAAAAATTATAAATGCTTAACACCTACTTCAAAATGGATGTTGTAATTCCAAAAAAGGTCGCAATGCATTTTGTACATTTCTCAGAAAAATCTGATTGCCAAAATAAGTAAGATGGACTCCATCTTTGCGAAAAATGTTTGTACTACGAAACTGAATATTTTCATTGTGAAAAGAAGACATGGCAAAATCTTTTAGAAAGGCACAAACAGCTTTATTAACATTGCGCCTTGCTTTTTCCATTTGTGGACCAAATGAAGATGAACAAAGCCACATTTGTCTCTGTGCAATCCGTGAAAACATCGCTTGAGAATTAGGAAACATGTCCATAACCTTCCCAAGTCCTTCTTTCATAGCAAATTGCAAAGAAATTCCAGTCACATGTCCTAACCTGTTCCCTCCACAATGAATTACAATTATGTCTGGATGTTGCTCTGTCTCCAAAGTAGCACAGAGAGATAGCAAGTCCAACCACTTCATTCAACGTACTCCATGCCAGTGTACTTCCACATGTGGGAATCCAAGATCTACAGCTACTCCACAGCTTTCTGCATGCACCTTCAACCAATATATCCATGAATCTCCCAAAATCCATACAATCCTTTTCCTAAAATACACAGACATAGCTATCTGTTGTTCTCTCAGCAAAAACAGTATATGAGAAACTCTCTTCTGGCACAACACACCCACTAAACTTTCCTGACCAATCCCTTTTAGTACTCATTCTCATTTTCATGACTTCTGAACCCAAAAATCCCTGGATGGAACTCCCGATGTCCGCGAACTACCGCCATGTCCGCGGACATATTGTAACATGAACAGCCCTTCTACCATTTCCACTTCACTCTCTCTGCCATTCCCTCATTGGATGTAGCTAAGAAATCACATGACCATGCACCAATCACATTCAAGACCTCTACATCTAACTGCATCATCATAGATCAGCACTGCAAATGTACTGTGAATCTCTCTGAGTACAAGTGTCATATCATTGGCAAGCACCATCTACCAGAAATACTGTACTAGTCTCCAAGATTTCTACTTGCAGCTCCATGCATATCCATATGCATGAACACAAACTTCAGGTATGCATATTTTCTGTACAGTAGATGAACACATTTTCAAACAGACTTTTAGCTTGTGTAATCTGTAAAAGGAATTTACTGTATTTTTTTCAATTTCCTAAAATCAACTATCACGTATAAACCATTGTACTATTTATTTTCTTTATACACCCACACTCAAATCATGTTAAACTAACATGTTTTTAATGAAATATATAGACTACATATATTCAAACAAAATTGCATGCAAGCACAATCTATGTTTAAATCTTTAAAAAAAAATACTTATACAATTTCATATTTTTTTGTTTTTATTTATGTATTTACTTAATTACTTTAATTTAGACATGACATTGAGGCGCTATTACCTAGAACAGCTTAGTTACAGAAATAGTGGTATTCACTGGTATATTATAAATTTCACAAGACATAGTAAAGATATTTTTTTTGCTACAGTTAGTCATTCAATACAATTTGTTCATTAAGAACATATCATATGTACTGAACTGATGCAATGTATCTTATGTAAATAAATTAGTTTAATGGTTTTAAAGAAGGCACTGAGGATTTCAATTAAAAAAATCAATGTCTAAATTAAAAACAGCGCTATATACAAACAAAGTTACTAATTTGAAGCTTTTACAATTGCAGTGAAGACCAGTCTCATGAAAAGAAGCAGCCGAATTCGAAGAACAAAGAAGAACTAAGAAGTTACCTGTTAATTTAAGAAAAAAAAGTAAGTAGAATATCACCATAATATTTGTATTATTACTCAAACATACTATAACGTTAATACAAGCTATTTCTGTGCCTAGAAAATAGAGATTGTGTACCATTTTGTCCAGAAATCTCCATGTCTTAAACAGCGATTTACAGCCAGAATGGCCCACAAATTCCTATTTTTGGACACACAAATTACCCAACTGAACCGCTACAATATTCATATTATAGAACAAACAACTGTTTTAATTGTATACATTAGATTTACTATTTGTACTTTTCCATACCACTAGCTTACTTTTTTTGTCATCTGAACCCCAGTTTAGTAACACATAAATTCAAGAATACCTATCCCTACTAGTTGTAGTTCCCAATGCACAATAACACACCATTACATACATCTTTATCATCTTACTCAAACACTCATGCACACAGCACACATACATTCCAGAACACCCCAACCCATATCTTCTTTATTTTTTTCAACAGACCCTAAAGAATGCCTACCAAAAGTCAAGTCCGTAGAAAGCAACGCAAAAGTAGAGCAAATGAAAATAAAAGTTTCCAACATAAGCATCCATCTCTAGCAGAATTTGTAAAAAAAAGTTGAAACAAAACAGCTAATACAGTCATTTAGTGAAACACAAGACGTTTCAAGTACAAAAACTTTGCCTCCTCTATCAAAATGTAAAACAAACCAAAAAACAATTAACAGAAAATCAGCTATCACTACAGATAAAACTACTTCTTCAAATTTTAATATAGTGCAAAGTAAGCATACCAAGAAAAGTATTTTAGCCAAAATGTACCATCACAAAGTCCTTCAAAATCTTATAAAAACAGGAGAGAAATCAGGTTCAATGCTTAAAACCTATCGTAGGAAATTAATCTTAGAAGCGTTGATGGACGGGGCGCTGTTGAGCAGCCGACAAAATGGCTGCCTAGCCTTTCAGCTCCGTGCGCCGCTGCTACGAATCTGGCTACATCTGCGGTTTGCTGTTCTCCCCCGATCTGAGACCTGGCTCCCACCTTGCTGATACCCTGAGCCACCTGCCTGTGAAATTTGGCCCTGATTCGGACCTTCTGACTCTGGATTCAGCCGCGGGCTCTGCCCTCCGCGCTGGGCCGCTCTGGGCCCTCGCACTTCCGACGGGCGGGCTGTGTGGCGGCGCCGAGATACCCTTGCTGTTGCTGGTGGCTCCGCGGCTCGTTTGCCTGACTGGCCCTCTATCAGGACCGCCGCGGCCGGCTGTCCTGGGCTGATGCGAGGGGGCTGTATGTGTGACCCACGCCGGCCGCGCTGATTCGACGTGGGGTACCGGCGCCTGCTGCCTGGATCTCCCTGCCCGCTGCCTTACGCTCTTGCAGTGCCTCTGCCTCGCCTCACTCTACGCCGCGGCCGCTGGGGCGCCGCGGCCCACCTGGAGGATATCACCCGGCAGCCCGGAGGCCTCGCTGGACGTCGCTGGAGCTGGATCGTCGGCCGCGTGTGGCGGCCGCCGGGGCCCTGCGTGGTCTCGCTGGGACTCCGCCATCCTGTTCCTGCGCGCAGCCGGGCGGCCGCTCATGAGGTGAGGAGTTGCAATTCCCTGGCCCGGCCCGGCTGCTGGCCCCCGTTTCCTCGCTAGGACTGGACCCCGCGGCCCGGCGTCTGCCCACTACACCTCCTGAGACCCACGGGAGCCGGCTGCCTGGTCAATCCCGGCCCGGGGTGACCCTCCCCCGATAGCTCTGCCCGCCGTCAAGATGGCGGCCTCCACCACGTCCCTGTGACCGCGCGGAGCTACTGCACCCACACTAGTCCTACCACGGCACTTGAGCTCTCAGGCTTCACGCCACACGATGTCCAGCAGGTCCAGAAACACCAGCAAGACCGGGGCCATGGACAAATTTGCAAAAGCCACCCCGAGGGCTGAATCGCCCCATGCATCATGCGTCCAGGACGAATCACCACCCCCTGCGGAAGGGCCCCCTGCAGACCTGACGATCATGATGGAGTCAATGGCTAGAAATTTTGCAGCCTTTCATGAAAAACTGGACGACATTAATGCAAATGTGGCGTCCCTGAAGGCTAAACTAGATCAACAGGGGGTGCGAATCACCGAAACTGAACACAGGATCAGCTCTAATGAGGACAATATAGTCACACTGCAGAGTACGGTGTCTACCCTTGTCGCAGACATGAAGTCGGTAAAGGCCAAATGTGATGACCTCGAATCCAGATCTCGTAGGAACAATATACGCATTATCGGTGTCCCGGAAAATGCACTGAAGGGTCGACTTGAACTGGCTGTTGAGATCCTCTTGAAGGAACTTTTAGACAATCCTGATTTGTCCCCCTTCTTCACTGTTGAAAGGGCTCATAGAGCACTGGCTCCGCGCCTCAAGCCTGGGGACTTCCCGAGGCCCATTATTGCGAAAATTCTGAGCTTCAGAGACCG
Source organism: Ambystoma mexicanum (assembly GCF_040938575.1). Classification (NCBI taxonomy): domain Eukaryota; kingdom Metazoa; phylum Chordata; class Amphibia; order Caudata; family Ambystomatidae; genus Ambystoma; species Ambystoma mexicanum. Next base: position 74,546,612 of record NC_090931.1, on the reverse strand, counting down.
TGACCAGATCCTCCGCCTTGCACGCGAAAAAGGCGAGCTCAGATTGGACTCACAAGTGATTCGAATTTTCCCTGATTTCTCGATCGGAGTTCAGCAGGAGCGTCGCCAATTCATTGGCGTTAAAAAGCTGCTCAGGGAAAGAAGTATTCCCTATGCCATCCTATTTCCTGCGCGTCTAAAGTTCACATTTAACAATAAACTCTACTTCTTCACCGTGCCCTCGGAAGCAGTGAAATTCATAGAAGCACATATTCCCCCTCTTCCGCCCGCTGACATGATGGGGAATGTCTAGATTCTGCTTGTGGCCTGCCCTTGTTGATCGGCCTCTGGTCGGGCGCTTTAGATGGTTCCACTGCACATTAGCCTTTTTCACAACTATTCTGCTGTTACGTTTGTTTTTCACATGTTCTAGGCTACACTCGCTGCACCTACTTTCTCAAATAAGCTCCTGTAAGTTAATATGCTGAACTACTCATTCTGCCCATGTTGACTTCCAATTATTGCTGAGTGGCATGCTTCTTGGATTCACACGCAGGCTTGACACGGCCACCTATAGTTGCAGCATCCTACATTACCAAACCGCACACACTGCTTGTTTTCTCTCGAATTCCTTTGGTTCCAAGCACGCTGGCGCACGGCAATGGCGTACCCCACTGCGATTGCACTGTTCTACATAATTTTGTTTTGGGTTAGCCCCTGTTGGGCTCTTGCACAGTTTGGATCATGTTGGGGTCGACCCGACTGTGCACTGGTTGGGATGGGTTGGGTTCACACTGCTAAACTTGGGTTGGTGGTGAGGGTGGGGGGAGGGAACGGGGTGTTATTTACAAAAGGCACACGAGGTTGCATGAGGCGCGCACTAAAAGGCCACGACTGCAAGATTGATTCCGAATTTTGGAGGACGCACTATTGGTGGGTCCGTGATGTCCATTAAGAATATATGTCATGTAATGGAATATCCGTCACCACAATGTCTACCGTCATAATGTCATGGAATGTCCGGGGGTTAAGTAACCATACTAAGGCCCGTAAAATAATGGCCTATGCCAACAGGCATGGGTGTAGAGTAGTGTTCCTACAGGAGACCCACTCCGATGGCCACATCCCTAGATCCATGGCTCCGACCTGGGGGCCGGCAAGATTCTTCACCTCCTATTCCACTCAATCCAGGGGGGCTCTAACTATGATTCATAAGTCCATTAAGTTTACACTGCACAAAAGCTACATTGACCCTGAGGGACGCTATGTCATACTGCACTGCACTCTAGTTAACAGAGAATATTTACTTGTCAACACCTATTGCCCCAATGTGGACTCTCCTGGATTTTTCGATACTATTGCCTCCATCCTGCTGGGATATGTGGGTGTACCGATCCTCTGGGGTGGGGATTTTAATCTTATTCTGGATCCGGTCCTGGACAGAACTGGTGCTGCCCCCCGTCCCCTGTCAAGTGCCGCACGCAGACTGAACTCCCACACCAAGAACCTAGACATCTGGGATGCCTGGAGATCGCTACACCCCCAATCTAGGGACTACACTTACTACTCATCAGTGCATGATAGCTCCTCCAGGATAGACCTATTTCTGGTATCAGGGGGAATCATGGGTGGAGTGGTGGACTCCCAGATCCTACCCCGCACACTGTCTGATCATTCCCCTATTACACTCTCGGTGAGGCTGGGTGTGCCTGCCCCGACATTTAGCACCTGGCGTTTCAAATCGGATGCCCTTAGGGACGTGGTGTTTAAGGCTGAAATACTTGCTGATATCCAGTCCTTCTTTGAACACAACACCCTCCGAGATACCTCGGCTGCAGTCAGATGGGACGCCTTCAAAGTGTATATTAGGGGTATGTCCATCTCCCGTGAGGCTGGAGTGCTGAAAACAATCAGAACCGCACTGGGTCGATCTGAAGCCAAACTGAAACAGCTGGAACTGCAGTGTGCCACCAGGGCTGACCCTGTCACGCTTACCCAAGTCTCCGATGAACTCCGGGTGTTCAACACGCTTGCCGTCAGCGAAATACAATACCTTGGCCGCCCTCAAGCAGCCAGGAAATATGGGGAGGGGGACAGGCCCGGGAGAACGTTGGCGTCACTGATTAAATGGGAATCTGGCCGAAAGCAAATCACCTCCATTAAAGACAGTCTGGGCAATGCTCAATGGGCCAGATCCCCACCACAGAGATTTCCTCCACTACTCGGGACGGGTTGGACTCCCCTATTACACTTGATGAGATAGTGACAGCCATTTCCGACTTGCCCAAAGGCAAAGCCCCGGGACCTGACGGCCTAACTGCCGCCTTCTACCAAGAACACGTCGCCATAGTAGCCCCCAGGCTTCTTGAGGTCTGGAATGAATCGCTCCGATTATCTATCCTCCCTCCCTCCATGCGCGAGGCAGCTATCACTGTGCTGCTCAAGCCCGGTAAACCGGAGGATGAGTGTGGGTCCTACCGACCCCTCTCCCTTATGAATATAGACACGAAGATCTTTGCAAAAATCATTGCGAATCGTTTTTTGCCCATTATGACGTATTTGGTCCATGAAGATCAGGCCGGCTTTGTACCTGGTAGGTCTACCTCCCATAATATTAGGAGACTCTTTAATGTGATGTCCCGCATCGATCAGAATACGCAAGCGGTGGCGGTCACACTGGACGCCCAGAAGGCCTTCGACATGGTCTCCTGGAAATACACATGGCTTGTCCTGGAGACTATGGGCATCGGCCCAAACATGATCAGGTTCATTAAATTGCTATACACCTCTCCCGTGGCGAGGGTGAGGACCAATGCGTTGACGTCCGACCTTTTCACACTCTTTAGGGGTACCCGACAGGGTTGCCCCTTTTCCCCAATACTGTTCACTCTAGCAATTGAACCGATGGCGGACTATGTCCGTGCTCACCATGCCCGCAAGGGGATAAGACTGAAAGACAGCCCCGAGATTATATCTCTATATGCGGATGATGTTTTGCTATACATCCGAGACCCCACGTCACATCTCGACCCAATATTGAGAGATATCACCCGTATTGGCACCCACTCCGGCTTCACCATCAACTATTCAAAATCTGAGATCTTTCCGCTCACTCAATCCACCCAACAACCCACCACTGAATACCCCCTCCGTTGGTCACCGAAGGGCGTTAGATATCTGGGTGTGCAAATATCCTTAACTAAATCCACCCTCCTTGCTGATAATTACTCTGCGGTAGCACAGATAGTCGAGACTAAAGTCCAACGGTGGCGCGCCCTTCCGCTATCCATCGCGGGTCGGCTTTCCCTTATTAAAATGATCCTTCTCCCTAAGCTTCTTTACACTTTTGGCAATATACCTGTGTGGCCCGGGAAGGGCTACTTTGCTAGACTACACACAATTTGTGCACAGTTCCTTTGGCACTCTGGCGCAGTGCGCAAAAAGTGGACGGACATGACACTCCCATATAGACTAGGGGGACTCACGGCTCCGGAGCTATCACTCTACTGGTACGCGGCCCAGGCACAGTTTGCCACTCACTGGTACCCCGGTACCCCAGTGCGTCCCCATGTCAAACTGGAACGGCTGGCGGCGACTGGCACTGACCTAATGTCCATCATACTAAATCGGCAATACACACCCGACTCTCCCATTGACCCACTCAACACGACCCTATTAGCCTGGGCTCGCCTTCTGTTTCAGACACCGGAGGCCTCCCCGTACTACAAATGGCTTCCTGTTTGGGACTTTCCCGGCCTAGAACCCACTCATGATGCGTCATTGGCTCGACACTGGGGGGAGCTGGGATACCGGGCACTGACGGACTTCTACCCTAATGGCAGGTTTATTGACCCCCAAACTTGGAAATCGGGCCACACAGGGTCCGCCTTGGAGACCCTTCAGTACTTTAGATTAAGGGCTGCGTTCCGTACCAAATGGCCCTCATTTCCTGAAGAGCCCCCTGACAACTCGGCCATTGCATACATCGCTAACTCTGGTGGTGCCCGTGGAATAGTCTCAGCACTTTACAAGATTCTTCAGGCCACTACCCCTACACCCACCCTCAAGGCACGAGTTGAATGGGCCGGCGAACTAGGCCTGGAGATATCAGACGGGACCTGGTGGGCCATGTGCCTACACACCCAAAAAGTCTCCCTCAATTTCCGTTTCCGCGCCATGCAGTACAAACTCCTAAATAGACTGTACTACACTCCGCACAGGACCTCGAGATTCGCCCGGGCTGCGGTGCACCCCTGCCCCCGATGCGGGGCTATAGAGGCTGATCACTTACACATGTTCTGGTCCTGTGACAAATTGCTTAGATTTTGGGAAAGTATTCTAGAAACACTCACGGCCATCACTGACACTGTAATTGACCCCGACCCGCTGGCTGTCCTATTTGGTGCCTGGAAAACAGATGACACCAGGGGCTCGGCTAGATTCCTTAATATTGGTTGTATGATAGCCAAGAAATGCATTCTTCAGAGCTGGAAAAGTCCCTTCCCCCCGACCCAACAGAAATGGCTTCACATGCTAACTTGGTCGCGCAACTGTGAGGAGGAATTTATATCTATGCTCCCTGCCACCTCTCGTCCCAGAAACATCTGGACGGAGTTCAACTCATACCTGAACTGTCAAGGGGGGGGCACCTCCAGCTCTGTTTCGTCCCCCACTCCTTCAGTGACCATCCTTACCACATGAACCCATACCTACAGGATTCCCTTATGTCTGTTGTCTGACGCTATTACCATCAATGTACTATGCTTCATGTATTGCTTCACCTTATACTGTCTAAATTGTGATTGTTGCCTTGATGTGTGTACCATGCTACCTCTGCCGCCAAAAATAAAAGTTTAAAAAAAAAAAAAAGAAGCGTTGATGGACAGTGCAATTCTTCTCAAAACAAAGTTATTTATTTTACTGTTAAACAAAATGAAACCAGTAACAAAACTAATAACTAAATTACAAAAAAGACTTCTCAATAAGCGAAATGTCAACAGAAAGAACTTCTTAAGTATCTGCGGAGGTGAATGGAATCACACTACGAGCACAGAACCATATGTTAATGAAGAAGCGTACAAACAAAAGCAAACAAATACAATTGCCATACATGGCAGTGGTCGAGGTTATGAAAAAGTGAATAATACCATAATGGAACAAGAAGTACTCCTTACAAAAATATGCCCTGAAAACTTAGAATTACCCCTCCATTCAACTGAATCAGAACGTCTAGTGCACAAATGGCCATGCACGTCAATGTGTAAAATTCCCAAACAATGTTTCAAATCTTTACGCCAATTCCTCAATAAATATGTAAAAAGCAAAGACAAAATCAAAATTAAATTACTGCAAAATATGGATACCTGTCCAGTGCGCAAGTACACAGGACTACAAGGACATTCATTGGCCTGCATTACAGGACCTACTTGTAAAACCACTTTCTATGATATCAAAAGGATATCAACACATCATTCAACTATAAGAAATCTAGTCTATAAACTGTACTATGCTAAAAGTCCTGTTTTAGCACTAGTAAAGTTAAATAACATCCTTCTACATGGTACAGCAAAAGACCTACTTGAAGAAATTCACTATATCCAGAAAAAATATTTTGGAAGTGAAAGCCATTTACAGAATGAAATAGCTTTAAACCAATTAAGCAACAATTCTACACATGGCAACCTTTTGCTAAACACATACAAAAAAGAAATACTAAAATTTAAAAGTACATTCGCTGAAGTACCAAACCATGTATGTGTATGTTGCCGTAGAACTTTTTATAAAAGTAACACAAAAACTGTAGACCTATCATACAAAATAGAAGACAATGAAGATTCTAAATGGTTTGAATTAGCTCTCTACTTTGTGGCAGAAAACAAATACGAAATAACTGAGCCCTTAATACTTTACAAAGAAATTAATATTGAAGAAAACTTGAAAGATACAACTGTAATAATTCAAGAAACACAAGAAGCTGGTCAATTTGAGCTACTAGATCCTGTTACAATATCAAATACTTTAGACCATTATACAATTCATCCTTTGCACTGTAATGACACCGTAGAAGATGTACTGGAAACTTACCAAATGCGTCAAACAAAAGGATCGCCAATCAGCATATGGGAAAAAAGTATAGAAGCACATGCTTTTCCTCTACTCTTTAGTACTGGCAAAGGAGGAAGGTATGATGATAGACCTATTCAAATATCAGCTTCAGAATACCGCTCATTACGGATGTATTCTGAAGATCCCAGATTTAGACAAAATGTGGAATACATATTCCACCTACTCTTTGAAAGTGAACTAGCAGCTTTATGTTACAGAGTTGCACACATATTAAAATCAGGATCACACTTTCAAAATATGACAGCTTCACAATTATTAGAAAAAGTGCAACAAAAGGATGAGGTTTTACAATCAAATATTACAAATCTATTAGCAAATATGCGTGGTACTAAAGAGTACTGGTTTTGACGTCATGGAGATGTACGTTGTATGATCAGAAACCTTGGCCCACCCACTTGGTTTGTTACATTAAGTTGTGCAGAATATGCATGGGAAGATTTACGTGATTTCCTACGCATATCATATAAAAACAAAACAAACATAGATATACTAACACCTGGAGAACTTTGTTCTTTGGATCCTGTTAATGTTTCAAGATATTTTCACCATCGCTTCATTGCTATGCTACATTTTATTTGTAATAAAACTGTTCCTCCCCTTGGAGAAGTGCAACACTTCTTTTGGAGAAAAGAATACCAAGCAAGAGGAGCACATATATCCACATGCTTTTATGGATTAAAGATGCTCCTAAATTTGGTCAAGACAGTGATGCCACTGTTTTACAGTTTATTGAAAAATATGTCACTTGTGAAATTCCATCAGAAGCCACAAATAGTGATCTTCATGCACAAACTTTACAATTTCAAAGACACAAATGTGGCAAATATTGTTGTCGCAAATACAAAAACTAAGGGAAATACTACACCAAATGCCGATTTGGTTTCCCTAGACCAGTTAGAAATACAGGTCAAGTGAACAACCTCATGTCTTCAGTTAGACATAGTGTTAAAGGTAAGTCACCTAAAAATACATATTACATAAAAAGAAAAGAAGAAGAAAAATATATCAATGATTATAATGCAATCATTGGCCACTTATGGAATGCAAACATAGATGTGCAGTACATTGCAGACAATTCTACTGCAGTTGCACGATATGTCACAGCATACTTAACTAAAGCTGAAGAGAGAGAGCTCCAAGACCTCTGGAATGACCTGTCATCAGATAAAACAGTGTCTCAGAAATTATACAGCTTGGGCATAAAAAATGCTCACCCATAGAGAATGTGGATCATATGAAGCAGCTGATCGTTTAACTGGTACTGCATTGTATGGTAAATCTGAAAATATAGTATGGCTAAGTATTGGTCCAGCTAAATCTAGAAAAAGAGTTCTAAAATCATATGAAGATATAGACACAATAGCCAAAAATGATCCCAACATCCAAGACATTTAAAAAAACAATTTATTGGACACATACTACCCAAACAGAAGTAATACTTTGGAAAACATGTGTCTATACCACATAGCCCAAAACTACACATACAAAAATAATATGAAACCTGATGAAAAAAAGGTAAATATAGAGTGACAAACTGTGAAGGCAGCTTAGTTAAACTCACTAAACCAAATTTAATTAATCATATCAAATTGTCATTAAAGACTCCTCAACATAAAGAAGTATATTACATGTCCCTGCTACAACTCTTCAAACCATGGAGAAAAGAAGAACAATTACTAGATAACTATGACTCATATGAGGATGCTTTCAAAGCAAATGAAAGCACTATAACTGATGTAAACTTTACACAGTACAAAACAATGTTGCACAATGAACAGCAACACGAAGAAGAACTCCAAGCCCAACTAGATAAGGACACTCCTGACAGTAGTCAACCTTCTGTAACAGGAAGCCAAGAACCACTGGGAGAACCACCAATAATAAATGAGGCAGAATTAGCTATGATAGAAGTAGAAAACACCATGTGTCAGTATGAATATAAAGAAGACTTAACTATACTACAATCAAAACTAAACAATGAGCAAAGTAGCATTTTTCAAGAAGTAACAAAACAAATTGCACATGGTTTAAAACATGAAAATAAAGAATGTTCCTGCCATAATTATAAACCTATACTACTGTACGTCAGTGGTGAAGCTGGTTCAGGCAAAACATTCCTAATCAAAATCATTAGTAAGTTCCTTCAACAATTGACAGACAACAAACTGTCAGCTGTTGTCACTGCCCCCACAGGTTTAGCTGCCTACAACATAGGTGGTGTTACATTACACCGATTACTACTATTACCAGTAGAACACCAGAACAAATTAGACTATTACAAACGTTCTGCAGAAGCTGCAATGGAATTATGCAGAGTATTGAAACAAATGAAAATGCTACTAATAGATGAAGTGAGCATGGGCTCCAACCTGATGTTAGCTTTGATTCACCTCAGATTACAAGAAGTACACAAAACAGACTATGAAGAGCTCTTTGCAGGAAAACACATTATTGTTTTTGGAGATCTGCTTCAATTAACACCAGTAAAAGGTGAGCCTATTTTTAAAACATTAGGACACAAACTCTGCCATAAAAATGTTGGCAGCATTGGAAATGTCAACCTTTGGCAACATTTCCAATAGAGAGAATTAACAGAAAACATGCGGCAATCTGCAGATCTCACTTATGCCAACATTTTAAAAAGTATCAGAGTTGGTATACTTTCTAAAGAAGCAGAAGCAATATTGAAAACCTGGCACATTAATTCACTTTATGGCGATAATGCATGTGCTACAGATGTTATGGAACAATTAGCCCACAAAAATGTCAATTGTATGGCCTTAATGCCAACTCTTGCAAGCTGTTTCAAATTCAATGAAATCATGCTAAGTAAAGAAATGCAACCAATCATGGAAATTAGCGCCACAGACAAACTAGATGTACATGGTATGATACTACCCATGTGTGACCAAGCCACAACAAGACTAAATAGTTTAGAAAAATCCATCTCAAACACAGCAGGCTTAGAAAAGATATTAAAAGTATCCTTAGATTGCAGAGTAATGCTTAAACATAACCTTGACGTGGACCAAGGACTAGTCAATGGAGCACTGGGTACAGTTGTTGGCTTTCAAACATACCCACGCGACAACAAAATTCAGTTTGGCAATATACTCTTTGACAAACTTTCAGAAGTAAAAAGGATAGGACGCTCAACAGCTAGATTCCTTCTCTTCAAAGATATGTATGTACGCAGAGAACAATTTTCTCTAACTCTTGCATACGCACTCACGATTCATAAATCACAAGGTCTTACCCTAAACAAAGCAATGATAGATATTGGTAACACAGTCTTTAAAGAAGGCATGAGCTATGTAGCACTATCACGCTTACGTACACTTGACAGTCTATTTCTAATCAACTTTGATGCAAGTAAAATAAACGCTGATATTCCTTGCATTTTAGAATACAATAGACTTTGCTCACTATACACCCCCCACCTAAACACATATTCTGTTCCACAAAAAGTAAAACGTTATAAAAGAAAAATAAATCAAACAGAAATGCAACAGGATGTCACTGCAAATCCTCCAAAGAGAGTAAAAGAAACTGATACTTCATCAAGTACCACAAGCAAAAAAGAATCAATTAGGGAAAGTAAATCAGGTACTTCTTTAAAGAAGGAAGACAAACTCCAAAAAAAGCAGTTAGATACAGAACTACCTGGACCATTTAAATTCTCAAATATAGTTGGTGTAAATTGCTACGCAAGTGTAGCAATGAATATTCTATTTCAATTACCACAAATTGTTGACGACATTTACTTACACAGTACAGACCCATTGTGTTTGCAAATGTTAGTACAGAAATGCAGCAAACAATCCTGACAACACGTATAGTGTTTATGGAATAAGACAACAATTGGACTACTGTGCTGGAATGGTGAAATTCACTATAAACTCACAGGAAGATCCACAAGAATTTCTAATGTACTTACTACAAGTACTGGAAAACAAAAACATACCTATAAATGAAATCTTTCAGATTTCATACATGTGGAAACATACATGCACTCTCTGCAACAATGTGACACAAGAAGAAATCCCCAATGAACGCTTCATATATATATCAATACCAAATTGTGAATCCATTCCATTTCAGCGACTTGTACAAAATGCAAACCATGGTAGATTATGCTCTACCTGCAATTCAGATAATCGCTCCACGTTAGTAATACAAACACATAGTAAATACATAATACTAATGCTTCTACGTTACAATGCAGATGGTACCAAAAACAACTGCAAGCTGACTGGATTGACACATGGTCAAATATCACTTGGTAAGAAAACCTTCACAACGATAGGTATAATCTACCACGCAGGAGCCACAACCAATTCAGGGCACTACACTGCATATATAAAAAAGAAATGTGGATGGTTTGAATGTAATGATAGTACCATTACTCTAAAGCAGAGATTACCAGGAAATCTTACAAACGCTTATTTGATGTTCTTAAAACCAAAATTTGATAACTAAACTGTATTTAAACCCTAAGTAAACTTGTGTTAAAAAAATATGAACTGTTAGAATACTTGCAAAGCTATCTTACTGCTCAAAGATTCTACAACAACTAATCAGAGAAATGAATACCACTAAATTAGACCAAAAAATACAGTTAGAATACGCCAATTGGTATCTAACTGTCCCAAAATTTAACACTATCCAAATAGATAAATCAATACCACTAAAATATATCAAAAAAATAGACAGTTAGAATATGCCAATTGGTATCTAATGCTCCAAAATTTTATAATATCAAAACAAATAAATATATGTTACTGCTCCAAAAAAATGCAACAAGCCAAAGTATAAAGCATTAGCCAGAAACAACAAGTGAACACTGAAAACAAACAAACAAATAAACTGTAGCATAACAGAAAAAGGTTTTTTTTTAATCCAACATGGATTTTTTTTTTCTCCTACATACCCAATGATTTTAGCAACAAATACAGAAACTGAGCAAATTGCACAGTGCTCTGATTTGTAATCTACTAAATATGAGGGTCCAAAAAAAAAAGTATGTTGATTATACAATGTAATAAGTCATTACAAAATACTAATACTAACATGCTATTTTCTTTTATCACAGAAATTAACAAGAAATACATGTACTCCGGTTACTAGACCAAACAGTAAGTATACAATAATAAGGAGAACTATAGCAGCATATCACATCCATAGTATCTAATACCTTTGTTCCTTATACATTTGTTTTTCACCCAAAGTTATAAGCAAATATGAATGTGATATGCTGCGGTGTTTGTTGCCAGGGCATAGAGTCTTGGGTGCATGGCCAAATGGCAACAACCACCGCAGCATAACACATCCATAGAGTCAAACATTTCAACTATGGTCTATGGAAACTTATAATGTCCGCTGACATTATGAGTGTTCTTAGAACACTTTCAACTTGCCAGCGAACAATACGGACAGCGTTTTCAGGACACCCCTACGAACATTTCAGAACAACGCTATAGTTCTTAGAACACTTTCAACTTGACAACGAACAATACGGATAGTGTCCTCAGAACACCCCCATTTCGTTTATTTGCGAACATTTCAGGACACCATGAGTGTTCTAAGAACACATTCAACTTGCCATAGAACAATACAAACAGCATCTTCAGGACACCCCCTATGAACATTTCAGAACAACACGAGAGTTCTTAGAACACATTCAACTTGACAAAGAGCAATACGGACAGCGTCCTCAGGACACCCCCATTTTGTTTATTTGCGAACATTTCAGGACACCGCAAGTGTTCTTAGAACACATTCAACTTGCCAGCGAACAATACAGACTACGCCTTCAGGACACCCCCTACGAACATTCCAGGACACCGCAAGTGTTCTTAGAAACGTCTTCAGAACACCCCCATTTTGTTTATTTGCGAACATTTCAGGACACCGCGAGTGTTCTTAGAACACATTCAACTTGACAGAGAACAATACGGACAGCGTCCTCAGGACACCCCCATTTTGTTTATTTGCGAACATTTCAGGACACCGCGAGTGTTCTTAGAAGCGTCTTCAGAACACCACCATCTTGTTTATTTGCGAACATTTCAGGACACCGCGAGTGTTCTTAGAACACATTCAACTTGACAGAGAACAATACGGACAGCGTCCTCAGGACACACCCATTTTGTTTATTTGCGAACATTTCAGGACACCGCAAGAGTTCTTAGAACACATTCAACTTGCCAGCCACAACCCCCATTCATATTTGTGAACATTTCAGGACACAGCGAGTGTTCGACAACGTCTTCAGAACACCCCCATTTTGTGTATTTGCGAACATTTCAGGACACCGCGAGTGTTCTTACAACACATTCAACTTGACAGAGAACAATACGGACAGCATCCTCAGGACACCCCCCACGAACATTCCCCGGACACTGCGAGTGTTCTTAGAAGCGTCTTCAGAACACCACCATCTTGTTTATTTGCGAACATTTCAGGACACCGTGAGTGTTCTTAGAACACATTCAACTTAACAGAGAACAATACGGACAGCGTCCTCAGGACACCCCCATTTTGTTTATTTGCGAACATTTCAGGACACCGCGAGTGTTATTAGAACACATTCAACTTGCCAGCCACAACCCGCCATTCACATTTGCGAACATTTCAGGACACAGCGAGTGTTCGACAACGTCTTCAGAACACCCCCATTTTGTGTATTTGCGAACATTTCAGGACACCGCTAGTGTTCTTAGAACACATTCAACTTGACAACAAACAATATGGACAGCGTCCTCAGGACACCCCCATTTTGTTTATTTGCGAACATTTCAGGACACCGCGAGTGTTCTTAGAACACATTCAACTTGCCAGCCACAACCCCCCATTCATATTTGTGAACATTTCAGGACACAGCGAGTGTTCGACAACGTCTTCAGAACACCTCCATTTTGTGTATTTGCGAACATTTTAGGACACCGCGAGTGTTCTTAGAACACATTCAACTTGACAGAGAACAATACGGACAGCGTCCTCAGGACACCCCCATTTTGTTTATTTGCGAACATTTCAGGATACCGCAAGAGTTCTTAGAACACATTCAACTTGCCAGCCACAACCCCCATTCATATTTGTGAACATTTCAGGACACAGCGAGTGTTCGACAACGTCTTCAGAACACCCCCATTTTGTGTATTTGCGAACCTTTCAGTACACCGCGATTGTTCTTAGAACACATTCAACTTGACAGAGAACAATACGGACAGCGTCCTCAGGACACCCCCATTTTGTTTATTTGCGAACATTTCAGGATACTGCAAGTGTTCTTAGAACAGTTTCAGTTTGCTTGCGAACAAAACGGACACATATTGAACATTAGAACATTTCAGAACACCCGTGATGTCCGCAGACAAATCGAACACAAAAAGAACGTCTAACACATAAAAAAAACACAACTTTCATCCTATCTCATACACTCCCACCCTCCCCAAACACTCCTACACACCAACACACTACTAAATATAGATTTTTAACAAAGTTTCACCGCGCTGTTCGCGGACGACCGCGAATCCAAGATGGCGGGCGCTACCGAAAATCTGACGCGCTTCAGGCTCCACGCCATCCAATCAGCGAACACGTTGCATGTCCGCGAACATCACGCAAGCCGATTGGCCAATCGGGACACTGTCCGCGGAGCGAACAGGGAAGTGTGTCTGCGGACCGAACACAGATATCACTAATTTTTTTTTACCTACATTTTGGTCATTTAAAAAAAAAAACTACTGGACGGATTTTCACCAAATTTGCAAAAGCATGCTTTCGGGGCCAAGCCGCTGCTCCTGGTCCAAATTTGGTGAAAATCCGTCCAGCGGTTTGGGCTGTAGAGGCGAGCAAAATTTTGTTCCCATTCAGTCTATGGGAAAAAAAATGTTTTGGGACCCCCCTATAACTTTGCCCCCCCCTGGACGAATCCTCACCAAACTTTGATAAAAAATTCAGAGTGCCCCAAATACTTTTTTTTTGCAAAGTTTTGTGAGGATTCGTCCAGGGAGAGCGTAGTTATAAGCTGCCCAAAAAGTGCTCTTCCTATAGAAACACCAACTTAACCATAACTACATGGCCACTACCGTGGCCATGTAATATATATATATATATATTTGGCTTGCTGTATATTGCATGGTCTTTGATCTGTAAGCAATAGTTACGTGCATGGTCACTGTAACTGCAAGCAAGCTATTGACTTTGTCCTGTTGGTTTCCATGTACAAACTTTGGTAAACTTCTAAAACACCATGAAATTACTTGAGAGATTTCTAACCTGAAAATCTTCTATCTATCTATCTATCTATCTATCTATCTATCTATCTATCTATCTATCTATCTATCTATCTATCTATCTATCTATCTATCTGTCTGATCCATGCTCACGTCTCCTGTCTTAGTGGGATCAGATCCATGCTCACGTCTCGTCTCCTGCCTTAGCGGGACCAGATCCATGCTCACATCTCCTGTCTTAGCAGGACTAGATCCATGTTCACATCTCCTGTCTTAGCGGGATCAGATCCATGCTCATGTCTCCTGTCTTAGTGGCATCAGATCCATGCTCATGTCTCCTGTCGTAGCCGGATCAGATCCATGCTCACGTCTCCTGTCTTCATGGGGTCAGATCCATGCTCACGTCTCCTGTTTTAGCGGGACCAGACCCACGCTCACGTCATGTCTCCTGTCTTATCAGGACCAGATCCATGCTCACGTCTCCTGTTTTAGCAGGATCAGATCCATGCTCATGTCTCCTGTTTTAGTGGGATCAGATCCATGTTCATGTCTCCTTTCTTAGCGGGATCAGATACATGCTCACGTCTCCTGTTTTAGCAGGATCAGATCCATGCTCACGTCTCCTGTCTTAGTGAGACCAGATCCATGCTCACGTCTCCTGTCTTAGCTCTACCAGATCCATGCTCACTTCTCCTGTCTTAGCAGGACCAGATCCATGCTCACTTCTCCTGTCTTAGCAGGACCAGATCCATGCTCATGTCTCCTGTTTTAGCGGGATCAGATCCATGCTTACGTCTCTTGTCTTCGCCGGACCAGATCCATGCTCACGTCCCCTGTCTTAGCAGGACCAGATCCATGCTCACGTCTCCTGTCTTAGTGGGATCAGATCCATGCTCATGTCTCCTGTTTTAGCAGGATCAGATCCATGCTCACGTCTCCTGTCTTAGCAGGACCAGATCCATGCTCACGTCTCCTGTCTTAGTGGGATCAGATCCATGCTCACGTCTCCTGGCTTAGCAGGATCAGATCCATGCTCACGTCTCCTGTCTTAGCGGGACCAGATCCATGCTCACGTCATGTCTCCTGTCTTAGCAGGACCAGATCTATGCTCACGTCTCCTGTCTTATCGCGACCAGATCAATGCTTACATCTTCTGTCTTAGCGGGATCAGATCCATGCTCACGTCTCCTGTCTTAGCGGGTCCAGATCCATGCTTATGTCTCCTGTCTTCGCGGGATCAGATCCATGCTCACATCTCCTGTCTTAGCGGGGTCAGATCCATGCTCACGTCTCCTATCTTAGCGGGATCAGATCCATGCTCACGTCTCCTGTCTTAGCGGGATCAGATCCATGCTCACATCTCCTGTCTTAGCGGTATGACATGCACGCTCATGTCTCGTCTCCTGTGTTAGCGGGACCAGATCCATGCTCACGTCTCGTGTCTTAGCGGGATCAGATCCATGCTCATGTCTCCTGTCTTAGCGGGATCAGATCCATGCTCACGTCTCCTGTTTTAGCGGGATCAGATCCATGCTCACGTCTCCTGTCTTAGCGGGACCAGATCCATGCTCACGTCTCCTGTCTTAGCAGGGCCAGATAAGATGAAGTCGAAAGTGTTGCCACCTCACCTCACTTTCTCACCAGCCTTACTCATGGATGTGTCCCAACTGTGACAGCAGCATCGGCAAAGCAGCACCCGGGTCCTGCCTTCAAGGACACCACAGCCTGGGGGTCTCATCGTATCTGCAATCCTGAACACAGTGTGTTGTCACCAGTGCCCACCGTCCTCTGAGAGCGCTTGCCCACATGCTGTCCAATGCAGGGTGGCATCTGTACCTCTTCTGGTAACCCTGTAACTGGTGCCATGTTGCAGCCGCCTACCTCAGCACCTCTTAGCAGCCCTGAATGACTTCTCCATTGTTCTAATGCATGCCTGTACCTGCTCAAGGACTCCATGCCAGTCTTTCAATAAATACAATTGCACAATCAGGGGCAAAGTTGATGCCATGAAAGCCAAGGAACAGACACAGCAAGATACTAACACAACTGCACACCCTCAAGCCTGAGTTATCTCCAAAGCGTTATATAGAAGGAACCAGACAGCACCCCAAAGGCTCTGATTGCCATACACCATCCATGTCATTGTGCAGCATTTGACCCAACAAAACTTCCATCCCCAGGGAGGCAGAGTTCTTGACAAGGCTATAGTAAGAAGCTTCCCCCTGAGAGGCGAGGCATTCTAGAAAGAAGCTCAGGTGAAGAAGCATGAGTGCGCACTCTGGGATTGGGGCCCATCCTAGACCAGCTCAGCATCAGGACCATCTCCAGCTCAGTCCATGGGCTCTCGGTCGGTGTGTATCCTGGCACCTGAGCTACTCCAGCATGGCGGGTTGAACACTAAATCTCTAATGGACTTTGCAGGAAAGCATGTGTCCTATTGAGTCCCTGGGCCTATGATGACCATGTGGTTGCCCTTAACTTTAGTGAATATTGAACACTACCACCTAGTGACCTTACACGACATGTGCACTACACAACTATCCAACATGAATTTTAAGGAAATACATTATTTGAGCTATGCCTCTACTTGGGAAGGCATTCTATTTGAATTGATAAAGTGTTCCCTGCATCTTGAAGCTCCTCAATGCACTGATGAGAGCTTGGCCTAGAACAGTGATCAGTGGCCACCCAGATGTTTTGGCCTAGAACTCCCATTAATCGTAGCCAGCATAGCCAATCATGAGAGACGTAGATTAGCACATCTTGTGGGGACTGCAGGTTTCTCACCACTGGGCAAGATGCTCGACCACCTCTACCAAGAGTTGAACAAAGAACCGCTTAACGAGCATCGTTTGCAGATTGTAGCCACCTCATACTAAATCCCAGAGAATAATCCCAACATTATGCAGATTTGGAAAATTAAATATTTAGAAATATTTAGAAATGTAGACATGTAAGCTTTGGCCAGCCATCAATGTGTGCTGTGCTGTATTCTTCTCTCTGTCAGCCGCCCGAGGCATATCCGTGGTCAGCCATCTTGAGACTCTACCAGACAAATCTAAAAGGTAGGATTTACTGTCTGCGAAAGGTAGAGTTCGCTTGGCAGAAAGACCCGTTTTATTCATTATGATGTCGCTTTATAGAGATGCATTGCTTGGGTTGGACTAGCTCCCATCTCCTCTCTCTGGCAGACACCGCAGCTTCGGTACTGCTCTCTTCCTTTGCTCACAAGATGGATGCAGCGCATTTTTCATCGTCATAAATTAGCAACATAAGCAAAATCATCTCCCACATTCATAAAGCCGGCAAATCCTGCTGCCATCCCTCGAGCTAGAGAAAACAGGAGAAAAGATACACTGCAGATATGAGCCAAGCAAGACTGAGCACGCCTTCCGAAACAGCTCTGAAGCTAGAAGCATAAGAAAGAATACAGAGCAGATAGACTGGACATGCCGCCGAAACAGCTCTGAAGGTAGAAGAATGCAAAAGGATACCGGGCAGATATGAGCCAAGCAAGACTGGGCACGCCTCCTGAAACAGCTCTGGAGCTAGAAGCATGAGAAAGGATAAAGAGCAGATGGACTGGACACGCCTCCTGAAACAGCTCTGGAGCTAGAAGCATGAGAAAGGATAAAGAGCAGATGGACTGGACACGCCTCCCGAAACCGCTCTGGAGTTAGAAGCATGAGAAAGGATAAAGAGCAGATGGACTGGACACGCCTCCCGAAACAGCTCTGAAGCTAGAAGCATGAGAAAGGATACAGAGCAGATAGACTGGACATGCCCCTGAAACAGCTCTAAAGTTAGAAGCATGAGAAAGGATACCGAGCAGATAGACTGGACACACCTCCCAAAAGAGCTCTGAAGCTAGAAGCATGAGAAAGGATGCTGAGCAAATAGACTGGAAATGCCCCCGAAAGAGTTCTAAAGTTAGAAGCATGAGAAAGGATACCAAGTAGATATTTGTCAAGAAAGACTGGACACGCCTCCTGAAACAGCTCTAAAACTAGAAGCATGAGAACGGATACAGAGCAGATAGAATGGACACGCCCCCAAAACTGCTCCAAAGTTAGAAGCATGAGAAAGGATACAGAGCAGATATGGGCCAAGAAAGACTGACCCCCCCGAAACAGTTCTAAAGTTAGAAGAATTCTTGCTTTCTCAACCAAACTCTTTGCTAACTGTTCTCAGTGATGGATAAGACTCGCTTTCCATTAGTACTCTGTTAGGTCCTCTGGGGCACTTAGCTTCACCTCTTAAATTCTTCTTAAGCAATGGTGATAGAGCTCTCAGTGTTTCACTTCTTTTTACTTTATTATTTTAATTGTATTATTATTATTATTATTATTATTATTATTATTATTGAACTGTGAGCAAAGGACTGCAATGTTAGAGCAACTACCCATCATTTGTTATAAGGGAGCCGAGCCCAGGGGTGAACTGGAAATAATTTTCAAAATGTCCCAATATTATTTATTTATTCATTTTATTTCTATAGCGCTAGAGACAGAGCCCTGAGGTATAAGAGCGCTAGGACAGGACAAAACAGTGACATTTAAGCAGGACCATTAACCATGAAAGAAATCCGTGAAGTAACTCATTTGAATAAGAGGTTCTTCAATTTGCTTTTGAAGTGTGTACACATTTCTAGAAAGCCCAACTCGATCTCTATGAGAACATTTTGAAATAAAATAGCTTACCACAATAAAAGAGGACCAGTGTGCAATGGCCTACTGGGAAATCTACAAGTTCCTTATAGGCCAGTCCATCCCTGGCTGAACCACAGGGGTGCTGGGGTAGTCCGGCCACTATGCCATGTGCCTCCCAGAGGATGCCTGGAGCAGGATTCCCAGGGTTTTTCAATCCTTCATGACTCAGTCTGTACAATTCCTCTTGGATGACACAGGTTTCTAAACCATTGACAGAGGACTTCATATCCCAGCAGCCCTCGGAGCTGATCTAGACATCGAGCAAAGCACAGTTCCCGAACTGCGAGGTTTCGGATGAATGAACGAGGCAGCGTCGTCACGTGGGGATGCCTCACCAGCTCGCTCTGCAGCAGCAGAGGAGCTCTGCGGAGGCACGAACCTGACGTAGAAGACATGTCAAGATGGCGCTGAGGTCTAGGCCTCAAGGACTTGGAACAGGTCATTAGAAGTAATAGACGCAATGGACATGATAGACAATATGAACGGGGGAACAATGGGGCTATTTGAAGCCCATTAAAAAGCCATTGGGGAAAGGGCCACACAGAAGACCTGGTCACATGTGTTTATATCGAATGAGAAAGCAAAGAATGCATTCTGAACGAATAAAAAACATCTAAAAATAATAACACCATTTCTTTTCATTGTTTTTGTGGGGTCCACCTTCCAAGTCACACCTTTTTAAAATACTTTTCTCCCACCCCAAAAACTACTTTTCCCATTCCCAACCACATGTATATTTTTTTAAAAGTTCATTTATTTTTTTGGAGATGATTGGGAGGGACATTTGTCATTGCTTTTATGGGCACAGAGGGCACACACAGCAGCTGCCCAGCTCAGGAGTGAGCGTGGGGTACTTTCTGTTGCCTTCTTTGACCTGTCACTAAGACATCGTACCAACTTCTGTAAAGTCTAGATTTGTAAGAGCTCAATTCAGTCATCAGCCATACACTTCAGAGAGGCAGCCTGACCGCCTCCCTCCTCCTTTCCTCTATTCTGCAGTGTTAATGGGCGGGGCATATGCTAATCCCTGGCAGCCCCACCCTCCCCTTGGAAGGACAGCTCTTAGAATCTGCATGAATGAAGAATGAATGTTTTTTTTCTTTTCCTGCGGTCATCATTTTATCTGTGCCACAAGCGGGGAATCCCCCAACCCGGAGACCCTTAGCTGGAAAGGAGCCAGAGTGACTCCAAACTCAAGATTGCAGTCTTACTGGAAAGACCTTCATATCTCCCTGCCGCAAACCCCTGTCTGTCGTTGCCGACACACCTCTCTTCACCATCCTGCAGCTGATACACCACCCCATGCCCTTTTTAAGGCAAGGGGCCACACATCTTTCAAGGAAGCCACACCCCATCCTGCATCTCTTCGGCTCCGCGTGTCATCATGAAGAATACCGTGCAGGGTTGGCGCATCACTCTGATACCGAAGGTCTGGTGCCGCGTCAAACCCTGGTGAGTTTGTGTCAGTTGGCTCCAGCAGAGGTTTTGTTTTCATTTTGGACGGTGTGAGTAGAGTATGGGGCTTGGGGAGACATCAGGGTATGCCTCTGGGTGAAATGAGCAGCTATTCTAGCTCTTGCCCCGACCAATGCCTGATGAACACCTGACAAAATGCCTTCTTGCCCTGCCCAAGACGAGCCGTTCCCTGACAGGCAGAATTGCCAGCCAGCCACTGAGCAACACACCTGAGCATGATAGAGTGGGCATCGATGCATCTTTTACCCAGCATGCTCAGGAAGGCAAAATGGCTGGCTGTGGCCCTGCATTCCAAGTAGCCCTTTGTACGAACCAAAGGTTCTTGCCTCCCATAGCCCCCAGCTATAGCTTATGGTAATTGTCTGAAGTGTACAGACTGACACATCAACACCATCTGCCAACTCCCAAATGCTTGTTTTGTTGCACAAGAAATACAATGTATCAGAGGTAGAGAGAGAGACAGAGAGAGAGAGGAGAGGAGAGAGGAGGCAGGTTTGACAAAGGATGTGTGAGTGAGTGAAATTGGACGTGTATCCAAGAGGCCAGTGGTGGGCCTGTGGAGTTGCGTTTTGCCTTGCTAGGTCTATTCTCTGTTGCCCTGGCTGGCCGTCTCCAGTCTAAGATCTCCTACCACCTTCCCACCCATACCCCCCACAGACGGTCCCCACAACCAAAGCCGTGAGCACATTAACACTTACCGAGCTACGAGTAAGCTCTCCTTTTCAGCCCTATAGCACGCTCCCACATCAGCGGCTCTCCAAATCCAAACCAAAATAGTCTATGGGCCTCATTACAACTCAGGCGTTAAGGGTTAACGCCACCGTTAACCCTTAACGCCTGATTCTGATTTTAACGCCTGCTTTTAGCAGGCGTTAAAATCCATGGCGCTAACCTGCCATGGTGCTAATTACGCCGCCGTAATTTACGGCGGCGTAATTAGCGCCTTCCCCACTCCCATTATGCCCTATGGGGCAAAAATGGGAATGGGGAAGGGAAAATGGGAAATGGGGATTTACCGCCCCACTCACCTTGGAATGGGGCGGTAAATCCACCATCCACCATGGTGTAAACGGAGTTTACACCATGGTGGTAAAGTTGGTGCACTTAGCACCAAGGTTATAATGAGGCATTATGTCTTGGGCTCTTCCGTAAGGCTAACAAACTCCCAAGTATTTCCCCAAGACCCATAGAAAGCAGATTGTCACACAGGAACCGGTTACTTCTGACCTGCACCCAACAACACCACAGCTTTTGCATCTGTCTCTCCCACTGTCCTACTAATGCACCCCACCCCCTTTTTTCCTTACAGAGCCAAGTGCAGCGAGGCCCACTATACAAGACCACTTACATTACATTACTCGGCCTAATGTAGCACTTAGAACATGGCACTTCGCTCCACAGTAGACACCACCATTTTACCAGAGATGTCCAAGTCCACCCAAGTTGGGCGCTGTTCAAAGAAATGTGACACCCGAGGGGAACCAGCTATGGAAATGAGTCTTGCATGCCAAAAGGGTATTCTGTTATCGCTCAACCACAAGCAGTGTTGCCCCTACAAAACAGAGAACATGGCGGAAGTTCGCTGCCCTTCAAAGTCAACTGGCCGGATTTCCCAGGGAGCTGGAAGGATTGGGCGTGCATGTGGGCTGGATAGACCATGCTATCTCCTGTTGCTTCCTCTCTGCCGAGGTCCTCGCCCGGCACCAGGTTAGTTCTGCTCCAGGGCATTGGGTGATCAGAGACACTACCTGCTTGTCATGCTTGTCCTCAGCAGGGTCTCATTGCAGGGCGCGCGGGAACTGACAGTTCAGCACCAAAGGCATTATCTGGCAGTCAGATTCCGCGCCGCCGCGCTGGGTTTTGCAGTAAGTACACCCTGACAGGTATCCGCATAAATGCAAGCCGACATTTTGTTGTTAATTGCAGCTGACAGACAGCACCTTGCAAAGCTAGTTAGAGAACATGGGGAGAAGGGAGCAGGAGGGGGCGGGGAAGGTCTGTGCCGTGGTTATTTATCTCTCTGTCAAACAAACCTTGCCTCTCGCTGAGGAACAGTCCCTCGAGGACACAATTAGAGGCGTCGTCACAGCTGAACCTTCAAGTTATTACAAACGCTGCAGTGAAAAGCTCTTGGAAACATGACAGATGTTAGCCGTGCTAAATGGCGAGATGGTTCAATTTCATCCAGGTTAAGGGTCAGGCAGTAGAGGAAATGGAAAAAAAATGTAAAGGGGTATTCCAGAAGGGCCGGGTTGGAGGTGGAGTTTGGGGCAGGGGGCGGGGTTCCGAGGAGGCAGTGTTCAGATGGGGGAGAGCTGGCAATTGAACTATGCTCAAAGGAAATGTTCAAAGTAATAGTTTTAAAATGGTGCACTTTCTTTCATGCTGCTTCTTTCTAAAAACTACGCTGGCAAAGTATAAAAGGTGCTCACCTTTTAAACCCAGCAAACTATAGTGCAATATTCCCTGGAAAACAAAATATCCTAAAATCAAACATGTGCTTTTATGACATTTTTATGTGGTCCTCTGGGTGATTGTCAACACCTGTAACGTACAACCTGGGCAAAATCCTGTTAGCCAAACACTTGAGCAAGATTGCAGACCTCAAAAAGACCCAAAAGGTGTTCTGTCCGCCCTCTGAGAAAAAGTGACCCTGTAGACCTACATCTATCCTTTCATTGTACCCCGAAAAACAGCGCAGGGCCCAACGCTGTGAAAATACCTGCTCCCTTCTCAAGGTTTGTAAACTCTCTTGCCACATCCTGGGCAAATATTCATGAGTCACTTGCACTCTCATCATCATCTCCCCTCCTCATCTCCCTGTTTGGCTTTCAACTTTCAACACTGCTCTGCTTTATAAAAGATGGCCTGCAAAGTACACAAACCATAGTAAGGTACGTACACATTTCTGCAAACTAAAATGCTGAGTATCTTGGACAAAGGGAAGGCATGAATATTAATCCTTTTGGACCTCTCGGCTGCCTTCGATTTGCTAGATCATGGGAAGCTCCGAGAGGCACTAGGTACAGCTGGGAATTGTTCTCAAGATGCTATTGACTGGGTATCATCCTTTTTGGAAGATAGGAACTCAAAAATCACTTGGGGAGGACATTCACCACTCCAAAACCAGTGGATTGCGGCGTCCCTCAGGGAGCCAGCTTTTCCCCTCTACTTTTCAATGTATACATCCGCTGTCTCTGCAGCCTCTTATCACAGCTCGGGATCTTTTTACCAAGTTTGCAGATGATGCACAGCTCATCGTGGAGCTAAGTGGTGACCATTCTATCGACAATGACAGACTATCCACTATCTATAATACAATCGAAAACTGGATGATAACACATTGGATGCGCCTTAATAGCTCCAAGACGGAGCTTATGACATTTGGCATCGCAAAAGCCTTAAATAACACAGGCTCGGACTACTCCTCGTTCGGTATAAAAGACTCCTCTATCACAGTGTCAAACAAGGTCAGAACCCTTGGTATTTACTTACAATCATCACTAGGAGCAGAGTCCCAAACTGCTTACTTGAAGCAAAACTGTCAATATTATCAGAGGCTTCTCTTCCGTATTAGACCCTTACTAAATAGCAAAAATAGTGCCACGATTGTGAGGGCCATCATTCTGTCTCGCTTGGATTATGGCAATGCCTTGATGCTTGGCGCTAGTAGCAACTGCATAAAACAGTGCCAGATCATTCAGAACAACGCAGTTAGGTCCATCACAGGAAAGTCTAAACATGATCACATCACAAAGGACAGAAACGACCTTCACTGGCTGGCAGTGAGGGAACGTATTACTTTCAAATCACTGACTCTGGTCCTTCACTGTCTCTACTGCACGGCCCCTACTTATCTAAAGAAGGAATTTAGCTTGTATGAGCCGAGCCGGAGCTTAAGAGCCACAAAACAAGGTTTACTTAAATCTAGCTTCCCTGGTAAATCTACAGGCCCAGGTCGAGCATTTTCTAGCATAGCAACTTCCCATTGGAATAAATTACCCTCCAGTATCAGATTGGAAAGAAATGCCCAACCCTTCAGGAAACAGCTGAAGACCATACTCTTCAATAATCAACGTCTCCACCATGCTGGCCTTCTTGCAATGCCCCTCTCTTTTCTTCTTTCGCCTTTCTATCTGCGTTGTACTGTGAACTCTCTGTCCTTGTGACTTTGTCGCGCCCTGACGCTTGCGAGCTTTTGGCGCGTTATTAATACATAAATAAAATAAATAATAAAATAGATATATTCAAGCATTTATAAATGTGTGTGTGTACTTTACCATGGTTTGTGTACTTTTCAAGCTACTTTTTATAAATATCTTTCACCATACAGAGAAATATGGTAGGCAAAACGTGTATAACTGTGACATTCCCTCATCTTGACTGAGACACTACAAATACCAGAACTCTTGCTGACTTATTTCACAGAGACTTGTGTGTTCCCAGGTTGAAGCGGGGGGGGCTCAGTAATATAATCTGCACTGTGTGCGCTCGCACAGTGCAGATTTAAAAACCAAGCCTGAGGCGTCTGTGAACCTTGGCAAACCTGGGATCTCAGAGCCACACAGACCATGCTCGGGATGAGGCAGGCCGGGTCAGATCACATCTCACAAATCAGATGAGAGGCTCATTGGCTCCCATCAAAGCTCGTATGGAATTTAAACTCCTTGCTATCACCCACCGCTGCTTACACAACACTGCCCCCTTATCTTGCGAACCGTATCTCCAAGAAACAAAACACGCGCAGTCTCCATTCCTCCACCACATCTGCCTTGCACATACCTAGATTTGCCAGAAAAAGACCTGGGGGCTCCTGCTTTACCACCATTGTTCCCACACTCCTGAACACCCTCCCCCAGCATATCCAAGCATATCCAAGACAAACCTGCTCACACACTCTTCCGAAAGAAAGTAAACACCTCACTGTTCAAGAAATACATGCAACTCTTTCAACCCTCTGTCCACATTGAACATGGTCAACTATCTTGATGAAATGTAACCTTACTGTTTCCAACTATTTTGTAACACACTAAATGGATTTTGGACCCAGCAAGAGCCGGCCCATTGGCCAGCGCTGTGGAGAGGGAGCTGTGTCAGCCTGTGCTCCTGGACCCTGGCGAATGTGATCCCATGCTGGGGTGGTTGCACGATGAGCATCCCCCCTTCCCAACCCCATGAAAGGAACCTGCCAAGTGCTAGTGACACACAGCGGTCTGCCCGACCACCTGTTAAGAGTATGGGTTTTGTCTCCAGCACTCCAAAGGCATGGCTACTTCTCATAGAACAGGGGTCCCAGGCAAAAGGCATACTGCCTGAAGCAGGGCTCTTGAAAGGGGGGGTCGGGTGGCATGGGGTGCTCATCCAAATCTTGAAGAAGAGAATCTTTTGATGGGTCACTCCCAAATGTATCAGAGAACGTTTCCCATCAGGTATGCACCTGGAGTATATAGGTAGGGCAAACATCAAAAAGATGTGGATTGAACGCTTTGAATTAAACTTCACCACAGAGCATTCCTCGGGGGGCTCCCATTGCACTGTCCATTGCAGAAGGTGGGGTCCACCGTATAAAAAACAGCCTTGGACCATGGCTCCTCTACACTGAAGCACACCGAACCCCAGAGACGCCTCATGCAGGAAGTGCAGCTTGATTTAATTGGGGGCAACCATCCTGTGACTTGCATCTGAGCATAGCCCACCCCAGAGGAGACCCCTACTAGCAATCAATGAGGTCATCTTACCACTGCAGTAACTCTGGCGAGCTTGTAGTCCACTGTTTGTAGCCCATGGCCGCCACTACAGAAGCCACTCACCCTCATCAGTTTGGGTCCTACCATCAAACGGAGCAGCAATCTACCCCAAATAACTAGGGGGTGTACACCAGCCCCCCAAGACATGATCCTCACAGGTTGCCATTCTGAGCTGTATTTTGCTAGAGGCCTGGATTCCTCTTCTCTGCTGAGAATGCCAGAACTATGCCAGTACTATTGGTCCAGTTCAGCTCAATTGCTTTCCTGCAGGCACTTGCCCAAGCTCTCTTTCCATCTGAGCAGATATGAGAAAGGCCAGTGTTGCTGTGGGCGCATGGAGCTCCTAATATTGTAGGCCTGCTATTTGGGTCATGAGTATCCGCCAATGGCTCTCTGAGTCACAGTCCACTGAAGACTCATGCTGTTCTTTGCATCTTAGGAGAAGGACCATAGAGGAACGTTTTAACAGAGAAGTTGAGCTCATGCACATGGGGACATTATGGCCTTTTCCGCCTTTTCCAGGCCATTTACATATGTCTCTGCACTCTAATTGTCTCACATGAAGTGAAGCATGACTACCTTTCCCAGAATGCATTAGGCCACTACGCATATCTCTGATACTGTAATACAGCGTGACAGTGTAGTCCTGCATGGCAGAAGAGACTGCGCCAATAGTGTGTGTGAACCCAGTAGCAGTGGAAGACGTGCACCTCTACTTCCGGGTCCTACAGAGC
Source organism: Ambystoma mexicanum (assembly GCF_040938575.1). Lineage (NCBI taxonomy): Eukaryota > Metazoa > Chordata > Amphibia > Caudata > Ambystomatidae > Ambystoma > Ambystoma mexicanum. The sequence goes on along the minus strand of NC_090931.1, from coordinate 74,519,601 downwards.
AGATATCTCCAGCATGGATCCGTGGTCCCTCCTCTGCTTCCAGGGCGTGCAAGCCCAAGAAATGCAGAACTCGGACACCGGCCTTTGGCACAGCTTTTGTGCAATGTTGCTGTTAATGTCTTCATCCCTTTATACAGCATTGTCGGTCTGTGCTTGTTCATTCATTCAACACATTCTAGAAGGCCTGGCCTTCTGGGTGCTATCCCTATAGATGAATATAATGATGTTATTAATGAGTCAATCTGGCCTTTAAGTGGATTGTATTCCAAATCCTTTGGTTTCAAGGGAGATGTTGGAAGCTTTCCTTTCGTTGCCCACACATGCCAGTGAGGTCCTACTTTGCTGGGCGTTCTGGAGAGTTGGTTGATTTGCTTATTACAGATGTCATGGTCATGTGCCTTGTCTGTGTCCTCTCCTGATAATTTGGTTGTTTTTTCCTCCAGATTCATTTTAATAGTTTACCATATGGCTCAAGGTGTCATACTAATAATTTGAAGGACTGTTGGTAGCATGTGGGGGGAATTGGCATTTGAGGCTGTGTTCTGAATGTTCATTGAGTTTTGTCACGTGGATGTGTGGAGACACCCAGATCTCCTCGGCTCTGGTGTTCTTTTCCATCTGTACTTTAGCTTAATCTGTATGTTTTTGTTCAGATTTAAAATATAGATGAATACAATATTCCAACAGAATTTCTGGAGAAAGTTATTGAGCGTTATGTTATGTTATGTTAAAGGATATTTATACATCTCACTATCACCCCCTGAGTGGTCCCCTGGTGTTCTGGCGGATATGAAAAGCAAGAGAGTAAGGTGTTGGGGGGTAAGTTAGTAGGACTGAGTGGGGAAAAGGCGCAAGAGAGCTGTGATGTGCTGTTAACAGCTTCAGTTCGGTTTACATTGTTCACTGAGCGTCAGTGTGATTTTCTTGGTTGGTAGTTGCCATGTGCTGTTGTGCAAGGCTATGTGTGGTTTGTTTTGTTGTTGCGGTGTGATGAAGCTCTGATATTCTATAATATTTTGGTCACATAGGAACATTTGAGGTGCACAGTATAGATCTTTTTTGTCAATATTTTAGCAGAAAATATGTTTGCTGCTAATGCTCCCCAAAATGTGTTTTTCTGAAATAAGGGTGAAAGAAAGCATATGCATATATTTTCACATGCCTTGAAACACTTGTGTATAGGCGCGTTATAAATGCCATATTATATCATAACATAATAATGGGAGAAGCTGGGGGTACAACAAGACAGCAATTAGCCAATGAGAGACGAGGTGCATCGGCAACTGGAGGAAGACAGAGAAAAGGTGATGTGCTCGTAATTCCATTTGACAAAGAATTTCATATGTTTGTTCATGCAGTAGGCAGCCGTCCAATTGGGCCTATAAACGGCATAGTAGGCAGGGAAAAATAGTATGGTGAACGGGGGTTGCGGGGGCAGACTATCTCACATACAGAGAAAGGAACATTCAGCCTGCTAGCAAAGAAAGATCCTGCCTTTAAAACATTGGAAGAAAAACAGATTAGCCCTTGGATAGGTGCTACAGGAAGATCTCCAACAAACAGCCGGGGGAAAAATCAAAGCGAAGAACATCATTGTGAACAAGCAAAGCATGCATAGAGAAACTGCCACAAAAGAGGACGCAAACCTTCAGCCGAAACGTTAAGATAGAATATGCCTGTAGAGCGTAAGATTGTAGTTTAAATGTTTTGTATTGTATGTAGCCACAGTTTGGCTTTTACAAGAAAGAAGATCATCGTTCTACGAATTCAATGAATGAATACATTCATTAATTAAAATCTTCTTACTCCTTCAGTTGGTGTTTGGTTTTTCCATTAATGCAGTTTTCTGTAAGGCTTCGTTTAAAATCTTGGTCTCTGCGATTGACCATCTAGTGTTTACTCCAGAGATGAGGCGAGCCCACCGCGTTTCTTCTTAGCACAGATCACAGGAGGAAAGCAAAGGGCGAAGAAAAGCTGTCCTTACTTCTGCAATTGCTGGGCATGATAGCATCAGATGTCTGATGGATTCAGTTTGGTGGTTCTCTGGGCACAATCTACACTAGTTAGAATTAGCCTGCTATCTTCTCTCTCAGATTTCACGCGTCAGGAGAAGATTGAGCCGCCCTCTCATATAGGTACCTCTTAACTTTTTGTCAGGAAATGTAATGATGTACTCCAACATGTCTTTACGTTTTCGTGTGGTCGGAGGGAGATGGAACATGGACTTGCTGGTTGCTGTTTTTTTCTTGGGTGTATGTCCAGTCGAGATCTTCCATTTGCTGTTTTACTCTCAGCGGATTTGAGATCAAAATTTCCTCCGTACATGCTACCGACTTAAGTAGAGAATTTTTCTTTTCCACCCAGGTGTTTAGCATGCGACAGGTTCCTTTAGTGATTTCATCTGTGATCAGTCTGTAGACTGGTGGACTCTCTGGCATTAGGATCTTCCTGCACAATTGCAGACTGGTGTGTTCTAATTCCTGAAACATTATTGAAATGGGAGTGGACTTCTTCAGATTAAGCACGGAATGCCAAAGGAAACCTTTTAATTTAGGCCATAGCGTTGAAGGAATGGTTGGGCTTGCATCCATCCCGTAGGTGATGGCCGGAATCACTTTAGATTTATAGTATTGGAGAGCGGGGATCAATGAGAACCTGCCGTATTTTCTATCGATTGCTCGAGTTTGTGCCGTTAGATTACAGACTTTGCTCCAGAGGGCTGTTTGCATTCCGGATTCAACTATTGAGCAGTCTATTGTTACACCAAGATATTTGAAAAGAGCCACTTGTTCCACTTTGGTCCCGTCCACGAACCAGCTGTGTTTCGAGCTTCTCTTTGGTGCTTACTCGAGAATCAGAATTTTAGTCTTGCCTTTGTTTATTTCTAGGTTGTTTTGCTCAATGTAGTGGACCAAGTTGTTGAGTTGTCTTTGAAGTCCAACTAAAGTTTGGTCCAGCAAAATAACGTAATCAGCATAGAGTAGACTGGAAACTGCTGAATTCCTGATTTTTGGGGGAAAGGCCTGGACCGTTGAAGCTGTTTCTTGGTAATCACCTAGGAAAGCAATAAACAGGGCGGGAGCAAGCAGACAACCCTGCTTTACTCCTCAGTACGATGGAATTTCCGCTTGGTGTCTGAGTGTAGGGCGACAAGGGGACCCAGGATGTATGCAGGGCACTTCCACTCCAAGAGTTTATTCCACAGCTTCTCTCGATCTACCCGATCTACCCGATCAAAAGCCTGAGTGAGGTCGATGAAGGCTAAGAAGACTTTCAGGGAACCATACCTGATCTTGCTGTTGATAATGTTCAGAAGCATTCTGTTGACAGAGGTGTTAACATTTTTTAGGAATCCTGTTTAGAGAGGATCCATGCAGGGCAAACACTTAGCTCAAGCTTGAAATCTTTCAGGAAGCAGGGAGGCAAAAATCTTTCCAATGCTATCCAGGAGGGCTATCGGGCGATAGTTGGTCGGATCTTCTCTGGTGCCCTTCTTGAAAATAGGTACACCCACTGCTGTAGTCCAAGATGCTGGGATTGAGTTTGCGTCTTTACATCGGGTAAATATCTGACTGATAAACTTAACCCACTCCTCCGGATGGTGGTTCAAGTCTGTTTGTCAGGCCATCTGGACCAGGTGCTCCAGATGACTTCAGCTTCTTGATGCTTCTTAAGATATCGTCTTTATCGATCAGGTCTTCCCATCCGATAGTATTGCTTTTGGTCACAGTTTGGTTGGAATCACCTGGGGGTTTGAAGAGCGCTGAAAAATAGATTGCCTATTTGGATTCACTTACAGAGTTAGTGAGCGCCTCATTTATCTGGGAGGCAGACGATTGAACAAGAGACCAGAATTTTCTAGTTTTCTTACTGCTCAGAGTTTTGAGCATAGCTTCGGAGTCCTGTTGATAAAGAGCCGCATGATAACCCCCAAGCCATGATTTGTAGATTCTGGTCTCTGCTGCTAGGGCTGCTCTTGCTACCCATGTGTTTTGTTTCGTTACGGCTCTTTGAAGCTTTCTTAAGTAACGTCCTTTATCCACTTGCACTTTGCTGGAGGGGCGGCTTTGGATCTTGAGCTATTAGCAACTCTGTACTTAAGCAAAAGAGGTTGGTAGTTGAGGATGACTGGCGGCCCTTCTTGATCTGGCAGGTATACTTGCTGACTGTACTTTCTAGATATAACAAGTATGTCCGAAGCCGAGAGTCTTAGTCAAGTTTGTTGCTGGTTCGGCTCAACGTTCAGTATCCAGGATGGATTCTGGGAGCGGCAAGCACTCCAGGTCACCGATAGTAAGTTATGATCACTGGCTGCGGTTCTATGAACTGTAAAGGAAGTATCTCTTTTCCAAGTAGGGGTTAGCGGCCCGTTGTCCAAGATTGTGGCAGCATTGTACAAGTTTCATGAGTTCATCAGTTCTAGCCATTCTACACCACGTTCTTCGGCCCCTGATCTTTTGTCGATTGGTTCAGTGGACATTGTATAGGCTGGACACTTGGCGTTCAATTCCCCACAAATGATTATGTTTTGTGTTTGGTAATCGACGAGGAGCTTGTTGATCACTTCTGCAACTGAACTACAGAAGCTATCATTAGTGGTTCTCTGAGGGTTCCAGTAGAGCGTCATGATCACTAATTGAGTCCTTTCCGGCTTCAAGTTTGGAGCTTTACAGTATTCCCAAGTAAAGAGAACAACCAGATGGCCATAAGCTTCCGATATTTTATTTTTGATGTTGACGCCGTAATCGGCACGGGCAGCCAGAAGAAGCCCCAATGAGGGACAACCAAGCAGTCCTTTGGTGGCAGGGGAGGTGATCACTGTGTAGCTGTCGAGTGCCGGTATATCCTCCAGCCATGTCTCTTGTAGATAAAGGACATCAAAGTCTGCAAGGTTTGTGCCACCTGGTTGAGTGAGGTGGAGGTGGCCTCTGGTGTTCCAAGATCCCATTATCACAGAGGAGCGGCCGGCCTGAACGGTGGTATTCGATGTTTTCGTCTGTGGTTGCCCGACGACTGCTCCGTGGATGGATGGGAGAACCTGCCCCCTCTCAGATTTTTATACAGTTCTTCCGTTCTAGAAGTGTAGCAGGGGTTTCTGTGCTCTGTCTTCCTTGTAGTCGAGAGAATAGATTTGCTTTGTTCAGAAGGTTCGATTTCAGTGAGCCTGAAACCCTTTTTTAGAAGATCGTTGTACACTTCTGGTGAGAGGGTCTGGATCGCACTTGCCCGAATGTGCAAGTAAGTCTTGGCCATCCGTTCTCTATGGTAGGGTTTGATCAAAGTGATATTGTCCGTTTTTAAGGTTTTCAATTTGCTTACAGTTGAAAGAAGGTACAGAACTGTTCTTCTATTCAGTACAAAGTCCTCTTTAGCAGTTAATGTCTGTTCTAATTTAAAGTTTTTTGTAGTTACGGGGGACCTGTGGTTGTTTTTCATCTCTTGGTGGGCTTTGGATCCATCGCGGTCCTCATCATGTATCCAGGAGATATTATGGCTGCAATCGTCATCTTGCTCTTATGTCGCAGATCTCAGGTCCTTTTTTGGCCGTTTCGTATATAGGGTTGGTGTCTGGATAACCTGACTGGATGAGGTTTTGTGCTTCCCTGTTGGCGACCTGTGGTTGTAGTCATATTTAGATCTTTTCCGGTCGTTCGGTTTATAGCTATGAGCTGTTGGGGCCACCTCCAGGCCGATTGTAGCTCTTACCGTCGGGGAAAACACGGGCAAGACGTGAGGGTCTTGGTCCGTGTGTGTTGATAGATCTATAAGCGCTTGGTCGGCCAGAAAGTCTGTGACAGTGATCGGAGACTTTGCCAAATCCACCACTACTCCTTTGGAGTTTGTTTTTTGCACCACGGTCAGGATGTTTGCACACAACTTGTCAATGTCCGAACTGGCAAAGGGCACCTGGTAAAACATGCCGCCCTTAGCCGGAGCCACTAAAGGACCTCGTAATGTGGTGGTAAGGGGTTAACGGCACCGGCACCTTTACCGGCGCCGTTAACCCCTTACCGCCAACCTTGTAATGACCCCCTATGTGTTTCTCTGGGATGGGGATATACTCACAGTCCACGCTTGAGTTTCAGGATTTTGGGACATTCAGGTTTCTGGTCACCAAAGATTCTGTTCACCGGATAGCGGACTCTCCTGGCAAAAGACAGCTGGGCAAAGGTCTGGTCACCGGATGACAAGGACAGCTGGATGGCAGGGTTGCAGCGGGCATGCAGTTAGTGGGCTGGAAGGGGTGAGTGCATGGAGGGGGTGAGTGCGTAGAGGGGGTGAGTGATCAAAACATGTGAATGCATAGTGCGTATGAGAGCATAAAATGGACGAGTGCGTACAGCGGGTGAGTGAGCAAAACAGGCGAATGCATAGTGCGTGTGAGGGCATAAAACAGACGTGGGTCTAGAGCGAATGAGTGCCTAGAGCGAATGAGTGCCTTTAACCGAGTGAGCGAGTACCCAGATAGAACAAACGTGTTCCGCAGAGCGGACGAGTTGCACAAGGCAGATGAGTATGTAGAATGAATGAGTGCAGACTGCATTACGCAGTCTGGCAGACAAGAGTATGTAGGGCGGACTTGAGTACATGACTGCATTATGCAGACCGGAGTGTCTAGAGCAGACTCGGGTGCATGGAATGAATAAGAGTGCATGGAACAGACTGGAGCGCATAGAATTATGGGACGTACATACGGTTTGGAATGCAGGGAACGTTTGAAAGAGCATATAACCCATCATATCACACCACCACGCTTACTCTCTTCTCTACACCACCACTCAACTAGAACACAGAGATACTATGACACCATTCGGCATAACTGTTCTCATACCAACATCCGCTGCTCATTCCCCATCATTCTAAGTAAACACTGCTGGTTACACACCCCCCAGCCAGGCGTTATCCTCAGGCCTAACGCAGCCACATTTGGTCTGGATAAATCCTGCCAGAACAAACACATACTCCTGATCTCTCAACCACCACCACACCTAGCGCTAAAAAGCAGCTATCACACGAATACCGCACCAGCTGCACACATACCCGGTGCTCACATGCACCTTCGACTCAATCTACTCTCTCAACTGACCTGAACTTCGGTTCCTGAGGGCGTTCAACCTATCAGCGCCGTCAGACCATACCAATGGTACATAAGGCGCTATATAAATGCAAAATAACATAACATAACATAACATGTCTGGAAGATTTAGAATCAATCTCAACCTCTGGAAATTGCACTGGGCAACCATCCAGACCATTGTTTTTCAGCTTGACAAGGCATTACAGGAATGGAAAAGCCCATATGCAAATCAGACTTTGCCCCACCAAAACAGGCGCAGTCCAGCTGAAACTGCTTGCTCACTTTCCTTCTGGCTGAAACAACAAGCATCTCCAGGAATGTTTCAAACTCATTGCGTGCAATCGGGGAGGTGTAGCTTAAGTCTCTAGGCATAGACGTCCCAATCAGGGTAACTTAAGCAAAACAAAAGAAGTGATGGCTAGAAGGTTTAGAATCAATCTTAACCTCTGTAAATGGCTCTGGAAACAATTCCAGATCATTTTTTTTCAGCCTGCCAAGAGGAGGGGTCTCCCCTTTGTGCTGAGTGAGATGGGTGTGGTTTCAGTGTTCATTTAAAAAATGGAAATTACCCAGCTAAGCTCCCTTTCATCCCAATATCTCCTTGTAACTGCCTAGACCTTTGCAGGTCCTTATTTATGAATTCTCCGTTCATCTATGGAGTACTGGCCACCAGTTCACAGGCCCAGTTGTTGACTATACCTGTGAAAAGAAAAAAGGGTTTCATGTATTTGTCCATGATTTTAAAAAACATGTGCCTGCTGCACAAACATGCTATTTGTTCTGCACTGAATTAGATCTCGCTTGACTTTGAATGGAGTGATAAAGCAATGTGCATTTCACACTCAAATATTCAACTATTTATATTTGAAATCAACCCTGTTTAATTGCTTTCTCTAACAGTTTGACCCATTCCAGGGACCTACCAGAGAAATGATTCTGGTGGACGTAAATCTCATTGCAGTAAAGCTTTTAATACTCAGTGTTGAATCATTATTTTAAGGCAAAGAGCCAGCATGGACCCTCACGTCCTCCAGGTTGGAACCACAAATCTGCTAGGCCCATCAGATGCCTGCGTCATCTGCATCTAGGAAATCAGACTTCACTCCAGGTAAAATGTGCTTTTGGCTTTCTCTTGCACAAGGCCCATGGGCTATCTCTTTCCTTAAAATGTCATCCTAACACAGCGCTCATCCATTTAGACAGAGGTCCCCCTTCCTGCAGCCTTCAGAATCCCAGAAATCTCCCAATTTCTGCAGGCTGGAACTTAAAATAGGCTCTCAATTCCCCAGGCCATGTCACATTTACATCAAAATTTATGATTGGCTAAATGTTCCCATTGGCTGTTTTAACAAGTTGAAATTCCATGAGAATATAGCCCTTAACTGTATAGGTTGCTCATGTTTTTGTACATGTGACAGGGATGGTGCTGGACAATTTTCACCCACAATCATATTTTTTCCATCAATGAAATGTGGATGTTTAGATTGCCATGATCAAGCCAAATTCACACATATGAGGCATGCATTTTTGCTATGAAATTTGATGACGTTATGGATATTTAGATAATTGCTCAATTATTAATACATTTTAGTATATCATGTTTTATCTCATTCTGTAGGGCAGACTCGTATAGTGGCATACCAGTTGCCCTTTTTACTCAAAACCTAAGCAATGGGAAGTTATAGCCCTACCCATTTTTTAAAGCACCAAAAATATCACTTAAATAGCCAGCTTTCTTTATGTTTAAGTTTGCACATGAAACCCTGTTTCGGCCTAATGAATAATGTGAGCAGCTCACATGGGCCCTTGTGTTTGAGTTCTCTAAGCTCACCTTTGGTGAATTTTATGGGAGGGCAGATTCCAAAGATGAAATGTTCCTGCCATTTGAGCAGCTCATATTTTATCAGCTTGAGGACCACAATTGAATTTATTTGAAATGCAAACAATGTATTGTGCAAAGCCTAAGAATGTTATATTATTGTTGAGATGAGTTTCATGTGTTCCTTTGATTAATGGATAAGGTGATCTAACTTTCCATATGGCCGAGATAATTCCCTGGGTCATCAATCATAGTTTGTATTTCCCATGCAATTTGAACTGAGATTTACCTTGTGCTAGACACACTGAAAAGTCAGCAAAAATATGTTTTGGCAAAGCCAAAATTGGAACATTGTTATTTGCCATGTAATACTATTCTATTCTATTAAACTTTTGTAAAGCGCTAACTCGCCCGCAGGACTCAGATAGCTACTCCTTAAATATAGCTAATTCCTTAACTTTCGAGATTATTTCACATGCTTTAAATGAAATATATTACAGAATAAAAACATGCATTATCAATTCTGAAACATATATTGATCTTTGTAGCAAGACGTTCAGGTTTTGAGGGAGAAGTCATTTTCTTCATGTATGAAAGAAATCAGCTCTCCATTTGAAAGCATATGACATGTCGGCTTATGAAATTAAATTTGAAATCCATTTTTTGCATGGATTTAAAATAGACATTACAGTGGTACACGTTGGGCTTTGATAGCATGGCATGTTCTTAAGCAAAGGTTTAGTAGAACCCAGGGTGCTTTGTACATGAAGAAATAGGCCCTACTCAGCACCTCATGCTTTGACTCAGCCAGTCTCTATCGCCCTTTAATTTTACCCTACAACATGGTCGCTGGCAGCCATCTCGTCTGCCTATAGACCAACGTATTCCACACGTCACTTTGGCATTATGCATTGCAAGAGGGTTATAAATCCTGCGCTCCAAAAACTCAAAGCCTTTTGCACCCAGTGATTAAGAAGTCATTTGGGATAACATAATAGATCCTATATGTATTAAGTATTTATTTGTAAGGACTGTCTCTGCTGCAAACCGAATCCCACATTTGAAGATCACTCCATCATCTTGACCCGTTTGCGGAGTGGATGACATTACCGCCTCCATCAGTTGTTAACCACTGCGATATGACCCTGAGGGGCTCATGATTCCTCTTTCACCTTAAAATGAAGTGGAAAATAATCTAAAATCGTGCCCAATCTTCAAGGGATCTGCTCCGCCTCTATTCGGTCCAATTCATTCAGTGGTCACACAAGCCAAGTGGCACAATGAGACATGTGCCTTTGTGGCTTGATGCCTTTCAGTAAAGCAACACCCAGGAGGCGCTCATCTGAAGTCTATTTCTGATGTGACCATAGCTGCTGGGTAAGGGGGCAGTCCTAGTTCTATATATTATGGGTCACATTGGATGTGGGAAAGCTATAATGGTATTCTGCGTACATGGAAACAAAATTCCTGTCCAGATTACCTAGTGTCAGGAATCTTCTACCAAAAATGTTAGGACTGTAGAAAGTCAAGACAATTAATCAGAATCAGAATATTATGGGATATGCACTTGTAAGCAGCCATTGTGTGAGCTTTGATAGCTCCCTGATAGAGTGGGGAACAGGTGCCCGGCACGCCTGCCCCGCATTGATATCAGCGCGTGCTAACATTTTGCGATGGTCATTGCACAGGGAGCGGATAGAAGCCACGTGACAGCAACTCACGGGATCATTCTAATGACCTCGGTATGCGAGTCATTCTGGTCAAATTGACTCCAGTTGGAATATGTCCCCTATCCTTTGTTCTGTGCATTGTGTAGCTACTACCGCTATGAGTACACCAACAGCTTGCACATGTGGCAGTATTCAATGTGGCAAAGCATGCTGGTTTTGAAGCCTTTGAATTTTGCAAGACATCAACATGTATCCAGTTTTTGTGTGCACCTTCTGTAATCTGAAGCTATGCCCTAATGAGGGGAAATGAGAACGTGTGGTGTCCGCCATTACACTTCTCGGTTGTGCGCATTCTGCGGTCTTTGCGCACAATGTTTATTCGTGGGGAATCGCCACATACGTGTGGTCAGGGGCCCCAATTTCTGGTTTTCCCAGTGGGAGGGGTGCCAGAGCCCAAAAGAAAGTCCCATTGAAAGTATAGAGACTCTTATGCCGATGACCTTCCCAGTATGCAGCTGGCCTTTCCTGGTGCCGTGGGGCAGCATCGGCACACCCGCATACTCAGCGCCCCTGCGTGTGGTAATAGCCCGCATTTCAGGAGAGGTTCAGGCACTCATGCAAGGACTCCTCTCCTCACAGCAGCGCCACAGACTGAGGAGAGTGGTTGGACCCCCCGAGGCGTAGCCCAAGCACTTCCTGTCGACCCGGAAGTAAGAGGTCTTCCCCTATGCTCACAGCCCGCCTAACCATCCACTTCCCAAGCTTCGCGTGGCAGGCAGCGCAGGCGTGGTTTCCCAGCATATCAAGCTTACATGCATTGTATTTCCATTACTATTTTAATACCCGGGTCTTGCCTCCACAGTCTCATGGACAGTATTTATTAGTCCAGCCCCACTCTTTCCCATAAGCCCGGGGAGGATTCGGGAAGATTAATGCCCCAGCAGCTGGTAACCACATCATGCCATCGGAGAAGATGAAACAATGGGAGGGTTACAAAGCCCAGAGGGGTCGGGGGTAAAAGGCCTCTTCTTTCGCCATGAACAAATCAAGCCTCCAGGCAGATTTATCAAGGGGCTTCATAAATTATGGATCTTGCCCTCCCCCCGCACCCCCCTCCCGCCCCCCCCGTGCTTATTAAGAGCTGCTTTGGAATGCATGCCGCGCAGAAACACAGCTTCTAGCATACTTGCTGCCGGTTCCAGGCTTGCAGTTTAGTGAATTATTTTGTTTACTGGTTCTCAGACAGCCTTTGATGTGCTATTGTTTTTCAGGCAAGTGTTTTTTTCTTTGCCTTCCTGTTTGAAGTTGCTGTAGTGTTTAGTATTTGGGGGATGGGACTGGTAGACTAACCTCAGCTTCACCCTATATTAAATTCATTGTTAGCACCTGAGATTCGGGCCAGGGGCAGGGTGGGACCGGCTCAAACAACGAGCGAGGGCCACAATAAAAATAACGGCCCGCAATCCCGAATACTTTTTCACTCCTTTTTACCACACACTTTTTCAGTGGTATCTGGGCACACGTGTTTGGTAACGTGTGGGCTAACTAGGGAATTGAATGCATAACAGGCCCCAAAACTTCCAGCTCCATAATGCAGCCAGTCTTCACCGTGGCCCACGCTTCCGATCCAAAGTGGCCTACACTAGCCACCTGGACTGGCCCCATGTGCATTGCCCTGCAGGCTGGTCCGAGCCAGGGCTGTGATTGCAATCGCTGCATGCATCAAACACCAGTCAACCTATAGAATGCCTTTGAATTTGACATACAACCAGTTGTTTTGTGTAAATGCACAGAACCCCCCCCCTCCATTATACATTGAGATTTACCAGTTAGGATTAGCGCCACAACCAACGCTCGCCTTCCCCTTCACGGTTCATGACGTCCCACCTGCTACGCCACCAGTGATGTCGATATGGTTAAGCTTCATTCATAGATGCCAAAGTGTTATCCTGCCCCCTTTCCCACACACAACATGACAGAACCCACAGTGCCCCAAGGGCACAGCCTATGGCCATGCCCATCTAGAACTGTTAACTGGGCATTCTAGGGTATCACCATTAACAGCGTGCATTAACTCTGGTCTATAGTTCCCTCTGGGTCATTGCTGTCAGCCATGGTCTCTGGGTTATGGACCCGGAGCATGGCCTTGGACCATTCCGCTGGAATGGTTGCAGATAGTGCTGGAAATGGAAACCATTTATTGGGGAAACGCTCTGATCCTTGGAGGGGCGTGGCCGTGGGGCTGAGAGGGCTGGCCCTAGGGGCGTGGCCCCAGGCCATGTCACACAATATAGTAGCCCTTCTTAGAACACAATCCTGGTGATTTGGCTAAAAGCGAAGAGCATTGTGGGAACATAAGAATGTCAAACATGTTAAACATGTCTTATGGCAAGAACCCCTTTTGAGTAAGTAATAGAAGTTGTGTTCGGCAATTTTGATTGGTCACAATACTCTAAGCCCTAAGAAAAAAAAATCCAGAACACACTGAACACAGGGTTTCGAGATTCAAAGCTGTTGCATAACAGGTGCGAGTCCTGTTTTCGTCTTGTGTTTCTTTTTCCTTTGTAACTGCAAGACAATGCACACTCATTGCAACTGTAAAGCCAGCGCTAGACTAGCTCCTCGCATGGTCTTGGGAGGATAGCTCAGGGACAATGCGCTCGCCTTGGAAGCAAGACCATGTGAAGCAACACAGGTTCGATCCCCACTACGTACTTAGAAATCTCTGGGTGCGTTGTAAATAAACAATTACAAATTACTTGACATGCATAGCAGAGCTCTTTAGAAATATGGAGCACCACATGGTGCCAATTTGATAGGGTGACTACCAGTACCAGAATGCAAGAGGATGCAGTGAGTAGACGAAGAGAACCAAGAGAGATGGAGTTACCAGAACTGCAATAATCCACGACATTTATCGCTCGCTCTCCTCGCCACACTTCCTGAGTTTCAGAAAGCGCAGAGGCTTCACTGCCTGCCGGTTACACCAGGGAGACAGACAGGGCCGTGCTGCGCGCATCGTGAACCAGCCCGAGAGAACGCAGCTACAAAAAGATCAAGGTGTTTGCCGCGCCAAACTCACACAATTATATGTTGTTGTGCATTTTAAACGACCCTTCTTGACAGCTGCACCCCACCCTCCTTGCCAGAGGCATTACGAAAAACAGGTGCTTTGAGCAGGTTACATGGGTTGTGTGGTGACTCTGGGCTTAAAGGTGGCATAAACAGAAGCACAGGAATATTAGATCTTAACTAAAGTAGCAGGAACTGCATGCAGGGCTCAGCGCTCCAAGATGGCAACCGGCCAGAAGCGGATCTTCTGAAGGAAGGTAAGTATGACACAGTGCACTTTTACAGACACAATGATTGGCTGCTTGTTCCTCTTCTTGATTGGAAGCCCAAGCTGCTATTCAGCTTCTGGCCAATCATAAGGATTAGGAGCAAACAGCCAATCTTTGTGTGCAATTGGACAAGCTAGGCGGTGCCTAGTCCCAACAAAGTGTCTCCCCACGCTTGGACATTTCCTTTTCCCATCGGGCTCCTTCGCAGGGACTTCAGAGCATTTATTTGCACAAAGCAAACAACCCAGTGGCATAGGGGCAGTTTGGGCCACGGACCTACACAAAACACAGCTCCGGCAAGACATTTATTTCCGGAGCGGAGCTCGGTCTTGTTCTGGCACAAATTCTGCCTTGGTTGCAGAGCACAAAATACATACATACAGGGAATTGTTTGATTTATACATATATATTTTTTTTATTTGAGTATTGTGTACATTGCCATATGTAGAGGGGTTTTTCCTGGATACTTCACAGTTTGTTGTTTTTGTGGATGGTTCAAATCCTAGGGCCCCCTCTTCCGCATTGCCATATGTAGCATGTGGCTGCTTCAAGGAGCTATGGCAATGACACAGGCAAAGTGCCCTGCCAATCAATATTATTATTATTATTATTATTTTTATTACAAGGAATTATCGGATCACATGCCACGTGCTTTTGATCCCTCGGGCATGGCCTGTACTCATGTCCCAATGCAGTACCCATACACAAAGTAACAAAGGTGAACAGCCTGCAGCCAAGCCCCCGAGTTACAGTGCATAGGGCACAGCCTTTACAGTGACCATACCTGCCAACAGTGACCCTAACCACCAACAGTGACCCTAACCACCAACAGTGACCCTAACCACCAACAGTGCCCCTTCCCATCAGCAGTGGTCCTACCTGTCAACAATGGCCCAAACTGTCAACAGTGGCCTTACCTGCCAACAGTTACCCTATGTGCCAGCAGGCATCCTATCTTTCAACAATTACCCTACATGGCAACAGTGACCCTACACACCAGTAGTGGCTCTACCTGCCAAATTATTTCTCACTTTTAGTGTCACATTTAGTGATTATTCAGAAAATAGTCACAATGCAAATTTGAATGTAAAATTATTTTTTGGGATCCTCATCAAACACACTTCATTAGTCGATATCTTGTTTTTACAAACATGCCGTTACGTCAAGGGGACAACAGTATCAATCTCCCAAATGTTTTTACTCCAATGTCCCAATTTCACTCTTAGTTTGACATGGTTTGTAAAAGTGTGCCTAGTTCTACCACGAAGTCTGCAAACCCATCCCTTAGCTTGCAAACCCGGCATCTATAGTTAGTCACGTTCCTATATTTTAAGGAGATTTGCCCATCCCTCTAATGTTATTGCTGCTAAAAGTTTGTAAACATCTGTCTCCTGTTTACGCCATCCAGAGTCAACATTGTCAGTCTGACATCTATTAATTGCAGGTTTAGTTTTCGATTCAAATGTGGGTTTGCAAAATTGCTTACGAAACCTGTGGAAATAAGTCTCTCTTTAATGTATCACACATTCCAAGCTAAGAGCCCCAAACCTGGAAAAACACAAAAATACAGCAGAGAAGGAGGACCAGCATCACGATTAACAATAACCGTGTTAACAAGTAGAAAGGAAACCTGTCTTTAAAAAAATAGATCTTGTTTCCACCTTGAAAAAAGTACCTCAATTTCTTAATTATTAATTCAATCCTCCAAAAAGCATACACTAATTAACCTACACATTAATTAGATTGATATATATCTCAACCAACATCATGTGTTGTTTTTACACATACAATGAATTAATACTCAAGATATTCAATCAATAAAAACAAACAAATCTATACCTATAGTGAAACAATAAAAATCTCTAAACTTTCCCAAATATGACAGCATATTCACAATGTACAGAAAACACTCCAACATGTTTCTGTCACATTGTCTTGTTCAAGGACTTTCTTCAGGGGTTACATATTGAGAACCCATAACTTCCTACGAATATTAATTTTTAATATTTGAAATGTAAGCTTATTAGAGAATGAAATGAATTATTCAACAATAGTGGTAATTGTATTTGTATTTATACAGTTATCGTTAACACTAATGATGTTCCTCCTCCTCCATTGTGTTTTCCATTTCTTTTACACCTACTTTTGTTGTTCTTTACCAAAAATAGTAGACAGATTTGCATCAAACTGATAAGACTTCCAAAGTTGCCCCAGATGTCAAATTCTTGTTCAGGGTTGATGTGAATGTTTACGCTATGTGGAAGCAGGAATTCTGTATTGGGGCATGAATTGGATTTGGTATTTTTGAGAAATTCATTACTACGTGCACCCCCGAATCAGTGTGGAACCTGACAGCACTCTCCAACAAATTAGAGTGCTTTGTGTATGTTTTCAAATGGTTCATGCAGATTTGTCAACGGGCCCCAAAGTTAAGAGCTTCCCAAAATGTACTTTTTAATAGAAACTTCACCTTAACGATAACAACTATTGTATGGGTGCAAACACCAAGTTCCAAAACATACATGGGCTAAAGCACCCCCTACCATATGTTATAATAATATTGCATTTCACCAAGGAGTTCCATGACCAAATGGAGGAATTTATTAGGCCCCACAACTCTGGGGGTGTCTGCAGTGTCTTTTTTTCTGCATGATAGGGGGAATTGCCCTTAAAGTTCCTTATAATCCATGGCCACACGCTGCCATCCCCATTAATACCTGGCCTATTCCTCACTCTAATCCAAGAGATTTTATTTGCTGATACATATGATCAATCTAGAATCTGTTTGGATTTTCCAAAAGAAAGCTTATAATCAGCTTCTTATGTGTTGCAGAAAAATAGTTTAAGCAGTTTAATGAAATGCACCGCAACGTTTTCATTGTGTGCTTTCAAATGAATAATTCCCCACAGCTTCTTGCTCACAGGCTTTAAACTTCAGCAGTGCACAGAATAAACATTCCACCATAAACAGCTCCTTGTCGATTGATGGCTGTAAAGAGCTACAGGAAACTGTCTCACAAGCAAGGAATATGAACACCTTGAGGTGCTGCAGTGACAGCTGGAATTCTGCCCTCTTCTGGCTCAGGGCATTGCAACATCACAACAGAAGCATCATACCTAACTACACAGCGGTTGCCATGCTATTCTGGTATTAAAGGCCAGTTGTGGTGACATAACTAGGCTGTAATAGGAACACTATTTCCTGGTTTTCATACGGATATTGCAGGGTATACAGTGTTTATTTCGACATCCTAGATATTGAATTGCCATATATCGAATTGTTTTTTCTTGAAAACCTTTATGGTGAATGTATTTAGGGTGGGGTAAAGGGTTACATTTTGGGAAACGGTCAGGATGGGTGTTTAGGTGTGGCAAACTGGGGTTTGAGGGGGAAGCCCTCCCCCAAAAAAATGCATTCACTATAAAAGTTTTCTAGAAAAAATATTCAATATATGGGCATTCGTTATAAATGACCTCGATATAAAGACATGTAACCTATTGCAGGCTCCCATATATCATATATAAATATATATATATATATATATAGCAATATGTACATTTATATATAGTAGATGTGGTCTATATACACTGCGATACATGCATGACTGTGTATTTCTGCATTTGTGAGGTTGTCTAATACCAGTTTGTGTTGTTATCTGTGTGTGTTTAGCAGCATGCATTATACATACATGTGAGCATGCTTCTATAATGTGGTCATACTTTGCTTTTGGCAAATATTGGGAGCTTTTATGAACAAAGTTTACTTTAATATTGAAATGTTCCCATTTTCTTTCCCCTTTCCCACCCTCCAGGACGATTATTTTGAGGAACCTTTTGATTACGAGGCAGGCGTGATCACGTCTGCATCTCGTCCAATGCCCTTCATGTAGAATTGGATCTCCCGGTGCAGTGCTCTTTTTTCCCTGGGGAAAGTCACCAGACATTATTAGGACTGACACAATCGCTGCACAGAACGCTCCACCTCCAATTGCTTCAAACTGTTAAGAAGGACCATGAGAGCCTGAACCATACGACTTGCAATGAAAGCCTCATTCAACAGTACACTGTCATTAGTAAGCCTAAAGTTGGGCGGGACAATTTACCAGTGTATTCGCACACAGCATTTTATAAACTGCTCCCTTTCAATGACCCGCTCTCTAAATAATTGACATGGCTATAATATATTGAAAGTGTAGTAGAACTCTGCATTAGCCTTGAAAAAGCTGTGATTAAGGCGAAACATGAGCACGTGCACAAGTGCTAGCTTTGAACGTAAAATTCGAATTAAAGGTGTTATGTTTACCGATTAACCTTTTATTTTTGTGCGCCACTGCGCCTCCAGGTCATTATTTACATTATTAGGTAGATTAATAACCACCCATATTGGCACGTGCAGCAGAATACTGCTATCATAACAAGCACTGCACTCTTGCCTGATACCAACTGCTTTACTGTTTGTCAACAAAGCAGGCACCAGGTCACTAATTCCCCCTCTCTTTGACGTTTTTTGCTAAAAGCTTTTGAATTTTGATTTGTTTTGAAGGGATGGAGGCGTTGCACGATTTGTGAATGCCTACTTCCCTTCAAAACAAACTACAAACAAATATGGCTCTGCTTGGAAATAGAAAAGGGATGTTATGTTATGTCATATAACATTTGCACTGCGTCCTTCACCAGCATAGGGGTCTTACGGTACCTAAACTTTGTCCACAAGTTAGGCATATTGTGACCCCTTGGACTGAGGGTAGGGGAAGGATGAGGTTAGAAAAAGTAGGAATAGGTAAAGGACATGTGCTTGGTGGAGAAGTAGGTGAGAAAGAAGGAAAGGAATACTATGAGCCAGGTTCAGAGGGGCAGGGCACAAGGCAAGAGTGTGGCGGGATATGATTGTGTAATGCACGGGTGCATGTGTGATAACTGACCGTCGTTGTCCCTTTCCTAGTTTCTGGGCTGGGAGGTGGGCTGGGTGGCCAGGATGAGATATTCAGAAAAGTGATGTGTGTGTGATCAGATAAATTAGGGGAGAGTGGTTGAGGGGGTGGGGGAGAGATTTGAGTGAGGTTGCAGAGGTAGAGAGTTGTACACATCCTGGGGCACTGGCAGGTAAGAAAACTATGGCATATGAAGGAGAGACTCGGGGTTGGCACGGAAAATAGGTTCTCACTGCCGGTTAGGTCCCCATTCTGGGCCTCCTGACTGGCCAGCACCTCTCGCCTGGGTGATTATGTTAGTCTTAAGCAGTACTGTGACAAACAACATCCTGGACACCAGTGGTCCAGTGATGAATATCGGTTTCTAAACCACCCATCAGCCCCACAACTCTAGTACACCAAAAGGGATCCAAACAGATTGGAAACACAAGCAAGTTATACATCTCCTTGTCCAATTTGGATAATGTGGACGGAACGTCAGGCTTATCTCCGCGAGGTCGTGGCTCGGTGGTTAGTTGCAACAAAGCAACAATACAATTATTACCCAATGATAAAAGGGACTGTCCTGTCAAGGTTGTATAAAAATATCTACTTTATTATTACTACAACAGACAGTTCTAACATACAAAAAATACAACCCACCCTGTACAGGAACACAGAGGACAGACAGTTTCACAAAGGAAAGGGATGCACTCTGGATACTGGCAGGAGGGTAGTTGGTAAAGAAATCAGTCTTACTGTTCAAGGTTATTTGGTTCCAGCACGAAGGGGGCAAAGGGTTGTAACTGTCCCTAAAGGCAAGGGGGGGGCAGAACAATGATGTACCTAGTGCTGAAGATGTTGAGGCAGATCCAGGGCACTTTGCAGCCCTTGAGACAGAGTTAGTGGCAGGATACAACGGCGGGTATCAGCGGCAGGCATTTCGGCAAGCGGGGCTGGACTGACGTCTGCAGGCTGGCTGGCACAGCAGCTCTGTGCCAAGAATCATTGTCTCTGTGCTAGTTGGCAGATCTGGAATGCTGGTCAAGGCGGTTCGGACCGCCCTGATAACTTCGGCATGACAACAGTCAGCAGTGCAGCCAGATGCGGTTCGCGGACTCAACTGTCTCGAAAATGTCCTTAAAAGATGGATGCTGGATGATGCTTTTGTGGCACTCCTGCTAGCTTCTTTGCAGGGCTTGTGTCCTTTCAAGGTGGATGGCCAAAAGCACAGGAGAGTGTTTGCAGCCAACGGCCAAGTCCTTAGTTCAGATGCTCTCCGGCACTTCCCACCTAGGAAGCTTGCTGGCAGAACATAGCAGGGCACGCTGTGTGCTGGCTGGGTACTGCTTCTGGAGCTGCTGGATGGGTCCCCTGTGTCCGGTATCTCCCTCTGTTCCCTGGGAGATGTTTAGGAGAGGGATCTTGCTTACCTCTTGGAACTCCTGGCCTTCCCTCACTGGCGATATATGTACGGTAGACCGTAGCCCGTGTCCAAATGAACCCTTCTTTTCACTCCTTTCAAAGTCGTCGGATGATCTCTCAAGTGAGGGGTTCAGCCCTTTCTTAAAGCCAAATGGGCCCCAGCAATTGGTGCAAGCTAAGCCCATCTTAATGAGCCAATCCGGGCTCCCCACCAACAATCTTCTGTTATACACGAGGTCAGGACCTGAGTGCTCTGTAACAGGACACACAAGGGGTGACAACACATTTCCTAAATCCCACCCATCTTCCTGTCCAATGTAGATCAAAGTGTCTCTCTGGTTAACTGAGCCCTCTGTGACTCTTCATTAAAGTGCAGGCCTCCCTTGAAGTTTGTGATGGGAGCAGACTTCCTGTCTCCCCCAAATCACATCCTTCGTCCCTCTGAAAGGGGTCTGCTCTGCAGGGACACCTGCGTTAACTGCTGGACCCAGACAGGCCATTCACTGCCTTTCATACAGAGAGGTGGGAAGTAGCTTCAAGCTGACACATTGCATACCAAAGGGGTGCTAGCCCCACCTTCCTGTTGTCTGTTCGGCAATCAAGCCCCTCCTCTAGGCTTGCCTCAATTATTCTCATTAGTATGCACTGCGACCAGCCAAACTTCCACAAAAGGAATGCGGATCCATGGAGCCTTTGATATTTAAATTAGGCTGCCCATGGCTGGAGGAAGGTGTGCCTTCACCCTTCTTGAGATGCTTTGATGTACCTGTGGCTGTCACATTCCAGCTAAATATGACTTGAGAAGACAGCGTCTGTAGGCTGTATCTTCCTGGAGCACACCTGACTATATGTTTCATGCAGGAAGCAGATGAAATGTGTGCGGAACGGCCTCACACAATTCTTGGAGGTTGATCTCCCATCATTCATTTTCATTTATCAAAAAGTCAAAAAGCCCAAGCAAGAACACTCTCCCCGTGTGGATAGTCGAATTCCTCACAAGTCACGTGTTTTCCTTTTTTCCCACAAGTAACTGAAGGAGGCAGTCCTCCAATTTTTTAGTTCAATGTACATTTCTTGTGACTCTTGTAGGAGGAAGATTGTCTGAGCAGTTATGTTATGTTATGTTATGTTTTCAAAAGAAAGGTTTTGCTGTGCTTCTGAAAAGTGAATAAACTGGTGGTAGGGTGTTCCACAATTCTGCTGCCTTAGCTGCAAAGGAGCAACCCCTGTCTTTCTTTTTGTTATCTTGGTACAGCAAGCGTTCTGTCCTGGTTGGATCTTAGCATTTGAGTTGATGTGTACAGTCTCAGTTTGTTTGAAAGAGGGTTCAAGTGTGAATATTGAAGACTTTTAAAGACAGGGTGCACACTCTTGAATAAGGTTCACGTTTTGGCTGGGAGCCAGCATAGGGCGCGCAGTGCTGCCGTCATATGAACATTTTTATTTTGGTTGAGTGATGTTCTAAAGATGGAGGATGAGCTGCTTTTCAGAATTGCCCTTCTTCGGTATCAGTCATTCTATTCTAATGTGAGGAAACGCCCCTTTCTCTTAGTTCTACTCTTCAAACACTTACCATCTGCACCTCTGGCCTCCCCTCCCTTTTCAAATGTCACTCTCCCCGCTAAGGACCCTTCACCTTCTCTGCTGGACCTCAGCCTTCCTGCCCCATCTTTTCTTCTTGTGCTGTCACTGCTCCAGTCACACTTATCGTGCTTGCCATGCTCAATACCTCCCCATTTGAGCAGTCTAATTCTGCATCGACAAGTCCTTTTTTTGTTTCAAGTCTTGGAGCCCCTCTGTGAAAATTCTCAAAGGCTTGCTCTCTGTTCATGCTCAACGCCCATTATCTTCTTTCCAGAAATGTGGGGAAACTGTTCAATCTAATACAGACGCCTCTCTCTCTCTCTCTCTCTCTGTCGCCCCCTTGCTCTCTTTCTCTGTTTCTCTCTTTCTCTCTCTCTTTCTCACTTGTCTTGGTCCCTCTCTCTTGCTCCCTCTCTCTATTGCTCTCTCTCTCTCTCTCCCTCCTCTCTTTCTATTTCTCTCTCTTTTTATTTCTCTGTCTGTCTCTTTTAAAATATCCTGTGATTACTTACAAATGTAACCACCACGTGTAGAGGTAAAAAATAACATATTTTAATTTTCAAAATCCAATTTCAATACCGTCGGCAGTATTCCACACATAGGGCCTAATTACGACCCGGGCACAAAGGGATACCGGGCACCGGTAAGGACATTAGTGCCGGTAATCCCTTTGCGCCCTATTCTGAGGTCCCTTTGCGGGTCCTTCCTTAACGCCCGATTTTAGCAGGCGTTAAGGATGGGACCCGCAAAGGGACTTCAGAGCTAATAACGGTACCGTAATTTACGGTACCATTATTACCACCCTCCCCATTCCCATTGAGCCCTATGGGGCCTCAAATGGGAATGGGGATTGACATTTTCAATGGGGACTTACCGGTCCCGCAAAGGTCGGACTAGAACGCTAAGTCCATATTGAACCAGGGCGGACACGGTACCGGTCTTGGTGCTAGTCATTGCGCTAATAGCACCATGACTAGCATCAACCTCGGAATGAGGCCCATAGGTTTCCCAAGTTGTTCCCATACACATCTCTGAATTTGGAGGCAAGTAAAACTGGTGCTCTTTGGGAAATACTACTTGGAGTGTGGTATAATCAGCATTCCTGCCAAGAGCGAATCATCTTCTAGCAGGTTCTATTGGAAGGCAATGAATGCAAGCACAGGCATGCTACTGTGGACTCTTAACCCCTTGCGTGCCAAAGACGAGTATGCTCGTCCTTTTTGCATAGAATTGCATAATAGTCTGGCCTTTTTAGAAGCGTTGCACAGGAAAGTTGACTGCATCAAGTGTAGCTGCATAGGCAGACTGGTCCCGCATGCACGTGTGTGGACCAGCAGACCTACTGGTGCCAGCCTCTCCTTTCCAATCGTGAGGTATAAGAGAAAGAGGCGGAAATTAATGGAGCACCTGTGATTGTGAACACGAGCTAGTGGACCTTGAAGGAAAATCTACCGCGGCATCCGTTGTTGCCTACTACCAAGGGCCAGAGACTATACCTACTTATGTTGCCAACCACGTGATATGGGCTTACATTCGAATCAAGTTAAATTGTGCCAGCACACATGAAATATTGGGAGCACCCTGGGACTCCTAGGGAGCACAGGTCTTTGCCGCTTACACGAGGAAACATACGTAGAGACGGTCAGACATTTAATGCTAAGTTGCAATGTGCTAAAAGAAATCAGGCGTGGCTTTATGCAAGCTTGGGGAGCCCGTGAGCAAGAAAATGAAAATGGCAACTGTGATATGTTTATGTCTGGTAATAATGAGGGTTGCATCATTTTTAGGACGAAATTGTGGATTAAGATTGAAACCTTTTAATGGACTATTAACTACATTTTGTAAGTGAGGGATGTTAGGAGAAGGGCAGCATTAAAAGTTGACTTTTTGTGTCATGCTGTATAATACTAAATACATAAATACAATACTACTGTTTTTACTGTTACTTTTCAACTGATAATGAGGACCAAACTGTTACATAAAAACCTGGACATCGCCTGCTTCGATTGGGTTTAATTGAAACACACTCATCTCAAAAATGGTTCCAAGGCTTATCCCATTCCCAATTTCCATCCCCCTGCCCCGATGGTCACCCCGCCTTGGGAGCAAGAAGAGGTGGGAGACTTGCCATTTCCTGGAGGTCTCCCTCTGTGAGCATCAGACAACACTAGCAGTTTCTCCTCCTCTGCCACAACAGCCTCCAGCGCTGGGTCCACCCCCGGCTGCCTGGAGCACAGCCAGGGCCTGCGGCTTAGCCTGGACCCTTTGGGCCTGCAGGAGAGCTACCAATTAAATGTATCTCCTCCCATCTCCTTCATATGAGATTATCTCCTTGCTGGGCAGAAGACAGGGATAAACCTGGCAGTCTTTGTTATGAACTGGAAAGTGGAGCGCGGTCTAGCAGAGAAGCAGCGCGCCGCAGCGTGCCACCTGACCAAGTGGAATGCGTATGTCGCGTTATGGACTGCACATTTCTGCGGCTCAGCGGAGGACGCAAAGGGCTTTATATATATCTTTTTTTAAAATGTTTTTTTCCTCCTGTTAGAAAAGGAGGACTCCTAAATGGAGTTCAGATGGGAGGGAGAGTGAGTAATCTTCTGGAAAAGCCTTTAATTGTGTGCCCACACTAATAATTCCGCAGAATGCTCACACTCTCCCTCCTGCGTATAATTATACCACTCCATCTGTCTATCAGCAGGTTTTTTACAGTGCCTTCCTGCCAAAGCGCGCGCTCCGCCTCGCCGCGAGATGGGGCGAGTGAAGCGAGGAAGGCGAGGCGGGGGAAGAGAGCAAGGCACGAAGATTTAAGAATCTTCCTGACACGCATCCTGAGGAGAAGACACTCTGGAGAGACAAATCCCTCTCCTAGGCCTGCTAAGACTATTAAAAAAGGCACATAATCTCTGTTCTCCATTACAGTGTCAGGCCGGGATATAGGGCCTGCTTGTTTCGCTCTCCGTCTCCATTTCCCCTTTTTGTTTTTTTTTTCATGGAAGACCAACATTGCTTTTATTGCCCCTGCTCTTGGCAGATATACGGGCCTGCTTAAAATCTATTCAAGATGGGGCTTCTGCACAGAAGAACAGCACCTCCTCAGGGTTCAGAGGGACTGATGGCTTTATAGATTGCATCTCCCAACCCTATATAGCAAATCGATCGACCCCCCCCCCTCCTGCTGAGCTCCAGCTGCTTCGTCTTCCTAAAGCATTTGGTCAATTTTATGAAATTGGTGTTGGGGGGAAGCGGAACCCCTGAGCTGAACAAGTGGTTCTTTTTTCTCTCTATAAAGCTTGATTTCAGGGGTTGGTTGACACGAATGGACACGTGATCTGCTCCGGATCACGCAAGGGGAGAAACCTACAATTGGATCATTGAGTGCACAGTCACCCATTCGAAAATTCCATTGAGAATCCAGCATTGAGAAAAATAATGCTAAGAAAGGGAATAAATGTGTAATTAATGGAGTGGCAGAAGAAAGTGATAAACATGAGTAAAGAGCAGTACAAAAGAGGAGAGAGACAGGGAGGGTGTTAACTGGGGTGGTGAAAGTATAAGAGCGAATTGGCCTATTTGAAAAAAAGATTCTGAAACAAAGAAAATCAAATAAAATGGGCAAATGTAGGTCATTTCCTTGAAAGGACAATTCAAACTCATGACGCGGACCGTGATGACATTTCACTGATCATATGACCCTCAGTTTCTTATTTGTCAATGTCTTCCCTGATTACATACCCTCCTTCTGTTATGAGACATGTTTCCTTCTGACCACCCTGAAAGGACTGGCCATGAAGAAAGGTGAGACTCGCTGGGATTAAACATGGCTGCAGAATAGAGAGTTTGAAGACATCCCCGTCAGCTGCTTACAAAGTGCAACCCCATCTGGAACTCTACAAAGGAGATGCGCTCAGAGGCGTGTGAAGTAGGAGGCAGGGGTAGCAAGGATCTGGCAAGGGTAGGGGAGCAAGGAAGGCGGGGAACTCCAGAGAGGTAGAGTGCAGGGGTGGCAGAGGATCTGGCAAGGGTAGGTGGAGCAGGGAAGGCGGGGAACTCAAGAGAGGTGGAAGTAGGGTGCAGGGGTAGCAGAGGATCTGGCAAGGGTAGGTGGAGTAGGGAAGACGGGGAACTCAAGAAAGGTGGAAGGTGCAGGGGTAGCAGAGGATCTGGCAAGGGTAGGTGGAGCAGGGAAGGCGGGGAACTCCAGAGAGGTAGAGTGCAGGGGTGGCAGAGGATCTGGCAAGGGTAGGTGGAGCAGGGAAGGCGGGGAACTCAAGAGAGGTGGAAGTAGGGTGCAGGGATAGCAGAGGATCTGGCAAGGGTAGGTGGAGCAGGGAAGGCGGGGAACTCAAGAAAGGTGTAAGTAAGGTGCAGGGGTAGCATAGTATCTGGCAAGTGTAGGTGGACTAGGGAAGGCGGGGAACTCAAAAAAGGTGGAAGTAGGGTGCAGGGATAGCAGAGTATCTGGCAAGGGTAGGTGGAGCAGGGAAGGCGGGGAACTGAAGAGAGGTGGATGTAGGGTGCAGGGGTAGCAAGGATCTGGCAAGGGTAGGGGAGCAAGGAAGGTGGGGAATTCCAGTGAGGTAGAGTGCAGGGATGGCAGAGGATCTGGCAAGGGTAGGTGGAGCAGGGAAGGCGGGGAACTCAAGAGAGGTGGAAGTAAGGTGCAGGGGTAGCAGAGTATCTGGCAAGGGTAGGTGGAGCAGGGAAGCGGGGAACTGAAGAGAGGTGGAAGTAGGGTGCAGGGGTAGCAAGGATCTGGCAAGGGTAGGGGAGCAAGGAAGGCGGGGAACTCCAGAGAGGTAGAGTGCAGGGGTGGCAGAGGATCTGGCAAGGGTATGTGGAGCAGGGAAGGCGGGGAACTCAAGAGAGGTAGAAGTAGGGTGCAGGTGTAGCATAGTATCTGGCAAGTGTAGGTGGAGTAGGGAAGGCGGGGAACTCAAAAAAGGTGGAAGTAGGGTGCAGGGGTAGCAGAGGATCTGGCAAGGGTAGGTGGAGCAGGGAAGCCGGGGAACTCCAGTGAGGTAGAGTGCAGGGGTGGCAGAGGAACTGGCAAGGGTAGGTGGAGAAGGGAAGGCGGGGGAACTCCAGTGAGGTAGAGTGCAGGGGTGGCAGAGGATCTGGCAAGGGTAGGTGGAGCAGGGAAGGCGGGGAACTCAAGAAAGGTGTAAGTAAGGTGCAGGGGCAGCAGAGTATCTGGCAAGAGTAGGTGGAGCAGGGAAGGCGGGGAACTGAAGAGAGGTGGAAGTAGGGTGCAGGGGTAGCAGAGTATCTGGCAAGGGTAGGTGGAGAAGGGAAGGCGGGGAACTCAAGAGAGGTGGAAGTAGGGTGCAGGTGTAGCAGAGGATCTGGCAAGGGTAGGTGGAGCAGGGAAGGGGGGGAACTCCAGAGAGGTAGAGTGCATGGGTGGCAGAGGATCTGCCAAGGGTAGGTGGAGCAGGGAAGGCGGGGAACTCAAGAGAGGTGGAAGTAGGGTGCAGGGGTAGCAGAGCATCTGGCAAGGGTAGGTGGAGCATGGAAGGCGGGGAACTCAAGAGAGGTGGAAGTAGGGTGCAGGGGTAGCAGAGTATCTGGCAAGGGTAGGTGGAGTAGGGAAGACGGGGAACTCAAGAAAGGTGGAAGGTGCAGGGGTAGCAGAGGATCTGGCAAGGGTAGGTGGAGCAGGGAAGGCGGGGAACTCCAGAGAGGTAGAGTGCAGGGGTGGCAGAGGATCTGGCAAGAGTAGGTGGAGCAGGGAAGGCGGGGAACTCAAGAGAGGTGGAAGTAGGGTGCAGGGATAGCAGAGGATCTGGCAAGGGTAGGTGGAGCAGGGAAGGCGGGGAACTCAAGAAAGGTGTAAGTAAGGTGCAGGGGTAGCATAGTATCTGGCAAGTGTAGGTGGACTAGGGAAGGCGGGGAACTCAAAAAAGGTGGAAGTAGGGTGCAGGGATAGCAGAGTATCTGGCAAGGGTAGGTGGAGCAGGGAAGGCGGGGAACTGAAGAGAGGTGGAAGTAGGGTGCAGGGGTAGCAAGGATCTGGCAAGGGTAGGGGAGCAAGGAAGGTGGGGAATTCCAGTGAGGTAGAGTGCAGGGATGGCAGAGGATCTGGCAAGGGTAGGTGGAGCAGGGAAGGCGGGGAACTCAAGAGAGGTGGAAGTAAGGTGCAGGGGTAGCAGAGTATCTGGCAAGGGTAGGTGGAGCAGGGAAGCGGGGAACTGAAGAGAGGTGGAAGTAGGGTGCAGGGGTAGCAAGGATCTGGCAAGGGTAGGGGAGCAAGGAAGGCGGGGAACTCCAGAGAGGTAGAGTGCAGGGGTGGCAGAGGATCTGGCAAGGGTATGTGGAGCAGGGAAGGCGGGGAACTCAAGAGAGGTAGAAGTAGGGTGCAGGTGTAGCATAGTATCTGGCAAGTGTAGGTGGAGTAGGGAAGGCGGGGAACTCAAAAAAGGTGGAAGTAGGGTGCAGGGGTAGCATAGTATCTGGCAAGGGTAGGTGGAGCAGGGAAGCCGGGGAACTCCAGTGAGGTAGAGTGCAGGGGTGGCAGAGGAACTGGCAAGGGTAGGTGGAGAAGGGAAGGCGGGGGAACTCCAGTGAGGTAGAGTGCAGGGGTGGCAGAGGATCTGGCAAGGGTAGGTGGAGCAGGGAAGGCGGGGAACTCAAGAAAGGTGTAAGTAAGGTGCAGGGGCAGCAGAGTATCTGGCAAGAGTAGGTGGAGCAGGGAAGGCGGGGAACTGAAGAGAGGTGGAAGTAGGGTGCAGGGGTAGCAGAGTATCTGGCAAGGGTAGGTGGAGAAGGGAAGGCGGGGAACTCAAGAGAGGTGGAAGTAGGGTGCAGGTGTAGCAGAGGATCTGGCAAGGGTAGGTGGAGCAGGGAAGGGGGGGAACTCCAGAGAGGTAGAGTGCATGGGTGGCAGAGGATCTGCCAAGGGTAGGTGGAGCAGGGAAGGCGGGGAACTCAAGAGAGGTGGAAGTAGGGTGCAGGGGTAGCAGAGCATCTGGCAAGGGTAGGTGGAGCATGGAAGGCGGGGAACTCAAGAGAGGTGGAAGTAGGGTGCAGGGGTAGCAGAGTATCTGGCAAGGGTAGGCGGAGTAGGGAAGACGGGGAACTCAAGAAAGGTGGAAGGTGGAGGGGTAGCAGAGGATCTGGCAAGGGTAGGTGGAGCAGGGAAGGCGGGGAACTCCAGAGAGGTAGAGTGCAGGGGTGGCAGAGGATCTGGCAAGGGTAGGTGGAGCAGGGAAGGCGGGGAACTCAAGAGAGGTGGAAGTAGGGTGCAGGGATAGCAGAGGATCTGGCAAGGGTAGGTGGAGCAGGGAAGGCGGGGAACTCAAGAAAGGTGTAAGTAAGGTGCAGGGGTAGCATAGTATCTGGCAAGTGTAGGTGGACTAGGGAAGGCGGGGAACTCAAAAAAGGTGGAAGTAGGGTGCAGGGGTAGCAAGGATCTGGCAAGGGTAGGGGAGCAAGGAAGGTGGGGAATTCCAGTGAGGTAGAGTGCAGGGATGGCAGAGGATCTGGCAAGGGTAGGTGGAGCAGGGAAGGCGGGGAACTCAAGAGAGGTGGAAGTAAGGTGCAGGGGTAGCAGAGTATCTGGCAAGGGTAGGTGGAGCAGGGAAGCGGGGAACTGAAGAGAGGTGGAAGTAGGGTGCAGGGGTAGCAAGGATCTGGCAAGGGTAGGGGAGCAAGGAAGGCGGGGAACTCCAGAGAGGTAGAGTGCAGGGGTGGCAGAGGATCTGGCAAGGGTATGTGGAGCAGGGAAGGCGGGGAACTCAAGAGAGGTAGAAGTAGGGTGCAGGTGTAGCATAGTATCTGGCAAGTGTAGGTGGAGTAGGGAAGGCGGGGAACTCAAAAAAGGTGGAAGTAGGGTGCAGGGGTAGCAGAGGATCTGGCAAGGGTAGGTGGAGCAGGGAAGGCGGGGAACTCCAGTGAGGTAGAGTGCAGGGGTGGCAGAGGAACTGGCAAGGGTAGGTGGAGAAGGGAAGGCGGGGGAACTCCAGTGAGGTAGAGTGCAGGGGTGGCAGAGGATCTGGCAAGGGTAGGTGGAGCAGGGAAGGCGGGGAACTCAAGAAAGGTGTAAGTAAGGTGCAGGGGTAGCAGAGTATCTGGCAAGAGTAGGTGGAGTAGGGAAGGCGGGGAACTGAAGAGAGGTGGAAGTAGGGTGCAGGGGTAGCAGAGTATCTGGCAAGGGTAGGTGGAGAAGGGAAGGCGGGGAACTCAAGAGAGGTGGAAGTAGGGTGCAGGTGCAGCAGAGGATCTGGCAAGGGTAGGTGGAGCAGGGAAGGCGGGGAACTCCAGAGAGGTAGAGTGCATGGGTGGCAGAGGATCTGCCAAGGGTAGGTGGAGCAGGGAAGGCGGGGAACTCAAGAGAGGTGGAAGTAGGGTGCAGGGGTAGCAGAGGATCTGGCAAGGGTAGGTGGAGCAGGGAAGGCGGGGCACTCAAGAGAGGTGGAAGCAAGGTGCAGGGGTAGCAGATGATCTGGCAAGGGTAGGTGGAGCAGGGAAGGTGGGAAACTCCAGAGAGGTAGAGTGCATTGGTAACAGAGGATATGTCAAGGGTAGGTGGAGCAGGGAAGGAACAGGACTCCAGAGATGTAGAAGTACAGAGCAGGGGTAGCAGAGGGTCTGGGAAGGGTCGGTAGAGCAGGGAAGGTGTGGATCACCAGTGTGGTAGAAGTAGAGTGCAGGGGTAGCAGATATTCTGGCCAGGGTAGGTGGATCAGGGACGCCAGGGCTCTCCAGAGAGGTACAGGTAGAGTGCGGGGCTAGCAGATGATCTGTCAGGGGTAGGTGGAGCAGGGAAGGTGGGGAACTCCAGTGAGGTGGAAGTAGAGTGAAGGGGTAGCAGAGGATCTGGCCAGGGTAGGTGGAGCAGGGAAGGTGGGGAACTCCAGTGAGGTGGAAGTAGAGTGAAGGGGTAGCAGAGGATCTGGCCAGGGTAGGGGAGCAAGGAAGGCAGGGAACTCCAGTGAGATAGAAGTTGAGTGAAGGGGTAGCAGAGGATCTGGCCAGGGTAGGGGAGCAAGGAAGGCAGGGAACTCCAGTGAGATAGAAGTTGAGTGAAGGGGTAGCAGAGGATCTATGCAAGGGTAGGGGAGCAAGGAAGGCAGGGAACTCCAGTGAGATATAAGTTGAGTGAAGGGGTAGCAGAGGATCTGGCCAGGGTAGGTGAAGCAGGGAAGGCGGGGAACTCAAGAAAGGAAGAAGTAGGGTTGAGTGGAGAAATCAATTAGGAAAACTTCTATTATGTCTAGAATCTCACAAGGAATGTGTTAACTAAAATTTAAAATATCAATTTATAGAAAATAAGAGAGATACGTTTTCACCAACATCTGCCGGTGATAGAAAGCCATCTTTGAGTGTGAAATAGCCTGACTTTAAAAAATAAAATGAAGAACAAAATGTTGGAGATAATATTGTTCCAGAAAGTCAGATCTGCTAATCATTCACTATATTCATAAAGACCCATAATGCACACATGTACCGAAGATACCCAACAGGGGCAACAGTTCAGGTGTAAAGGTCATGTGTGCATTGCTAAACACAGCTGCTGGAACTCAAAATTCCAACTGGCAGAGGTGGCATTTTAACTGACTGCATCTCTGGTTTGAAATATCATAATTGTGCATACAAGAAGCCTAGTGGCAGACTAATATCTAAATATGAGCCATGTCTGATTTTGACATGGTGTCTACTGAGATTACACAGTTATATTGCCACAAGTATTTGATGCAATTCTGCTATCAGCTACTCATTCATGATAGGATTTGGAATGTATTATATTGTCTGGGCTGTGGGCGCCTATAAGTACCATGTTTTGTCCAGGCAAGGAAATCCTCGTTTTGATCCACCTGAGAAAAATGGTTATCTTCATCCAGGGATCAGGGTCTTGAAAGACAATTGTGTCATTTGAATGGCTGCCTCACACCAGATTGCGGATTACTGAAGACCTTTTGATGTAGGCAGAAAAAGGAAGGGGCAAAGCTAGAATAGCCCAGAGGAGAGCTTCTGTTCACAGAGGGTTCTCACCATTTTGGATTTTTCAAGGGCTCCCAAATGTCCTGTCCCTCTTGCTACTTCCTGCAAACAAGGCAGTCTGAGTATGATATCAGCAGGAAAAGGACACTTGTTACAGTAGACAGGATTGGACCCTTAACAAAAGGCTTGATGAGAACGAATCCACTGCAGCACAGTGCCTATTTAAGGAGGGGAAACCCTTCCCTTAGATGCTTCATCTCTGGGCACTTGAAGAAGAAGGAGGACACCTGCAATGTGGTTCATAGTCCAGTCTGCTCTACTTTGGCTCCAAAATCCACACACATTGTATGGTTTGATAAACACCTTGCTTTATCTGATGAGTTTGACACCTGTTTATTTTTCACAGACCCTCTTTTTCCTGAAAAACTTGCCACGGCTTTGCCCGCTCTTCCCCAGGTTTTTTAGTTCTGAGATGATGTTACTACCCACTAGGCTTCAATCTGAGAATGCTACTAATGCTGTATAAATGCCACTGCTCTGCCCATACAAATCTAAATAATTGATAAATTGAGTCCAATTCATGTTGTACTTGGGAATAGTCTCAAGGTAGCTGGCCATATAGTGTTCAATTCCATGTAAATAGCAAATATTTTCCACCAGCCCTTAATAGAGATGTCTTGAAATTGTATCCAGTTGGCAGTTATAAGCTTGATGGCAATGGCAATTAAAGGTCATATGAGATGGGGGATGGGAGTAATCCAACTTTTCTGATAGCAATACTACCAAGGAAAACATTCGCAAAAGAAAGAGGGATGTCAACTTTAAAAATTGCTTTCAAGAGTTTCCAAATTTCCTGCCACATCCTAATTACAAAAGCACAGTCCTAAAACATATGCTTATAAGAACCAGGGGCATCTCTATACGACCAACAAGTCCTGTCTTATTCACCTTTAGATTTGAGGCTCTGTGCATTAAAAAGAGAATATATTTATGTGATGTTGACAGAGGCGGAGACCCACCTGATCCTAGTCCATAATTGAGTCCATGTATAGTCATCAAAGACTTGATCATAATATGTCTCCCATTGGGATTGAACATGTGACTTGATGGAAGAAGAGTCAACAGTAGCAAGCCATTTGTAGAATTTGGCAAATCTGACATATGAGGCTGAAGCCAGTAGTTGTATCCTGGTGGTATCTGGTGTATGAACATTACTTGAGTGTCTCTAAAGGCAGTCAAGACAGGAATTGACCAACTTGTTATAAAAGGTGAAGTCTAATACAGGTAGGGAAAATGAACGTCTGAGGTCTTGAAATTATGCAATACTGTATTTTTGTACAATTTGATAGATGAATCGGATGCCCTTAGTGAGCCAGGACCTACGATATAATACTCTGTTGTTGATGGTGTTGGACCTGTTATGCCACAAGTATGGTGAGAGTTCAAGGAACAGGGATTAGATTGAAGGGAAAAGGAGGATTCTTAGGGTAGATCTTGAGGCTTTGATAGGGTCGGAGTATGTAACGGCAGAATGGCTGAACATTTAGAACATGTCAATGATTTAACAAGGTGAAACTCATTGTTTTTCAAATCTGCACCAGGAAGGGATATCACCAGCATCAGGCGGGACAAACCAGAAACTGGTCTGTTTGAGTACGGCAGTGTTGAGGTATGTTTTGAATTCTGGAAATCCGACCCCTCCATTTTCAAAAGGAGATTTAAACTTGTTAATAGAAATTCTCTTGTATTTTCCCTTTCCCCATAGGAAATTAAACAAGATTGGGTTAATGGACTTAAAAACAGTAATTGGGAGAGGTACAGGAAGCATTTCTAGGTAATATAGGGCAATGGGAGATAGCATAATTTTGATCATTTCAAGGCGTCCCCACTGGACAGATAAGGAGGAGACCGAATAGAGGATAATTCCATAAATCTATTAAGTAAGAAATCCATATTTAATTTGATAGTGTGACTTATGGAGGAAGTAAACCGTAAGCCTAAGTATTTAAAATAGTTTTCCCACCATTTAAAACCAGACTTCCAATTCATGCTTGAGACAAGAACATTCTTGCAATTTAGCCAACTCATGGGGGAGGTATTGTTTAGGGTGTTTCAATAGAATGAGAATATCGTCTGCATAGGCATCTGTCTTGGTTTCATGGATTCCATGAGGGATGCCAGGGATATTTGTATCAGCTGTATTATGTTTCAAAAGGGGTTCAATGAATACAAAATGGGAGACGAAGTGCACCCCTGCCTACTACCCCCTTGTAAAGGGAAAACAGAAGAGGAACCACCATGCAATTGGAGGATTTCAGATCAGAATATAGAAGTTTGACTAAAAATATAAAGCCCTCCCCACATCCATGCCAACGCAGGACCAGGAACATATATTCCCAATTGCCCCGGTCAAAGGCTTTATCGGCATCTAAAGCAATAGCAGCATAGCCCAATTTGTCATTTTTATCCTTTGAGATGATGTGCATGGCATCAAAACGTAGCGTTGCATTGGCCGAGATGTTCCTGCCTTTTACATATCCCACTTGGTCGGGTTCGATCAAATAGGGAAGGTAAGATTCAATTCTGTTGGCGATTAGATTTTCAAAGATCTTACTTTCTACAATAATGAGGGAGTTAGGTCTATCATTTTTAGGGAGATCCAGATCCTTCTCTGCCTTTGGGAATAGGATTAGGAGAGCCTCAGAGAAGGTTGCAGACAAAGACCCCTTGGAGATAAAAAACAGTAATAAAGGGTTTTAAGTCTAGGGGTTAAGGGGCCACCGGGTCTGATAGCTTTGCCCCTTCCCAAGACCTTGATGGCTTGGTTAATTTCCTGCAAGGTCAGGTCACTTTCTAGGCAGCTAAGGTCTAATGAGGGATAAGAACTTCTACTCTTGTTCTCAAAGAAAGCTTTAAAATTAGTCCCTGGACTGATGTATCTGGGAAATATACATCAGTAAAGAAATGCTTGAAGACTTCAATAATACCTGCAGGATCCGTAATGATAAAGCTGGAAGGATCTTTAATTTTGGAGATAAGTCTGTTTTCTTCTCTGGCATTGAGATAAGAAGCAAGAGATTTGCCAGCTTTGTTGGAGGTTTGGTAGTTTTTTGATTTTTATATTTTAAGAAAGCCTCTGAGGCTTGTTCAGTGAGGTTTTTTTTATTAATTTCAAATGTAAGGACAGGACAGTGGAGTTGAAGATATAAGGCATCAAGATGTTTCTTGTATTGCCACCTTTTCATACTAGTATAGGCAATTATGTGACCTCTTAAGGCAGCTTTAAAAGCATCCCAACTAGTGGACACTGGAGTGTCTTCATCTAAATGTTCAACGAAGAAACGTTGTTGGAAGGACACAAATGACTGGATACATTGTTGGTCCTGGAGTAGACTGTTATTGAATTTCATCTGGAGGATGGTTTCTCGATATCAGAGAGATCAAATGGGGTGATGACTGGTGTGTGGTCTGAAATAACATTATTGGTTATGAAGGAATTAATAATAGTATTAGTGAGGGATTTGGTAGTGAAAATGTAGTCAAGGCATGAGAGGGTGTCATGGGGATGAGAATGGAACATGTACTCTAAGTCGACCGTGTTGGCGAGTCTCCAGGTGTCAATAAGGCCGGTTTCTGTTAAGCAGCACACAGAAGATGGATTCTTTCAGAGCCGACAGTCGCAGGGCACCGGAGCGAGTGGAGGGGCCAGTTCCCGTGATGGAGTGCGCCACAGTGAAGAGATATGCAGCCCACAACTGTCGCAGTGAGAAGGTAAGAAGCGGGTAGGCTTTCTTTAATATTGAAAGTGTTGCGTTATAGAACAATATGAGGTGGGCCGGAGCAATGCACCTATGCATCCATCTTCTTTGGCGCCAAGCCACACCCCGGTTTGAGCACCTTTTATGACTTGGAAGTGGATGAAAATGGACTGAAGCATTTAATGGAGGCGTACACACATTATGGCTGGCCTCTATGCCTCCATAACACCCATTACACAATGACCAGGTTGCCCTGAATGCCTACATAACACCCATTAAACAATGACCAGGTTGGCCTGTATGCCTCCATAACCCCCCACCCACCCAATACACAATGAGCACTTAGTCTCATTTGACTATTTCATGCCTTTCCTTTGAAAAGGACTTGCCATAGGAAGCTATGTTAATTGTGATTTCATTTACTTTTAGAATAACTCTTAAAACTAACATCTATGGTTTCTTCAGATCATGTCTCTCCAAATTGTTTATAATAATTTGATAATAAAATTAACTATTGTTATAACTTGTTTTGCACTTTAATACATTGACTGTGCTCTCCTATTTAACTGCTGGCCTTTTTCACATCTTTTATGCGTAAGTCTTGAGCTTGGCCCGCGTTACCAAGGAGCAGGATACGAAATAACATTGGGGAACCCACAAGCCCAAGTGACAGAACATCTTGCAGCCTGCCTGGCCGGGTGCCTGATTCTCTTCTTCAACACTGTACTGACTTATAAGACATACTGTGTGTATTGCTGAACTCATTTTCTGCACATACTTTCTGGGGGTAAAGTCGAAACCATGCACAAGCAGACATGCTTTGGGGGAAATCCCCAGGAGAACATTAAAAGATCTTTTCATTCCCCACTTATAACTTGTCATAGCGAGGCTGATATAACATATTAAAACTGATGTTGTGCATTAGGTGTCGCTAGAAAGAACTTTGAAACTTTAGGGAGTTTTCCAAAGTTCTACACCTGAGTTTGTGGAGCGCGCTGAAGTCAAGTCCCTTAATTTCATGCACCCCTTGGAATAACCCTGCATGGTTCTGAAAAGCCAATGCCTGTTTATAAATCACCCCTTTGTTCTGTTCTGTTGTGGCTTTGAGAAATACCTCATAATTTATCTGCGCTGCTCATTTCCATAGATATTGGTATTTTGGCGTTTGCATCGTTCGGAGATAATTCCTAACGTATTTCCGTGGTCGCCTGGAAAGGGTAGGCGAGGAGCCCTGCTGTGGGAGTTCGCATCCAGATTGCACCTTATCGGGAACATGGGTGCCCCCGACTCGCATTCACACAGCCGAGCCCAGCATTAGTCACTGTGCAATCTAGAGATATAACACGGTCATAAGAAATGCTGCCAACTAGGTGGTGTCAGCAGAGACCTGGGCATTGCCATAGCATGACCATGCATCGAGAGACAAGGCCAAGCCTGGTGGAGGTTAACGATGGACTTTATTTCTATGGTCTGTAGCATTCTGATGACAGATGATCTCCCCGGTCCATTCCCCAACACTTTTGGTATACCCTTAGCATTCTCCCTGGGACTCTGGGTTACAGTGGGGAGTTTCCAAACGCCTTTGGTATACCCTCATCATTCTCCCTGGGACTCTGGGTTACAGCGGGGAGTTCCCAAACGCCTTTGGTATACCCTCAGCAGTCTCCCTGAGACTCTGGGTTACAGCGGGGAGTTTCCAAACACCTTTGGTATACCCTCAGCAGTCTCCCTGGGACTCTGGGTTACAGCGGGGAGTTTCCAAACACCTTTGGTATACCCTCAGCAATCTCCCTGGGACTCTGCGTTACAGTGGGTTGTTTCCAAACACCTTTGGTATATCCTCCACAGTCTCCCTGGAACTCTGAGTTATAGTGGGGAGTTTCCAAACACCTTTGGTATACCCTCCGCATTCTCACTGGGACTCTGGGTTATAGTGGGAAGTTTCCAAACACCTTTGGTATACCCTCAGCAGTCTCCCTGGAACTCTGGGTTACAGTGGGAAGTTTCCAAACAAACACCTTTGGAATACCCTCAGTAGTCTCCCTGGAACTCTGGGTTATAGTGGGGAGTTTCCAAACACCTTTGGTATACCCTCAGCATTCTCCATGGAACTCTGGGTTACAGTGGGGAGTTTCCAAACACCTTTGGTATACCCTCAGCATTCTCCATGGAACTCTGGGTTACAGTGGGGAGTTTCCAAACACCTTTGGTATACCCTCAGCAGTCTCCCTGGGACTCTGGGTTACAGCGGGGAGTTCCCAAACACCTTTGGTATACCTTAAGCAGTCTCCTTGGGACTCTGGGTTACAGTGGGGAGTTTCCAAACGCCTTTGGTATACTCTAGGCAGTCTCCTTGGGACTCTGGGTTACAGTGGGGAGTTTCCAAACGCCTTTGGTGTACTCTCGGCATTCTCCCTGGGACTCTGGGTTACAGTGGGAGTTTCCAAACACCTTTGGTATACCCTCATCATTCTCCCTGGGACTCTGGGTTACAGCGGGGAGTTTCCAAACGCCTTTGGTATACCCTCGGAAGTCTACCTGGGACTCTGCGTTACAGTGGGTTGTTTCCAAACACCTTTGGTATACCCTCAGCAGTCTCCCTGGGACTCTGCGTTACAGTGGGGAGTTTCCAAACACCTTTGGTATACCCTCCACAGTCTCCCTGGAACTCTGAGTTATAGTGGGGAGTTTCCAAACACCTTTGGTATACCCTCAGAATTCTTTCTGGTACTCTGGGTTATAGTGGGGAGTTTCCAAACACCTTTGGTATACCCTCAGCATTCTCCCTGGGACTCTGGGTTACAGTGGGGAGTTTCCAAACACCTTTGGTATACCCTCAGCATTCTCCATGGGACTCTGGGTTATAGTGGGAAGTTTCCAAACACCTTTGGTATACCCTCAGCAGTCTCCCTGGAACTCTGGGTTACAGTGGGAAGGTTCCAAACAAACACCTTTGGAATACCTTCAGTAGTCTCCCTGGAACTCTGGGTTATAGTGGGGAGTTTCCAAACACCTTTGGTATACCCTCAGCATTCTCCATGGAACTCTGGATTACAGTGGGGAGTTTCCAAACACCTTTGGTATACCCTCAGAAGTCTCCTTGGGACTCTGGGTTATAGTGTGGAGTTTCCAAACACATTTGGCATACCCTCGGCATTCTCCTTGGAACTCTGGGTTACAGTGGGGAGTTTCCAAACAAACACCATTGGTATACCCTCGGCATTCTCCCTGGGACTCTGGATTCAGCATTCTCCCTGAACTGTGGGTTATAGTGGAACTCTGAGTTATAGTGGGGAGTTTCCAAACACCTTTGGTACACCATCTGCAATCTCATTGGGACTCTGGGTTACAGTGGGGAGTTTCAAAACACCTTTGATATACCCTCATCATTCTCCCCGGGGCTCTGGGTTACAGTGGGGAGTTTCCAAACACCTTTGGTATACCCTCATCATTCTCCCTGGGACTCTGGGTTACAGTGGGGAGTTTCCAAATACCTTTGGTATACCCTCAGCATTCTCCCTGGGACTCTGGGTTACAGCGGGGAGTTTCCAAACGCCTTTGGTATACCCTCAGTAGTCTACCTGGGACTCTGCGTTACAGTGGGTTGTTTCCAAACACCTTTGGTATACCCTCAGCAGTCTCCTTGGGACTCTGGGTTACAGTGGGGAGTTTCCAAACGCCTTTGGTATACTCTCGGCATTGTCCCTGGAACTCTGGGTTATAGTGGGGGGTTTCCAAACACCTTTTGTATACCCTCATCATTCTCCATGGGACTCTGGGTTACAGTGGGAGTTTCCAAACGCCATTGGTATACCCTCAGCAGTCTCCTTGGGACTCTGGGTTACAGTGGGTAGTTTCCAAACGCCTTTGGTATACCCTCAGCAGTCTCCCTGGGACGCTGAGTTACAGTGGGTTGTTTCCAAACACCTTTGGTATACCCTCAGCAATCTCCCTGGGACTCTGCGTTACAGTGGGGAGTTTCCAAACACCTTTGGTATACCCTCCACAGTCTCCCTGGAACTCTGAGTTATAGTGGGGAGTTTCCAAACACCTTTGGTATACCCTCAAAAGTCTCTTTGGGACTCTGGGTTATAATGGGGAGTTTCCAAACACCTTTGGTATACCCTCACCATTCTCCCTGGATCTCTGGGTTACAGTGGGGAGTTTCCAAACACCTTTGGTATACCCTCAGCAGTCTCCCTGGGACTCTGGGTTACAGCGGGGAGTTCCCAAACTCCTTTGGTATATCCTCAGAAGTCTCCCTGGGACGCTGAGTTACAGTGGGTTGTTTCCAAACACCTTTGGTATACCCTCAGCAATCTCCCTGGGACTCTGCGTTACAGTGGGGAGTTTCCAAACACCTTTGGTATACCCTCCACAGTCTCCCTGGAACTCTGAGTTATAGTGGGGAGTTTCCAAACAAACACCTTTGGAATACCCTCAGTAGTCTCCCTGGAACTCTGGGTTATAGTGGGGAGTTTCCAAACACCTTTGGTATACCCTCAGAAGTCTCCTTGGGACTCTGGGTTATAATGGGGAGTTTCCAAACACCTTTGGTATACCCTCACCATTCTCCTGGAACTCTGGGTTACAGTGGGGAGTTTCCAAACACCTTTGGTATACCCTCAGCAGTCTCCCTGGGACTCTGGGTTACAGCGGGGAGTTCCCAAACGCCTTTGGTATATCCTCAGAAGTCTCCTTGGGACTCTGGGGTATAGTGGGGAGTTTCCAAACACCTTTGGTATATCCTCAGCATTCTCCCTGGAACTCTGGGTTACAGTGGGGAGTTTCCAAACACCTTTGGTATACACTCAGCATTCTCATTGGAACTCTGGATCAAAGTGGGGAGTTTCCAAACACCTTTGGTATACCCTCAGAAGTCTCCTTGGGACTCTGGGTTATAGTGGGGAGTTTCCAAACACCTTTGGTATACCCTCAGCAGTCTCCCTGGGATTCTGGGTTACAGTGGGGAGTTCCCAAACACCTTTGGTATACCCTAAGCAGTCTCCTTGGGACTCTGGGTTACAGTGGGGAGTTTCCAAACGCCTTTGGTATACTCTCGGCAGTCTCCTTGGGACTCTGGGTTACAGTGGGGAGTTTCCAAACGCCTTTGGTATACTCTCGGCATTCTCCCTGGCACTCTGGGTTACAGTGGGAGTTTCCAAACACCTTTGGTATACCCTCATCATTCTCCCTAGGACTCTGGGATACAGCGGGGAGTTTCCAAACACCTTTGGTATACCCTCAGAATTCTTTCTGGTACTCTGGGTTATAGTGGGGAGTTTCCAAACACCTTTGGTATACCCTCAGCATTCTCCCTGGGACTCTGGGTTACAGTGGGGAGTTTCCAAACACCTTTGGTATACCCTCAGCATTCTCCATGGGACTCTGGGTTATAGTGGGAAGTTTCCAAACACCTTTGGTATACCCTCAGCAGTCTCCCTGGAACTCTGGGTTACAGTGGGAAGGTTCCAAACAAACACCTTTGGAATACCTTCAGTAGTCTCCCTGGAACTCTGGGTTATATTGGGGAGTTTCCAAACACCTTTGGTATACCCTCAGCATTCTCCTTGGAACTCTGGATTACAGTGGGGAGTTTCCAAACACCTTTGGTATACCCTCTATACCCTCAGAAGTCTCCTTGGGACTCTGGGTTATAGTGTGGAGTTTCCAAACACCTTTGGTATACCTTCAGCATTCTCCTTGGAACTCTGGGTTACAGTGGGGAGTTTCCAAACAAACACCTTTGGAATACACTCGACAGTCTCGTTGGGACACTGGGTTATAGTGGGGAGTTTCCTAACACCTTTGGTATACCCTCATAATTCTCCTTGGAACTCTGGGTTACAGTGGGGAGTTTCCAAACATCTTTGGTATACCCTCAGAAGTCTCCTTGGGACTCTGGGTTATAGTGGGGAGTTTCCAAACACCTTTGGTACACCATCTGCAATCTCATTGGGACTCTGGGTTACAGTGGGGAGTTTCAAAACACCTTTGATATACCCTCATCATTCTCCCTGGGACTCTGGGTTACAGTGGGGAGTTTCCAAACACCTTTGGTATACCCTCATCATTCTCCCTGGGACTCTGGGTTACAGTGGGAAGTTTCCAAATACCTTTGGTATAACCTCAGCATTCTCCCTGGGACTCTGGGTTACAGCGGGGAGTTTCCAAACGCCTTTGGTATACCCTCAGTAGTCTACCTGGGACTCTGCGTTACAGTGGGTTGTTTCCAAACACCTTTGGTATACCCTCAGCAGTCTCCTTGGGACTCTGGGTTACAGTGGGGAGTTTCCAAACGCCTTTGGTATACTCTCGGCATTGTCCCTGGAACTCTGGGTTATAGTGGGGGGTTTCCAAACACCTTTTGTATACCCTCATCATTCTCCATGGGACTCTGGGTTACAGTGGGAGTTTCCAAACGCCATTGGTATACC
Organism: Ambystoma mexicanum; assembly: GCF_040938575.1. Classification (NCBI taxonomy): domain Eukaryota; kingdom Metazoa; phylum Chordata; class Amphibia; order Caudata; family Ambystomatidae; genus Ambystoma; species Ambystoma mexicanum. Next base: position 74,477,640 of record NC_090931.1, on the reverse strand, counting down.
CTCAGCAGTCTCCTTGGGACTCTGGGTTACAGTGGGGAGTTTCCAAACGCCTTTGGTATACCCTCAGCAGTCTCCCTGGGACGCTGAGTTACAGTGGGTTGTTTCCAAACACCTTTGGTATACCCTCAGCAATCTCCCTGGGACTCTGAGTTACAGTGGGGAGTTTCCAAACACCTTTGGTATACCCTCCACAGTCTCCCTGGAACTCTGAGCTATAGTGGGGAGTTTCCAAACACCTTTGGTATACCCTCAGAATTCTTTCTGGGACTCTGGGTTATAGTGGGGAGTTTCCAAACACCTTTGGTATTCCCTCCGCATTCTCCCTGGGACTCTGGTTTATAGTGGGAAGTTTCCAAACACCTTTGGTATACCCTCAGCAGTCTCCCTGGAACTCTGGGTTACAGTGGGAAGTCTCCAAACAAACACCTTTGGAATACCCTCAGTAGTCTCCCTGGAACTCTGGGTTATAGTGGGGAGTTTCCAAACACCTTTGGTATACCCTCAGCATTCTCCCTGGAACTCTGGGTTATAGTGGGGAGTTTCCAAACACCTTTGGTATACCCTCAGAATACTTTTTGGGACTCTGGGTTATAGTGGGGAGTTTCCAAACACCTTTGGTATACCCTCAGATGTCTCCTTGGGACTCTGGGTTGTAGTGGGGATTTTCAAAACACCTTTGGTATACCCTTGGGATTCTCCCTGGGACTCTGGGTTCAGCATTCTCCCTGGAACTGTGGGTTATGAGTTATAGTGGGGAGTTTCCAAACACCTTTGGTATACCATCTTCAATCTCATTGGGACTCTGGGTTACAGTGGAGAGATTCAAAACACCTTTGGTATACCCTCATCATTCTCCCTGGGACTCTGGGTTACAGTGGGGAGTTTCCAAACACCTTTGGTATACCCTCAACATTCTCCCTGGGACTCTGGGTTATAGTGGGGAGTTTCCAAACACCTTTGGTAAACCCTCATCATTCTCCCTGGGACTCTGGGTTACAGTGGGAGTTTCCAAACACCTTTGGTATACCCTCATCATTCTCCCTGGGACTCTGGGTTACAGCGGGGAGTTTCCAAATGCCTTTGGTATACCCTCAGCAGTCTACCTGGGACTCTGTGTTACAGTGGGTTGTTTCCAAAACCTTTGGTATACCCTCAGCAGTCTCCCTGGAACTCTGAGTTACAGTGGGGAGTTTCCAAACGCCTTTGGTATACCCACGGCATTCTCCCTGGGGCTCTGGGTTACAGCGGGGAGTTTCCAAACGCCTTTGGTATACCCTCAGCAGTCTACCTGGGACTCTGCATTACAGTGGGTTGTTTCCAAACACCTTTGGTATACCCTCATCATTCTCCCTGGGACTCTGGGTTACAGTGGGGAGTTTCCAAACGCCTTTGGTATACCCTCAGCAGTCTCCTTGGGACTCTGGGTTACAGTGGGGAGTTTCCAACCGCCTTTGGTATACCCTCAGCAGTCTCTCTGGGACTCTGCGTTACAGTGGGTTGTTTCCAAACACCTTTGGTATACCCTCAGCAATCTCCCTGGGATTCTGGGTTACAGTGGGGAGTTTCCAAACGCCTTTGGTATACCCTCAGCATTCTCCCTGGAACTCTGGGTCATAGTGGGGAGTTTCCAAACACCTTTGGTATACCCTCCAAATTCTTTTTGGGACTCCGGGTTATAGTGGGGAGTTTCCAAACACCTTTGGTATACCCTTAGCATTCTCCCTGGGACTCTGGGTTACAGTGGGGAGTTTCCAAACACCTTTGGTATACCCTCAGCATTCTCCCTGGAACTCTGGGTTACAATGGGGAGTTTCCAAACAAACACCTTTGAAATACCCTCAACTGTCTCCTTGGGACTCTGGGTTATAGTGGGGAGTTTCCAGACACCTTTGGTATACCCTCAGAACTCTCCTTGGAACTCTGGGTTACAGTGGGGAGTTTCCAAACACCTTTGTTATACCCTCAGAAGTCTCCTTGGGAATCTGGGTTATAGTGGGGAGTTTCCAAACACTATTGGTATACCCTCGGCATTCTCCCTGGGACTCTGGGTTCAGCATTCTCCCTGGGACTGTGGGTTATAGTGGAACTCTGAGTTATAGAGGGGAGTTTCCAAACACCTTTGGTATACCCTCAGCATTCTCCTTGGAACTCTGGATTACAGTGGGGAGTTTCCAAACACCTTTGGTATACCCTCAGAAGTCTCCTTGGGACTCTGGGCTATAGTGGGGAGTTTCCAAACACCTTTGGTATACCCTCAGCATTCTCCCTGGAACTCTGGGTTACAGTGGTGAGTTTCCAAAAAAACACCTTTGGAATACCCTCAACAGTCTCGTTGGGACTCTGGGTTATAGTGGGGAGTTTCCAAACACCTTTGGTATACCCTCAGAATTCTCCTTGGAACTCTGGGTTATAGTGGGGAGTTTCCAAACACCTTTGGTATTCCCTCGGCATTCTCCCTGGGGCTCTGGGTTCAGCATTCTCCCTGGAACTGTGGGTTATAGTGGAACTCTGAGTTATAGTGGGGAGTTTCCAAACACCTTTGGTATACCCTTAGCATTCTCCTTGGAATTCTGGATTACAGTGGGGAGTTTCCAAACACCTTTGGTATACCCTCAGAAGTCTCCTTGGGACTCTGGGTTATAGTGGGGAGTTTCCAAACACCTTTGGTATACCCTCAGCATTCTCCCTGGAACTCTGGGTTACAGTGGTGAGTTTCCAAAAAAACACCTTTGGAATACCCTCAACAGTCTTGTTGGGACTCTGGGTTATAGTGGGGAGTTTCCAAACACCTTTGGTATACCCTCAGAATTCTCCTTGGATCTCTGGGTTATAGTGGGGAGTTTCCAAACACCTTTGGTATTCCCTCGGCATTCTCCCTGTGGCTCTGGGTTCAGCATTCTCCCTGGAACTGTGGGTTATAGTGGAACTTTGAGTTATAGTGGGGAGTTTCCAAACACCTTTGGTATACCATCTGCAATCTCATTGGGACTCAGGGTTACAGTGGGGAGTTTCCAAACACCTCTGGTATACCCTCATCATTCTCCCTGGGACTCTGAGTTACAGTGGGGAGTTTCCAAACACCTTTGGTATACCCTCATCATTCTCCCTGGGACTCTGGGTTACAGCGGGGAGTTTCCAAACGCCTTTGGTATACCCTCAGCAGTCTACCTGGGACACTGTGTTACAGTGGGTTGTTTCCAAACACCTTTGGTATACCCTAAGCAGTCTCCTTGGGACTCTGGGTTACAGTGGGGAGTTTCCAAACGCCTTTGTTATACTCTCGGCAGTCTCCTTTGGACTCTGGGTTACAGTGGGGAGTTTCCAAACGCCTTTGGTATACTCTCGGCATTCTCCCTGGAACTCTGGGTTATAGTGGGGAGTTTCCAAACACCTTTGGTATACCCTCAGCAGTGTCCCTGGGACTCTGCGTTACAGTGGGGAGTTTCCAAATGCCTTTGGTATAGACTCGGCAGTCTCCCTGGGACTCTGTGTTACAGTGGGTTGTTTCCAAACACCTTTGGAATGCCCTCCACAGTCTCCCTGGAACTCTGAGTTATAGTGGGGAGTTTCCAAACACCTTTGGTATACCCTCAGAATTCTTCCTGGTACTCTGGGTTATAGTGGGGAGTTTCCAAACACCTTTGGTATACCCTCAGCATTCTCCCTGGGACTCTGGGTTACAGTGGGGAGTTTCCAAACACCTTTGGTATACCCTCAGCATTCTCCCTGGGACTCTGGGTTATAGTGGGAAGTTTCCAAACACCTTTGGTATACCCTCAGAATTCTCCTTGGAACTTTGGGTTACTGTGGGGAGTTTCCAAACAATCACCTTTGGAATACCCTCAGTAGTCTCCCTGGAACTCTGGGTTATAGTTGGGAGTTTCCAAACACCTTTGGTATACCCTCAGCATTCTTCTTGGAACTCTGGATTACAGTGCGGAGTTTCCAAACACCTTTGGTATACCCTCAGAAGTCTCCTTGGGACTCTGGGTTATAGTGGGGAGTTTCCAAACACCTTTGGTGTACCCTCAGCATTCTCCCTGGAACTCTGGGTTACAGTGGGGAGTTTCCAAACAAACATCTTTGGAATACCCTCAACCGTCTCGTTGGGACTCTGGGTTATAGTGGGGAGTTTCCAAACACCTTTGGTATACCCTCAGAATTCTCCTTGGAACTCTGGGTTACAGTGGGGAGTTTCCAAACACCTTTGGTATACCCTCAGAAGTCTCCTTGGGACTCTGGGTTATAGTGGGGATTTTCCAAACACCTTTAGTATACCCTTGGGATTCTCCCTGGGACTCTGGGTTCAGCATTCTCCCTGGAACTGTGGGTTATAGTGGAACCCTGAGTTATAGTGGGGACTTTCCAAACACCTTTGGTATACCATCTGCAATCTCATTGGGACTCTGGGTTAAAGTGGGGAGTTTCCAAACACCTTTGGTATACCCTCATCATTCTCACTGGGACTCTGGGTTACAGCGGGGAGTTTCCAAACGCCTTTGGTATACCCTCAGCAGTCTACCTAGGACTCTGTGTTACAGTGGGTTGTTTCCAAAACCTTTGGTATACCTTCAGCAGTCTCCCTGGGACTCTGCGTTACAGTGGGGAGTTTCCATACGCCTTTGGTATACCCTCGGCATTCTCCCTGGGACTCTGGGTTACAGCGGGGAGTTTCCAAATGCCTTTGGTATACCCTCAGCAGTCTACCTGGGACTCTGCGTTACAGTGGGTTGTTTCCAAACACCTTTGGTATACCCTCATCATTCTCCCTGGGACTCTGGGTTACAGTGGGGAGTTTCCAAACGCCTTTGGTATACCCTCAGCAGTCTCCTTGGGACTCTGGGTTACAGTGGGGAGTTTCCAAACGCCTTTGGTATACCCTCAGCAATCTCCCTGGGACTCTGGGTTACAGTGGGGAGTTTCCAAACACTTTGGTATACCCTCCGCATTCTCCCTGGAACTCTGGGTTATAGTGGGGAGTTTCCAAACACCTTTGGTATACCCTCAGAATACTTTTTGGGACTCTGGGTTATAGTGGGGAGTTTCCAAACACCTTTGGTATACCCTCAGCATTCTCCCTGGGACTCTGGGTGACAGTGGGGAGTTCCCAAACACATTTGTTATACCCTCAGCATTCTCACTGGAACTCTGGGTTACAGTGGGGAGTTTCCAAACAAACACCTTTGGAATACCCTCAACTGTCTCCTTGGGACTCTGGGTTATAGTGGGGAGTTTCCAAACACCTTTGGTATACCCTCAGATGTCTCCTTGGGACTCTGGGTTGTAGTGGGGATTTTCAAAACACCTTTGGTATACCCTTGGGATTCTCCCTGGGACTCTGGGTTCAGCATTCTCCCTGGAACTGTGGGTTATAGTGGAACTCTGAGTTATAGTGGGAAGTTTCCAAACACCTTTGGTATACCATCTTCAATCTCATTGGGACTCTGGGTTACAGTGGAGAGATTCAAAACACCTTTGGTATACCCTCATCATTCTCCCTGGGACTCTGGGTTACAGTGGGGAGTTTCCAAATACTTTTGGTATACCCTCATCATTCTCCCTGGGACTCTGGGTTATAGTGGGGAGTTTCCAAACACCTTTGGTATACCCTCAGCATTCTCCCTGGAACTCTGGGTTACAGTGGTGAGTTTCCAAAAAAACACCTTTGGAATACCCTCCACAGTCTTGTTGGGACTCTGGGTTATAGTGGGGAGTTTCCAAACACCTTTGGTATACCCTCAGAATTCTCCTTGGAACTCTGGGTTATAGTGGGGAGTTTCCAAACACCTTTGGTATTCCCTCGGCATTCTCCCTGTGGCTCTGGGTTAGGCATTCTCCCTGGAACTGTGGGTTATAGTGGAACTTTGAGTTATAGTGGGGAGTTTCCAAACACCTTTGGTATACCATCTGCAATCTCATTGGGACTCAGGGTTACAGTGGGGAGTTTCCAAACACCTTTGGTATACCCTCATCATTCTCCCTGGGACTCTGAGTTACAGTGGGGAGTTTCCAAACACCTTTGGTATACCCTCATCATTCTCCCTGGGACTCTGGGTTACAGCGGGAGTTTCCAAACGCCTTTAGTATACCCTCAGCAGTCTACCTGGGACACTGTGTTACAGTGGGTTGTTTCCAAACACCTTTGGTATACCCTAAGCAGTCTCCTTGGGACTCTGGGTTACAGTGGGGAGTTTCCAAACGCCTTTGTTATACTCTCGGCAGTCTCCTTTGGACTCTGGGTTACAGTGGGGAGTTTCCAAACGCCTTTGGTATACTCTCGGCCTTCTCCCTGGAACTCTGGGTTATAGTGGGGAGTTTCCAAACACCTTTGGTATACCCTCAGCAGTGTCCCTGGGACTCTGCGTTACAGTGGGGAGTTTCCAAATGCCTTTGGTATAGACTCGGCAGTCTCCCTGGGACTCTGTGTTACAGTGGGTTGTTTCCAAACACCTTTGGAATACCCTCCACAGTCTCCCTGGAACTCTGAGTTATAGTGGGGAGTTTCCAAACACCTTTGGTATACCCTCAAAATTCTTCCTGGTACTCTGGGTTATAGTGGGGAGTTTCCAAACACCTTTGGTATACCCTCAGCATTCTCCCTGGGACTCTGGGTTACAGTGGGGAGTTTCCAAACACCTTTGGTATACCCTCCGCATTCTCCCTGGGACTCTGGGTTATAGTGGGAAGTTTCCAAACACCTTTGGTATACCCTCAGAATTCTCCTTGGAACTCTGGGTTACTGTGGGGAGTTTCCAAACAAACACCTTTGGAATACCCTCAGTAGTCTCCCTGGAACTCTGGGTTATAGTTGGGAGTTTCCAAACACCTTTGGTATACCCTCAGCATTCTTCTTGGAACTCTGGATTACAGTGCGGAGTTTCCAAACACCTTTGGTATACCCTCAGAAGTCTCCTTGGGACTCTGGGTTATAGTGGGGAGTTTCCAAACACCTTTGGTGTACCCTCAGCATTCTCCCTGGAACTCTGGGTTACAGTGGGGAGTTTCCAAACAAACATCTTTGGAATACCCTCAACCGTCTCGTTGGGACTCTGGGTTATAGTGGGGAGTTTCCAAACACCTTTGGTATACCCTCAGAATTCTCCTTGGAACTCTGGGTTACAGTGGGGAGTTTCCAAACACCTTTGGTATACCCTCAGAAGTCTCCTTGGGACTCTGGGTTATAGTGGGGATTTTCCAAACACCTTTAGTATACCCTTGGGATTCTCCCTGGGACTCTGGGTTCAGCATTCTCCCTGGAACTGTGGGTTATAGTGGAACCCTGAGTTATAGTGGGGACTTTCCAAACACCTTTGGTATTCCATCTGCAATCTCATTGGGACTCTGGGTTACAGTGGGGAGTTTCCAAACACCTTTGGTATACCCTCATCATTCTCACTGGGACTCTGGGTTACAGCGGGGAGTTTCCAAACGCCTTTGGTATACCCTCAGCAGTCTACCTAGGACTCTGTGTTACAGTGGGTTGTTTCCAAAACCTTTGGTATACCTTCAGCAGTCTCCCTGGGACTCTGCGTTACAGTGGGGAGTTTCCAAACGCCTTTGGTATACCCTCGGCATTCTCCCTGGGACTCTGGGTTACAGCGGGGAGTTTCCAAATGCCTTTGGTATACCCTCAGCAGTCTACCTGGGACTCTGCGTTACAGTGGGTTGTTTCCAAACACCTTTGGTATACCCTCATCATTCTCCCTGGGACTCTGGGTTACAGTGGGGAGTTTCCAAACGCCTTTGGTATACCCTCAGCAGTCTTCTTGGGACTCTGGGTTACAGTGGGGAGTTTCCAAACGCCTTTGGTATACCCTCAGCAATCTCCCTGGGACTCTGGGTTACAGTGGGGAGTTTCCAAACACTTTGGTATACCCTCAGCATTCTCCCTGGAACTCTGGGTTATAGTGGGGAGTTTCCAAACACCTTTGGTATACCCTCAGAATACTTTTTGGGACTCTGGGTTATAGTGGGGAGTTTCCAAACACCTTTGGTATACCCTCAGCATTCTCCCTGGGACTCTGGGTGACAGTGGGGAGTTCCCAAACACCTTTGTTATACCCTCAGCATTCTCACTGGAACTCTGGGTTACAGTGGGGAGTTTCCAAACAAACACCTTTGGAATACCCTCAACTGTCTCCTTGGGACTCTGGGTTATAGTGGGGAGTTTCCAAACACCTTTGGTATACCCTCAGATGTCTCCTTGGGACTCTGGGTTGTAGTGGGGATTTTCAAAACACCTTTGGTATACCCTTGGGATTCTCCCTGGGACTCTGGGTTCAGCATTCTCCCTGGAACTGTGGGTTATAGTGGAACTCTGAGTTATAGTGGGAAGTTTCCAAACACCTTTGGTATACCATCTTCAATCTCATTGGGACTCTGGGTTACAGTGGAGAGATTCAAAACACCTTTGGTATACCCTCATCATTCTCCCTGGGACTCTGGGTTACAGTGGGGAGTTTCCAAACACCTTTGGTATACCCTCATCATTCTCCCTGGGACTCTGGGTTATAGTGGGGAGTTTCCAAACACCTTTGGTAAACCCTCATCATTCTCCCTGGGACTCTGGGTTACAGTGGGAGTTTCCAAACACCTTTGGTATACCCTCATCATTCTCCCTGGGACTCTGGGTTACAGTGGGTTGTTTCCAAACACCTTTGGTATACCCTCATCATTCTCCCTGGGACTCTGGGTTACAGTGGGGAGTTTCCAAACGCCTTTGGTATACCCACGGCATTCTCCCTGGGGCTCTGGGTTACAGCGGGGAGTTTCCAAACGCCTTTGGTATACCCTCAGCAGTCTACCTGGGACTCTGCGTTACAGTGGGTTGTTTCCAAACACCTTTGGTATACCCTCATCATTCTCCCTGGGACTCTGGGTTACAGTGGGGAGTTTCCAAACGCCTTTGGTATACCCTCAGCAGTCTCCTTGGGACTCTGGGTTACAGTGGGGAGTTTCCAACCGCCTTTGGTATACCCTCAGCAGTCTCTCTGGGACTCTGCGTTACAGTGGGTTGTTTCCAAACACCTTTGGTATACCCTCATCATTCTCCCTGGGACTCTGGGTTACAGTGGGGAGTTTCCAAACGCCTTTGGTATACCCTCAGCAGTCTCCTTGGGACTCTGGGTTACAGTGGGGAGTTTCCAACCGCCTTTGGTATACCCTCAGCAGTCTCTCTGGGACTCTGCGTTACAGTGGGTTGTTTCCAAACACCTTTGGTATACCCTCAGCAATCTCCCTGGGACTCTGGGTTACAGTGGGGAGTTTCCAAACGCCTTTGGTATACCCTCAGCATTCTCCCTGGAACTCTGGGTTATAGTGGGGAGTTTCCAAACACCTTTGGTATACCCTCCAAATTCTTTTTGGGACTCCGGGTTATAGTGGGGAGTTTCCAAACACCTTTGGTATACCCTCAGCATTCTCCCTGGAACTCTGGGTTACAATGGGGAGTTTCCAAACAAACACCTTTGAAATACCCTCAACTGTCTCCTTGGGACTCTGGGTTATAGAGGGGAGTTTCCAAACACCTTTGGTATAACCTCAGAACTCTCCTTGGAACTCTGGGTTACAGTGGGGAGTTTCCAAACACCTTTGTTATACCCTCAGAAGTCTCCTTGGGAATCTGGGTTATAGTGGGGAGTTTCCAAACACTATTGGTATACCCTCGGCATTCTCCCTGGGACTCTGGGTTCAGCATTCTCCCTGGGACTGTGGGTTATAGTGGAACTCTGAGTTATAGAGGGGAGTTTCCAAACACCTTTGGTATACCCTCAGCATTCTCCCTGGAACTCTGGGTTACAGTGGTGAGTTTCCAAAAAAACACCTTTGGAATACCCTCAACAGTCTCGTTGGGACTCTGGGTTATAGTGGGGAGTTTCCAAACACCTTTGGTATACCCTCAGAATTCTCCTTGGAACTCTGGGTTATAGTGGGGAGTTTCCAAACACCTTTGGTATTCCCTCGGCATTCTCCCTGTGGCTCTGGGTTCAGCATTCTCCCTGGAACTGTGGGTTATAGTGGAACTTTGAGTTATAGTGGGGAGTTTCCAAACACCTTTGGTATACCATCTGCAATCTCATTGGGACTCTTAGTTACAGTGGGGAGTTTCCAAACACCTTTGGTATACCCTCATCATTCTCCCTGGGACTCTGGGTTACAGCGGGGAGTTTCCAAACGCCATTGGTATACCCTCAGCAGTCTACCTGGGACACTGTGTTACAGTGGGTTGTTTCCAAACACCTTTGGTATACCCTAAGCAGTCTCCTTGGGACTCTGGGTTACAGTGGGGAGTTTCCAAACGCCTTTGTTATACTCTCGGCAGTCTCCTTTGGACTCTGGGTTACAGTGGGGAGTTTCCAAATGCCTTTGGTATACTCTCGGCATTCTCCCGGGAACTCTGGGTTATAGTGGGGAGTTTCCAAACACCTTTGGTATACCCTCAGCAGTGTCCCTGGGACTCTGCGATACAGTGGGGAGTTTCCAAATGCCTTTGGTATAGACTCGGCAGTCTCCCTGGGACTCTGTGTTACAGTGGGTTGTTTCCAAACACCTTTGGAATACCCTCCACAGTCTCCCTGGAACTCTGAGTTATAGTGGGGAGTTTCCAAACACCTTTGGTATACCCTCAGAATTCTTCCTGTACTCTGGGTTATAGTGGGGAGTTTCCAAACACCTTTGGTATACCCTCAGCATTCTCCCTGGGACTCTGGGTTACAGTGGGGAGTTTCCAAACACCTTTGGTATACCCTCAGCATTCTCCCTGGGACTCTGGGTTATAGTGGGAAGTTTCCAAACACCTTTGGTATACCCTCAGAATTCTCCTTGGAACTCTGGGTTACTGTGGGGGGTTTCCAAACAAACACCTTTGGAATACCCTCAGTAGTCTCCCTGGAACTCTGGGTTATAGTTGGGAGTTTCCAAACACCTTTGGTATACCCTCAGCATTCTTCTTGGAACTCTGGATTACAGTGGGGAGTTTCCAAACACCTTTGGTATACCCTCAGAAGTCTCCTTGGGACTCTGGGTTATAGTGGGGAGTTTCCAAACACCTTTGGTGTACCCTCAGCATTCTCCCTGGAACTCTGGGTTACAGTGGGGAGTTTCCAAACAAACATCTTTGGAATACCCTCAACCGTCTCGTTGGGACTCTGGGTTATAGTGGGGAGTTTCCAAACACCTTTGGTATACCCTCAGAATTCTCCTTGGAACTCTGGGTTACAGTGGGGAGTTTCCAAACACCTTTGGTATACCCTCAGAAGTCTCCTTGGGACTCTGGGTTATAGTGGGGATTTTCCAAACACCTTTAGTATACCCTTGGGATTCTCCCTGGGACTCTGGGTTCAGCATTCTCCCTGGAACTGTGGGTTATAGTGGAACCCTGAGTTATAGTGGGGACTTTCCAAACACCTTTGGTATACCATCTGCAATCTCATTGGGACTCTGGGTTACAGTGGGGAGTTTCCAAACACCTTTGGTATACCCTCATCATTCTCACTGGGACTCTGGGTTACAGCGGGGAGTTTCCAAACGCCTTTGGTATACCCTCAGCAGTCTACCTAGGACTCTGTGTTACAGTGGGTTGTTTCCAAAACCTTTGGTATACCTTCAGCAGTCTCCCTGGGACTCTGCGTTACAGTGGGGAGTTTCCAAACGCCTTTGGTATACCCTCGGCATTCTCCCTGGGACTCTGGGTTACAGCGGGGAGTTTCCAAATGCCTTTGGTATACCCTCAGCAGTCTACCTGGGACTCTGCGTTACAGTGGGTTGTTTCCAAACACCTTTGGTATACCCTCATCATTCTCCCTGGGACTCTGGGTTACAGTGGGGAGTTTCCAAACGCCTTTGGTATACCCTCAGCAGTCTCCTTGGGACTCTGGGTTACAGTGGGGAGTTTCCAAACGCCTTTGGTATACCCTCAGCAGTCTCCTTGGGACTCTGGGTTACAGTGGGGAGTTTCCAAACGCCTTTGGTATACCCTCAGCAATCTCCCTGGGACTCTGGGTTACAGTGGGGAGTTTCCAAACACCTTTGGTATACCCTCCGAATACTTTTTGGGACTCTGGGTTATAGTGGGGAGTTTCCAAACACCTTTGGTATACCCTCAGCATTCTCCCTGGGACTCTGGGTTACAGTGGAGAGTTTCCAAACACCGTTGTTATACCCTCAGCATTCTCCCTGGGACTCTGGGTTATAGTGGGGATTTTCCAACCACCTTTGGTATACCCTTGGGATTCTCCCTGGGACTCTGGGTTCAGCATTCTCCCTGGAACTGTGGGTTATAGTGGAACTCTGAGTTATAGTGGGGAGTTTCCAAACACCTTTGATATACCCTCATCATTCTCCCTGGGACTCTGGGTTACAGTGGGGAGTTTCCATACACCTTTGGTATACCCTCAGCAGTCTACCTGGGACTCTGTGTTAGAGTGGGCTGTTTCCAAAACCTTTGGTATACCCTCAGCAGTCTCCCTGGGACTCTGCGTTACAGTGGGGAGTTTCCAAACACCTTTGGTATACCCTCATCATTCTCCCTGGGACTCTGGGTTACGGCGGGGAGTTTCCAAACGCCTTTGGTATACCCTCAGCAGTCTCCCTGGAACTCTGAGTTACAGTGGGGAGTTTCCAAACGCCTTTGGTATACCCACGGCATTCTCCCTGGGGCTCTGGGTTACAGCGGGGAGTTTCCAAACGCCTTTGGTATACCCTCAGCAGTCTACCTGGGACTCTGCGTTACAGTGGGTTGTTTCCAAACACCTTTGGTATACCCTCATCATTCTCACTGGGACTCTGGGTTACAGCGGGGAGTTTCCAAACGCCTTTGGTATACCCTCAGCAGTCTACCTAGGACTCTGTGTTACAGTGGGTTGTTTCCAAAACCTTTGGTATACCTTCAGCAGTCTCCCTGGGACTCTGCGTTACAGTGGGGAGTTTCCAAACGCCTTTGGTATACCCTCGGCATTCTCCCTGGGACTCTGGGTTACAGCGGGGAGTTTCCAAATGCCTTTGGTATACCCTCAGCAGTCTACCTGGGACTCTGCGTTACAGTGGGTTGTTTCCAAACACCTTTGGTATACCCTCATCATTCTCCCTGGGACTCTGGGTTACAGTGGGGAGTTTCCAAACGCCTTTGGTATACCCTCAGCAGTCTTCTTGGGACTCTGGGTTACAGTGGGGAGTTTCCAAACGCCTTTGGTATACCCTCAGCAATCTCCCTGGGACTCTGGGTTACAGTGGGGAGTTTCCAAACACTTTGGTATACCCTCAGCATTCTCCCTGGAACTCTGGGTTATAGTGGGGAGTTTCCAAACACCTTTGGTATACCCTCAGAATACTTTTTGGGACTCTGGGTTATAGTGGGGAGTTTCCAAACACCTTTGGTATACCCTCAGCATTCTCCCTGGGACTCTGGGTGACAGTGGGGAGTTCCCAAACACCTTTGTTATACCCTCAGCATTCTCACTGGAACTCTGGGTTACAGTGGGGAGTTTCCAAACAAACACCTTTGGAATACCCTCAACTGTCTCCTTGGGACTCTGGGTTATAGTGGGGAGTTTCCAAACACCTTTGGTATACCCTCAGATGTCTCCTTGGGACTCTGGGTTGTAGTGGGGATTTTCAAAACACCTTTGGTATACCCTTGGGATTCTCCCTGGGACTCTGGGTTCAGCATTCTCCCTGGAACTGTGGGTTATAGTGGAACTCTGAGTTATAGTGGGAAGTTTCCAAACACCTTTGGTATACCATCTTCAATCTCATTGGGACTCTGGGTTACAGTGGAGAGATTCAAAACACCTTTGGTATACCCTCATCATTCTCCCTGGGATTCTGGGTTACAGTGGGGAGTTTCCAAACGCCTTTGGTATACCCTCAGCAGTCTCCTTGGGACTCTGGGTTACAGTGGGGAGTTTCCAAACGCCTTTGGTATACCCTCAGCAATCTCCCTGGGACTCTGGGTTACAGTGGGGAGTTTCCAAACACCTTTGGTATACCCTCCGAATACTTTTTGGGACTCTGGGTTATAGTGGGGAGTTTCCAAACACCTTTGGTATACCCTCAGCATTCTCCCTGGGACTCTGGGTTACAGTGGAGAGTTTCCAAACACCGTTGTTATACCCTCAGCATTCTCCCTGGGACTCTGGGTTATAGTGGGGATTTTCCAACCACCTTTGGTATACCCTTGGGATTCTCCCTGGGACTCTGGGTTCAGCATTCTCCCTGGAACTGTGGGTTATAGTGGAACTCTGAGTTATAGTGGGGAGTTTCCAAACACCTTTGATATACCCTCATCATTCTCCCTGGGACTCTGGGTTACAGTGGGGAGTTTCCATACACCTTTGGTATACCCTCAGCAGTCTACCTGGGACTCTGTGTTAGAGTGGGCTGTTTCCAAAACCTTTGGTATACCCTCAGCAGTCTCCCTGGGACTCTGCGTTACAGTGGGGAGTTTCCAAACACCTTTGGTATACCCTCATCATTCTCCCTGGGACTCTGGGTTACGGCGGGGAGTTTCCAAACGCCTTTGGTATACCCTCAGCAGTCTCCCTGGAACTCTGAGTTACAGTGGGGAGTTTCCAAACGCCTTTGGTATACCCACGGCATTCTCCCTGGGGCTCTGGGTTACAGCGGGGAGTTTCCAAACGCCTTTGGTATACCCTCAGCAGTCTACCTGGGACTCTGCGTTACAGTGGGTTGTTTCCAAACACCTTTGGTATACCCTCATCATTCTCACTGGGACTCTGGGTTACAGCGGGGAGTTTCCAAACGCCTTTGGTATACCCTCAGCAGTCTACCTAGGACTCTGTGTTACAGTGGGTTGTTTCCAAAACCTTTGGTATACCTTCAGCAGTCTCCCTGGGACTCTGCGTTACAGTGGGGAGTTTCCAAACGCCTTTGGTATACCCTCGGCATTCTCCCTGGGACTCTGGGTTACAGCGGGGAGTTTCCAAATGCCTTTGGTATACCCTCAGCAGTCTACCTGGGACTCTGCGTTACAGTGGGTTGTTTCCAAACACCTTTGGTATACCCTCATCATTCTCCCTGGGACTCTGGGTTACAGTGGGGAGTTTCCAAACGCCTTTGGTATACCCTCAGCAGTCTTCTTGGGACTCTGGGTTACAGTGGGGAGTTTCCAAACGCCTTTGGTATACCCTCAGCAATCTCCCTGGGACTCTGGGTTACAGTGGGGAGTTTCCAAACACTTTGGTATACCCTCAGCATTCTCCCTGGAACTCTGGGTTATAGTGGGGAGTTTCCAAACACCTTTGGTATACCCTCAGAATACTTTTTGGGACTCTGGGTTATAGTGGGGAGTTTCCAAACACCTTTGGTATACCCTCAGCATTCTCCCTGGGACTCTGGGTGACAGTGGGGAGTTCCCAAACACCTTTGTTATACCCTCAGCATTCTCACTGGAACTCTGGGTTACAGTGGGGAGTTTCCAAACAAACACCTTTGGAATACCCTCAACTGTCTCCTTGGGACTCTGGGTTATAGTGGGGAGTTTCCAAACACCTTTGGTATACCCTCAGATGTCTCCTTGGGACTCTGGGTTGTAGTGGGGATTTTCAAAACACCTTTGGTATACCCTTGGGATTCTCCCTGGGACTCTGGGTTCAGCATTCTCCCTGGAACTGTGGGTTATAGTGGAACTCTGAGTTATAGTGGGAAGTTTCCAAACACCTTTGGTATACCATCTTCAATCTCATTGGGACTCTGGGTTACAGTGGAGAGATTCAAAACACCTTTGGTATACCCTCATCATTCTCCCTGGGATTCTGGGTTACAGTGGGGAGTTTCCAAACACCTTTGGTATACCCTCATCATTCTCCCTGGGACTCTGGGTTATAGTGGGGAGTTTCCAAACACCTTTGGTAAACCCTCATCATTCTCCCTTGGACTCTGGGTTACAGTGGGAGTTTCCAAACACCTTTGGTATACCCTCATCATTCTCCCTGGGACTCTGGGTTACGGCGGGGAGTTTCCAAACGCCTTTGGTATACCCTCAGCAGTCTCCCTGGAACTCTGAGTTACAGTGGGGAGTTTCCAAACGCCTTTGGTATACCCACGGCATTCTCCCTGGGGCTCTGGGTTACAGCGGGGAGTTTCCAAACGCCTTTGGTATACCCTCAGCAGTCTACCTGGGACTCTGCGTTACAGTGGGTTGTTTCCAAACACCTTTGGTATACCCTCATCATTCTCCCTGGGACTCTGGGTTACAGTGGGGAGTTTCCAAACGCCTTTGGTATACCCTCAGCAGTCTCCTTGGGACTCTGGGTTACAGTGGGGAGTTTCCAACCGCCTTTGGTATACCCTCAGCAGTCTCTCTGGGACTCTGCGTTACAGTGGGTTGTTTCCAAACACCTTTGGTATACCCTCAGCAATCTCCCTGGGACTCTGGGTTACAGTGGGGAGTTTCCAAACGCCTTTGGTATACCCTCAGCATTCTCCCTGGAACTCTGGGTTATAGTGGGGAGTTTCCAAACACCTTTGGTATACCCTCCAAATTCTTTTTGGGACTCCGGGTTATAGTGGGGAGTTTCCAAACACCTTTGGTATACCCTCAGCATTCTCCCTGGAACTCTGGGTTATAGTGGGGAGTTTCCAAACACCTTTGGTATACCCTCCAAATTCTTTTTGGGACTCCGGGTTATAGTGGGGAGTTTCCAAACACCTTTGGTATAACCTCAGAACTCTCCTTGGAACTCTGGGTTACAGTGGGGAGTTTCCAAACACCTTTGTTATACCCTCAGAAGTCTCCTTGGGAATCTGGGTTATAGTGGGGAGTTTCCAAACACTATTGGTATACCCTCGGCATTCTCCCTGGGACTCTGGGTTCAGCATTCTCCCTGGGACTGTGGGTTATAGTGGAACTCTGAGTTATAGTGGGGAGTTTCCAAACACCTTTGGTATACCCTCAGCATTCTCCCTGGAACTCTGGGTTACAGTGGTGAGTTTCCAAAAAAACACCTTTGGAATACCCTCAACAGTCTCGTTGGGACTCTGGGTTATAGTGGGGAGTTTCCAAACACCTTTGGTATACCCTCAGAATTCTCCTTGGAACTCTGGGTTATAGTGGGGAGTTTCCAAACACCTTTGGTATTCCCTCGGCATTCTCCCTGTGGCTCTGGGTTCAGCATTCTCCCTGGAACTGTGGGTTATAGTGGAACTTTGAGTTATAGTGGGGAGTTTCCAAACACCTTTGGTATACCATCTGCAATCTCATTGGGACTCTTAGTTACAGTGGGGAGTTTCCAAACACCTTTGGTATACCCTCATCATTCTCCCTGGGACTCTGGGTTACAGCGGGGAGTTTCCAAACGCCTTTGGTATACCCTCAGCAGTCTACCTGGGACACTGTGTTACAGTGGGTTGTTTCCAAACACCTTTGGTATACCCTAAGCAGTCTCCTTGGGACTCTGGGTTACAGTGGGGAGTTTCCAAACACCTTTGTTATACTCTCGGCAGTCTCCTTTGGACTCTGGGTTACAGTGGGGAGTTTCCAAACGCCTTTGGTATACTCTCGGCATTCTCCCGGGAACTCTGGGTTATAGTGGGGAGTTTCCAAACACCTTTGGTATACCCTCAGCAGTGTCCCTGGGCCTCTGCGATACAGTGGGGAGTTTCCAAATGCCTTTGGTATAGACTTGGCAGTCTCCCTGGGACTCCGTGTTACAGTGGGTTGTTTCCAAACACCTTTGGAATACCCTCCACAGTCTCCCTGGAACTCTGAGTTATAGTGGGGAGTTTCCAAACACCTTTGATATACCCTCATCATTCTCCCTGGGACTCTGGGTTACAGTGGGGAGTTTCCAAACACCTTTGGTATACCCTCAGCAGTCTACCTGGGACTCTGTGTTAGAGTGGGCTGTTTCCAAAACCTTTGGTATACCCTCAGCAGTCTCCCTGGGACTCTGCGTTACAGTGGGGAGTTTCCAAACACCTTTGGTATACCCTCATCATTCTCCCTGGGACTCTGGGTTACGGCGGGAAGTTTCCAAACGCCTTTGGTATACCCTCAGCAGTATCCCTGGAACTCTGAGTTACAGTGGGGAGTTTCCAAACGCCTTTGGTATACCCACGGCATTCTCCCTGGGGCTCTGGGTTACAGCGGGGAGTTTCCAAACGCCTTTGGTATACCCTCAGCAGTCTACCTGGGACTCTGCGTTACAGTGGGTTGTTTCCAAACACCTTTGGTATACCCTCATCATTCTCCCTGGGACTCTGGGTTACAGTGGGGAGTTTCCAAACGCCTTTGGTATACCCTCAGCAGTCTCCTTGGGACTCTGGGTTACAGTGGGGAGTTTCCAACCGCCTTTGGTATACCCTCAGCAGTCTCTCTGGGACTCTGCGTTACAGTGGGTTGTTTCCAAACACCTTTGGTATACCCTCAGCAATCTCCCTGGGACTCTGGGTTACAGTGGGGAGTTTCCAAACGCCTTTGGTATACCCTCAGCATTCTCCCTGGAACTCTGGGTTATAGTGGGGAGTTTCCAAACACCTTTGGTATACCCTCCAAATTCTTTTTGGGACTCCGGGTTATAGTGGGGAGTTTCCAAACACCTTTGGTATACCCTTAGCATTCTCCCTGGGACTCTGGGTTACAGTGGGGAGTTTCCAAACACCTTTGGTATACCCTCAGCATTCTCCCTGGAACTCTGGGTTACAATGGGGAGTTTCCAAACAAACACCTTTGAAATACCCTCAACTGTCTCCTTGGGACTCTGGGTTATAGTGGGGAGTTTCCAAACACCTTTGGTATACCCTCAGAACTCTCCTTGGAACTTTGGGTTACAGTGGGGAGTTTCCAAACACCTTTGTTATACCCTCAGAAGTCTCCTTGGGAATCTGGGTTATAGTGGGGAGTTTCCAAACACTATTGGTATACCCTCGGCATTCTCCCTGGGACTCTGGGTTCAGCATTCTCCCTGGGACTGTGGGTTATAGTGGAACTCTGAGTTATAGAGGGGAGTTTCCAAACACCTTTGGTATACCCTCAGCATTCTCCTTGGAACTCTGGTATACAGTGGGGAGTTTCCAAACACCTTTGGTATACCCTCAGAAGTCTCCTTGGGAATCTGGGTTATAGTGGGGAGTTTCCAAACACTATTGGTATACCCTCGGCATTCTCCCTGGGACTCTGGGTTCAGCATTCTCCCTGGGACTGTGGGTTATAGTGGAACTCTGAGTTATAGTGGGGAGTTTCCAAACACCTTTGGTATACCCTCAGCATTCTCCCTGGAACTCTGGGTTACAGTGGTGAGTTTCCAAAAAAACACCTTTGGAATACCCTCAACAGTCTCGTTGGGACTCTGGGTTATAGTGGGGAGTTTCCAAACACCTTTGGTATACCCTCAGAATTCTCCTTGGAACTCTGGGTTATAGTGGGGAGTTTCCAAACACCTTTGGTATTCCCTCGGCATTCTCCCTGTGGCTCTGGGTTCAGCATTCTCCCTGGAACTGTGGGTTATAGTGGAACTTTGAGTTATAGTGGGGAGTTTCCAAACACCTTTGGTATACCATCTGCAATCTCATTGGGACTCTTAGTTACAGTGGGGAGTTTCCAAACACCTTTGGTATACCCTCATCATTCTCCCTGGGACTCTGGGTTACAGCGGGGAGTTTCCAAACGCCTTTGGTATACCCTCAGCAGTCTACCTGGGACACTGTGTTACAGTGGGTTGTTTCCAAACACCTTTGGTATACCCTAAGCAGTCTCCTTGGGACTCTGGGTTACAGTGGGGAGTTTCCAAACGCCTTTGTTATACTCTCGGCAGTCTCCTTTGGACTCTGGGTTACAGTGGGGAGTTTCCAAACGCCTTTGGTATACTCTCGGCATTCTCCCGGGAACTCTGGGTTATAGTGGGGAGTTTCCAAACACCTTTGGTATACCCTCAGCAGTGTCCCTGGGACTCTGCGATACAGTGGGGAGTTTCCAAATGCCTTTGGTATAGACTCGGCAGTCTCCCTGGGACTCTGTGTTACAGTGGGTTGTTTCCAAACACCTTTGGAATACCCTCCACAGTCTCCCTGGAACTCTGAGTTATAGTGGGGAGTTTCCAAACACCTTTGGTATACCCTCAGAATTCTTCCTGGTACTCTGGGTTATAGTGGGGAGTTTCCAAACACCTTTGGTATACCCTCAGCATTCTCCCTGGGACTCTGGGTTACAGTGGGGAGTTTCCAAACACCTTTAGTATACCCTCAGCATTCTCCCTGGGACTCTGGGTTATAGTGGGAAGTTTCCAAACACCTTTGGTATACCCTCAGAATTCTCCTTGGAACTCTGGGTTACTGTGGGGAGTTTCCAAACAAACACCTTTGGAATACCCTCAGTAGTCTCCCTGGAACTCTGGGTTATAGTTGGGAGTTTCCAAACACCTTTGATATACCCTCAGCATTCTTCTTGGAACTCTGGATTACAGTGGGGAGTTTCCAAACACCTTTGGTATACCCTCAGAAGTCTCCTTGGGACTCTGGGTTATAGTGGGGAGTTTCCAAACACCTTTGGTGTACCCTCAGCATTCTCCCTGGAACTCTGGGTTACAGTGGGGAGTTTCCAAACAAACATCTTTGGAATACCCTCAACCGTCTCGTTGGGACTCTGGGTTATAGTGGGGATTTTCCAAACACCTTTAGTATACCCTTGGGATTCTCCCTGGGACTCTGGGTTCAGCATTCTCCCTGGAACTGTGGGTTATAGTGGAACCCTGAGTTATAGTGGGGACTTTCCAAACACCTTTGGTATACCATCTGCAATCTCATTGGGACTCTGGGTTACAGTGGGGAGTTTCCAAACACCTTTGGTATACCCTCATCATTCTCACTGGGACTCTGGGTTACAGCGGGGAGTTTCCAAACGCCTTTGGTATACCCTCAGCAGTCTACCTAGGACTCTGTGTTACAGTGGGTTGTTTCCAAAACCTTTGATATACCTTCAGCAGTCTCCCTGGGACTCTGCGTTACAGTGGGGAGTTTCCAAACGCCTTTGGTATACCCTCGGCATTCTCCCTGGGACTCTGGGTTACAGCGGGGAGTTTCCAAATGCCTTTGGTATACCCTCAGCAGTCTACCTGGGACTCTGCGTTACAGTGGGTTGTTTCCAAACACCTTTGGTATACCCTCATCATTCTCCCTGGGACTCTGGGTTACAGTGGGGAGTTTCCAAACGCCTTTGGTATACCCTCAGCAGTCTCCTTGGGACTCTGGGTTACAGTGGGGAGTTTCCAAACGCCTTTGGTATACCCTCAGCAATCTCCCTGGGACTCTGGGTTACAGTGGGGAGTTTCCAAACACCTTTGGTATACCCTCAGCATTCTCCCTGGAACTCTGGGTTACAGTGGGGAGTTTCCAAACAAACACCTTTGGAATACCCTCAACTGTCTCCTTGGGACTCTGGGTTACAGTGGGGAGTTTCCAAACACCTTTGTTATACCCTCAGAAGTTTCCTTGGGACTCTGGGTTATAGTGGGGAGTTTCCAAACACCTTTGGTATACCCTCGGCATTCTCCCTGGAACTCTGGGTTATAGTGGGGAGTTTCCAAACACCTTTGGTATACCCTCCAAATTCTTTTTGGGACTCCGGGTTATAGTGGGGAGTTTCCAAACACCTTTGGTATAACCTCAGAACTCTCCTTGGAACTCTGGGTTACAGTGGGGAGTTTCCAAACACCTTTGTTATACCCTCAGACGTCTCCTTGGGAATCTGGGTTATAGTGGGGAGTTTCCAAACACTATTGGTATACCCTCGGCATTCTCCCTGGGACTCTGGGTTCAGCATTCTCCCTGGGACTGTGGGTTATAGTGGAACTCTGAGTTATAGTGGGGAGTTTCCAAACACCTTTGGTATACCCTCAGCATTCTCCCTGGAACTCTGGGTTACAGTGGTGAGTTTCCAAAAAAACACCTTTGGAATACCCTCAACAGTCTCGTTGGGACTCTGGGTTATAGTGGGGAGTTTCCAAACACCTTTGGTATACCCTCAGAATTCTCCTTGGAACTCTGGGTTATAGTGGGGAGTTTCCAAACACCTTTGGTATTCCCTCGGCATTCTCCCTGTGGCTCTGGGTTCAGCATTCTCCCTGGAACTGTGGGTTATAGTGGAACTTTGAGTTATAGTGGGGAGTTTCCAAACACCTTTGGTATACCATCTGCAATCTCATTGGGACTCTTAGTTACAGTGGGGAGTTTCCAAACACCTTTGGTATACCCTCATCATTCTCCCTGGGACTCTGGGTTACAGCGGGGAGTTTCCAAACGCCTTTGGTATACCCTCAGCAGTCTACCTGGGACACTGTGTTACAGTGGGTTGTTTCCAAACACCTTTGGTATACCCTAAGCAGTCTCCTTGGGACTCTGGGTTACAGTGGGGAGTTTCCAAACACCTTTGTTATACTCTCGGCAGTCTCCTTTGGACTCTGGGTTACAGTGGGGAGTTTCCAAACGCCTTTGGTATACTCTCGGCATTCTCCCGGGAACTCTGGGTTATAGTGGGGAGTTTCCAAACACCTTTGGTATACCCTCAGCAGTGTCCCTGGGACTCTGCGATACAGTGGGGAGTTTCCAAATGCCTTTGGTATAGACTTGGCAGTCTCCCTGGGACTCCGTGTTACAGTGGGTTGTTTCCAAACACCTTTGGAATACCCTCCACAGTCTCCCTGGAACTCTGAGTTATAGTGGGGAGTTTCCAAACACCTTTGATATACCCTCATCATTCTCCCTGGGACTCTGGGTTACAGTGGGGAGTTTCCAAACACCTTTGGTATACCCTCAGCAGTCTACCTGGGACTCTGTGTTAGAGTGGGCTGTTTCCAAAACCTTTGGTATACCCTCAGCAGTCTCCCTGGGACTCTGCGTTACAGTGGGGAGTTTCCAAACACCTTTGGTATACCCTCATCATTCTCCCTGGGACTCTGGGTTACGGCGGGAAGTTTCCAAACGCCTTTGGTATACCCTCAGCAGTATCCCTGGAACTCTGAGTTACAGTGGGGAGTTTCCAAACGCCTTTGGTATACCCACGGCATTCTCCCTGGGGCTCTGGGTTACAGCGGGGAGTTTCCAAACGCCTTTGGTATACCCTCAGCAGTCTACCTGGGACTCTGCATTACAGTGGGTTGTTTCCAAACACCTTTGGTATACCCTCATCATTCTCCCTGGGACTCTGGGTTACAGTGGGGAGTTTCCAAACGCCTTTGGTATACCCTCAGCAGTCTCCTTGGGACTCTGGGTTACAGTGGGGAGTTTCCAACCGCCTTTGGTATACCCTCAGCAGTCTCTCTGGGACTCTGCGTTACAGTGGGTTGTTTCCAAACACCTTTGGTATACCCTCAGCAATCTCCCTGGGACTCTGGGTTACAGTGGGGAGTTTCCAAACGCCTTTGGTATACCCTCAGCATTCTCCCTGGAACTCTGGGTTATAATGGGGAGTTTCCAAACACCTTTGGTATACCCTCCAAATTCTTTTTGGGACTCCGGGTTATAGTGGGGAGTTTCCAAACACCTTTGGTATACCCTTAGCATTCTCCCTGGGACTCTGGGTTACAGTGGGGAGTTTCCAAACACCTTTGGTATACCCTCAGCATTCTCCCTGGAACTCTGGGTTACAATGGGGAGTTTCCAAACAAACACCTTTGAAATACCCTCAACTGTCTCCTTGGGACTCTGGGTTATAGTGGGGAGTTTCCAAACACCTTTGGTATACCCTCAGAACTCTCCTTGGAACTCTGGGTTACAGTGGGGAGTTTCCAAACACCTTTGTTATACCCTCAGAAGTCTCCTTGGGAATCTGGGTTATAGTGGGGAGTTTCCAAACACTATTGGTATACCCTCGGCATTCTCCCTGGGACTCTGGGTTCAGCATTCTCCCTGGGACTGTGGGTTATAGTGGAACTCTGAGTTATAGAGGGGAGTTTCCAAACACCTTTGGTATACCCTCAGCATTCTCCTTGGAACTCTGGATTACAGTGGGGAGTTTCCAAACACCTTTGGTATACCCTCAGAAGTCTCCTTGGGAATCTGGGTTATAGTGGGGAGTTTCCAAACACTATTGGTATACCCTCGGCATTCTCCCTGGGACTCTGGGTTCAGCATTCTCCCTGGGACTGTGGGTTATAGTGGAACTCTGAGTTATAGTGGGGAGTTTCCAAACACCTTTGGTATACCCTCAGCATTCTCCCTGGAACTCTGGGTTACAGTGGTGAGTTTCCAAAAAAACACCTTTGGAATACCCTCAACAGTCTCGTTGGGACTCTGGGTTATAGTGGGGAGTTTCCAAACACCTTTGGTATACCCTCAGAATTCTCCTTGGAACTCTGGGTTATAGTGGGGAGTTTCCAAACACCTTTGGTATTCCCTCGGCATTCTCCCTGTGGCTCTGGGTTCAGCATTCTCCCTGGAACTGTGGGTTATAGTGGAACTTTGAGTTATAGTGGGGAGTTTCCAAACACCTTTGGTATACCATCTGCAATCTCATTGGGACTCTTAGTTACAGTGGGGAGTTTCCAAACACCTTTGGTATACCCTCATCATTCTCCCTGGGACTCTGGGTTACAGCGGGGAGTTTCCAAACGCCTTTGGTATACCCTCAGCAGTCTACCTGGGACACTGTGTTACAGTGGGTTGTTTCCAAACACCTTTGGTATACCCTAAGCAGTCTCCTTGGGACTCTGGGTTACAGTGGGGAGTTTCCAAACGCCTTTGTTATACTCTCGGCAGTCTCCTTTGGACTCTGGGTTACAGTGGGGAGTTTCCAAACGCCTTTGGTATACTCTCGGCATTCTCCCGGGAACTCTGGGTTATAGTGGGGAGTTTCCAAACACCTTTGGTATACCCTCAGCAGTGTCCCTGGGACTCTGCGATACAGTGGGGAGTTTCCAAATGCCTTTGGTATAGACTCGGCAGTCTCCCTGGGACTCTGTGTTACAGTGGGTTGTTTCCAAACACCTTTGGAATACCCTCCACAGTCTCCCTGGAACTCTGAGTTATAGTGGGGAGTTTCCAAACACCTTTGGTATACCCTCAGAATTCTTCCTGGTACTCTGGGTTATAGTGGGGAGTTTCCAAACACCTTTGGTATACCCTCAGCATTCTCCCTGGGACTCTGGGTTACAGTGGGGAGTTTCCAAACACCTTTAGTATACCCTCAGCATTCTCCCTGGGACTCTGGGTTATAGTGGGAAGTTTCCAAACACCTTTGGTATACCCTCAGAATTCTCCTTGGAACTCTGGGTTACTGTGGGGAGTTTCCAAACAAACACCTTTGGAATACCCTCAGTAGTCTCCCTGGAACTCTGGGTTATAGTTGGGAGTTTCCAAACACCTTTGATATACCCTCAGCATTCTTCTTGGAACTCTGGATTACAGTGGGGAGTTTCCAAACACCTTTGGTATACCCTCAGAAGTCTCCTTGGGACTCTGGGTTATAGTGGGGAGTTTCCAAACACCTTTGGTGTACCCTCAGCATTCTCCCTGGAACTCTGGGTTACAGTGGGGAGTTTCCAAACAAACATCTTTGGAATACCCTCAACCGTCTCGTTGGGACTCTGGGTTATAGTGGGGATTTTCCAAACACCTTTAGTATACCCTTGGGATTCTCCCTGGGACTCTGGGTTCAGCATTCTCCCTGGAACTGTGGGTTATAGTGGAACCCTGAGTTATAGTGGGGAGTTTCCAAACACCTTTGGTATACCCTCATCATTCTCACTGGGACTCTGGGTTACAGCGGGGAGTTTCCAAACGCCTTTGGTATACCCTCAGCAGTCTACCTAGGACTCTGTGTTACAGTGGGTTGTTTCCAAAACCTTTGATATACCTTCAGCAGTCTCCCTGGGACTCTGCGTTACAGTGGGGAGTTTCCAAACGCCTTTGGTATACCCTCGGCATTCTCCCTGGGACTCTGGGTTACAGCGGGGAGTTTCCAAATGCCTTTGGTATACCCTCAGCAGTCTACCTGGGACTCTGCGTTACAGTGGGTTGTTTCCAAACACCTTTGGTATACCCTCATCATTCTCCCTGGGACTCTGGGTTACAGTGGGGAGTTTCCAAACGCCTTTGGTATACCCTCAGCAGTCTCCTTGGGACTCTGGGTTACAGTGGGGAGTTTCCAAACGCCTTTGGTATACCCTCAGCAATCTCCCTGGGACTCTGGGTTACAGTGGGGAGTTTCCAAACACCTTTGGTATACCCTCAGCATTCTCCCTGGAACTCTGGGTTACAGTGGGGAGTTTCCAAACAAACACCTTTGGAATACCCTCAACTGTCTCCTTGGGACTCTGGGTTACAGTGGGGAGTTTCCAAACACCTTTGTTATACCCTCAGAAGTTTCCTTGGGACTCTGGGTTATAGTGGGGAGTTTCCAAACACCTTTGGTATACCCTCGGCATTCTCCCTGGGACTCTGGGTTATAGTGGGGAGTTTCCAAACACCTTTGTTATACCCTCAGAATTCTCCTTGGAACTCTGGGTTACAGTGGGGAGTTTCCAAACACCTTTGTTATACCCTCAGAAGTCTCCTTGGGACTCTGGGTTATTGTGGGGAGTTTCCAAACACCTTTGGTATACCCTCGGCATTCTCCCTGGGACTCTGGGTTCAGCATTCTCCCTGGGACTGTGGGTTATAGAGGAACTCTGAGTTATAGAGGGGAGTTTCCAAACACCTTTGGTATACCTTCAGCATTCTCCTTGGGACTCTGGGTTATAGTGGGGAGTTTCCAAACAAAGTCCTTTGGAATATTTATCACTCCCAAAAATGTGTCCGTCTTGGAATGGATATGATGACTCTTCCTTTCCTATTCCGATGGTATAAAAAACCTATAACCAGAAATGCCTCTATATAATTATCTAATGTAACCACATTTTTCTGGCGCACAAGAACGTCATTCTTTTGGGGGTCTCGCCTCAGACACACACATTCTCACCAGTGAACTCTCTCGGCCTTTTCCTCTGCAACTAGAGCTCCTCAGGTGGGTAAAAAAGACTGTTGCAGGCAACTTAGACAGCATCAGGTTTTCTCCAGCAAGCAAAGGACAATTAGAGTGTCTGCTTGACTTCAAGACAGAGCCAGCTGGGGTTGCTTGTCTCAGTTTCTTTGGTGAGGTCCAAAGGGAAAGGTTTTCCCCAGTAGTCCCTGCTTTTGTTTATTGCTATATTTGCTTGCCATCACCTCGCTAGCTTCAAGCACATACCCCTGACTCTTCACTCCCACATCCTCCTA
The DNA here is from genome assembly GCF_040938575.1 of Ambystoma mexicanum. NCBI lineage: Eukaryota > Metazoa > Chordata > Amphibia > Caudata > Ambystomatidae > Ambystoma > Ambystoma mexicanum. Next base: position 74,450,439 of record NC_090931.1, on the reverse strand, counting down.
CAGATTATCTGCCTCGAATACCCCCTCCTCCCTCTGATTTTCCACACCCACTGTCCCCTGCTGACTTCCAACCTTTTCCGGATATTCTGGACAAACCTCAACCTGTTGAGTGCCAGCCTCCTCCTGATATTATGCCTCAGCCGCCTCCCAATAAATGACCATCTCCTCCTGATATTGTACCCTAAACTCCTCCTGTCATTTCAAACCTCCTCCAGATATTATCCCTCAGCCTCCTCCCAATAAATGACCATCTCCTCCTGATAGTCTACCCTAACCTCCTCCTGCCATTACCAACCTCATCCTGATATTCTGTTGCACTAACCCTCCTGATGATTACAAATCTCCTACTGACTTTCTCCACTACCCTGCTCCTGATAGCTTCCAACCTCCTTCAGATAACCCAACCCCCTCCTGATGGTTTCCATCCGGCTCCTGATATTCTCTACCACCCTTCTCTTACCGATGCCTGCCTCCTCCTAATGGCTTTCTCCACTACCCTGCAAACTTCCAACCTTCTTCTGATACCCCAACCCCCTCCTGATGGTTTCCATCCGGCTCCTGATACTCTGTACCACGATTCCATTGACATCCAATCTTTTCCTGACTTTCCCCGCCACACTCCTCCTGATAACTCCTAAACACTTCCTGAAATTATACCCCAAACTACTCCTAATGATTTCCAACCTCCTCCTGATGACAACCAATCTTCTACTGAATTGTCCCACTATCCTACTGATGTCACGCAACGTCCTTCTGATACCCCATCCTCCTCCCATTGATTTCCAGCCTCCTCCTGAAGACTACCCATCTCCTCCTGACTTTCTCCTCCACCCTCCTCCTGAAGAATACCCATCTCCTCCTGACTTTCTCCTCCACCCTCCTCCTGAAGACTACCCATCTCCTCCTGACTTTCTCCTCCACCCTCCTCCTGAAGACTACCCATCTCCTCCTGACTTTCTCCTCCACCCTCCTCCTGAAGACTACCCATCTCCTCCTGACTTTCTCCTCCACCCTCCTCCTGAAGACTACCCATCTCCTCCTGACTTTCTCCTCCACCCTCCTCCTGAAGACTACCCATCTCCTCCTGACTTTCTCCTCCACCCTCCTCCTGAAGACTACCCATCTCCTCCTGACGTTCTCCTCCACCCTCCTCCTGAAGACTACCCATCTCCTCCTGACTTTCTCCTCCACCCTCCTCCTGATATTAAACCTCAGCCTTCTCCCCAATGATGACCAAGCTCCACCTGATTTTACTGACCATCCTCCTTCTTACAACTTCTTATGACCCCCAACCACCTCATGATGTTTTCTAACAACCACCCTCCGTCCTCCTCATAGCCTACTGTCAGATGCATTGTCACCCACTCTTGTCTCCAACTTCCTCCCCTGCCATCCTTATCTCTCCAGACCTCGCGCACAGTCGCCTTCCTAAACCACCAACTGCTCTGAACTACTGTTGCCACCTCCTTCTCCAAACACCCACACCTCTGTGCTCGGAGGCAGCTTATTAATACTGTATGTTGGACTTCAGGTCTTGGCATTTGAACCTGTGTGTTATAATGATTGGGCCTTGGGATTGGTCTGGCCTGATTTCCCAAAATCATGTTCATTTGATTGTGTAATGCATGTGCTATAGGGTAGACGAAATGCAGCTTTCTAACACCATTCCTCGCATGCACAGAAGCATTCACTAGCCTGCGGCGCAGCCATTCATGCAGCTGGGTCACTGACCGATGAGTGTCGTAAGTACTTTGGCGCAATCACAATAGTTTCTGAGGAAGCTGGACACTGCCCTGATTCATGGAATTATTTGCGTGTAAAACGGGGATCTGCGCGCCATCTTGTTCGCAAATCCGTGTTTGACGAATGGGGATTTCCGTTTTGCACTCAATCAGGGCCAATGTGGATGAGGTTGCGCTTCCCTGTGGCATGACCTTAAAGGGCCAGTGGTATCATTCTGCATCATGTGATTGTCCCCTACTAATGGGGGGTGGGTGCACTGACGGTGGTTCCCCCATACTGCCCGCAAGTCCATGACTCACTAGTCCAGGGAATTCCCCAGCCCCTCGGTCACCTCACAAGATGTCCACAGATTAAGGTGTTGGATTTTATCAGAGTCCCCACTTTAAAACGATACTGGGTATTCAAAGTGAATGGCCTGATTCCTGAAATTGTTTGCACGGTTCAAAGTGACTTTGCACTGCCGACACAAACCCTGATTGATGGAACCGTGCAAAGTGTATTCTTGCAGTGCAAGATCAGTACAAAGTCATTTTTGCAGTACACAATGATTTTGCAATGTGACAATGCACTTTGCACAGTTTTATGAATCGGGGTTTGTGTCAGCAAAGTCACTTTTCACTGGTGCTAACAAAAACCCTGATTCATGGAGCAGTGCAACTTGTATTTTTGTTGTGCAAAGTCTTTTTCACTGCAAAAATACACTTTGCACTGTTCCACCCTGATTCATGGGGTAGTGCAAAGTGACTTTCCATGGCAAAAAGACACTTCACACTGTTCCATGAATCAGGGTGTTTGTTGGCAGTGCAAAGTAACTTTGCACCAGTGAAAAGCCAATTTGCACCGTGCAAAACATTCCCTGAACCAGGCCTTACGTGTTTACGATATTCCAAAATAACTCCCACGCTGGGGAGCAGTGATAAAGAGACACCCACTGGCACTCCGATTGCTTTATGTGGTTTCCAAGAAAACAAGCACACCCCATTGAAAGGCAGGCTGGAGGGCCTGAAAGAAGCAGAGCAAAAGTAATGCAAACACGTATTCATACAAATCACTTTAGACAGGAAACATACATCTTATCATTGGCAGCTCCTCCATAATGTGCAATGGAGGGAGGGGGGGAAGATCCATTGAGGGGAGCCAGAACTGAATTGGAGACCCCCCCTCCCGCTGTCAGCCAGTGCCAGAGGCCTGAGCCCTCTGCATACAGCACCACGTGTGCCTACAAGCACACCTGCACCCCCGCCCCACCCACGTATGGTGGCTCGCAATCCACACCCACAAAGACACATGGCGGCCTGTGGGGCCACTGCCCAGAGGAGGCCCTGTAGTTGTCTGACATACAGAGCCATGGCATGTACAGGACCGCACCTGTCAAGGCTCTGTAGGCCAGATCCCCCCTCCCCGCTCCCTTGGGTGTGGCATGAAGAAGACACCCACCCAGGAACAATGGCATGAGGTGTCCACCTGTCTCCCTGCTTCTTCTCACACAGAGCCAGAGAAGCCCACAGGGATCGGTCTGAAGGGCAACGGTATGAAATGCGCGGTCAACTAGGTGTGTGTGTGTATCTGGGTCCCAGAGTGTGCATACGTGTGCACTGTGCGCCTGTGCACGAATACGGTGCATGCCAAGGAGGAGGGGTTGAGGGTAATATACATGGGAGGAACTGTGGCAAAAAGAGTGAAATGCGACAGAGCTGGGGCAGTGACGGTTAAATGGGGCATAACTAGGGTGGTGAGAGTGGCATAGGCAAAAGTTGGGCGATGAAAGTCGCAGGGCGAGGAACAGGGCAATGAGAGTGACAATGGGAGTGATGCAGGGCAGAACAGGGGCAATAAGAATAACATGGGGCAAAACTGGGGCGATGAGAGTGGTATGGCACAGAACTGGGCAGATGAGAGTGGCATGGCACAGAAATGGGGCAATGAGAGTGGCATGGTACAGAACTGGGGCGATGAAAGTCACAGTATGAGGAACAGGGGCAATGAGAGTGACAATGAGGGTGATACTGGGCAGAACAGGGGCAGTAAGATTAACATGGGGCAAAACTGGGGCGATGAGAGTGGCATGGCACAGAACTGGGGAGAGGAGAGTGGCATGGCACAGAGGTGGGGCAATGAGAGTGGCATGGCAAAGAATTGGGGCGATGAGAGTGGTATGGCACAGAAGTGGGGCGATGAAAGGCGAAGGCTGAGGAACAGGGGCAATGAGAGGGACAATTAGGGTGATACAGGGCAGAATAGTGGCAATAAGATTAATGTTAGGCAAAACTGGGGTGATGAGAGTGGCATGGCATAGAACTGGGGAGAGGAGAGTGGCATGGCACAGAAATGGGGCAATGAGAGTGGCATGGCAACGAACTGTGGCAATGTGAGTGGCATGGCACAAAACTGGGGCAATGGAAGTGGCATGGCACATAACTGGGGCGAGGAGAGTGGCATAGCACAGCACTGTGCCGATGAGAGTGGCATGGCACAAACCTGTGGCAATTTGAGTGGCATGGCATACAACTGGGGCAATGAGAGTGGCAGGGCACAGAACTGGCGCAGTGAGAGTGGCATGGCACAGAACTGGGGAGATGAGAGTGGCATGGCACAGAACTGGGGCGAGAAGAGTGGCATGGCAAAGAAATGGGGCAATAGAAGTGGCATGGCACATAATTGGGGCGAGGAGAGTGGCATGGCACAGAACTGGGGCGATGTGGGTGTCATGGCATAGAACTGGGACGATGAGAGTGGCATGGCACAGAAATGGGGAGATGAGAGTGGCATGGCACAGAACGGGCACAGTGAGAGTGGCATAGCACAGAACTGGGGAGGTGAGAGTGGCATGGCACAGAACTGGGGCGAGGAGATTGGCATGGCACAGAAATGGGGCAATGAGAGTGGCATGGCACAGAACTGGGGCGATGAGAGTGGCATGGCACAGAACTGGCTCAGTGAGAGTGGCATGGCATAGAACTGGGGAGATGAGAGTGGCATGGCACAGAACTGGGACGAGAAGAGTGGCATGGCAACGAAATGGCGCAATGAGAGTGGCATGGCACAGGATTGGGGCGAGGGGAGTGGCATGGCACAGAACTGGGGCGATGTGAGTGGCATGGTACAGAACTGGGATGATGAGAGTGGCATGGCACAGAAATGGGGAGATGAGTGGCATGGCACAGAACGGGCACAGTGAGAGTGGCATGGCACAGAACTGGGGCGAGGAGAGTGGCATGGCACAGAACCGGGCCGATGAGAGTGGCATGGCACAGAACTGGGGTGATGAAAGTCGCAGGGTTAGGAACAGGGGCAATGAGAGTGACAGTGAGGGTGATATGGGGCAGAACAGGGTCAATACGATTAACATGGGGCAACACTGGGGCGATGAGAGTGGCACAGGGCAAACACGGCAATGAGTTTAACATTGGGGCTAACATAGGGGTGAAGTCCTAAAAATAAATGTGGGGGGACTCATCCACATTTCAATTTAATGTGGTGTCACCAGAAATTAGCATATCAAGGTATCCTCTGAAAAACGTGGGGGCCTCCGTCCACCCGCGTGTACCCTCGACTTGAGCCCTGGGCTAAATTGGAGCAGACTGGCTGACATGTCAGAACTGGGGCCATGAAAGCGACAGCCCGGAATGGGGTCTCCTGCCTTGTCCTTCAGAACGGCTTGTGAACTCGATGGCTTTTTCAAATCTAATTTCACTTTCAATTGAAGAAGAGAAGTTACACGTTTTCACCCATTTCTTTGTGGAACCGAGCCCTCCTACATCCCTTTGAACACGCCCAGACCACCTCACTGTGCTTGCACCAACTCGGGGACAGCGCTTACACCCCACCCCTTGAGAAACCTACCAGCCACCCTCCTCGTCATAATATCATATACAATAAAGACCATGTGGATACGCCCGAACACCCAGGGGGAGAGACATGTGGCTTAGAAATCCATCTTCTTCCCCGCGCCCCTCCACCCACGCCGCAATATTTTTTCCATCCAACGTGCATATGATCAGTGCCTGGCAGAACTGAATGTAGGGCTGGGCCGCATCTGTTTGAGGGAAGCTTGTGTGCAATGACTTCTGGATGATATCAAATAAAAATCCATCAACGGAGGGATTTAAATAATGTTGAGGGCACCCCCAGCCTGCGAGTGTGTATAGCACATCTCCCTGACATGACGGGATGCAGAATTAGCATTCGACCCGTCCCCGGCGCCAGAATGATTGCAAACCAGTTATTTCAGTCAAGCACAGAGTCTGCTCGCAAAATAACCGCTTTGCAGATTCTATTCAATTTCCAATGGAATGAAACGATCCAAGGAGTGTCTCTTCCGGCTTATTTGCAAGCACTGCACAAAATATGCGAGCCTGCTGCGCGTGGAGGGGGGGGGGGGGGGTCTTCTCTGTGTCCAGTACAACCTCACCTCAGCCCCCAGGGGGGCATTATGCACTGCAAGAAGAAATAGCAGCAGGCCGGCCTCAAAATGTACCTCATTTATGGAGCTACGGGTATGGATTTATTTACAGAACAGTTAATCGTGCTTCTATCAGAAAAAAAAGTGCATTCGGTGAACAGCAGCCATCTGAGTGTTGCCCTCATTGAGTGATTTAACACTGAGGACACTAAGCTTCGTAGGCGCGGCGGTGGGACGGGGGCAGAGCAGGCAGGCAGGCTGGTACAACGGCAGTGAGGCAGCCTAGAGGAGCATACACAGTTATGCACATGTGGAGATGAGGGCTAAGGGGTAAGGGCGGCGCCACTGTACATCTCAGGTGCTCCCGCAAGAGAGTGGAGGGGCTTTGTCAAAATAGTCTTGGAGGCCTGGACTGGACTCCCGATCTCAGCAGGAAAAGGAGTTACAGGGATTGGCAGGAAGCACCGAGTGGACGAGGACTGGAGAGGTTGAGTAGGCCTTGAGATCGCAGTGTGCGAGATTGGGGGGCAGTGGAAGACAGAGCTGGCTAGATGGGGGCTTTGCAGAGGAGAAGAGGGCATTTCAAGAGGGGACATGCAGAATGGGGGAGACCCCCACAGAGATAATAATTGGCAGAGGTAGGAAAAGAGCAACAGGGGTTGGAAAGTACAGTACTTTATCGAAAGCTGTAAAGGAATGAAAGGGGAGTCTTGCGAGGAGGCTGGCGTGACACCAGAAGGGCTTGGCGGAGTGATGTACGGGGGGTGGAGGGGGCGGGTCATCTGGATATTTGGGAGTTTCACCTGCTCTACATTGGCAGTGAAACTGGTATGCCGCTTGGGGTGGAGATTGCTGGTAAAAACAACACGGGCGCGAGCTGTGGGGTTGGGGATGAGGTACAGGGATAAGGGACAAGAATATGGAAGCAGGGGGAGGAGTTAATTAAAAAGAAGCTGGGAGGTAGATGTCCTCGATTTCAAATGAGACACATCGTAAGCATGAAAGTGCCACCAATTGGTGGATGGCAGAAACTTGAACAATTGTAGTGCATTTAAAAGGACATATTTTGTTCAGTTTTTCTAATTATAGGAAAATGCAGATTTGATAAAAGTCTCAGTGATATTGGACACTGCAATTAGGCAAAGCGTTGCATGATTCAACTATGTCTGTGCCCTGCACCACATAGCCGTGGGCACTGCAGAGGTGTAAGACGTCTGCATGCAGCAATGGCCAGACATCAAAATGATCACAGGTCTGCATGCAGCATTGGGCGAACCAGAATGACTCGATGTTTGAATGCCACACTGAGTGCACCTGAGCCAAAAGCTGTTTGCATGCAGCACAGGATACACCAGAATGACAAGATGTCTGTATGCAGCACTGGGTGCACTGGAATGATTAGATGTCTGCCGCGTGGCATAGTAGAATGTCCCGGTGTCTGTGCTCTGCATGCAGTACTAGATGCACAAGAAGGCCAGATGTCTGCATGCAGCACTGGATGCACTAGAGGGACAGAAGTCTGCTGAAGGCACTGGCACATCAAAATGACCAAGTGTGTGCAAGCAGCCCTGCACACAGGCCGAACAACCATATGCCTGCATGCAGCATGGTCACACCAGAATGGCCAGATGTCTGAAGAAGGCACCAGGCATATCTGAATGAGCAGGTGTCTGCAGGCAGCATGGTCACACCAGAATGGCCAGATGTCAGATGAAGGCACTGGGCATATCAGAATGACCGGGTGCCTGGATGCAGCATGTTCAAACCAGAATGGCCAGACGTCTGAACAAGGCACCGGGCATATCTGAATGAGCAGGTGTCTGCAGGCAGCATGGTCACACCAGAATGGCCAGATGTCAGATGAAGGCACTGGGCATATCAGAATGACCGGGTGCCTGGATGCAGCATGTTCAAACCAGAATGGCCAGACGTCTGAACAAGGCACCGGGCATATCAGAATGAGCAGGTGTCTGCAGGCAGCAGAATGGCCAGATGTCTGATGAAGGCACTGGGCATATCAGAATGACCGGGTGCCTGCATGCAGCATGGTCACACCAGAATGGCCGGATGTCTGACGAAGGCACCAGGCATATCAGAGATGAGCAGGTGTCTGCATGCAGCATGGTCACACCAGAATGATGGCCAGATGTCTGAAAAAGGCACTGGGCATATCAGAATGACCAGGTATCTGCATGCAGCATGGTCACACCAGAATGGCCAGATGTCTGAAGAAGGCACTGGGCATATCAGAATGAGCAGGTGCCTGCATGCAGCATGGTCACACCAGAATGGCCGGATGTCTGAAGAAGGCACCAGGCACATCAGAATGAGCAGGTGTCTGCAGGCAGCATGGTCACACCAGAATGATGGCCAGATGTCTGAAGAAGGCACCGGGCATATCAGAATGACCAGGTGTCTGCAAGCAGCATGGTCAAACCAGAATGAACAGATGCCTGAAGAAGGCACTGGGCATATCAGAATGACCAGGTGTCTGCAGGCAGCATGGTCACACCAGAATGGCCAGATGTCTGAAGAAGGCACTGGGCGTATCAGAATGACCAGGTGCCTGCATGCATCATGGTCACACCAGAATGGCCAGATGTCTGAAGAAGGCACTGGGCATATTAGAATGACCAGGTGTCTGCATGCAGCATGGTCACGCCAGAATGATGGCCAGATGTCTGAAGAAGGCACCGGGCATATCAGAATGACCGGGTGCCGTCATGCAGCATGGTCAAACCAGAATGAACAGATGCCTGAAGAAGGCACTGGGCATATCAGAATGACCAGGTGTCTGCAGGCAGCATGGTCACACCAGAATGGCCAGATGTCTGAAGAAGGCACTGGGCATATCAGAATGACCAGGTGCCTGCATTCAGCATGGTCACACCAGAATGGCCAGATGTCTGAAGAAGGCACTGGGCATATTAGAATGACCAGGTGTCTGCATGCAGCATGGTCACGCCAGAATGATGGCCAGATGTCTGAAGAAGGCACCGGGCATATCAGAATGACCGGGTGCCTGCATGCAGCATGGTCAAACCAGAATGAACAGATGCCTGAAGAAGCCACTGGGCATATCAGAATGACCAGGTGTCTGCATGCAGCCCTGGGCATACCAAATAACTAGATGCGTACATTCAGCAATGGGTGCACCACAATGGACAGATATATGCAGGTAGCACTGGGTGCTCCGACATGACCTGATATCTGCAGCTAGCACTGGGTGCACCCGATCGAAAAGATGTCTGCAGCTAGCACTGGGTGCTCCTGGATGACCAGACGTCTGCAGGCAACTCTGGGCACTCATAAATGACCAGATGTCTGCAGGCAGCGCTGGCTGCTCCTGAAGGACAGATGTCTGCAGGCAGCATTGAGTGCACCCGAAGGACCAGATGTTTAGGCCGGAATGGCCACGTGCTTGCATGCAACGCTAGGCACACTGCAACGGCCAGATGTCTGCAGGTAGCTCTGCGCGCACCAGGAGGGCCATCTGAGTGAAGCACCGAGTGGCAGCCTGGCACCTGACTCCCCTTCCCCGCCCCCTCCTCGAGGTTCAGCACTCTGCGCCGTGCACGCGCTGACAAGAGATACATTGCTTAATTACTTTTCTTGGGCCCTTAAATGGAATGTTATAGGACGGCGCGTGTCAGAAACGATCTGGCCGTGTACCCATTCATCTTAATAAAATCATGCAATCGAACCGAGGAACGGGGACCGCAGGTATTGCTCGCCCTGCTGTGAAACACGGTGTGGGGGAGGGGTGCTCGCGGCTGCGCGCGCATCTCGCCGGACCTCACGCGGGGGCGCACAGGTTCTCTGCGGAATAAACCCGCAAAGTCATCAACACCTGTTCAGCAAATGTAATGACTGCGGGAAGCGCGCATCCACGAGCTGGCAGCTCACTTGCGCGCGAGGGGAAGTACTTATGTATGTCAACATTTCCGCTGGAGCTTCACAAGATGTTTAGGTGTTCAAAATTAACAATTACATTTCAACACCCTTCCTTCCACCCCTGAAAACAAGACATGTTTTAACGTTGGGGCGATGACATCACAGGTCCACTGAAGGCTTCTTGAAGCTTCCGCAGGCAGGGAGGCACACTGGAGGCAGACAGGGGGTTTGCAATAGAGAACAGGGTAATGCACTTACATACCCCTCTATTCAAAGGCCCAGAGCTTTAAGTGGGACAGGGCCGGCCTGGGCCTGGCCCGAGCAGCCTCCAAAAAGTGGGGCTACGCAGGGGGCCTGACGGGGCTCCCGGGTCTCAACACATTACAGAGGGGTGTCTGGGAAACTCTCTAGCAGCACGAACACAGCCCATTGACTTGTTCTTGGGTGGATGGCCCCATAGGAGAGTCTCAACCAAGTCTTTAGCTCACTGTTCTTTTCACAGAGAAGACATTTAATCAGCATATCAGTCTTTGTCCTGCCCTGGGGCAGTCCAGCGCCGAAATGCTATGGCAATTCTCCTCTGAACAAGAGTACCAACAGCAACCTCATACACGTGTTTCAGCCTAGTTGGGCATCATCAGTGAGGTGAAGCTGTGCCTCTCTAAGAGAAATTAGCAAGGGGCCCACGTCTGGATTCCCCCGGTAACTTAACAACAAGGCTGAAACACGTGTATGAGGTTGTTGTTGGTACTCTTGTTCAGAGGAGAATTGCCTAGTATTTCGGTGCTGGCCTGCCCCTGGGCAGGACAAAGACTGATATGTTTAGGATATTTCTCCTCTGTGAAAGGGACAGTGAGCTAAAGACTTGGTAGAGTCTCTCCCAGGGGTTATTCACCCAAGAACAAGTCATTGGGCTGTGTTCGTGCTGGTAGAGAGATTCCCAGACCCCACCTTTGTTGTGGAATACATTATCCCGCTATGGCCACAGCCGCGACGGGAGATGTGCCTGCTATTTTCAAGTCAGGCAAGCTGTGACTGACAGAAGTGCTGCAGCCACAGCGATGGCTGGTACTTCTGTCAGTCACAGCTGCAGAAAATGTGTCGGTCCCCAATAACTTCCTCTTGTGACCCCTCGTGAGACTTACACCTTGCTGCAGGATGGCGAGAGGAAGTTTCAGTACTAGGCAGCTACGCCAGCCCGGATAAAAGGGTGCGTCATTTTGATCTGCCTTACCTGTTGCAGTGGACTAGAGCCGGCCTTAGGGGGGCGGGTCGGTCGACCGCTGGGGCGCCATGCCCCCCCAGGGCACCATTAGCCCCCCGCTACACCAGGTCGGGGGAATCTTTTAAGGGCTCCCCCGAACTGGCATAGTGAGAAAATGTGTGGCAGGTGCCCTTTTGTTATTAAATGTGCCCACGGCGGTGGGGCACATTTAATAACAATATGATGCTGATGCAGAGCCTCAGCACCTTATTCACATGATGATTACGTCCCTGCTCCGACCCACGGCGAGGGGGTTTTCATTGGAATAGAGCGTTCATGCATTAGCATGCATGAGCGCCCTATTCCAGTGACTAACCCCCTGCGAGGTGCCGGAGCATGGAGGGACAAAACAAATGTGGCACTCCTGCCCCCCCGCCCCCACCCTCAGCCACTCCCCATGACCACAAAGGGGCGCATGGAGGGGCACCAATTCACCCAGGGCGCTGCTGCCTCTAAGGCCAGCCCTGCACCGGACTTAGAACCCCTGCCTGCTGCGACGAATACGAGAAGCCACAGCTACAAGCCAGGTAAGTGGCTCTGACTTTGATGTTGCAGTTTCACCTGTCGAAGCAGACTTCTCATTCTGAGACTGCAATAGACACATCTGTTGCCCGCTCTGTTCGTGTGTTTGGAGGTGGGACTGCATCGCGTCTAGCTGTGTGCATGAGCACTTTATATCTGCCTCTATTTAAAGGTGTGGGTGGTTGTTGTGTGTGCATGGTATGGATAGTTGCTAGTGCCTATGCATGTGAGTTTTGCATTCACGTTGTGCCTCCTGCTCTCCATGTGTCTTTGCGTGTGTTCTAGGGTGACCAGACGTCGCGGTTTTCCGGGACAGACCCGGTAAATCACCCTCTGTCCCGAGGTCCTGGGAGTTTTTTTATTTTATAAACCCCGCCCCAGGATTGGAAGGGTGGGTGGCTACGGTCCCGGTTTTTGACAGAACCCAATCTCTAAATTCTGCAATCAGGCCTGAGGCTGCTCTTTCTGCACGTGAACGGGGGCGTGAATGCTTTTCATGCCCGCATTTCCTCCCCCTTCCCCTCCCTGGACCCTTTCCTCCAATGGGAGGAGTGTGCCTGTGAGCACACCGCCCTCAACCCCTGCAACAGACCAGCGACATAGAAGTAGGAACACAATTTTTTTTGTGTTTACTTTAGTCCTACTTCTATCTCAATGCCCTGTTCCGTTTATGTTTTATTAATTTTTTTAAATCTGATCATCCTAGAGTGTTCACACACGTCCCCATGAATTTTGTCAAGTTTAATTTTCACACCCTCCTTAAAGTCTTCACCGGCACAATGCCCTGTCCTATACCACTGCCATGGATATATGACTGCACACGCTCACCAGTGAATCTGTGACGGCACAGAGTAGGGCAGCTCATTGCCGCCATGAGTGCTCTGCTGGCTCTGCCCCCCTATGTGTACACAGCAGGACTTTCATACAGGTCACAGCTGCAGGAAAAGCAAACTGTAACTTTTTCTGTTGACCCCATGCAAGGGGTCACAAGAGGAAGTTACAGTCCTCAGCCACAACATGGTCCTCAGCTATGCCCAGTTTATGTATTTATTTATGCAATGTTTGTCCTGATATATGGACCCACATTATTTATTTATTTATGCAATATTTGTTGGATACCTGCATCCGAGAAACATATCATAAATAAATAAATATACAGGTATCAGACAAACATTGCATGACAAAATAAATACCCCTATTAACATCACACATGATGCAACCATCCAACTGCTTTCAGAGGGGAGCTGCAGGAGCAGTGCAGGGTGGGGTTCAAGTAAAAGAAAATGTTGCTTATGGCGAACAGACATCACGCAGTTTGAATAGTACCCACATTTTTTAAAAAAATAAAATGGGATGCAAATTGTGCATTTTAAAGAATATTTACTCAGCAACACTGGTCAAAACTATTATCTGCATAGTGAAGTAACTCATCACCAGTGCCATGGAAGTGGTGTAAAGTGGAATTGATATATAGTTTGGAAAAGATGCAGCATGAAAGAAATAACACCCGTTTTAAACTATTATATTGGATATTTCCTTTGATCGGAGGTCAACTGCTAGCTCCGCCCACTAAAACCTGCCTGCTCGTGTACCGCCCCCAAACTCCGCCCCCACCCCCGCCCTTGTAGTATCTCCCACCAATTTTTTCCCATTTCCATCACTGATGACCACTTAATGTGCACCGAATGCAGGGTGGCAGTAAAGTAGCTCCCCAATGTAAGGATACTTGAAAAGATACAACACTGGAACAAGACTGATTTGTACATGGGTTTCTCCTTTCTGCAGTATCACAGGTGCACTAACACATGCTAGAATAGACAGCTGCCCAGAGCAATGTCCAGTCGTCCTGATTGACTCCAAGCTTTCCACCAGTCACTTTTCTTGGTTTCCTATTAAATGTAAAGCCAGTGGCGGTGGTCTAGAACCATAAACAAACTATTGCACTATGGGATACTTAGCTTGCGTTTGAAGCTTGAACACGTAATGAAACTGATACAACGCAGTAGGCCCACACATAGGATAGCAGTGTCAACAAATTGATATGTGGCTGGAGCCCCCCTTTGTTTTCCACTTTTCTTTAGGGAATCAGCAGTATTTCTGATCTTTCGCTGGTGGGATAATTGGCAGTCTGCCATTCCTGCAAAAAGGACATACGTTTGGAGTTGACTAGAGAGGCAATGGCAACTGTGTTGCACTTGTAGGCAGTGAGTGGGTGGCATGTGTCTGATTTGGGAGGGCGCCTACTTAGGTGAAGTAGTATGTGTGGTCAGGATGAAGTCAGCGTCTAAGTAGACCTGTGCTAGATTTTAGAAACACGAGTGTAGCCTCCTGAGCAGTCTGCCACTGCGCCACAAGGAGCAAATAACACTGGACCCCAGGAAATGAATGGACGATTGCAGAAATAGTGCCCGACTGATTCCATGAGTCACCGCAGGGTGTGAAGTGGCCCGCCGATCAATAGCCCCAAACAAGAGTCCTTGAAAGAACACTTACAGCCTTAGCCAGTGCCAGAATCCATCCTGTGGTCCAAGCAGCGACCACCTCCCACCTTAACTAAAGACCTCGGCAGCAGTAGCTTCTAAACATAGCCCACGCAGCGATACATGCACCGATGGCGACCCAGATGACTCCACATAGGAAACCTGGCAGCAGAAACATTTGACTGCAGTTGGTAAACAGACATTGCAGCAATAACATTAAATAAGTTAACAATTGGCCCGAACAACAGCATCACATTGCAAGCTCTGTGACTTAGTATGAAATATGCGAGTACTGGGATTGGAGATTTGTATGTACGGCAACTATGTAAAATTTGAGCAGAGTGTGCTGGCAGTGATTTGCGGGGAAGGTGCACGAGCCGCGAGTACAGCATGCCGCCAGAAGAAACCATTTCTAGTGTGTAAGCCTAGGTGGATGTGCGCGAGCCATGAGTACAGCATGCCGCCAGAAGAAAGCATTTCTAGTGTGTAAGCCTAGGTGGATGTGCGCGAGCCATGAGTACAGCATGCCGCCAGAAGAAAATATTTCTAGTGTGTAAGCCTAGGTGGATGTGCGCGAGCCATGAGTACAGCATGCCGCCAGAAGAAAGCATTTCTAGTGTGTAAGCCTAGGTGGATGTGCGCGAGCCATGAGTACAGCATGCCGCCAGAAGAAAGCATTTGTAGTGTGTAAGCCTAGGTGAATGCTAGGTGAATGTGCACAAGCCATGAGTACAGCATGCCGCCAGAAGAAAGCATTTGTAGTGTGTAAGCCTAGGTGGATGTGCGCGAGCCATGAGTAGAGCAGGTGCCAGAAGAAAGCATTTCTAGTGTGTAAGCCTAGGTGGATGTGCGCGAGCCATGAGTAGAGCAGGTGCCAGAAGAAAGCATTTCTAGTGTGTAAGCCTAGGTGGATGTGCACGAGCCATGAGTACAGCAGGCGCCAGAAGAAAGCATTTCTAGTGTGTAAGCCTAGGTGGATGTGCACGAGCCATGAGTACAGCATGCCGCCAGAAGAAAGCATTTCTAGTGTGTAAGCCTAGGTGGATGTGCGCGAGAGCCATGAGTACAGCAGGTGCCAGAAGAAAGCATTTCTAGTGTGTAAGCCTAGGTGGATGTGCGCGAGCCATGAGTACAGCAGGTGCCAGAAGAAAGCATTTCTAGTGTGTAAGCCTAGGTGGATGTGCGCGAGCCATGAGTACAGCAGGCGCCAGAAGAAAGCATTTCTAGTGTGTAAGCCTAGGTGGATGTGCGCGAGAGCCATGAGTACAGCAGGTGCCAGAAGAAAGCATTTCTAGTGTGTAAGCCTAGGTGAGCGCTAGCAGAATGTGCGTGAGCCATGAGTACAGCATGCCAAAGCATTTCTAGTTTGTAAGCGTAGGGGAATGTGCACGAGCCACGAGTACAGCAGGCCGCCAGAAGAAAGCATTTCTAGTGTGGAAGCCTAAATGGATGTGCACGAGCCATCAGTACAGCATGCCGCCAGAAGAAAGCATTTCTAGTGTGTAAGCCTAGGACAATGTGCACGAGCCACGAGTACAGCAGGCCGCCAGAAGAAACCATTTCTAGTGTGGAAGCCTAGGTGGATGTGCACGAGCCATCAGTACAGCATGCCGCCAGAAGAAAGCATTTGTAGTGTGTAAGCCTAGGTGAATGCTAGGTGAATGTGCACAAGCCATGAGTACAGCATGCCGCCAGAAGAAAGCATTTGTAGTGTGTAAGCCTAGGTGAATGCTAGGTGAATGTGCACAAGCCATGAGTACAGCATGCCGCCAGAAGAAAGCATTTCTAGTGTGTAAGCCTAGGTGGATGTGCGCGAGCCATGAGTACAGCATGCCGCCAGAAGAAAGCATTTCTAGTGTGTAAGCCTAGGTGGATGTGCGCGAGCCATGAGTACAGCATGCCGCCAGAAGAAAGCATTTCTAGTGTGTAAGCCTAGGACAATGTGCACGAGCCACGAGTACAGCATGCCGCCAGAAGAAACCATTTCTAGTGTGGAAGCCTAGGTGGATGTGCACGAGCCATCAGTACAGCATGCCGCCAGAAGAAAGCATTTGTAGTGTGTAAGCCTAGGTGAATGCTAGGTGAATGTGCACAAGCCATGAGTACAGCATGCCACCAGAAGAAAGCATTTGTAGTGTGTAAGCCTAGGTGGATGTGCGCGAGCCATGAGTAGAGCAGGCCGCCAGAAGAAAGCATTTCTAGTGTGTAAGCCTAGGTGGATGTGCACGAGCCATGAGTACAGCATGCCGCCAGAAGAAAGTATTTCTAGTGTGTAAGCCTAGGTGGATGTGCGCGAGAGCCATGAGTACAGCAGGTGCCAGAAGAAAGCATTTCTAGTGTGTAAGCCTAGGTGGATGTGCGCGAGCCATGAGTACAGCAGGTGCCAGAAGAAAGCATTTCTAGTGTGTAAGCCTAGGTGGATGTGCGCGAGCCATGAGTACAGCAGGCGCCAGAAGAAAGCATTTCTAGTGTGTAAGCCTAGGTGGATGTGCGCGAGAGCCATGAGTACAGCAGGTGCCAGAAGAAAGCATTTCTAGTGTGTAAGCCTAGGTGGATGTGCGCGAGCCATGAGTACAGCAGGCGCCAGAAGAAAGCATTTCTAGTGTGTAAGCCTAGGAGAATGTGCACGCGCCGCGAGTACAGATGGCTGCCAGAAGAAAGCATTTCTAGTGTGTAAGCCTAGGTGAGCGCTAGCAGAATGTGCGTGAGCCATGAGTACAGCATGCCAAAGCATTTCTAGTTTGTAAGCGTAGGGGAATGTGCACGAGCCACGAGTACAGCAGGCCGCCAGAAGAAAGCATTTCTAGTGTGGAAGCCTAGGTGGAAGTGCACGAGCCATCAGTACAGCATGCCGCCAGAAGAAAGCATTTCTAGTGTGTAAGCCTAGGACAATGTGCACGAGCCACGAGTACAGCAGGCCGCCAGAAGAAACCATTTCTAGTGTGGAAGCCTAGGTGGATGTGCACGAGCCATCAGTACAGCATGCCGCCAGAAGAAAGCATTTGTAGTGTGTAAGCCTAGGTGAATGCTAGGTGAATGTGCACAAGCCATGAGTACAGCAGGCCGCCAGAAGAAAGCATTTGTAGTGTGTAAGCCTAGGTGAATGCTAGGTGAATGTGCACAAGCCATGAGTACAGCATGCCGCCAGAAGAAAGCATTTCTAGTGTGTAAGCCTAGGTGGATGTGCGCGAGCCATGAGTAGAGCAGGCCGCAAGAAGAAAGCATTTCTAGTGTGTAAGCCTAGGTGGATGTGCGCGAGCCATGAGTACAGCATGCCGCCAGAAGAAAGCATTTCTAGTGCGTAAGCCTAGGAGAATGTGCAAACGCCACTTGTGCAGCATGCTGCTAGAAGAAAGCATTTCTAGTGTGTAAGCCTAGGAGAATATGCACGCGCCACTAGTGCAGCAAGCCACCAGAAGAAAGCATTTCTAGTGTGGAAGCCTAGGTGAATGTGCACAAGCCATGAGTACAGCATGCCGCCAGAAGAAAGCATTTCTAGTGTGTAAGCCTAGGTGGATGTGCGTGAGCCATGAGTACAGCATGCCAAAGCATTTCTAGTGTGTAAGCGTAGGGGAATGTGCACGGGCCACGAGTACAACAGGCCGCCAGAAGAAAGCATTTCTAGTGTGTAAACCCAGGAGAATGTGCACGAGCCACGAGTACAACAGGCCGCCAGAAGAAAGCATTTCTAGTGTGTAAACCCAGGAGAATGTGCACGAGCCACGAGTACAACAGGCCGCCAGAAGAAAGCATTTCAGTGTGAACGAGCCACAACTACAGCAGGTAAGCCTATGGGAATGTGCACGAGCCACAAGTACAGCAGGCCACCAGAAAAAAACATTTCTAGTGTGGAACCCTAGAGCACCGTTTGGCTATTGGGTGCACAGCACCTTGAGCACAATATGAAGCAGTTCTTTGTGTGGCTATTGTGTGTGCTGTGAAGCAAGTATGTGAGAATTGGATTGCCGCCTCTACTGGATAACCCGTGCATTGGAGTACAGCCAGTGAGAGATGGCCTTTGAGGAGCTGTACCATTCTTGTAGTTATTGTTTGGTTATTTACCCACCCAACTGTGAATAAAAGGTGACATACCACCACAATCTAAGGTGGCTGTACACAATGATGGGGAGCAGCTGTGCTTCACGTGGTGAAAAGTTGTACAAAAGTAAAACTCACTGATGCGTGGAAAGCGGGTGCAGCCAGCAGGCCCACAGCTCATGACTTTTGCTTTGTGTAATTCTGCATGCATTGCAGGGAGAGAGGAGGGTGTGTGGGGTTAGTGGGATTTCTGAAGCGAACTTGTTGATCTTTATGCCACGGCCATCACATTTTAGACCATGCCTATCATGAAAGCCACACCCCCACACAAGCCCCGCCCCTCCATTTATTTCCCCACTGAAAGCACTGCCAAGACCTAAAAGGGAAGGGGCCTCCTCACAATCTTCGCCGAACAGGTTAACGGGCTCCGCTAATGGAGGCAGACCCGTTAAACCCGTTCCGCGAAATTACGAGGTCCCCAGGCGTCGTTGCCGGGTCCTGCGAGGGGAAGAGGGAGCTAACAACGGGCTGCTCGTAATCGGCCCGTTGTTAGCTCCCTCTCCCATTCCCATTGAGCCCTATGGGGGCTCATATGGGAATGGGGAAGGTCCGGGTTCCCAGAGGGAGGAATTACCGGGCCCTCCGAACTCAGAATGGTCCGGTAATTCCACATTCAGGGAACCCGGTAAAGGAGCCCGGTTTGGCAGCAGCCATGGAGCTAACAGTTACATGGCTACCGCCAAACTCGTAATGAGGCCCAAAGGGTGGCTAGTGCAAATGTATAGCCTCCCAATTCAAGAGGTAAGAAACCTCACTTTAACCTGCCAATCAAAAGTCCTGAGATGAAAGACTGACCGCCCACCTGCACAGTGTAAACTAAAGGATAAATATTGGGCCTCATTATAATCCTGCTGGTCCTGTAATAAAGTGCAGGGATTTTCGTATACCAACACATTACCGGACCGGCAGAGTACAAGTATGACGGGGGTAACCAGACTTATCTCCAGCCAAAAGCTTGAGTTAACTCTGCCCTCACCGCCCACCCCTGGCATAAAACAGCCAGGCTTCAGCCTCTTTGCCACAGGTTGGCATCACTGAGCATCTGTATAAGCATCAAATGTCAGGTTTCATCATATGTGAGTCCGGTTTTTCCATGCATGCCGGCATGTCATGTCAAGTCTATTAAAACCTTTATAGCCCACACACCTTTAGTGCCAGAAAGGGACACATAAGAGTAGGAGAATGTATCAAGAAGACAATAGCCTGGAGTGTCAACAAAAGCACATGGTTAAAAGCAAGGCATTGTGTGGGCATGGGTGGGTGTCGCAATACACAGACACAGGCCTGGCAGGGGAACATGGGCACAGGCTCAGAGGGGTCACTGGAAAGGCTCGGAACTGGGAAGAATGCTCAGGCTCAGGAAGGGGAACAGCGCTCAGGCTCAGAGTGGGACAGTGCAAAGGCTCAGAACTGGGAAGAACGCTCAGGCTCAGGAAGCGGAACAGCGCTCAGGCTCAGAGTGGGACAGTGCAAAGGCTCAGAACTGGGAAGAACGCTCAGGCTCAGGAAGGGGAACAGCGCTCAGGCTCAGAGTGGGACAGTGCAAAGGCTCAGAACTGGGAAGAACGCTCAGGCTCAGGAAGGGGAACACCGCTCAGGCTCAGAGTGGGACAGTGCAAAGGCTCAGAACTGGGAAGAACGTTCAGGCTCAGGAAGGGGAACACCGCTCAGGCTCAGAGTGGGACAGTGCAAAGGCTCAGAACTGGGAAGAACGCTCAGGCTCAGGAAGGGGAACACCGCTCAGGCTCAGAGTGGGACAGTGCAAAGGCTCAGAACTGGGAAGAACGCTCAGGCTCAGGAAGGGGAACAGCGCTCAGGCTCAGAGTGGGACAGTGCAAAGGCTCAGAACTGGGAAGAACGCTCAGGCTCAGGAAGGGGAACAGCGCTCAGGCTCAGAGTGGGACAGTGCAAAGGCTCAGAACTGGGAAGAACGCTCAGGCTCAGGAAGGGGAACAGCGCTCAGGCTCAGAGTGGGACAGTGCAAAGGCTCAGAACTGGGAAGAACGCTCAGGCTCAGGAAGGGGAACAGCGCTCAGGCTCAGAGTGGGACAGTGCAAAGGCTCAGAACTGGGAAGAACGCTCAGGCTCAGGAAGGGGAACAGCGCTCAGGCTCAGAGTGGGACAGTGCAAAGGCTCAGAACTGGGAAGAACGCTGAGGCTCAGGAAGGGGAACAGCGCTCAGGCTTAGAGTGGGACAGTGCAAAGGCTCAGAACTGGGAAGAACGCTCAGACTAAGGAAGGAAAACAAAGCTCAGGCGGGGCAGTGGATAGGCTCAGAACTGGGAAGAACGCTCAGGCTCAGGAGGGGAACAACGCTCAGGCTCAGAGGGGGGCAGTGGAAAGGCTCAGCACTGGGAAGAACGCTCAGGCTCAGGAAGGGGAACAGCGCTCAGGCTCAGAGTGGGACAGTGCAAAGGCTCAGAACTGGGAAGAACGCTCAGGCTCAGGAAGGGGAACAGCGCTCAGGCTCAGAGTGGGACAGTGCAAAGGCTCAGAACTGGGAAGAACGCTCAGACTCAGGAAGGAAAACAAAGCTCATGCGGGGCAGTGGATAGGCTCAGAACTGGGAAGAACGCTCAGGCTCAGGAAGGGGAACAGCGCTCAGGCTCAGAGGGGGACAGTGCAAAGGCTCAGAACTGGGAAGAACGCTCAGGCTCAGGAAGGGGAACAGCGCTCAGGCTCAGAGTGGGACAGTGCAAAGGCTCAGAACTGGGAAGAACGCTCAGGCTCAGGAAGGGGAACAGCGCTCAGGCTCAGAGTGGGACAGTGCAAAGGCTCAGAACTGGGAAGAACGCTCAGGCTCAGGAAGGGGAACAGCGCTCAGGCTCAGAGTGGGACAGTGCAAAGGCTCAGAACTGGGAAGAACGCTCAGGCTCAGGAAGGGGAACAGCGCTCAGGCTCAGAGTGGGACAGTGCAAATGCTCAGAACTGGGAAGAACGCTCAGGCTCAGGAAGGGGAACAGCGCTCAGGCTCAGAGTGGGACAGTGCAAAGGCTCTGAACTGGGAAGAACGCTCAGGCTCAGGAAGGGGAACAGCGCTCAGGCTTAGGCAGGGCAGTGCAAAGGCTCAGAACTGGGAAGAACGCTCAGACACAGGAAGGAAAACAAAGCTCAGGCGGGGCAGTGGATAGGCTCAGAACTGGGAAGAATGCTCAGGCTCAGGACTGGGAACAATGCTTGGTCTCAGAATGGGGCAGTGAATAGGCTCAGAACTGGGTAGAATGCTTAGGCTCAGGAAGGGGAACAGTGCTCAGGCTCAGAGGGGGGCAGTGGAAAAACTCAGCACTGGGAAGAAAATTCAGGCTCAGGAAGGGAAACAGCGCTCAGGCTCAGAGGGGGGCAGTGCAAAGGCTCAGAACTGGGAAGAACGCTCAGGCTCAGGAAGGGGAACAGCGCTCAGGCTCAGAGTGGGACAGTGCAAAGGCTCAGAACTGGGAAGAACGCTCAGGCTCAGGCTCAGGAAGGGGAACAGTGCTCAGGCTCAGAGGGGGGCAGTGGAAAGGCTCAGCACTGGGAAGAAAATTCAGGCTCAGGAACGGAAACAGCGCTCAGGCTCAGAGGGAGGCAGTGGAAAGGCTCAGCACTGGGAAGAACGTTCAAGCCCTTGAGGGGGAAAATGGACGACACTTGAATAGGGACAACGTACAAGTTCAGGAAGGGGGATAGCGCACAGGTGGACAGTGGAAAGGATTAGGGATAGGGGCAGTGCACAGGTTCAGAAAGGAGCATATGGCCAGGTTAAAGAAAGGGGACAGTGCTGCCTGCCATGAAAGGGGACAGTAGTTCAGGAAGTGGGGAAGAGTACAGATTCAGAAAGGGGGACAGTGCACAGGTTCAGCAAACGGGCAAAGCACAGGCTCAGAAAGGGAAACAGCAGTCGTTCTCAGGAAAAGGGAACAGCATGGGAGAAGCGGATGATGCCAGCGGGCTCAGCAATGTCACTGGAAGACCATATCCAGTGTAGAGCAGCACCCCAAAGGGAGGGTAGGGTAGCCCCAAAGTAAAGTGAGGCTGAGGTTCCTGGACATTGCACAGGGTGACCGCCGGGCTGGGGCAGATGCCTGGAGAGATCAGCAGGGTTCCCCCAGCAAGGAACTGACCCCCAGAATCCTAGCATTCGTCCCCTGCTTCTGCCTGCCCTTCACTCCCAGTTCCTTCCTCTTTCACAACACCAAGCCTCTCCTGCGTCATCATGGCAAACAAGAGTGGTAGGCCAGATGAATAGCGATGGTCTTCCAGTGGCCATGAGCACGGGCAGTGCTTTGTAACATGTCAGCCTCCTCCAGCAGGTCACATACGTCTGTGTGGGCTTTTAGCACTGAATCCCTCTAGATCCCTCTATGGGGCTCTAAAGGAACCGGGTACAATGTCTCTTGGGCCTGGTAGTCATTTTCCAATTTCCATCTGAGCCAGCCTGATCATTCCACTATAACATTAATTTATATGCAGTCACTTTGAGGGTGAGAAACTAATATTCTCGGTACAAGGGAGAACGATTTGAAAAAAAAGCTGCCAGGATAGAGCTTGAGTGAAATGTATCCATTGTCTTCCTCTTGGAAGATATTAAAACATGTTGATGTAAGAATGGGAGTGTAAACAAGTCTGGTGTCCTTGTTACTGCCCACATACATTTTTATTTTTCTTGACTGACATTTCAATATTTTATAAGAACAAAAACATGTTTTTAGACAATTGGAAATGATTTTTTTCACACGCCTTGCTGCAGTAGCTGGTCGCGGTGTGGGTGTCTTGGCAGACTAGCACCAGAGCTAGTGTGGGCCGGGCATGCCGCAAAGGCGCCAGGCCTGTGGGTTCATTCTACTGAACCCTGACGGATGCTGCAGTCAGGGACTCTAGTGGGCTAATAATTGTCATGTCTGACTTTAAAGTGTTGTGCTAAGAAGTCAAATTAGCGCACACATGTAACATTGCATGTGTATTACCTTTTAAATAAACATTATTTTTGCAAGAAAGATTTGTGAGGTCCATATTCTGCGGAGGACCTATTTCATTTTAATGTATTTATACTTTTATTTAGATATTTGAGACATTTTATGAGGCGTCACACAGTTGCCTTATGATGTTCATCGATTAAGCCATTAGTCTGTAACACGATGGGAAAGAGAGTGACAATTGTGGCGGCCAATTTACTGTGGGAGAAACATTAAAGAAAGACAACGGATGACATCAAACCCTAAGGGTTATCCTTCATAATTTGACCAATGAGAAAGGCGCGTTCTCTATTTCGGGTACTAATGTGGCGTAATGGACGGGTGGTGTTTGTGAGCAGTCAGGGTTCAGCGGATGGGGGTATGGTTCCCGGTTCGGTTTCCTTTGATCGCTGAGCAGGGTTGCCGGTCAATACATTGAAAGCCTGTCTGAAAAGTTCAATATGTAGAAGAGTTCTGAAACATAGAAAGCCCACACTCCCCAAGGAGAGGAGTGAAATATAGTGAACACTTGCGGACATGTCTCTGCCATAGAACTCAGCAATGAAGCAACATGACCATTCAGGTCCTATCCAAACACATGCAAGGGTGCCCCAGGAAGGGCATCAGAAGTACTTTGGAAATTCAACTAACACAGAGTAACATGACAAAACAAATTGCAACAAACCAGAATAGTATTGTTCTAGTTAGAGATGTGTGGTTAACTCGTTCCGGAGTGTTTAGCCTGTACTCCAAGTGCCTTAAGACCTATTTCCAGTGACACTACTGCTAGTCATTGTATTAAGTGAGATGCAGTTGATGTGAATGTTTGCTGTTGGGTTAGGTGAGATGTAGTTGATATGATATGATATGATATTTAATTTGTTTCACGCTCATACACAAGTGATTTAGAGCAAAATGGTGTGTAAGATTGCTGTTGGGTTAGATGACATAGATTATGTGAATGTTTGCTGTTGGATTAGGTGAGATGTAGTTGATGTGAATGTTTGCTATTGGGTTACATGCGATGTAGTTGCTGAATGTTTGCTGTTGGGTTAGGTTGATGTAGTTGATGCGAATGTTTGCTGTTGGATTAGGTGAGATGTAGTTGATGTGAATGTTTGCTGTTGGGTTAGGTGCGATGTAGTTGCTGAATGTTTGCTGTTGGGTTAGGTGTGATGTAGTTGATGTGAATGTTTGCTGTTGGATTAGGTGAGATGTAGTTGATGTGAATGTTTGCTGTTGGGTTAGGTGCGATGTAGTTGCTGAATGTTTGCTGTTGAGTTAGGTGTGATGTAGTTGATGTGAATGTTTGCTGTTGGGTTAGGTGAGATGTAGATTATGTGAATGTTTGCTGTTGGGTTGGGTGATATGTAGTTGATGTGAATGTTTGCTGTTGGGTTAGGTGAGATGTAGTTGATGTGAATGTTTGCTGTTGGGTTAGGTGAGATGTAGTTGATGTGAATGCTTGCTGTTGGGTTAGGTGAGATGTAGTTCATCTGAATGTTTGCTGTTGGGTTAGGTGAGATGTAGTTGATGTGAATGTTTGCCATTTGGGTTAGGTGAGATGTAGTTGGTGTGAATATTTGCTGTTTGATTGGGTGAGATGTAGCTGATGTGAATGTTTGCTATTGGGTTGGGTGAGATGTAGTTGGGTGGAATGGTTGCTGTTGTAATAGGTGTGATGTAGTTGATGTGAATGTTTTCTGTTGTATTAGGTGAGATGTAGTTGATGTGAATGTTTGCTGTTGGATTAGGTGTGATGTAGTTGATGTGAATGTTTGCTGTTGGGTTAGGTGAGATGTAGTTGATGTGAATGTTTGCTGTTGGGTTAGGTGAGATGTAGTTGATGTGAATGTTTGCTGTTGGGTTAGGTGAGAGGTAGTTGATGTGAATGTTTGCCATTTGGGTTAGGTGAGATGTAGTTGGTGTGAATATTTGCTGTTTGATTGGGTGAGATGTAGCTGATGTGAATGTTTGCTATTGGGTTGGGTGAGATGTAGTTGCTGAATGTTTGCTGTTGGGTTAGGTGTGATGTAGTTGATGTGAATGTTTGCTGTTGGATTAGGTGAGATGTAGTTGATGTGAATGTTTGCTGTTGGGTTAGGTGCGATGTAGTTGCTGAATGTTTGCTGTTGAGTTAGGTGTGATGTAGTTGATGTGAATGTTTGCTGTTGGGTTAGGTGAGATGTAGTTGATGCGAATGTTTGCTGTTGGATTAGGTGAGATGTAGTTGATGTGAATGTTTGCTGTTGGGTTAGGTGCGATGTAGTTGCTGAATGTTTGCTGTTGGGTTAGGTGTGATGTAGTTGATGTGAATGTTTGCTGTTGGATTAGGTGAGATGTAGTTGATGTGAATGTTTGCTGTTGGGTTAGGTGCGATGTAGTTGCTGAATGTTTGCTGTTGAGTTAGGTGTGATGTAGTTGATGTGAATGTTTGCTGTTGGGTTAGGTGAGATGTAGATTATGTGAATGTTTGCTGTTGGGCTGGGTGATATGTAGTTGATGTGAATGTTTGCTGTTGGGTTAGGTGAGATGTAGTTGATGTGAATGTTTGCTGTTGGGTTAGGTGAGATGTAGTTGATGTGAATGCTTGCTGTTGGGTTAGGTGAGATGTAGTTGATCTGAATGTTTGCTGTTGGGTTAGGTGAGATATAGTTGATGTGAATGTTTGCTGTTGGGTTAGGTGAGATGTAGTTGATGTGAACGTTTGCTGTTGGGTTAGGTGAGATGTAGTTGATGTGAATGTTTGCTGTTGGGTTAGGTGAGAGGTAGTTGATGTGAATGTTTGCCATTTGGGTTAGGTGAGATGTAGTTGGTGTGAATATTTGCTGTTTGATTGGGTGAGATGTAGCTGATGTGAATGTTTTCAATTGGGTTGGGTGAGATGTAGTTGGGTGGAATGTTTGCTGTTGTAATAGGTGTGATGTAGTTGATGTGAATGTTTGCTGTTGTATTAGGTGAGATGTAGTTGATGTGAATGTTTGCTGTTGGATTAGGTGAGATGTAGCTGATGTGAATGTTTGCTATTGGGTTGGGTGAGATATAGTTGATGTGAATGCTTGCTGTTGGATTAGGTGAGATGTAGTTGGTGTGAATATTTGCTGTTTGATTGGGTG
This sequence comes from Ambystoma mexicanum, assembly GCF_040938575.1. NCBI lineage: Eukaryota > Metazoa > Chordata > Amphibia > Caudata > Ambystomatidae > Ambystoma > Ambystoma mexicanum. The sequence goes on along the minus strand of NC_090931.1, from coordinate 74,423,989 downwards.
AGATGTAGCTGATGTGAATGTTTGCTATTGGGTTGGGTGAGATGTAGTTGGGTGGAATGTTTTCTGTTGTAATAGGTCTGATGTAGTTGATGTGAATCATTGCTGTTGGATTAGTTGTGATATAGTTGGTGTGAATGTTAGCCATTGGATTAGGTGTGATGTAGTTGATGTAGATTTTTTCTGTTGGACTAGGTATGATGTAGTTGGTGTGAATGTTTGCTGTTTGATTGGGTGAGAGGTAGTTTATGTGAATGTTTGCTGTTGGGTGGGGTGAGATGTAGTTGGTGTGAATGTTTGCTGTTGTAATAGGTCTGATGTAGTTGATGTGAATCGTTGCTGGTGGATTAGTTGTGATATAGTTGCTGTGAATGCTAGCCATTGGATTATGTGTGATGTAGTTGATGTCGATTTTTTCTGTTGGACTAGGTATGATGTAGTTGGTGTGAATGTTTGCTGTTTGATTGGGTGAGAGGTAGCTTATGTGAATGTTTGCTGTTGGGTGGGGTGAGATGTAGTTGGTGTGAATGTTTGCTGTTGTAATAGGTGTGATGTAGTTGATGTTAATCGTTTCTGTTGGATTGGGTGTAATGTAGTTGATGTAGATTTTTGCTGTTGGACTAGGTGTGATGAAGCTGGTCTGAATTTCTGCTGTTGGATTAGGTGTGATGTAGTTGATGTGAATCTTTGCTGTTGGATTCGGTGTGATGTAGTTGATGTCGATCTTAGCTGTTGGACTAGGTATGTATGTATGTATGTATGTATTTAATTTTTGTATAGCGCCGGTAGCCGAGGGCATCAGGGCGCTTGTACATAAAACACTGGTACTACAAGACGGACAACACGTATGAGACGGACGATGAGTTCAAATAGCTATTGCGTAACGATGGTCTCTGAGAGAAGTCCTACGCCCAAGATCTCATCTAAAGAGGTGTGTCTTCAGCATCTTCCTAAAAGCAGAGTGATTAACTTCAGACCTAAGGGATTCGGGAACGCTGTTCCACAGTTTAGGAGCCAGCACAAGAAAGGATCTGCCCAGCTCTGTTTTTAGCTTAAACTTGGGCACGTGCAGGAGGCATTTTCCACCCGAGCGTAGGTTTCTGCTGGGGTTGTAGGGCACTATGTGTGTTTTCAAGTAGGCAGGCGCTGTGCCATAAAGGCACTTGTGTACCAGGCAGAGAGCTTTGAACTTGATGCGCTCTTCTACTCTGAGCCAGTGCAGAGCAAGCCTCTCTTCAGTAACATGGTCTTTCCTTTTCAGATTTTTCACTAATCTGACCGCGTTGTTCTGGATCACCTGACAACTTGATAGATCCTTGGATGCGGTCCCCAACAGCAGGGCGTTCCCATAGTCGAGCCGTGAGAGAATAATGGCTATGGCTACCGTTGCCCTGTTTTCTTCATTAAGCAGTGGTTTGATTGCTTTCATAAGCCTGAGATAGTAAACTGAGTTTTTTTGGAGGAAGTTAGTCTGGGCGTGAGAGTCGACGACTGAATCGACCATCATACCCAGAGTCTTCACCTTGGGAACCACCTGGATTGTGGCGTTTTTAATTTGAAAAAAGTTGTACTCTGCCCCTAGTTTTTCCAACTGACGACTGGAGCCAAACAACATCAATTCGGTTTTAGAGTCGTTCAGGCACATCCAGAGTGCCTGCATCCAGTCGTCAATTAACTTGTAAACCTTGGTGAGCACTTCACTGTCCGTGGCATGATTCCTACCCACCAACTCCAATACGAGTTGGGTGTCATCTGCGTAATTTGTAAATGACACTCCGGCTTTCACCAGAAGGCTGCACAAAGTGCGCATATATATGTTGAAAAGCATTGGGGATAAGCTAGCCCCTTGAGGCACTCCGAATATGATGTCACATGGGTCGGAGAAACTGCTACCCCAATGTACTCTCGCTTGGCGGTTGGAAAGAAAGGATAGGAGCCAATCGATAGCTCCCTCCGAGCAACCAACGTTCTCCCTAAGCACCTTGATGAGAAGGTGGTGATCCACCAAATCAAACGCTGCACTAAGGTCCAAAAGCATCAGCATCCCCAATTTGTTATCGTCCAGCATAGTCAACATCTGATTCTGCAAGACTAGCATAGCTGTTTCAGTGCTGTGGGATGCTCTAAAGCCGGTTTGTTGCTGGTACAGAATCTCCTGGTTCTCAACAAAGTATTGGAGTTGCTGTGTGGCTACCTTATCCAACAGTTTGAGAACAAAATTCGAGTTGGTTATGGGACGAAGATTTGCGGGATCCTTGGGATCTAGTCCCGCTTTTTTAACAAGTGGGGTGATAGTGACTCTCTTCAGATTTTTAGGCACCATGCCCTCATGAAATGAAGCGTTCACTATTCTCTGGAGGATGGGAGCAAATATATCCTTGTGTTGAAGAATAATACCAGGGGGCAGGATATTTTCTGCACAGGTGGTAGGTTTGATATTATTCATCACCTCCAGCATATCTGCTTCTGAGATAGGGTCACATTTAAAGAGTTGTTCTCTGACAGATACATTCCCTTCGGTGGGGCAGATCTCCTGATTTGAGGAAGTTCTCGCCTTAATAATGTTTTGTCTCGCCTTTTCCGTTTTGGCTTGGAATGCATTGAGCACCATATTACAGTACTCCTCAGATGGCGTGAATGGGGGAGTAAGAGATGCAGGTTTTTCTATACTCTTCAAAATATTGAAGAGTTTGCTTGTATTGTTATCAGCATGCTCGATTTCCGCGTTAAAGAAATTAGCCTTGGCTGACTTAATTTTCTCTTTATATTCCCTATCCTTCCTTTTCCAGCTCGCTTTACTATCCGCCGATTTATCTGTAATCCATTTTCTTTCCAAAGTCCGTTTTTACTTCTTCAATAGAAGAAGCTCTGGTGTGTACCATTTTTGGTTGTTACTGTTCCTCCTAGTTAGTTTGGTGGTGAGCGGCGCCACGGTTTCTACTAACTCATGTAAGTGTTTTTGTTATATTTGTCTAGCAATTCGGCACATGAGTCCTGATCCTGAAATGAGCACAGAATTTTCTCCAAGCAAGGCTTTAGCTGGAGTTCATTTAGATTTTTTAAATTTCTGATTTCTGCCTTAATGTGAGGATTTTGCTTAAGTGCATAGCAGGGCAGCTTTAGGTTGGCCGATATCAAATGATGATCACTCCAAATGCAGGGAGTGGTGCTACAGTTTTGTAAAAAGATGTTGTGACCACACAGCTAGTCCAACTGATTTCCCTGGGGGGTAGTGGGATCTTTATTAAGGACTTTGAAGTCAAGATTATTCAGAGCTTTTTCCAATGCTATAGCCCCTTTGTCCCTCTTATTGCCTCGCCAGAGGTTCCAGTCTCCCATAGCAACCGTAGACGCGTTGACGGATCTCAAAGTGTTTAAGTGAGAGCAAAGTTCCAGTGAGAAATCTGAGACCAATGATGGTGGTCTAGAGATAGCTATCAAGTTGAGACAATTGTTGGGGGAGAACATCAGTTTGAGGTGTAGGTGTGATGTAGTTGGTGTGAATTTGTGCTGTTGGATTAGGTGTGATGTAGTTGATGTGTATGATTGTTTGGGGTTTCATGTGCTGTTGATGTGATGTACCTATCAGGACTGTAGTGCTGTAGACGTTTTTGCAGACACTTGGGGCCCTTTGGTCCTTTGGGCTATGAGAATAATTTAGGTCTCTTGAGAGTGACCCTGGAGTCCACTGGAGGCCAACAGAGTGATATCAATTCACGGTGTGTGTGGTTCCATTGCCCGACATTCCTGGCCACTATTTGTAGCTGACTGACTGTACAGTTCTCGGATTCTCCTCGTTGACTGTTTAAACAGGGCAACAACAGGGCAACGATATCTACATATAAAAAATGCCAGCATTGTTTCCTCCTGGGTGTGTTCAACGGATAGGTGTTGTGTTTTGCCCTGAAAGACATCAGGGTGGGGGTGGTCTTGCGTCTTCCGGGGTTGGGGCCGAGGTGACTCCAGGGCGATTGCATCGAGTCGTTTACCCCCTCGGTTTTTGTGATTAACTTATCCTGAGCATTTCTAGCTGTGCCCAAATGACACTTTTGGAAGATGCTGTGATGTCTGCTGGGGCATTCTCTCTAGTGGCTCAGCGCTACTGGAATTGATTCCCAGTCCGTTTCCTTCACCTCTTAATTTTGTAAACAATCGAGAACTATACCTGCCTGAGTTCTTGTGCTTTTGGCATTGTGAGTACTTCTCTTGATCAATTATTTTCTGTGCGTGTTATTGTTTTTTGTTAAGTGCATTTTTTCTCTGGTATGAATTGTGTGATCTGTGTTGTGTACTCTGCTGGTTGCTACACGAAAAGGCCCTATAGGACACACATATATATATATATATATATATATATATATATATATATTGTTCTTTTTAAGCAAAATTGTTTAATTTTTTTAAAAATGCATATTGTGAAAATGTGCAGCCACATTCTTTGCAAAGCTACAGGTTCACAGCAAAGGAACCCCTGCTGTGACTGAGTGTGTTGTACGCAATGCAGCCTTTGAGATGCATAGTTTAATGAAGCAGAAACCAGTGGAAAGGAAGTTGTCATCCAGTGGTGCCATGCTTTCACGAGGGGCCCACTTAATTAAACAAGGGCATTGAAGCTGTGCCTTAAAATGGCCACATCGCCAGTGCCATTCAACATCCTGAACCTATAACGTGCACCGAGGACCACAAACAAATGAATTACGCCCCCGACGCCCACCCTGAAAAAAAACATTCTGATAGTTTGAAAGAACGAAATGTGTCCGAACAAAGACACAGCATCAGGTGAAATGTGTGTGTTGTAGCCTCACCTCTCTGGAAACAGTTGGGTTTTTTTTTCTCCATTAAACAAATAGCGTCTAGCGCTCCCCGTATGCAGTTAAATCATATCGATTTTTAAAATAATACAATTTCCACTCAAAAAATCTGCTCCGTTCCCAGAGCAGAAAGCAATGTTGCGCCCCCGACGGCTGCATTCTCTCCGGAAGGTTCCTTGAAGCTAATGCAGAGAAGAAAAGCGCAGCACAAAGCCATCCGTGGGGTGTGGGTTCATTTTCCGTGGCTGGGATGCTGCGTGCCAGCCTTGGGCAGGAAGGTGAGGGCAGCAGGGACTTGCACTGTAAAAGTGCGATAGTGCAGCTTCATTGAAAAGAAAGACATATGTCTGGGTGTTTTGGGCACTGGGATTCAGATATATGTAATCAGTGCAGTCGTGCCCGCCTTTCCACGGTGCACAGAATTAAGAAGTAGCAGGCAACGTCAAGGCACACTGAAGGCCGGGCTCTGCAACCAGCGGCTCTCCAGATGTTCTTGGACAACGGCTCCCATAATTCCTCACCACTGACTCTGCTGGCTAGGGCTGATGGGAGATGAGGTCCAAAACATCTGGACAGTCAAAAGGTGCAGACCACTGATTTAACATATAAGGGCACTTTTAGAAAGGAGTTACCAGGAGTAGCCAAGAATTACTCCTGGAGAGAAACTATTGGATTCACAGAGAATTTACCATTAGTAATGCTCATTTACTCCTAACGTACTCTTCTCTTTCCAAGAGTAAGTCAGAGTTACCACCAGTGACCTCTTTGTGAAATCACCCCTACAAATCTACGGAACAAAAAGAACGTAAGGCACAGACAAACGTCTCGGGAGGATAGCTCAGGGGCAACGTGCTCGTCTTGGAAGCAAGATGACAGGTTCTATCCCCGGGTCCGTGCTTAGAAACCTCTGGGTATTAAGCACGTTATAAATAACCTATCATATTATGAAAAGATCAGATTTGTTTTAACTAAAAGGACTTAGTTAAATAGATCCAAAACCAAAAATAGGGTAAGAATAGATTAACGGAATATAAAATGCATTCAGGTTTTACAACTGTAAATGATTTTTATTACGGAGGATAGTTTAAGAAAGTGTTTGAGTTCCCCCCTGGAGAGGTGCAAGGCCCTAAGGCAGAGCCCTGCAACATCTGTCTCTCCTGAGGTTTTGGACTATAACTCCCACCTGCTCTATCCAGCATATTCAATGATGAGGGATCATGGGAATTGTAGTGCAAAACATCTCTAAAGCCACCGGTTGCCGACCACTACCCTAAGGAAACAGCAGTGTGCTGACAATCTATACAAGGGGAAGGATGCGAAAACAGAGGGATTCCTGCATATTGCACTTCTCTTTTTTTAAAGCCTTTCAGTCAGAATCAATTTATGCTTTTCTAAAACAGCTTTGAATTGATTTGAAATCTGTTTTTCTTTTTTAAGTGGATATGGTGCCCTTTTAAGAGTTATTGAGGCCATTGCGTGCAAAGTAATCATACACTGTGGTTTCGTTCAAGTAAATAACATTGCGGTAATTTACTTTGCCAACATTTATTTGATTTGATTTGATTTAAAATGCATATTGCGCTTATCCCCAGTGGAGTGCAAGCGGCAAGCCGCATCTAGGTGCAGATCTTAAGTATAGTTAGATAAAACACCTCTCACCAGTCACCTGTCATTATTTAAACAGATATGTTTTTAGATGCTTTCTGAAGGCTGTCAGAGATTCTGTCTTCCTTAGATGGTGTGGTAGACCATACCATGCACGGGCACCAGCCACTGAAAATCTTCTGTCCCTCCAGTGCACAAATCTAGAGGTAGGAACTACCAATTGATTTAGGGTCATAGGTCTCAGGGATCTACTGGGGGTACAGATTTGAATCTTAGCCACTAGGTAAGAAGGTGCAAGGTCGTGCATGCACTTAAAGATCAAACACACTGGGCCTCATTACACGGAAGGCGGTAAAGGTTTACCGGTGCCGGTAAGGGTACCAGTGCCGGTAAACCCTTACCGCCTTACTACGAGGTCCCTTGTGGGACCTTACCTCAACAGCTGGTTTTACCAGCCGTTAAGGACGGGACCCGCAAAGGGACCTCCGAGGTAATTACGATACCGCAATTTGCGGTACCGTAATTACTGCCTTCCCCATTCCCATTGTGCCCTATGGGGGCAAAAATGGGAAGGGCCATGGTGAATGGGAAATTACCGCCCCCACACACCTTGGAATAGGGCGGTAATTCCGCCATTCACCATGGCGGACTCGGTAAAATACCGGCGGCAACCATGGCGCGAATAGCGCCATGGTTACCGACGTCCGTGTAGTGAGGCCCAGTAACTTAAAATGGATTCTTCTGTGGACCAGAAGCCAATGTAATTTCCTCCTGGATTCCGAAACAGATTTTTTCCAGGATAGTGTGAACACTACGTGTACTGCAGAATTCGGTGCTACTGCAAGAAGTTGCAGCTGAAATTTAGGGCATCCTGCCATGAGGCCATTACAATAGTCCAGCCTGGCATTGACAAGTCAGCCTACCTCCTTTGCTCGGTCGCCTTCTGAAATTAGGAGGAGGAGTGGGTTCAGTAATTTCAATTGAAAATAAACTGATTTAACCATTTGGTTCACTTGCCGATTGCATCCCATGTCTGAATACCAAATTCACCCCAGATTTTTAACACAATCTGTATACATTTGGGTGTTGCCAAATATCGGTGGGCAGGGAACCATCTGGGCAGTGGTTCCGAGATTCTTTTTAGATCCAAAGATAATTATCGCAGTCTTATTAGGGTTTAGCTAAAGTTTGTTGTTTATCATCAACCCTCAGACTGCCTCTGCACATTTCAGAATATTGTCCTCTGCCTCCATTGGCTGTTTTAGGCTCAAATAAATCTGCGCATCATCTGCATAGGGTGATACTGCAGGTTAAACTGTATCGGAATTATTAAGAGGGGGCGAATATAAAGATTAAAGAGAACCGGAGATAGAGAGGAGCCCTGAGGCAAATTACCTTGTGACAGTACAAAAATGCGTGTATATGTTTAGGTGTAGGAGGTAGGGGGTGGGAGGGTATGAGCAGGGGTTAGTATATGGTGGGATACGTTGGTATGGTAGGGCTGCTCATTAAAAGAAAATAAAGAGTACAGAAAACATGCCAGGAGGTAATTTCAGTAAAAATAGATACCACAAGGTAATTTACTTTGATGTTACCCCGTAGAACCTAAATAATATACAGCATTGGGCTATGCCAATCATGTGCCCAAAACTGAAAGGTATTCATAAACTATTAAAAATCATCAACTAGTTTCAGCTGCCAATGCTACTTTGAGGCTTTCTTCAGGATGGACACAGAGGTCCAAATAGGACTCCTTTAATAGTCTAGGGCACTTTTGGATCTGACTGCGGACAAAGTCGCAAGGCTGTCTGGATCCAGAGAAATGTGTTACCCAGTAGCACCCTCAAAGCCCATGGCTGATGCTAAATGGGGGTTTTGACATACCCTAGCTTACCCAGGAAACCTTGCTATCTACTGTCTTCAAACCCCCCACTGTTTCCGTATCGTTCCCCCATTTATATACAGGCAGTTCAACACCACCTAGGAGTTAGTCACCTCTCTAGAGAACAAGTCCAGTATTTCTGAATCTATCCCACCATATACGCAGGTGATCCTTGTTTAACATTTTAGGATACCAGTTCAAGACACCACTTTTTAATTTACCTCAATTATGTGTCTGATAGTTGTAGATTTTCTGAAGAAATTGGGTAAATTGGGGTACCTTACTCAGTAACCCTTGATTTGTGTTCACATTTGTATTGTAGAGGACCACAAGAGCTAAGTGTGTGTATCTTATGTGTGAGCACAAGGTAGCTCAGTGAGTTAAACACTTGCTACCGAGAACTGTGTTCAGCTTTAGGACACAGGATTGCATCCAGACAGACTCGAGTCAGTTCTTCCTCTCTGTGAAGTGGATACATTAAGTGCCATTAAGATGGGTGAAAATAACACCTATAAAGACAGTGCTTGAAAGTGAGGGGCATCCACCCTGAATCACTACATGAAAGCATCATATGGTAATCTGCATGGTTAAGAAAACTGTCTAACTGTTTCAGATTTAAAGAGTTTCAAAATCTATTAGCAGAAGAGCATCAAAGATGTAACTGGGCTGTGTGCCTAACTGCCGCCTCGGATATCCGGATTGGCGCTGTCCGAAAGAAGTTACACTCATAAGCCAGAGATATTGCGGAACTCTAAGGGCTTGAATCATGGAATGTTTAGCCTGGTGCACGTCTGTGAATCACAGTGTTTGTTGGCAGTGCAAAATCACTTTGCACCACACTAAAAATTCCATGAATAAGGCACTTAGTATTATATATTACAGACTGAAGATGGAAAATGGGCTAGCGCTTGTAATGGGCAATGTGTGCCATCGCCCAGGGCCCTGCATGAATGGGGGTCCAACTGGTAGAGGCTGAATCTTGCCATCCGGAAAGTAACTTGCCTCCACAGGGTATCCTGGAGAAGCTTCTTCCTGCTGCAGGACCTTTAATAATAGTATTAATAATAATAATAATAATCATAATAATCATAATAATCATAATAATTCAGCATTTATATAGCGCTAGGAACCCTCTGGCATCTGAGCACTGCTTATTATTACCCACGGTGTGTGGTGCTCATTTATTGACCTCAGAAGGATGAAAGGCCGAGTTTGGCCCTGTCGGGATTCGAACCTGTGTCAGCAGGCTCTGCACGGATGTCAAAGTGAGAACTCTACTCGCTTTCTTCCTCGTTCACCTTCTGTGAAGCCCTGAGACAAATCCTCTCCCACAAACTCTCGCCCCGCAGAGCAAACTCTCCTCCGCAGGTCACGCTGCAGTTTTACAAATACTTAAATGATAAAAGGGACTGTCTGGTCAAGGTTGTATAAAAATACCTGCTTTATTATTATTACAACAAACAGTTCTAGCACACTACAAAATACAACCCACACTGTAAAGGAACACAGAAGACAGAGGATAGACGGTTTCACGAAGGACAGGGGCTGCACTCTGGATAGTGACAGGAGGGGAGTTGGTAAAGCAATCAGTCTTAACTGTTCAAGGTTATTTGGTTTCTGCACCAAGGGAGCAAGGGGTCGTAAATGTCACTAGGGGTCTTCTTGTTACTCCTTGAAAAGTCTTCAGATGATCTGCTAAGTGAGAGGTTCAGCCTTCTTTTAAAGCAAAATGGGCCCCAGTGATTGGTACAGGCTAAGCCTACCTTAATTAACCAATCCTGGGTCACCACAATCTTCTGTTATGCATGAGGTCAGAACCAGAGTGTTCTGCAACAGGGAAGGTACGAGGTGACAGCATACCCCTATGGATGAGAGCAGACATCCTGTCTCCCCTAAATCACATACACTGCCCTCTGAAATGGGTCCACTCTGCAGGGGTTCCCTACGGTACTAGTGGACCCAGACATACAATTCACTGTTCTTCATAGAGAGGGGTGGGAACTAGCTTCACGTTGACACATTGTATACCAAAGAGTTGTTAACCCCACCTTCCTGTTGTCTGTCCTGCGACCAAGCCTCTTTAACCAGCTTGCCTCAATTAACTCTCATCAGTATGCACTGTCACCAGCATACCTAGACAATAGGGAGGCAGATACGTCGTACCTTTGATATTTTAATTAGGCTGCCAATGGCCAGAGGAAGGTGTTCCTTCCCCCTTCTTGAGATGCTTTGATGTTTGTGGCTGTCAAATTCCAGCTAAACATGACAGAGGAGGACGGCACCTACAGGTTGTGTCCTCCTGAAGTACGCGACTATGCGTTTCATGCAATGAGCAGGGAAAATGAGTGCTGAGTGACCTCACACATTTTCGGAGGTTGATCTCCCATCAGTCATTTCCATTTTTTTTTTTTAAGTCAAAAAGCCCAAGCGAGTGCACTCTCCCCGTGCAGATGTTAGAATTCATCACAGTGCCTCAAGTATTTAAGATGCAAGAGGCCATTTAAAAGGAGTATCACAACACAGGAAAAGTGAACGTTATTACTCCAGTTTAAACATGTGTAAATGCGAGCAGGAAGCTGTCAGTTCCTCCTTTTGCAATGGCGCATTATTATATAATGTAAACGCAGATCATTGCTACTATGCATCTATGTTTGCCTTTCAGGAAGAGGAATTCTGACAGTGCATGAGGGAAGACCTCATTACAGGGGTTGGAAGAGGGCAGCGGCAGTACCCAGCTCTTCACAGCCAGCAGCAGGCCCTGTGAGGTAATGGAAATGTTGGCTGGACCCCCGCCTGGCCTTGCTCTAATGAGGCCCACGTGGAGTCGCCAGGCAGCCATTACACACCTAGAGCTTGTATTTGCTGCTCTCAATCCCAGGGCGGTGGGGGGAGAGCAGAGCGCCACTGGGGGATATCTAAGCTCTACATAAAACAAGATTTTATGAAAGAACACCATTCAAAGACCCTCAGCCACATGCTAAATAAGTGATCCAAGTGGGATGAGAATCCAAGGGGGCCCTAGAGAGGCACAACATAATATTTGGGGCGGGAGGGGGGTGAGGCGCAGAAGTGTCTGCCACTGCATAATAGTCACTAGTACCTAAGGAACCTTTAAAAGACGTGTGCCCTATACAGCTAAACGGGTGGCCTTCTAGAAGCTGTCAAGTTTTCTCACCTGGTTTTAATGGGAGCAAAATCTATTTAAACATGGTGTGTTCAAAATACCACAGTTAAACAGCTGTCAAAAAACAACTGGAACAGACATATTCACATATAACTATTAAACATCAAATGCTGCCACTGCAGGCAACGTCTCCGTCATTTTGATAGAAACATAGGAGTCTTTCGTATTAATGACCAGAACTCTAATTGGAAAACTTGAATATGTGTCTTGCAAGAGTCAAACACTGTATTTTTAATGCTATATTTTCCCTTCAGAGAATTACAAAACAGACATTCTAACTACAAATGAATGAAACATTTGATGGAAGCAAAGCATGATGGTGACATCTAGAGGTCAAGAGCAGCACTCCCGGCTCAACATCTGCTCATTGAGTATTTGCGCCCCAGGAGCTCAAGTTGGGGCTGTCCAGCAGGGAGTTGCCTAGAGAGAAATGTCTGCGCCCTGCCAGGGCAGAGTTTCAGAGAGCCCCTGCCCACTTAAAACCCTGGCTGCAAGATAACTTGTTGCAGCACAAGGCGCACGCGAGCACAAATACACCCACTCATGGCAAGTTCCCGCTTATGGAATGATGACAAGTTTGGATTTTATCTGACAACCTAACATTCCATCGAAGGAATTGCTACCTCAAGAAGCTTCAGCTTATTAAAAACATCAGTCCAGATGTACAGCCATAAGCTTTAGTTGTCCACGCTTTCTGATGCATAGCAGGGGGGGTGACCTGCTGATCTGCAGAAACTCAACAATTCCCATCGACCAGAAGTAGGCGGTCCGTCCCCCTGCCCCAATAAGGAGCGCAGAGAGGGGGACTTCACTGAACTCCGTCGCTCTGTCCCTTGGTCTATACACGCGTGTTTGTTCGTTTGCCTGGTGGCTGCGTGCACGCCTGTGAGATATCATCTAACCGTTCAACACCGCTAAACCTTTGGAATGTATTGAGGTGCACTGATTAACTCCACCTGCAAGCGTTTGGGTTCATTGGGTTCAACCTTTCACACCCTTCCTCAGGGATTGGGGATACGTCCGAAGTGTGTAGAGAATTCCTCCTCCATCTTCCATGTCCCCTTGCTGGCTGTGCAAAGCATTCTGGGCTGGGCACGGAGAAGTCCTCAGATGTTAAGGGCCATAAACTACTAAGTATTGCAAAGTGCGAAATCATGTCTCCGAGGCGGCAGCTGGAAAATGGACCAAAATGGAAGGCCTGCGATTTTTTATGAGATGCTCAACTTTGAAAATTAGTTTGGCCGGATTTTATTCTCAAAATTATACTTTTGCAGGCGTGCAAGTACTATGTTTCTTTCAGTGAGCCCGATAAAAAAAGCCTATTCTATAATTCACAGTATCAACACCATTTCCATGATAATGTTTTTCTGGGTTCGTTTTCTTTCTTTCTTTCTTTCTTTCTTTCTTTCTTTCTTTCTTTCTTTCTTTCTTTCTTTCTTTCTTTCTTCTCTCTCGCTATCTTTCTCTATTTCTTCTTTCTGTCTCTCCTCACTCATTTTTAATCTCCCTCTTTCTCTTTCTCTTTCTTTCTTTCTTTCTTTCTTTCTTTCTTTCTTTCTTTCTTTCTTTCTTTCTTTCTTTCTTTCTTTCTTTCTTTCTTTCTTTCTCCCTATGTCTTTCTTTATTTCTCTCCTTTCTTTCTTTCTGTCTTTCTTTCTTTCTTTCTTTCTTTCTTTCCCATCTCCCTATGTCTTTCTTTCTTTCTTTCTTTCTTTCTTTCTTTCTTTCTTTCTTTCTTTCTTTCTTTCTCTCCCATCTCCCTATGTCTTTCTTCATTTCTCTCCCCTTTCTTTCTTTCTTTCTTTCTTTCTTTCTTTCTTTCTTTCTTTCTTTCTTTCTTTCTTTCTTTCTTTCTTTCTTTCTTTCTTTCTTTCTTTCTTTCTCCCCCATCTCCCTATGTTTTTCTTTCTTTCTCTCGCTTTCTTTCTTTCTTTCCACCTCTTTTCTTCCGACTGCCTTTCCCCTCCCTTCTTGGAGTAACCTGCCGCCAGTGTATCTCCCCCCCTCCTTGCAAAGTGCGCGAGTTGAGCCCTCGTCAGGCTCGGTGGCTCCCGTGCCAGTTACCGTCTATTTAAAGCAGAAAGCCCTTTGGCCGGAAGCCACTTGCTAATGACTGGGAGACACGGGCCCATTACGCTCCGTTGCCTTCTCAAGTGGGTCTCCAGCAAAGCATGTCATGGCAGCGGCGGGTACCTGGGCCCTCTCTCTCTCTTTCCTTGGCAGGAAGACTTGACAATCTGAACGTTTAATAGCCGGGTGACGGCACCCGCCTCCGTTCCATGGCATATTTAATATCGCTGCTTCCTTGGAATAACAGTCTTTGGAAATTAGAAAGACGTTTAACAGCGAAATTATTAATGTGGGTAACCGCCATAAAGGCAGGGGAAGGCCCCCATGCAGACGGCGGCGAGCAGCCATTTCTCTAACCTGTTGTGACAGAACTTTAAAAATTGAAAGGCCTCAGTTTGTTCCCACGATTAATCCCTCATTCACAGGAAATACCCGTCTGCTCGCGCCTCTGTTTCCTCCCCTCTGTCGCTTTGGTTTCTCTTCTTTTGGGCCTGCTACTTTCCGTTGCTCTTTTCACCAACTTACTCATTTTGGTGTGTTCCCTCTTTTATTTTTGGCTATCTGGTGGTGCTGTAAGAGCTGCCAAGAAGCCAAAACTATTGTCATGGAAAGTGAAGATAGGAGGGAGATGGGATGGGGGGAGGCGGGGTCACATAGCTCGAGGGGGCTGCTTGGGTTTTTACCCACCCAGGCACTGTTGTCATTTGTCCAGGTACTCACATCATTTGCCAGCTGTTTCCATTTCATGGCCAGGAAGTACTATTATGGCAGTGCTTGGCAAATGCCTGCCCCATGCCTACACTAAACCCAAAACTGCTGGCTTTGCCAATGTTCGTTTAAGTTGCTTGCATCTTTCCTTATTCTGACCTTTCACCTCACACCCCTTGCTCTGTTCTCTCATGGACGGGAAATAAAACCTTGCACAGAATCCCTGCCATCTTAGGACTCAACATGATATGGACCCAGTTGGATGGCGGAAGTAAGAGGCGTGCCATGCACCAACATCTTCCCGGCTTCCTTCTTCTTTTGCGTTTTCCTTTCTTTTTCATGAATTGCTGATATCCAGCAGACCCAGAAAACACCGATCCTGTTGATATGAGCTCCCTGGGATGAAAGTCAATTAAAGTGCTTTCACTCTCTGGCCTTCTGTGCCCTCCCTGGGGCTAATTTCTGAGGTCGTATGGAGGCAGGACACTTCTGTGCAGTGTCCAGTGAGCACCACCTGACAGCTGCCAGCTTTCCGCCTGTCGGACCTACTCGCGCCTGCTTATGGGCACACCTGCTGTTCTTGCCAGTGCCCAGCACGTTTACCTCATCTTACGCTGATGGTGGTAGGGCTTGAGGGGTTCAAGATGGCGACTTGTAGCCAAGCTCCACTGCACCCTCTGAAGTGTGCAGTTCCTCCAATTCCCACCCACCCCCTCAATTGTGTCTGTTAAAGAGTGGGGGTGGGTGAGGTCGGACAGTTGTCTCAGATTGCTGTACTACCAGGGCTGAGCATCGGTTCCTGAACTTTCATCTCAGCAACATTCTGGGTGTGCACCCAACCATCCAGGGCTCTGACAATGACTTTGGTAGGTCTAGTGGATTGAAGTGACCTCAAGTCAATCATGCTTCATCCAAACTAGTTTCAAGACGATTGCCTGAGAACAGAGCACACATCTGCTTGCCAGCACTGGCACAATTGCATGCAACGAAATAGGTTTGTATTTTTATCAAGTCTCTGACACACACATGGCGGGCGAGGGGGTGGCGATAATTGGAGAAAGCCCAGGTAAACCTTACAAGCATAGTTGAGCCTGTGGGTGCTGAGAGAGGGTTGGAGAGAGGCGGGCACTATGAGTCTGTTGGTTTTCCAAGTTGCCTCTTTAGTGCATGGTGGTATCTGAGATTGCTTGTGGGCCACGTGTTGCATGTTTCTCCTCTTCTCGCTCTTTGGTTTCTTCTCACTGTATTCCCTAAGTCTCTGCTTCCCACCGTCTGTTTCCCATAGCTCTAGAATTCACTTGCCAGCTTAGAATTCACTTCCCAGCTGGCGTTTACCCTTTTCCTTATTTGCTTCTCCGTCCATCCTTTATTGTGATCACCAATTCACCCCATGTGACCAGGTTTCTTTCATGGCTACCTTTGGCTACGGTTTCACTTGTTCTTAAAAACAAATATTCAAGTAAAATGTCCCTGTGTTAAATTTGTGTTCGATATACATTATTCATGCAATGCGTTATTCTGCAATAGAGGCCCACACTCAAAAATTGTAAACTGGCACTGACAAAGCCAAGCGTGTTGGCTGTTGTGTGGGTATGGCATACACATTTGCCAGGCACTGCCATACTGGTACTACCTGCCATGAGAGGGCACCAGCTGGGACAGGGTATATTACCTGCCCGTATGATAGCAGTGCTGTCTATGCACAAGCCAAATACCCTTGTTTTTGCCAATGCATATTTTTGAACAGGTCTTTGGTGCATGGAAGTGAAATAGATCACGTGGCTGAAGGCACCTTTGTTTAAGACCTTTTTTGCACCCGCATCACATGTGCAGCTGCAATTAAGCCATTAACTCTTGGCAGACTGCTTAGAAATACCACTGACATGCTAAAGTGTGATGCTACTGCTTGATAGAGCGAGCTGAAAGAGATCCCACAGGGAGGTGTTTTGGGTGGGGAGAGGCACGCAGTGAGTGGGAATGACCATAGGTGTTAGAATAGCCATGGGCAGCCAATGGGCGGGCAAATAACCAAACAACACCCACAAGACTAAAAACAGAATCACAAGTGGTACTTTGCATATTGATGTTGACTTTTATGGGTCAACTTAGCAGTGTGTGTGTGTGTTTGTGTGCGAGCGCACGTGCTAGCGTGCATGCCACAAGCACACGGTAAACACGTTCTTAATCATTATGCTCAAAAATATATTTACATTTTCAATAAGATGGTCATCAGGCACACAGAAGGAAAGCAAATGGGAGTGAAAAGCTTTGTGCCAACATAGAAACTTTCAATGTCGAATTCAATAAGTCTTTATTTGTTTTGGTTAAAACAATTTCAAACTTTCCAATGCACACACCTTAAAAACGTTGTTACGACATTTCGATTTCAATACACATCATTTCATTTCATACATAATACAATCTGTTCAAACCTTTAAACATATTTCCACTAAAAGTTCACTTATCTATTTGCATTAGTGCTGTTCCTTACAGGTATATGTGCTCAAGCTAAGACAACTTCAATTTCTCCAAAAAACGCACAGATGCTATGTGCAAAGAAATTTGTTCGCCATTGAATATTTTTACCCACATTTCTTTTTGCGAAAGCATTCTGCAATCTTTTTCTTTCCTTACTTCTAGTAGAGCCAGACATGCAACAAACAAGTTGCTCCAGGTTTTCAACAGATGCAGAGTTATTACAGAATCGACATCGGTGTGACATTTCATTATTTTTCACCCTCGAGGCCAATACCGAGGACTGCGGTATTCAGGGTCGGGGAACTTAGACCAATATTTTGGAAGTTATTTTATTGCCGTTGGAACAAATTGGCCCACCTTCATAATTCTATATTTTTGACAGCCTTCGCACAAATTAATCCACTCAAATTGGTGTTATTTATAGTTGCCCCGCTCTGCATTTTCTATCAAGAGAGTTTCCTGGATATCTGCCTTCCTCATCATCGATAGACAATAACTTTTCAAAACTTTTAAGACGTTGTCATGATCAGTCATTGTGGCGGCAGCTATTGTTGGAATGAGTGTGGGTTTGTGGTCTTGCTGCATTAAGCATTTTCTGTATTGTACTAATGTTGTGCCACTCCACTACTGTTTGCAGTGATGTCAACCCCAGTTCGAACCCAATTACTTGGATTGGAGTTCCTTTCAACGTACCCAAGATAGTCTTCTAGAATTTCCCTTCCAAGTAATCCCATTTGGGTTGATCGGTTGGCATTTTGGACTGTGCACCATATGTAACAACCAGGAGCACATTTTGCAAGCAGAAGGTCGTTATCGGTTTACAAGAGAACTTGCCGCAGTGATGTCATATTTTTGCCTGCGATGTTAAATGAATCATCTCATTTTTGACTTCTTTTTTGTATGGAATGTCTCCTACGTACGTATTGATATTGAGTCCCAAGTAATTCAATTCTTTAATCATGTGCAGGCTTTCATTACCTATGCACCTCTTATGCTTCGGGATCTGTGGCTATTTGCCATTGCAAGAGGACTAGAATATTTGATTTGGTGTTGTTTATGGTGAGTTGATTCGCCACAGCACACACTTTTAGTGTGTCTAGTTTCCTTTGTAGACCAATTGGAGTTTGGTCAATTCAACTTTCAACTTAGCAGTTCCTCTGAGGTGTTTAGAACGGGGAGCTCTTCAAAGTCTGCCTTTATCGCATTACAACTTCCCAGTCAATTTCTTTCATCAGTGAGCATAGAGGCACAGCGCACGACAAGTTATTTTAAAAAGAACATACCAACGCCCACCCTTGGAGAGATGAGCACATATTTCTGTATGCCTATCCCCCCTTGCACAGGTTGTTTTGAATCGGACCCCTCTTATATTCTAATTAAAATAATTGTGGTGTTTTATATAGTGCTGCAATCACCTGGAAATGAGTTTCAAAGCGCTTGATACATTATGTTTATTATTGTCGTCATTATTACCCATAAGGTGGTACTCAGGGAATCGACATGAGGGCTTGGGAAGGGGGGGACAAGGGGGTCCAGATCGGAGTTGACCTGCCCATCGCAGACATGACGCGCAGCATCGTCCTGTTACCAAGGCGATCACGTGTTGATAGTTATCCTCCCATCTATTTAGAGAGGACGTGTCTACTTTTGTGCACTTATCTAACTGGATTTTACACGCTATGAAAGAAAACGCCCTTCTCTTCATGCACACCTGCATGCATACTCACCAGGGGTCAAATTCCCATCCTTTCCCCCTCCTACTTGCACTCCACCTTCTAGTTTCTTTGGTCTCTTTACACCCAACCCCATTCTTTCTCCCGTTTCTCACGCTTTCCTGCTCATCGAGTTCACATTCCCTCTATCTCCCTTCCACAACTCGTTCCCCTCGCTCGCTTCCTCGCTTCCTCAGGATTTCTTTTAGGCGCGCTTGCTCTCTACCAGCCCACGCGTGCTGGCTTTGCTCTATCTAGTACCTATTTGCTTTGTGACTGCTTTCACATCCCCTCTGTTGCTCACTCTTTCTGCACCCCATTACTCCTTCCAAATCATTTGGTCCCTCTTTCTTTTTCTATCCCCACCCTCCCTTATCCGACTCAAGAGTTCCAATGTTCTTCTTTCTGTTTCTATCCCCACCCTCCCTCAGCCTACTCAGGAGTTCCAATGATCCTCTTTCTGTTTCTATCCCCACCCTCCCTCAGCCTATTCGGGAGTTCCAATGTTACTCTTTCTGTTTCTTTCCCCACCCTCCCTTTGCCTACTCGGGAGTTCCAATGTTCCTCTTTCTGTTTCTATCCCCACCCTCCCTCAGCCTATTCGGGAGTTCCAATGTTCCTCTTTCTGTTTCTATACCCACCCTCCCTCTGCCTACTCGGGAGTTCCAATGTTCCTCTTTCTGTTTCTATCCCCACCCTCCCTCAGCCTATTCGGGAGTTCCAATGTTCCTCTTTCTGTTTCTATCCCCACCCTCCCTTTGCCTACTCGGGAGTTCCAATGGTCCTCTTCTGTTTCTATCCCCACTCTCCCTTAGCTGAAAGAGTTCCAATGTTCCTCTTTCTGTTTCTATCCCCACCCTCCCTTAGCCTACTCTGGAATGCCAATGTTCCCCGGAATGTCTTCTCTCTTTCTTCTTCAAGTTCCTTTGGTGCTCACTTCCCCATTTGCGGCTACTTTCTCTCACTCTACCATGTAATCTCCTATAACCAAATTTAGTAGCATGCGTGGGGGAGGAGGCTGCAGCCTCCCAGCCAATCAAGAGGCTCAGAAAGGGGTTTTGCCAAATGGTAAGACCCCCGCTGTGAGCCTCCTCGGAGCTGCAGGCCACCATCTTCCCCTGCTGGGTCCGAGGTAAGTGCAACCTCACGTGTCCTCTTCCCCCGTCCCCTTCCTCCCACTTCCACCTCCTTTTCCACATTTTTAGCTCCCCTCACATCCTCCTCCATTAGTGTTCCTGCACAGCCCCGACGTGGCAATGGCTGCCATGAAAGGGAGAAGGGACTACGTGTAGTTTCCTTCTCCCTTTGCATGGCGGCCATCTTGTTTTGCAGGTTTTTTTGTAAGTTGCAAAACGGCAAACACACTGTTTCTCAACTTGAAAAAAAAAAGATTACTATCCCAGTACAATGTGCCGGGATACTAATAGCAGTAAACACCTCTTGGCGGAGGCATTACTGAGACAGTTAAGGCCCCGGGCTAAGTTAAAGCCCTCACTTTGCTCAGGCTTCTAAACGCCCCAGCGCATTACCTGTCCCGTTAATGCCCCGCCATCTGGGTTTATTGCTTAACTTTTGGCAGACATACACGGATGGAAAATATTAACAAAAACAGATTATTAAAAATGAATGTTGCCTGAGACCATCTACACACGGCATCACCAGTCTTGCAGGCACTTCTGCAAGGTGGGGGGAGAGGGGGTGCACCGGTAAGTAAATGGGGGTGGGGCTATTCGCCATGAACTTGCTTGCAGAGAATGCGTGTGCTCTGCTTCGGGCATCTATGAAAGCGTAAATGCTCAGCCCACAGCCCGAGAGATCTCCACTCCTGGGCAGCTGGGCCACTCCTGACTCTGATCTGGTCTGACAGTGTTTGTGTTTAGTTCTTGGACACCGTTTCTTGGGGGCTCAGTGACCTCGCGTTGGACGAGCAGAATTAACTGTCTTTAAGGCCAATGAGCTTACAGTGCAGCTGTGTCAGAGCCAAAGGCCCGATCCAGAAGGAAGTGAGACCCCCAATGGACAGAGTCCCCGGGGCCTGCCTGTCGTTACACATTGTCAAGCGTTCATCAGTATTAGGCGCTTGGGCCGGAAATGGAAACATAAGGAAAAAGGCAGCCGTTTCAGTTTTTGGAGGCGTTGTTCATGCTCTCCTCTATGGAGGCCTTGGCGGGGGGCTGTTTTGGGGGCATGGGCGAGTGATATTCTGTCTTCCACTCGGTGGCACTTGGCTTCTTCTGAAGTGATGCTGGCAGAAAGACACAAACTGTAATGCAGCAACATCCCTTTGGGATGGGGAATCAACCTGGAGGGGTTTCCCATTTTTAAAATGCCATAATCCCCGCAGTTTATTAATTTCACCTTCATTCCTGCTACCAAAGCTGCACCCACGCAAGCGTCCCTGCGTCAGACAGCGTGCCTTTGCTGTGGCTCTTGACTGTTTCTTGTTTCAGCCTCGGTTTCCTTGTAACCTTCGTGGATGCGGTTGGTTTTATTGGTCAATGAAACTTCAGAATTAATCTTGATTCCTATAATTTCATTCTGACACACCATGAAGGGCGTTCTGCCAGAGTATTTAGTTGTTCTATAAACTTATAGAGAACCAAGCATTAGTAGCAGGCACGTTCTGACTCAGCTAAGGCTTGGCAGTCTCATCTGGGCCAGTTCTCATGCGTGCACACCGGGAGTGGGAGGACTAGTTTGGGACTAGGGAGAGCAAGAAACCACCCACAGCTTTGGATGACCTTTGCCGATTAAGGGCCCAATTATAGAAAAAGCGCAGAGACTCCCCAAAGTACTCTGTGAGTAGCACCACTTTGCGTGTGCCTGCACACAAAAGCATGTTATGCGTGTTCCACTTATTCATGGAATTTGAACCGCAAAGTAACCCACAACACGCCTCCACGCAAAGAAGATCTATCCACATATACCAAACTTTGCCATCATGCAACCCGTCAATACTGCTGACCTTCCCCCGCACTCAAGGCAGCACCCCGGTGACACAGCATAGGGTCCCCCGTAACTCCCGACAGCACTCTGATAACATGCTTTACATGTCACGTAACTCAAGTTGACGCCCGATAAATCTGTGTGCAAACCCGCATTAATGACAGCTGCATCCCGCTAATCTGCATACATGTACCCCTTGTTTCCTATGTGATTGGGACTTTGCGGGTCCTCTCATGTGGGGGTTTGATCACAAGCTTTGCGTGCTTCCTCACCCGACGTGAGATTGCCCGGTCAGATCCATGAATACACTAGTGTTTGCGCATTGCTGGTCGGGCGATTCCTTTGCGCAGCCCGTCCCGCGACACGCCCACGTACATTCATGTTCTTCCTCATTCTGCGTAGAGAATGGGGAATATGCATGTTCCGCCCCCTTTTTATTTCCTTGCGTAGGCCCGTCCCACACTTTGCGTGGAATCTCATGCAGAACGCCCAATTGTACGCAAAGGCGTGATGAACCTGCGTGAAGTCCCCGCAAGGTCGCTAAAATGCATGCACAGTCCGTTTCATGAATTGGCAAAAGGAGTTTTGTGTGCTGAAAAGTGCGCAAAGTTCCTTTTCATTGTGCAAATAATTCTGTAAATCAGACTCAGGTGTAGGGCTACTCGAGTAATCCTCAAGGGATATCTCACTATAAAGTTTAAGCAAGGTACAATGTTGCACACTTGAGAGGTCATGGGTCAGTGAATTGCTCCAGCTATCCCCTCAATGTTATACCATTGTTTGTTTATTTTTTCTTCAGGTTGTCTTTAATTGCACACTGCCTTGTCCAGACAATGGGCCTGGCCTGATTCACAGAAGCCTTTTTTAATGGTGCAATCCCATAAGAGCACGTTCTGTGAATCAGGCCCTATCTGTGCACTCACACGAAATAAATTATATGAAAAGGACTGTGGCAAAAACTGGAGACTACAACTCATATGTTTAAAGATCAATTTAGCGATTTTGTGCAATGTTTAGTTTTGCTCATAGGCAGAACTTAAGCGCTACGCTCTTAAGCTAAAATGATTGCAATGGAGTAAAGCTAGAAGGCAGGTGGGTGGCCACGAGGGGCACCAATCCTCTGATCATTGTTTGGCCTTTTACCCACCCACGGCCATGGCAAAACCTATGGCTATAAACATTCACTATTCAACCGTCCTCACCCAAAACACCCAGCCTGGAATCTCTTTTAGCTAGTTCTATGTGCAATGGCATCAAGTTGTAGGCTTTTATGGACCTATATTGTTATTTCTAAATAGTCTTCTAAATGGATTAATTGCAGCTGTAAATAAAGTCTTGGCATAATACAAGTGTCTTACACGATTGCAACGTCTTCCACTTTATTTATAAGCAATACGGGTGTTTTAGTGGCCAATGGTATGACGTCAGACTCAGCAGTGACATAATTGGGTGGGCGTGGCCCAGAGGTAGAAGGAGCTATGCATTAATGCCAGTCTATGCTGCTCTGTAAGCTTCGGAGACAAGTGGGTGGTGCAAGGGCAACCCCTTTAGAGCCCCCCAAGTCCCAGCAATCAGAACCGTTAAGCCAAAGCCACAAAGGGTTTGCAAGAACACTTGGCTCACCTTTTGGTAGCGAGGCTGAATGCTCAGACTGTATTCTGTAGAGGCCGAAAGGATGAGACCAGCTTACAGCTTTTAACATAGACACAACCACAGTGAATATTGTTAGCAAGCCATTATCAAAACATGCCCTTTAATGCCCATCAAAATATCAAACAAGCGTAATTTAGCAAAACTATCGGTTGTATATTGCACTGTAATAGAATTGTTGCACTGTAATAGAATGGAGACAATGTATTCAGAATGCAAACTGTGGGAGTCTCACACTCAGTCGCAGGGAACTGAGAAAACCCTTAGCATTCAGAGGAAGCGAATTCAGGTTTGACCTCGCCATGTATGTTAAAAGCCATCATCATGTGACGTTCAGATGCACTCAAGTTATTTTCGAAAGTCGCTGTTACTTTCCCAGACAGGCTTCCATTTCTTGCCAAATTAATTGTACAATAAGAAGGCGGTGGGCAAGTGCCAGGGATGGCTGGGCGAGAAGAGACCCAGCCAGGGGTTACTTCTGATGCCAGCTTGAAATCACTGAGGCAGGAGGCGAGTTCGAGGCATGGCGTGGCCTGATGCATTGGGTTGGACAGCTTGGTGCTGAGACTGCCACCATGTATTAATCTCATCGAGGCGCGCGCGGACTCAAGAGAGACTCAACATCGGTGCAGTGAGATCAGAGGTACCAGAGCAAGATATCTGAACTGAGCGGGAAAAAGTCCAAGGGCGGGGGGGGGGATGTTAGTGCTTCGTGCATTAGAATATGGTTCATCACCCCCAGGGTACAAGCATGGGGAGGACATTAGGAGGGGAGCGTGACACGTCCCCAGAGGTTAGGTGTCTATGTGGACCTCCAGTCTTGCAAACCAAGCATGGATCTTCCCAGAGCCCTTCATCCTTCCTACCCTACACACCTCCCATTCTTTATTCCACCTTAATCCCCCTTATGTTATACTCAAGGACCCTACAGGCCAGTCCAGTGGAGGGTACAGGCTTAACGAGGACTTTGGGAGAGGCGCGTGACACGTCCCCAGAGGTTAGGTGTGCATGTGAGCTTCCAGTCTTGCAAGCCAAACATGGATCTTCCCAGAATACTTCATCCTTCCTCCCCTACACACCCCTCATTCTTTATTCCACCTAATCCCCCTTATGTTACACTCAAGGACCCTACACGTCACTCCAGTGGAGAGTAAAGCGCAGGGGGGACATTTGGAGGGGAGCGTGACACCTCCCCAGAGGTTAGGTGTGCATGTGGACCTCCAGCCTTGTAAACCAAGCATGGATCTTCCCAGAACACTTCATCCTTCCTCCCCTACACACCTCCCATTCTTTATTCCACCTTAATCCCCCTTATGATACACTCAAGGACCCTACACGTCACTCCAGTGGAGGGTACAGGCTTAGCGAGGACATTAGGAGGAGCGTGTGAGATGTTCCTAGAGGTAATATGTGTACGTGGACCTCCAGTCTTGCAAACCAAGCATGGTTCTTACCAGAATACTTCATACGTCCTCCCCTACACACCTCTCATTCTTTATTCAACTTTAATCAACCTTATGTTACACTTAGAGACCTTACACGTCACTCCAATGGAGGGTACAGGCATACCGAGGACATTAGGAGGGGTGCAAGGACATTAGGAGGGGAGCGAGGACATTAGGAGGGCTGCGTGACACGTCTCCAGAGGTTAGGTGTGCATGTGAGCTTCCAGTCTTGCAAACCAAGCATGGTTCTTCCCAGAATACTTCATTCTTCCTCCCCTACACACCTCCCATTCTTTCTTCCTCCTCAATCCCTCTTATGTTACACTCAAGGACCCTACACGTCACTCCAGTGGAGGGTACAGGCTTAGCGGGGACATTAGGAGGGACGCATGGCACGTCCCCAGAGGTAATATGTGTACGTAGGCCTCCAGTCTTGCAAACCAAGCATGGTTCTTCCCAGAATACTTCATTCTTCCTCCCCTACACAACTCCCATTCTTTCTTCCTCCTCAATCTCTCTTATGTTACACTCAAGGACCCTACACGTCACTCCAGTGGAGGGTACAGGCTTAGCGGGGACATTAGGAGGGACGCATGGCACGTCCCCAGAGGTAATATGTGTACGTGGGCCTCCAGTCTTGCAAACCAGGCATGGTTCTTCCCAGAATACTTCATACTCCCTCCCCTACACACCTCCCATCCTTCATTTCTCCTAAATCCTTCTGACATTACACTCAGAGACCCTACACGTTACTCCAGTGGAGGGTTCAGGCTTAGCAAGGACATTAGGAGGGGTGCGTGACATGTCCCCAGAGGTAATATGTGTACATGGGCCTCCAGTCTTGCAAACCAAGCATGGTTCTTCCCAGAATACTTCATACTTCCTCCGCTACACACCTCCCATCCTTTATTCCTCCTCAATCCCTCTTATGTTACACTCAAGGACCCTACACGCCACTCCAGTGAAAGGTACAGGGGTACAGAGGACATTAGGAGGGGAGCGAGTACATTAGGAGGGCTGTGTGACACGTCTCCAGAGGAAATATGTGTATGTGGACTTCCAGTCTTGGAAACCAAGCATGGATCTTCCCAGAACCCTTAATCCGTTCTACCCTACACACCTCCAATTCTTTATTCCACCTTAATCCCCCTTATGTTACACACAGAGACTCTACACACCAGTCCAGTGGAGGGTACAGGCATAGCGAGGACATAAGGATGGGAGCATGACACGTCCCCAGAGGTTAGGTGTGTATGTGGGCCTCTAGTCTTGCAAACCAAGCATGGATTTTCCCAGGATACTTCATCCTTCCTCTCCTACACACCTCCATCCTTTACATCCGTTGCTGTGGTCTCTACAGGGGAGGGTGGATTTACTTAGGAGAGGCACTGGCAAGCAATGCAGATCTGTTTAGTTGACCGAGTAAGGGACCAGGGAGTTAGAAGGTGTCAGCAACACATTCCGCATAATTTGTTCTAACAACATCTTCAAGGCAATTTTGAAACAAATAAAAGAATCCTAAAGGAATGCATTATTTGAATGGTATGCTAAATAACTGCCCAAAGGCTTAATGTTGAATGGGTACCACTCGAAATAAAAGGAAGTGCCCAGTGGTGGCCAGAAGGCTCTGGTGTGGTCACTCGCGCCTCTGAGTAGCCTGCAGGAAGCCTGAAAGTGGGGATGGACCTCCTGGGCATTGCAGGCCCCAGAGCAGGCACTGCAATGTGGCACCTTTCCGGAGTGAACTTGAGGAGTGGATGTGAGTGCGTGACAGCTCGGCCACACCTCCGGTTCACCGAGTGGGTGGCTGACAGCTTCAAATCTCCCATCTGGCATTATCTGGGGACTGGGCCAGTGCAGAAAAGGCCCCATTGCTGTTTAATGTATGGAGAACATTTACCAGTCACTTATGTACACCATCCTAGGCCATCATATGGGAGGCACGTGTGGCTAGTGTGGCCTCAGCCTTCCCTTCACATTAAACACTCTAGCTCAATTTTAAATTGCTTTTAAATAAAAAAAACTCTTCCTGATCAATGCTCAGCAAACTGACTGAGCCACGTTTATTCTAGTTTTATGATGTCATGAAAGGAAGGAGCCCTCTTGCAGCCTGGCCCTGCATGTGAAAGTAACAGGCTGCTAAAAAAGAAAACGGCCAAAAACACCTGCACACCAAGGTAAACAGAATTCAATAGAGAATAATATCTACGTTAATTAGATTTGTGTCTAGATTCTAGGTGCAGGGGAGAAAAACTCAGCATTGGTGCCTAGGCTTGATATATATGAGAAACAAAGAGATCCAAATTATGGAAAACTGCATCCCCTGCACACTTTCTAAAAGGCAGAAGCCTAAAGGGTATTATGTAGAATTTCAAAAGAAACTCAATTCAAGTATCCAATTGTTGTAGTGAATGATTAAAAATAACCAAAAAATGGCAGTGTCAATAACCAAAATGGCACTTTCAATAATTCGCCTATACAAATTCAATGACTCCTTTTTGTTAAAAGAAACATTTTTTTCTTTTTATTTGTTTTTGGTCGGCCCAACGCGTTTCGAGTTTGAAACACTCTTCATCAGGGGCAGCAAATTCAACATGTTTCCCATTTATCTACAAAAAAGGAAATGATTCAACATATATATGAGATTTCATTGTGCAAAACAAAAGAATATTTCTATATTGTTTATAACAAAACTTAATATTCAAAGAAAGTAAATGAGTCTCAAAGACATCCTGTCTCAAATACACATTAGATCCTAATTCTGCATAACCACATGTGTTGAACATGACTATAGACTGTTCGGGCTTCCTGCTGTGGTATTCCCCAAACATATGGTCCAACGTTATTCTTAATCATCCTATTGGGAGAGGGCACTCACTGAGCCTTCACTCTCTCAGTACCTTTGTAACCGGTCTCCATTCGGAGCAGGCACTCACTCTCTCAGTACCTTTGTAACTGGTCTCCATTCGGAGCGGGCACTCACTCTCTCAGTACCTTTGTAAATGGTCTCCATTCGGAGCAGGCACTCGCAGCTTCTCCAGGTGCGTGACTCTGAGCCTTCACTCTCTCAGTACCTTTGTAGCCGGTCTCCATTCGGAGTGGGCACTCACAGCGTTTCCATATGCGTGACTCTGAGCCTTCACTCTCTCAGTACCTTTGTAACTGGTCTCCATGCGGAGTTGGCCCTCACAACTTTTCCAGATGCGTGACTCT
Organism: Ambystoma mexicanum; assembly: GCF_040938575.1. NCBI lineage: Eukaryota > Metazoa > Chordata > Amphibia > Caudata > Ambystomatidae > Ambystoma > Ambystoma mexicanum. The sequence goes on along the minus strand of NC_090931.1, from coordinate 74,396,288 downwards.
GAGCCATCACTTTCTCATTACATTTGTAACAGGTCTCCATTCGGAGCTGGCACTCACTGAGCCTTCACTCTCTCAGTACCTTTGTAACTGGTTTCCCTGCGGAGCGGGAACTCACAGCTTTTCCAGAGGCGTGACTCTGAGCCATCACTTTCTCATTACATTTGTAACTGGTCTCCATTCGTAGCTGGCACTCACTGAGCCTTCACTCTCTCAGTAACTTTGTAACTGGTTTCCATGCGGAGCGGGAACTCACTGAGCCTTCACTCTCTCAGTACCTTTGTAACTGGTTTCCCTGCAGAGCAGGAACTCACAGCTTTTCCAGATGCGTGACTCTGAGCCTTCACTCTCTCATTACCTTTGTAACTGGTCTCCATTCGGAGCGGGCACTCACAGCTTTTCCAGATGCATGACTCTGAGCCATCACTTTCTCATTAGATTTGTAACTGGTCTCCATTCGGAGCTGGCACTCACTGAGCCTTCACTCTCTCAGTACCTTTGTAACTGGTTTCCCTGCAGAGCGGGAACTCACAGCTTTTCCAGATGCGTGACTCCGAGCCATCACTTTCTCATTACATTTGTAACTAGTCTCCATTCGGAGCTGGCACTCACTGAGCCTTCACTCTCTCAGTAACTTTGTAACTGGTTTCCATGCGGAGTAGGAACTCGCAGCTTTTCCAGATGTGTGACTCTGTGCCTTCACTCTCTCAGTACCTTTGTAACTGGTCTCCATTCGGAGCAGGCACTCACAGCTTTTCCATATGCGTGACTCTGGGCCTTCACTCTCTCAGTACCGTTGTAACTGGTCTCCATTCAGAGCGGGCACACACAGCTTTTGCAGATCCGTGACTCTGGACCTTCACGCTCTCAGTACCTTTGTAACTGGTCTACATTCGGAGCAGGCACTTAAAGCTTTTCCAGACGCGTGACTCTGAGGCTTCACTCTCTCAGTACCTTTGTAACTAGTCTCCATTCAGAGCGGGCACTCCCAGCTTTTCCAGATGCGTGACTCTGAGCCTTCACTCTCTCATTACCTTTGTAACTGGTCTCCATTCTGAGCGGGCACTCACAGCTTTTCCAGATGCATGAATCTGGGCCTTCACTCTCTCAGTACCTTTGTAACTGGTCTCCATTCGGAGCGGGCAATCACAGCTTTTCCATATGCGTGACTCTGGGCCTTCACTCTCTCAGTACCTTTGTAACTGGTCTCTATTCGGAGCGGGCACTCACAGCTTTTCCAGATGCGTGACTCTGAGCCTTCACTCTCTCATTACCTTTGTAACTGGTCTCCATTCTGAGCGGGCACTCACAGCTTTTCCAGACGCGTGACTCTGAGGCTTCACTCTCTCAGTACCTTTGTAACTAGTCTCCATTCAGAGCGGGCACTCACAGCTTTTCCAGATGCGTGACTCTGAGCCTTCACTCTCTCATTACCTTTGTAACTGGTCTCCATTCTGAGCGGGCACTCACAGCTTTTCCAGATGCATGACTCTGGGCCTTCACTCTCTGAGTACCTTTGTAACTCCGTTCGGACTGGGCGCTCACACTTCCAGTTTCCTTTCAAAAATGTAATTCATGGGCACGAGATCTTCAAAATCTATCTTTTCTAGAGGCGCAGAGCAAAACACGAGTGTGACATCATCATCGCCCGACGGCCTCTGAGGTTGCCAACTCTTATCAGTTTCTGGAGAAGGCTCTGCCTGGGCGCATCGACGCTCCTTTGAAATAGTTCCTTTTTACTAGGAATACAATTTTCTCTGGTGACATTTCCTTTCTATATTGTAAATGGCATATGTCCTACTTGGCATCAGCTTGTGCCCGTTGGCAGCCATTTCATCCACAGCTGCAAGTGTAAGCAAGTGCAGCTTAAAACATGGCCCAATCTCTTCTTGGCCTCCAGCATGGAACCTGCACGTCCTGGAGAGTGATGAAAGCACTAGCGGGTTGGGCATCAGTACCACCCCCAGACTATTCACTTATGTGTATATCCTTAGCCTGCAATGGCCACCAGGGGGTGGGACGTTGCACAGAGCCTGTTACTCCCCTAGTTTCTCTGTATTATGTTGGCACCAGCGGGAGGGACCCTACACAGTGCCCGTTACTCCCTTAGGTTTTTTGTACTTTGTTTATGCCAATGGGAGTGACCCTACACAGTGCCTGTCACTCCCTTAGGCTATCTGTACTCTGTTGATGCCGGTGGGAGGGACCCTACACAGTGCCTGTTACTCCCTTAGGTTCTCGGTACTCTGTTGGTACCAGGGGTTGGGATCCTACACAGTGCATGTTACTTCCTTATGTGTTCTGTACTCTGTTGATGCCAGTGGGAGGGACCCTACACAGTGCCTGTTACTCCCTTAAGTTCGCAGAACTCTGTTGGATCCAGGGGTAGGGACCCTACACAGTGTCTTTTACTCCCTTCTGTTTTCTGTACTCTTTTGATGCCAGTGGGAGGTACCTTACACAGTGCCTGTTATCACCTTTAGTTCTCTGTACTCTGTTGACGCAAGGGTGAGGGACCCTGCACAGTGCATATTACTCCCTTAGCTTTTCTTAGGTTCTCGGTACTCTGTTGGTACCAGGGGTTGGGATCCTACACAGTGCATGTTACTTCCTTATGTGTTCTGTACTCTGTTGAGCCAGTGGGAGGGACCCTACACAGTGCCTGTTACTCCCTTAGGTTCGCTGTACTCTGTGCCAGGGTGAGGGACCCTACACAGTGCCTGTTACTCCCTTAAGTTTTCTGTACTCTTTTGATGCCAGTGGGAGGTACCTTACACAGTGCCTGTTATTTCGTTGGGTTCTCAGTACTCTGTTGACGCAAGGGTGAGGGACCCTGCACAGTGCATATTACTCCCTTAGGTTTTCTGTACTCTTTTGATACCAGTGGTAGGGACCCTACACAGTGCCTGTTACTCCCTTAGGTTCGATGTACTCTATTGATGCCAGTGGGAGGGACCCTACACAGTGCTTCTTACTCTCTTAGGTCCTCTGTACTCTGTTGATGCCAGTGGGAGGGACCCTACACAGTGCTTCTTACTCTCTTAGGTCCTCTGTACTCTGTTGATGCCAGTGGGAGGGACCATACACGGTGCTTCTTACTCCCTTAGGTCCTCTGTACTCTGTTGATGCCAGGGTGAGGGACCCTACACAGTGCTTCTTACTCCCTTATGTCCTCTGTACTCTGTTGATGCCAGGGCGAGGGACCCTACACAGTGCTTCTTACTCCCTTAGGTCCTCTGTATTCTGTTGATGCCAGGGCGATGGACCCTACACAGTGCTTCTTACTCCCTTAGGTCCTGTGTACTCTGTTGATGCCAGGGTGAGAGACCCTACACAGTGCTTCTTACTCCCTTAGGTCCTCTGTACTCTGTTGATGCCAGGGTGATGGACCCTACACAGTGCTTCTTACTCCCTTAGGTCCTCTGTACTCTGTTGATGCCAGGGTGATGGACCCTACACAGTGCTTCTTACTCCCTTAGGTCCTCTGTACTCTGTTGATGCCAGGGTGAGGGACCCTACACAGTGCTCCTCACTCCCTTAGGTTCTCTGCATGGCACTCTAATCCTGATGGTAGAGTAGACTTATTGTGAGTTGCCACATTATCTGCACCTGGCTGCCATGGTGAACTCATCCAGCATAGGCAGACCTCAATCTTTTTGCTTTATATACCATGTTCATAGCAGGTACTTCCAAGCTGCACCCATTAACAAAGCAGCAAAGCTGCCTCGCATGTTCCCTCTCTCCCCACCATCCTAACCTACTGCCTTCTCTTTCATATCCGCCAGAGTGCCTGCAGGGCATGCACATGGCAGTGGCACCAGCATAGTAACATAACATAGCATAGCAAGTCATGCACACACATGCAAAGTATCAGGTTCATGAAACCACATGAACTGTTCATATCAGCATGAAGACCCAACACACAATGATTCCTCGCATGTGTTCCTTTACTCCCAGGCAAGTCATTGCCGCGGGCCATGTATATGGAACATGACGAGCCTGAGGTGTTCTGGGCTGCTGCGGGGTCTCACTAATTGTTGATTGTCCACCAACAGTGTCAATGTGGCATGGTTCCTGCACACTGTGGTACATTAGTGGGTGACTTCTGTTTTGGACAACCGCCACATCTCAGGGTCTTCCTGATATGTACAGAGTGGCCGTGTTGCCCCCCCCCTCACCCCCTCCCTCTAACACCGCAATATCTCTCTTGGCCGTCACAAGACCTGTGCTTGCCATGAGCGTGAACTATCCAGCCTTCCATGGTGGCTTAAAAGGCCAGCAGAGGCAGGTACACCGCTTGGCACGTTGCCAACCAGGGGGATTGGCCCAGAATGTCTGATGCTAGCCCCGAATAGTAAACCTGTGAACTACGCAGGAGGACATCACAGAGAGTTTGTGACTTCTGATGGCTGGTACTCTCTAATACCTTACAGCACCCGCCTCCACGCTGATGCAGGACTGCACAGTATTCCACATTGAGCAAACACAATCCTACAGATTGCACACGCAGCATGCTTCTGACTCTGAAAGAGCAACAGTAGCCTCATCGAGGGTGCTTTCTCTAAGGGCGTGGCCCCCAGTAGGACGCCTTGCGGGCATTAATAGTCCAATGTGACATGCTTTCTTCCGTAGGCCCTAATCTCATGCCCACAGAGGGCACTGATAAAGACTGGGCATACAGGACAGGGCAAGGTAGCCCAGTGCAGACTGCTCTTCCATTTAATAAAGCATTTCTACGACTTTAGTCATACACTCCTGCCATTGTATTGTGGGAGTCAATAGGTCTTTGAAATAAAATGCACCTATAGAGTAAGGCACCAGAGTAAACTTAGCAACGGTGCCATGTAAATGGCATTGGTGCAACTTCGAGCTCTCAGAAACATAGCATAACATAACATATCAGAAAACTGCCACGTGGTTTATAATTAGCAGGACGGCAGCTGCACTGGTCAATCGGCGCCTTGATATGAGAACAGAGTGAGCAAAATTGATCAGGCCAGCCTGGTGCCTGCGTGTGACGCATGTTTATTTATTAATTTTTGTATTTGTATAGCGCGCTACGCCCTGAGGAATCAAGGCGCTATTACGTGGCAGTTACTTGATGAACACATAGACCAAGGTGAGCAGATATCATTGATAATTTGATTTACATATTGCATACATCAGTTGGGTGTCCCATTGCACAAGACAGTTGTAACAAGTAATTTCAATTTCACAATGCACAGAACATCTTGGATTAAGTGAACAGCAATGTTTTTAGTGCTTTTTGGATAGTCCAGTAAGAGTGTTCAGCTCGTTAGATAAGTAGGAGAAGGTTCCAGTGTTTGGTACATGGTCTAGGCGCTTGAAGGAGTAGCGAGACATCAAGAAGTAAGCAATGCAGCAGTCTAGCTATAAGAGGACTTGCAGCTTAACCACACTCTGTGCAGAGTGAAGGACGAGGAGGACAGAGAGGCGATGGAGGCCGTGAAGGAGGCGTGCCGTACTTAACATGTAATGCCCTGGCTAGTCAGGACTGCTTGAAGCCTGCCCACCCCCTATCTGACACATCGCCTAGGAAAGCCCCCCAAGTGAGTCCTTTTTCCAATGAGTGCGTTAATTGAGGGCGCACTCCGACTTCCTGTAGGGACATCTTTTGTGACGTCAGTTGCATTTCCAACCCCTGTGGCAAATGCCCCCCAATGGGCTGGCAGCCCTCAGAAGGTCCAGGCCTGCTCACTGTGGTGTATTGTGGAGGGAAATCACGGAAGGGTGGTGCAGCCCGCTTCCCTGAGTTGAAGGATATTGGGCGGCTCATGGCAGAGCCGGTGGAAGAGTTTCTCCCCTCTTAGGCCAACCAAGTTTAGTGGCATTTTGCCACATACTCCTCTGTGGGCCAAATGTCATTATTGTATAGGCAACTAGCGCCTGTCACAATGCAGAAGGCCTTTAAACACTTCCCCGTAGATCTTGCAAGCTGCGTCCTTTAATAGCAAATACATACAATGTCTGTAGTTACACACTATGCTGAGAGAAAAAGAAACTCTTTAAACCAATGAAATAACTGACATTATTTTTGGAAACGCGACAGCAGGTGAGCTGATCATGAGTGGCCGCCCCCTCAGGGGTCCACGCCACTCATTACCTTTGTAGAATTGATTTTCACGCAGAGGCCTGGTTATCCTTCTATGTGCCCATTGCCCTTCCTTGCTCTGATGGCTCGGCACCACGTCAGGCTGGAGATGCCTCACTCGCCTTTATTTCAGCAGCTGGAGATCACCACCCACACCTCAATGCCACTTCTGCCTCTATCAACGCTGGCCAAGGCATGGGCCGAGGGGCAGTGGTGGGGAGAGCTGCCTTAACCACATTTCACAGCTGAGAGTTCACCCTGTGAATGCTGAGTGGCGCCTGCACACCCAGCGTTCAAGCGCTTGCAAACCAGCAAACCGGATGTGGCACATGCAGTCCTCCTGGTAGCTAGAGGGGGCATAAATAAAACAGGCGGCAGATGCCCGCCCCAGCTGGCAGGGGGACTGTGCTGCCACAGGACGGGGAAGGAGCAGTGATCTGTCCTGATGCTGTGCGTTATAGGGCAACTCCGGTGCTGTGTAGACCCGATCTGCACGAGAACATCCGATGGTGAAGCTCAACTGCATCAGAAAGCACACAACACACATCTCAACTCTCTGCTCTTCACACATGTGCGATTCAAAGCCCCTCTATACCTGTCAACAAGGTTGTTTTGACTTTTTCTTTTTTTTTAAAGCAGGTCTACTTCTGCAAGGCGAGAATAGGCTTAAAAGTGGGAGGGCCATATTGGGCCGCAAAGCCATGACTGGTCGACGGCATTGAGCACCATCGCAATGATTTAATTATTTATTTGGATTTTTAAAGCGCTCACATATCCTGATGGCATCGAGGCGATGTTACAGGAATTGTTTTTTAGTTGCGTTCATTTGTTTTGGTCTTAGTTGCGTATTTATAACGCGCTTAAAAACCTAGAGGTTTCTAAGCGCAGACCCAGGGATCAAACCTGTGTTGCTTCATGTCGTCTTGTTTCCAAGGCGAACACGTTGCCGCTGAGCTACCCTCCCGGACTATTTAGGATTTATGGTGCATTAGTAGAAAAGGTGCATTTCAGTTTCAAGACACCTTCTATCTCTTGCACTTAGCCTATGATGTCTTACTGCTTCCATGCTCCACTATGTAATTCACCTCTCACGCTTCCTTTTCTGTAACCTGAAGCACTTACTGTAACCGTATCCTTAATTTAAAGCGCCTAGATACCTCTGGGTTTTGTGCTCTATATAAGTGTCAAAATGAAATAAATAAAATAACATGACATTGCTTATAGGTCCGTGCCCCCACGGGGGTTCAGAGTGCAAGGGTGAAAAGAAGGTTCCCCCGGGGTTTCCTGAAACTCGTGACAAGGGGGAACACGCCCCTTATTACCCGCACCACACCAATTTAAGAGGTATATAGATGCTAAAGGGCCCTTAGGATGTCTATTCACACACCCCAAAGAAGTCAATTGCAGCGCACACCTCCACTAGAAGCGTAGTCTTTCTTTCTGCCTGAGGGACATCACCAAATGATGGCACCGGGATGGGAAACCCACTTGCTTTTGGGTGGTAGTTTCTTCCCTTAAGAGGCATTTCACCATAACCATATATGTATAAAATATGCAGTGTACAGCACGGCATTCCCTGATAGGCAGCCCTGTGCCCACTGTGCTATTGGTAAAATGTGTAATTGTGATAATGGGATGGCAGCTTTAGAGGTGTCTTAATATTGATGGGCACATTTTCCGATTTTATGGAATGTTTATAGTAAAGGCACACCTCTTTCCACCCCCTCCTACTTCTGTCAGTAAAGGGCGGAGAGGTGGCCAATGAGACAGTCATTTGCACAATTGCATTTTGCACTCCTTAACCTTTCCTGTCCCCCCCCCAATGTGCAACTCACACCTCCCATCCTTTTACTTGCCCCTTTAACTCGAATGCCCTCCCCGGGGAAATTGAAGGCTCCGCACCAGTGGAAGATCAGACTTAAGCTCCACTTATTAGCCAGAAAAAGGGCATCTCCCACCCCTCACTGCCCCCACGCTTCACCTCCTGGAAAGGTGACATACTGGTGTCCCAAATGTAAATATACCTATTGGTCAGGTCCTGTGACACTAGGCCCCCATTTCTTCATCTTGTTTATATCTGTGTTTTAGTCTCTGCCCCACCCTTCTGTCTCAAGGTACTGCCCTGCCACATAAAAAGGTCTGATCTCACCCAGACATCCACTCTCTATTATATCTGGGCACTGCCTGTGTCCTCTGTGTTGCTTCACGTGTGTGCCATTTATTTTCAAACTGAGAATTCCAATTGTTCTGTGAAAACACAAACACAATTACAATAACCTTAGAACATTAGGATTGTGGCTGCAGGATTGCAGACTTGGTGGTCTACCAGTCAACCACTGCATGACCACATCTCCTCGTGACGGAGGGGATGTGGATGGGGCATGATGTGGGCAGGGGGCATCCAATTGAGGTTCCAGCAAAGGGTACACGACAGAGGAGCCCCTCAGGCTCTGCCTCTTCCCTGCATACACAAATACTCCCCAGGCACCCGGTGCCAGTCACTTTGCCGACTGCAAGGAAAACTGGGAAGAAAATTAGAAGGATGGAGGCACTCTTGTTTGGGTGTGTTTTTTTCCCTCAAAAAATTGCAGTTTTCTGGAAACAATTAGCATGTCATGGAGTCTGGGGAATTTCCTGTCAAAGCGAGTGAGCTGCGTGATGCATTATCCCATCCCGCTGCCCAGCCACCGCGAGACAGTCGCGCGCTGTGATTGACACGCAGGCTCAGTGGGTAAGAGCACAATTAGAGGAGATGGCTGCGGACTTGTCATCTCTGGTTCAGGGGCTTTGATCAGTGCCCCTCCGCCCAGTCCCCAGTCCCCTTGCGCGGACTCTTCTAATGTAGCCCGCTGCTTCCCTTATTTGCTGCCACACCAATGCTGGGGTTGGCACATTGCCCATCAGTGGGACCCATGCTAGAGGATCATACCCCAAAATTCGAATGTGGAACTGTTAAGAATTCGACCATCCATGTGGTTGGTGTGTTTTAATATAAAATTGAATGAAAATGTGTAGGACTAATCTACACACATTTTCGTATGCTCACAGTATGACAAATGGATGGACCCGTGTACTCTTGGTGGACACAACCTACAGGCACAGTACACCCCTGTCATATTCAGTTGGAATGTGACAGCCAGGAGAGCAACATGTCATCTCCAGGAAAGGGAGGACCAACTGTCTCCCTGCCATGGTCAGCCTGATTAACTTACAAAGGCTCCATCGAACAGCCTTGCTCTTTTGTTAGGCCCTGCAGCCAGTGGCAGTGATTAACATACCACTAAAGGATACTTCAAACAGGACAACATGGGGAATGGCTGAAGAGGTTAACAAAGGAGACAGGCAACCTAACAACTTGTAATATGTAACTGTGTCAACCTGCAGCCAGCTCCTGCCTCAGTATCAATGACAGGGAACTGTTATGTCTGGAACTGTTGTTTATATTAGGGCACCCTGCTAGGGGGAACCCATTCATAAGGTATCAGAATGTGGTTTTCAGGAACCAGAGAATCTGGTCTCACTGTAGCTTCAAGGGAGACCAGCTGCTTTAGCAGTGGCTACACAGGGATGACCATTAACCAGAGAGACTCTTTGAACACAATGCACAGGAAGATGGGTTGGACTTAGTAGCACAAGGGAGTAAGCCCAGAGCACTTTCTGTTGAGAGAAGGGTTCAGCCATTTTAGTTCTGGGGCACACCTTATTCCTGTTTTCACCCCTTTACCTTTCCTATTGCAAAACACACTGGTTTTGACTGCATGTATACAGGAGATTGTTGGTAGGGACCCCAGGATTGGTTCATTAAGGCAGGCTTAGCCTACACCAATCACTGTGGCTGACTTGGCGTTAAAAGAGGGCTGAGCCCCTCTTCACTTGAAGTAAGAAAGAACAACTCAATCTTTAATCCTGGCAGAAGGAACAGTCTGCCTTACATCTTCCACCAATGAAGGAAGGCCTGGACCTCCAAGAGAGAAGCAAGATCCTTTCCCTAACCTTCTCCCAAGGAACACAGGGAGATAACGAACTCAGGGGAACCTCCAGCCAATCTTGAACCAGTACCCAGTTTGGAGAATCCTGCAGATCCCCCATGAAAACCCTGCCTAAAGTCTCCTCCTAGAGGGGCAGGAGATGGCAGACACTTCCTGATCCCAATCCTGGGGGTGGTGTACCGTGGGAAGATCATCAGGGTGTATACATGGCCCCAGGGTTGTGGGGTGAGTTTACAGGGTGAGACACAGTATTTTTTCTTAAATAGCAATACTCTTACCACAGATTTAGAGGAGGAATTAGCGTATTGCCATTTTGATATATCTCGGCCTCCTACTAAGGTTGGAAAGGTACATTCTAAAGAAGTGACTCAATCTAGTGTTGAACCCAAAGAACAATTCTTTTACATCTCTAAATCCCCATATCCTCCACAATGCCAAAGGTTTGCCAAAAGGAACAGCAAATATGTGTCTATTCCAGTTCAACATTATGGGCCTCATTACACGGATGGTAAAATACCGGTACCGGTAAATCCTTACCGCCTTACTACGAGGTCCCTTTGCGGGTTGGGGGATTTAACGCCTACTTTTTGCAGGCATTAAAATCCAACCCGCTAAGGGACCTCGGAGCTAATTACGGCACCGCAAAATTGCGGTGCCGTAATTAGCGCCTTCCCCATTCCCATAGAGCCCTTTGGGGCAGAAATGGGAATGGGGAAGGGCAATGGTGGAAGGGGGATTTACCGCCCCTCCAACCTTGGAATGGGGCGGTGAATCCCCTTTACGCCAAGGCGGTGCCAGAATTTTACCGGCATGAGCCATGGCGCTAATAGCACCATGGCTCACCGCCTACCGTGTAATGAGGCCCTATAACTCCTCTTACAATAATATAAAGTGAGGAAACCCCGTCTTTAAACCTTTTAAAGAAATAGGAAAAACGGAATCTTTCTAAGGTGGTCTGCATGTCCCAGAATCCCCCAGGGACTGTAATGAAGAGGAGGGCTGAGGAGGCATGCAGGAGTCCAAGATAGGCAGGCAGGCCTAATATCTTTTCACAAGGTCAAGTAACTAGCCCTAAGGGCCTGTGCCTGAAGCCAATTAACCCACCTAAGGGGCATAAAATGCTGCAGCGGGAAGGAGCAGTAGAGAGAAGCTGGGACAGGAGCTGGAAGGTTGGCAGAAGCAGAAGAAGCAGAGCACGAGGCTGGCAGTTCACAAGGAAGTGTGACCACAGAAGGGACGCTGGAGCAGAGGAAGAGCATATTTCACCTGCAGGCTCTGAGTTGGTCCTGTGCTCACAAACCTTGTTTGGTTGTGGCAGAATTGGAAGAAACAGGCAGTCTTTCCAGGTGTGCCGAATCGCTGTGAATGCAGTGCTGAGGTCGTTTATCCACCCAAGGCCTGTGTGCAGAAGCAAGCCAAACAGATTGGAAACACAAGCAAATTATAAACCTCCTTGTCCAATTTTGGTAATGTGGATGGAACGGCAGGCTTATCTCCGCAAGGTCGTGGATTGTTGGTCAGTTGCAACACAGCGATCTTACAATTATTACCCAATTAGAATAATAATAACCTATTTAAATAAACATATTAGAACTTGACTGATGATACACTGACAGTTTATGTATGTTTTATATGTGTCCTGTGATATTTAGTGTACCGTTTCCTACGTCTAAATGTGGTGCCCAGATACCTGCAGGCTTATGGTGTGGTACAAACAAATAAATAAATCAATCAATGATGAAAGGGACTGTCCAGTCAAGGATGCACAAGTAATCATGAAATGCACCCGTGAGCTCATAACTTGTACCCAAAGAAGTGTTGAGTATCGCCCCAATCCTTTCTTAAAATCCACATTTTTAATCCAATTCGGTCCATAGTATTGATGGCTCGAATTGGGTCATATTGATTTGAGCCAAATCAGATATTTGCCAACTCAGCTTTATTCCACTTGCAAGCCATTTCCACGGAGACTCAAATGACTCGAGCTGATTCAAAACTTTTCTTTAAAAGGTTGAACCAGCATTCGAGTTGTGAACTTGAGGCTCACCCATCACTAGACATTTCCTAACAGGTATCTGCTAAATGCAGGACATTCTTCATAGAACAATCAAGAAGCCTTTGTTCATGTATTTGAATTAAAGTTTAGAGTCTAGCACAGTGGCTGAGGAGTCCTGCTGCTGATAATCACGTGTATTCAATGCATTGCATGCATCACTTAGCTCGAGCATGCGCTGCGTGACGATAAGAACATTGTTTCGAAGGGAGTACAGCTTCCAGATACAACCCCTTTGCACTCCCCCCAAATGTCAAATGTGACAAATCAACTTCCAGAGCACCAGTGGTGCAGGGATGAATATCGGTTTCCTGACCATCAATCAGCCCCACACCTCTAGCACACCAGAAGGGATCCGAAAAGATTGGAAACACAAGCGAATTATAAACCTCTGTGTCCAATGTTGGTAACGTGAACAGAACGGCAGGCTTATCTCTAAAAGGTCCTGGATCGTTGATTAGTTGCAAAACTGTGAAAATAAAATTGTTACCTAATGATAAAAGGGACTGTCCACTCAAGGTTGTATAAAAATATCTACTTTATTATTATCTCAACAGAGGCTATAACAACACTACACAATACAACCCACCCTGCAATAAAATGCAGAGGACAGACAGTTTCAAAGAAGGAAAAGGGATGCACTCTGGACATTGACAGGAAGGCATTTGGTACAGTAATTAATAGCAATAGTTCAAGGATACTTGGTTTCAACACAAAGGGAACAATGGGTCCTAAACAGTCAGTAGGGGCCTTTGGAGAAGGAGCAGTGGGACAGAACCACAATGTACCTTGTGCTTGTAGAAGTTCTTGGTGCACGACAGTGTCGAGCTGGTTTCAGGGAACTTTGTAGCTTCTGCGACAAAGTTCAAGATGGGAGACAGCTGTAGGTAAAAGGCAGCAGGCAGTTCTGCAAGTGTGGCTCGACAGACGGCTGCTGGCTGGCTTACAAAGTGGCTTGGGTTCTGGAATCGTTGTCTCAGTGCTGGTTAGTGGGTCTGATGTACTGGTCGATGCGTCTCAGATTACGTAAGTGAATGCGGCGTGACAACAATCATCGTGCAGTCGGTCACAGCTCGAGGTGCTCGACTAGCTCGAAAATATCCTTTATGGCAGACGCTTCTTCACTGGGCTTGGGTTGTCCTTTTAGCCGGACGGCCCAAAGCTGAGGAGAGTGTTTGCAGGCAACAGCTTTGTCCTTTGTTCAGAGACTCTCTGGAACTTCCCACCTAGGAAGCGTGCCACAGCAGGGCAAGCTGTGTGCTGGGTAGGTATTGGTTGTGGACCTACTGGATGGGTCCTCTGAGTCGGGTGTCTCCCTCTGTTCCCTGGGAGTTGTTTAGATGTTTAGGGGTGGGATCTTGCTTCCCTCTTGGAAATCCTGCCCTTCCTTCATTGGCGGAAGCTGTAAGGTAGACTGTACCTTCAGCCAGGGTCCAACGCTGAGTTCGTCTTTCCTGTTTCTGGTGAAACCTTCAGATGATCTGCTAAGTGAGGGGTTCAGCCCTCTTTTAAAGCCAAATGGGCCCCAGTGATTGGTTCAAGCTAAGCCTACCTTAAGGAACCAATCTAGTGTCCCCACCAACAATCTTGAGTTATGCGTGAGGTTAGGACCAGAGTGTTTTGCAACAGGAAAGGTAAGAGGTTACAACATGTACTCCTAAGTCCCACCCATCTTCCTGTCTGTTGTAGATCAAAGTGTCTCTCTGGTTAACTGAGCTCCCTGTGGCTCTTGATCAAAGCTCAGGTCTCCCTTGTAGTTTGTGGTGAGAACAGATTTTTGTCTCCCTCGAATCACATACTTCGTCCCTCTGAAAGGGGTCAGCTCTGCAGGGGTTGCCTACGGTAAATAGTGGACCCAGACATGCCATTCACTGTCCTTCATACAGAGAGGTGGGAGCTAGCTTCAAGGTGACACATTGGATATGAAAGAGGTGTTAATTTTCCTGCTCTTTGTTAGGTTCTGTGACCAGGCCTATTCACAGGCCTGCTTCAATTAACTCTCATCAGTATGAGCTGCCGCCACACAGAACTAAGATAACAGAACAGGGCATTCCTCTTCCTAAAAAATCATCAAGAAAAGCCCAGGCGAGCCCACAATCCTTGTGCGGGTGGTCGAATCCCTCACAGTCCCTATTCTATGTCTAGGTAAAGCTTGCTAGGCTGCTACTCGGCCCTTGTTGCAGAAACTTAGCACTGATGCAAGTCATATTGTACTTACTATTGGCACTGGGGCAAAGGCTACATAGATACAATAACACATGTATTGAATGCATTTTTGCACCAGGGCACTATTTGTCCACTCTGCTGACACCACTGCTATTGGTACTCGTGCCAACTTTGCCCGATGTAAAAATGCATTGAGAGAATACGCTTTGTGCACCATGGCAATCTTTGCCCTCGTGCTAACAGGTTCAAAAGTGCACGTTCACAGGTGCACGACGTGTGTTATGATCCCCTGAGATACACGTGTCCTTTGCCTGCGAGAGGTACTTGCATTGCAGCTGCTGAACCCCAGTGGTTGCGTTACCTGAGGTACCTTGATGAAGAGTTCCTAACAATTGTGCACACACTGGGCTGTGCAAATGCAAACATATGGGAAATATGCAAATCTCCACAACTCCACACAACACAATTAGGCAAATGCATAAGCAAAGGCCATTTTGTAGTGTTACTGGGATTTAAACCACGGAACGCTATTAAACAAATATACAAAAATATACACATTTCCCCCTGTGCAATATGCCATGAATATATGTGGAGTTGAGATGGTTGTGTCTGATGTATTTTGTATTGTGTTTTGCGTTTCCGTGTGTTTATGTTTTTTATGCAAGTCTGGATGTGCGTTTGTCTGTCTGTGTGTGTCTGTGTGGCTGTGTGTGTTTGGGAGCAAGTGTGTTTAATTACTTGCATGATCAAAGTTGATATTTCTTTAATCGGTATGTGAGAAGGAAACAATTCAACCTACTAAGTTGCGATGTCACTCAATCTGTTTCGAGGGCTTGCAATGTGTCACCCCTCACCGACCACAAATAACAAAACAGAATAAAGGATCATTATAGGCGAGGACTTCTTGTCTTGTCGAGTGTTGCACTCCACTCATCCAGGTCTACAGTTCTCCCTCTTTTTTTCAGAATTCACTGTTCTTAGAAATTGGAGGCTACGAACGCATTGAACGTGTGATTCAGCTTTTCAACAGGAGGAGTTAATGACCGTGGTCGTTAAGGTCCTTAGCAGCGGCATGGCTTCCCAGAATTCCTTGCAGAAGAGCTCTGACACACTTGAGCATGGCTAGGGCACTGCAGTGCATTCTTCACCAAGTGAAACTTGGGGTTCACAAATGCACCGAGAGCTTGGGAAGGGTTCTCTGGAAAAACCCGCTATTGCAATCAATGTTTTCATGTTCACTGATCGAGAAGTGGCAATGAGCAGACTGGCGCCCCCCAGAATATTCCAGCTCTTAATTGGCATATCTGCTGGGTCCCCAATCATTATTAAGGACGTGTCCCATGCTTGCAATGTCACCAAATATGTCCCTTGACCTCCTTCAGTTCATTCTTGCTGAGTGAGTGATGAAGAGAGATTAGGCCTCTTCAGCACCACAGCAGGACCTTTCAATACTTTAAGAAGTTCTTGGCTAACCTTAACTTTATTAGATGTCATGAAAAGACTTTGTAAAAACCAACCTTTTCTCTGACAAACATCTTTACCACATTCCGCTATAAATATCAGGGTCGTTTGGAATCGCCAATTTGGCAAACAGTTTGTTGAATATATGCATTTTTGCCAGGATGGGAGAACGATTACCAACAACTTTGCTTCCCTATAGACTGCTTTTTTCTATCTTTGATCATTTATAAGCCAGCAGTGCCCGGATATATATCTATCAAATAAATGCCATGGGATTGGGGGAACTGATTTTAGGAAACTCGGAAGCTTGTGAATGTTCAGAAAATCATTGATTTGGTGGACCCGACATTTTCTGGTTTTTGGTTTGTAAAATGTGTTCCAAATAAGGGATCTCGTGTGGGATCAGCGAACAAGGTTGGAAGCCTAGAGCATCTTCCTACCCATTGCAATTTGGACGAGAGATTGTGTCTATTTCAGGCCTACAGGACTTTTTAATTTCCCACGAGATATCC
Organism: Ambystoma mexicanum; assembly: GCF_040938575.1. NCBI lineage: Eukaryota > Metazoa > Chordata > Amphibia > Caudata > Ambystomatidae > Ambystoma > Ambystoma mexicanum. The sequence goes on along the minus strand of NC_090931.1, from coordinate 74,379,998 downwards.
TTCTCATCAAATGATGAGTTGAATGAAGGTCAACCCAACAGAAGGCCACCTGACCGCTTGCTGCATTGCGCACCCAATGCACACATCACTGCTTCTTATGCAGGCCACACTCTGAATCTCAGGCCCACGACTGCTAGTTGCTGCTTTTAATAATGGTGTTATCCACAGTGAGCACAGTGGTACTCAGGAACCCCCTTTCAAATGATGATGGACTGGGTTTATCCTGTCTAGACTTTAATCTGTGGCCTCCAGGTTGCACATGAATCTCTGCAACATGCATGTCAACTCACTGAGCTATATTTTGAAAGAACCAAAGGGAAGGAGAAGTCAAACTGTTAAACAGGAGTAAGGGTGTGATATGCAAAAATATGCTTGCCCCTCGGCTGTGAACGAGCGTGGCCAAATAACCTGTTTTGTGAGATGGTTCAGAATGAGGAGGACCAACAGCCATGTTTTCGCTCACTGCATCTTTCACAGAGGAGAGCGCTGCTTGCTTGTCACGGTCAGTCTAGTCCCACAATGTTGGACCATCCTGCTCTGAACAAGAGTACCATCCCAAACTAGACACGTTTCAGCCTTGTTGGTTCTTTCACGTTGCTCTCTAAGCACAGGGAGCGACGGCTCTACCTCTGGATCATCCTTAGTAATTTAGGGTTTAACACCACGTTTTTCAAAATATGCAAAAATGTGGGAGTCCTTTGACAACCAAATAATCTGTTCTTTTGGATGATTCCAACTCAGGGTGGTCTACACACAGAATTGTCTCTTGCCAATTTAATAATATGCAACCTTTACATTACCGCCAAGCAATGTAGACACAACAGGAAACACGTGCCCAGGATAAAGCACACAAAAACAAAAATACACAGAGCCAAAAAAAGAACTTCTAAAAATGACCTTCTGAGCAGTGCAACATCACACAATATTAACTTCTCCAATTGCAAGGAACAATGACACAAACAAGCGCGCGAACGCGTTCTCATGTATGCCCTCAAACTGCAATATAATGGAATGCCTACCCCTGTCTTGTCTACTAACCCCCTCACCTCCCCTCATGGGTACTGTTTTCATCAACTGGGTACCTGCTCTAAAGCGACGTTCTATGTGAAAGAGGTGCCTGTAGAAGTCCCATTAAATAAATAAGTGTTGGTCCCACAAACACATACCTCTGCAACAATTAATTCAATAAGTGAGCTATTCCTGGCAGAATTGATCATGCCGCCATTTTCCCATACAACTCTCAAATATGTCATTACCCTCTTAAACAGTGAGAAATGCATCTCTATTCCTCCGCCCCCTGCTCCTTCCACTTCTCAGATCTTTTTCGGCGCCCCCTGCTGCCCTTTCACCTTTCGAAGATTGTAAGTTCCCCTCTGCCACTCGTAAAGCTCCCCCTATCACTCATGAAGTTCCCTTCTACCACTCATGAAGCTTCACTCTATCACTCATGAAGCTTCTCTCTATCACTCATGAAGCTTCACTATACCACTCATGAAGCTTCCCTAGCACTCATGAAGTTCCCCTTTACCACTCGTGAAGCTTCACTCTATCACTCATGAAGTTCCCCTTTACCACTCATGAAGCTTCACTCTATCACTCATGAAGCTTCACTATACCACTCATGAAGCTTCCCTAGCACTCATGAAGTTCCCCTTTACCACTCGTGAAGCTTCACTCTATCACTCATGAAGTTTCACTATACCACTCATCAAGCTTCACTCTATAGCTCATCAAGCTTCACTCTACCTCTACTGAAGCTTCCCACTTCCACTCACGTAGTTCTGCTTCAACACCCACGAAGTTATTAAGAGAACTTCCCAGGCCTAGTAGCATAGCCGCTAAGTGCTTCAGGAGCCTTTGATGACATTGTCAGAAAGGTGCTTCGTTTTTTATGAGGTTTTCATCACTCAGGGCATGTGAGCAATGGCAAAGCATTTATGTATCTGTGCGTGTGCATCATTTATAAGGAGTGTAAAACAAACCAGTTAATTAGGCAGCTACGGCACAAGTAAAGCACTTTAAAACCAAATCTGCTCAGCCAGACGAGAAAAAGGTTCTTCATAAATAAAATATCAGTGAAGCAGTCGAAACAAGTAATGAAAAAGCTCTTTATTAATTAATTGCTAAGTAGGAAAGGGTATAAGGGAAGAAATAATGAAAGAGGAAAAGACAGAAAGAGCAAGCGCGAAACAAAGAAAGAAACAATGAAAGAAAGGAAGAAAAAAGAAACAAAGGAAGGAAGAGAGAAACAACACACAAGAGAGAAGGAGAAGGAACGAAAGAGGGAAGGAAATAAAGAAAGAAAGACAGAAAGAAAGAAAGAATAGATGCTCACATGCTTACATATAAACACGCACACACATGCGGGCGCGCACACACACACACTTTGCTTGAATTCACCCAGTATTGCCTTATTACTCGCAAAAGCAGTCAAAATTCGACACCTAGGGCCTGATTCATGGAACATTTTCCTATGGGATTGCACCATTATAAAACACTTCCATGAATCAGGCCCCAAATCCTCGCATACTAGGCTTTCACAGCTGCAAACGTCCCGCGTGCTCTTGCACCCGCTGTTTGCGTTTTACATAGACCCATAGGCCAATTTTTGGTCATGCACATGATGGGCACGTATGTACTATCCTGACACCCACGTGACACACATTTACCTTACACACATGGGATTTCCCCCAATGGTACTAACATGTGAAGCATGAACAGCCATTCAGGTTACATGATATCAGTCACTATCCTTCAGTGAAAGGACAATGTTAGTCCCTGGGTTTTTCAGAGCAATGATTGAGTCGACAATTGTTTCGGGCGCAGGAGGCACTTCCTCACGGCCATCTATGTATTTTGCAAAGTGTTTCGAAAAGGAAATATGCAAGAGTATTCTCAAGTTTACAGAGGTACTGATAGACTTTGATATGGCAATCACCCTGGTGTCGGGGAAGGGACATGGCCATTAACCAGTGGAGTAACTTTGCTGAAAATGTTGGGCGGGGGGACATGACAACTGAAAGAAAGCAGAAGGGTGGAGGAAGGGCAGAAGGTGGCTCTGAGGGATGACACTAAACCACAAGACTACACCACAAGAGCCGATTGCCAGCGCTCTGTTATAACTTCAGAAGACTGGTGGCGTATCTTTAAAATTCAATTCTAAAGACATGTCCGTTTTCTGAAACTTATAACACCACAGTTGGTCTTCAGAATTCACTTCATTGACAACAGTAAAAAAGCCTGCTCCTCCTCTAGCTAAAGAGGGCCTGCAGGCAGGCTGAAGGGAGCTGGTGTTTGATTGTTACCACTCAAGCAAGCATATAGACATAATACAAAATGGATGCCTGCAAGATTCTAAAACAGCACATTAGGCGCTTATTCTGATTTCATGAATTACTTGCAACATTCTGACTCATTAAAATTAAGGTGTATGTTCCTGTGTTTAAATGACCCCAGTGAGGTGCCCAACAGGAGGCCAGACCTGGACATTTGTCAGTGGGACGCCGCTCCCGTTCGGCACCTCAAAGAGGGTGCCCAACGGGAATGAGTCCCACTGGCAGGACAGTGTGTGCCAAGCAATTCCTGCTCAGCATGCTTATTGCCTGGCAGTAGGACACCTTACCCATTCCGAACGGTAGAGGTGTCCAGCAGTCTAGACAATGGGCCTCATGCTAAGGTTGCCGGTCCGGTAACAATGGTACCGTTAAGTTTGCTGGTACCGTTGTTACCAGACCAGCAAACTACGAGGTCTGTTCGCAGGTGACTTTTCGCTCGCCCGGTCTGACCTGGCGGGCGGACTGCACCCGTGAGCAGACCATGCCGGATACACCGGCACCATTCATGAAGGGTGCCTGTACATTCGGCCTCCCCATTCCCATTGAGCCCTATAGAGCTCAATGGGAATGAGGAGCATTTTTTTCTGGCACCCGGGAATGGGCAATTACCGGGTCGCTGGGGCTGTAATGCCCCGGTAATTACCCATTTCCAGGTGCCAGGAAAAATGTGTTAGGCTTGAAGGGCAAGGCAGAATAGCACCAAGTGCTTTAGATTTTTATTTGGATGTTTGCAGAGTCTGCAGGTAGCATCATCCCAAGGCTAGCATATTATGTTGTGTGGTTTGCTTGCACGGCACTGCTATGAATAATTATGTAAACCCATGAAATATAAAGCAAAACCTTAATACATATCTTTATCAATTAAACCTGGGAAGATGTGCACAGTTGCTTAAATTGTCCACACCCCAATTTCACCATTTAACCAAAGTGTGTGATCCTGGGCAATTCATTTAATCACATTGGGCCTCATTACACGTTATGCGGTAAACCATGGTGCTATTAGCACCATGGTTGCCGCCGGTACCATACCGGTACCACCATGGAGAAAAGGGGAATTACCACCCCATTCCAAGGTTGGCGGGGCGGTAATTCCCCCTTTCTCCATGGCCCTTCCCCATTTCCATTTTTGCCCCATAGGGCTCAATGGGAATGGGGAAGGGGCTAATTACGGTACCGCAAATTGCGCTACCGTAATTAGCACCAAGGTCCCTTTGCGGGTCCCAACTTTAACGGCTGGTCTACATGGGTGCTTGTTGTCAACATATATTGATTCCAGTGGAGGATTGATTTCCGCTGTCCCATTCACCATCCCTTGAGTTTGAGCTTGGGGATTGACTACTGGCCCATATATGATTGAGAATAGGGCTGTGTGATTTCTTTATGCCCTACGTCCTGAAGAAGGTCTTTGACCGAAACACATGTTAACGCTTTTTGGTGTGAATCATCTGGTCAAATAGAATACCGGATGTATAAAGACACCTGATACTATGGACCGGGTCACTGATTAATGTGACAATTGAAATTACTGGTGTCAAAATATTATCAATGCTTACTGGTTTAGAAACTACATTCTGGTGTTTTACAGATGAATGTCTGAATGAGTTTTGTATGTGGTTGTGATTGAAGGAATTAATTGATTTTTTTATTGAATTTTATGATACAAAGATTATTTGTTGCTATCAGTTTATTGATTAAAATTTGATATGTATTGAACGAATTTAGTGTCATCCCGATCTACTGGTCCACTTTTTTGATTGCTTTGCACTGTCCAATTACATGATCAATGAATGCTGTAGCCACAATGCGGCCCCCCGGCCCTCCGACCTAAAGAATGGGGGGACAAAAGGCATGCCACCAAAGTTGGGGGGACTTGTCTCCCTGCCCCCCCTATAATTATGCCCATGCCGTTAACGGCCCGTCAGCCTGACCTGTCAGCCCGACCCTAGGTATGCCTGAATGAGGCGAGGGCATCGGTGAGGGCTGTGGGCCGTTACCAGCCCTGCCCACACCCAACAATGGGCTGATAGTCATTCATAACCCAGGGTTCACCAGGAGTTTGAATATTTGTTTTTCTTTTTGGGCGATTGCCAGTGCATTTTGCGTGACGACAATGTCCTGAGAACACAACAATAGAAAGAAAAAGAAAGATGGCTGCCGCCATGCCAAAAGAAAAGGCACTAAGTCCATTTTCCATGTACATGGCAGCGGCCGCAGGCAGCAGGAGCACCGGGACCAGAGCACAAAGCTCCAGTCCAGCATGTAAGTGGGGAGGGAGGGAGGGCATGGGGAAGGGACATGCTTTGTTTTGGGGGTGAGGAGGTTAGGAGGCAATATGGTGAAGCTCTCTTGTGCCTCCCCAAATAAAAAAGAATTAAAAAAAAAGTTGGCTCCACCCAGGAAAGGGTCTTGGGTGGCTGAAAGTAGTGGCCAGTATACTGTGTATTCTTGCCCGCTCTTCCATTCCCATGATTGGCTGAGCGCCCTTCCCCCGGTGCGAGAGATATATAATCATTGCTTTGTATATGGTACAAGCTAAACAAAAATTATTATGAATAAGCATGTCTATGTATTTACCGTAAAAAACATAAATCCTGCAAAATGACAAACTCCCCTTGAATCAGTCCAGAGGAAACTCACACAAAACCCCACACTGTGAAAGATGTCAGAAAACAGCAGTGGGCCATTTCAGATGGACGCCTGTCTCGGTGGAGCTAAGGCGGGCATTTTCAGGGAAGTATAGGAGGAAAAAAGACCCAGACAGCATGTAGCGATGAACTTCTAGGGAAAGAACAATGAAGCGAACGCTACAGTGTGATGCGGCTGAGGCAAAGGACATAGAAACATTCAGGGGAGTTGCTAGGTCTGGAAAAGACCTGGGGCTAAGCTGATGTCGGAACTGTTGGGACTGGGGGCTAGCTAGTCTTTTGGCTGTAGCTCCTGAGATTCTATCCGGGGCTACAACCAAAGGTTCAGGGGCTATAGCCCCCTTAGCCACCCCCCTAGCAACGCCCCTGGAAACATTAGTTCCAAATGACTGTAAACTTATGGCACTATTTATTTCGGTTGGATTTTGGTACTTGGCTCATACAGACAAAAGTGACAGAAATGAATTTTCTTAAGATTTTGAAGACTTCAACGTTAACAAAGATGGTTCGATGATTCCAAACACCCTGGAGACAGAAGCAGGAGCTGTAGTCCCTTATCTCTGTTCACACTTTGAGAGTACCTCTTTCCATCCTCTTATCTTCCACTCTCTACCACTTTTTGAGTATGTCTTCCCTTTCAACCGCCCATCCACTGTCCCGCGTCTTTTGTTACCCTCTCTCTTGTCAGAAATAATACATGGGTTACAAGACTTTTTCAATGTCTATGAGGGCCATTACACAACATTTGCAACATTTTTATTTCTGAATACGCACTGCGGAAACACAGGGAACTCCCCGGCCGGATTCTAAATAGACTGTTTTTCAGGATGAGTGAATTTAACTTCAGACTTCCATTCATACCTGCCTAACCTCTGGTTTTTCCCGCGAGACTCTGGGCTTTTCTCCATTTCTCTGGGTGTCTGGGGAAGACCCTGGAGTCTCTGGGTTTTCGGGTCCCGTCCAATCCTCCTTTCGATTGGATACCAGCAGAGGTCTTTTGCAGCCAATCAGATGGAGGATTGGACGGGACCGGAAACGGCACGAATGCAGTATTACCGCGTTTATTTTGCTTAAACTTTTATTCTTTTTGGCCAGTTTGCCTTATGTTTTAGGCCCCGTAAATTGAAGGGCGCTAAAACATTAGGCAAACTGGCCAAAAAGAATGAAAGCTGATGCAACAAAAAAAAGAAAATACAGATTAGCCGACCTCAGGGATTGAACCAGAGCCACCAGGTTTGCAGGCTGAACACTTCAGCACCGCACTGTATAACCTCATGAAAAAAAAACTTAGGTGAAATGTCCAATTTCTGTACTGCAAGTTCCAGGGAAAACCTTTGTATTGCTTCTTGGAGTTTAAAATATGCACACATTTTAGCGTTTTCAAAAACACTATTTGAGAAAATATCCTTTTTGTGTGTGTTACTTTTATGGAAGGCGAATGCCATTCCTCCTGTGCAATTTGGGTAGTTGTGCATGTCCTTGGACATTCACATTGATTGCATTCCACTGTAAAGTGCAAACTGCAAACGTGTTTCTACTGACTGCTACAACAGCCGAGTTTACCTTTTTGACAGGTGGGTGGAGCCATGTGCAAATGGGCGGAATCTTGTGTGACTGTGGGCGGGGCATACATCTCAGGGTTTTTGATTTTCAAGTGTAGGCAGGTATGCTTCCATTACTTTATTTTGTTTCCGTTCTGTTCTTAATTGGAACTTCTCCACACTTGCAAGGCTTTCTGGCTGTTTCGCCCCGACCGCCCAGTTGTTCTCTCAGAAGGCGTGTCTTTTCTCCAAATTTACCACAGCGCGTCTCATATAGCAACACTGCTGTTTTTTGGCATCTTTCACATTGTAGGGGCTTCTGGGGATTGATGCTGAACTATTTTAAAGGAGCATTTTTTTTTATGTATGATTTTTTAACTCAAGGGACACCAATCATTATAAACAGATGCGTGGGTGCAAACCTATCTTGCCGTGTTGTATGTATATTTACTTTGCTTCCCCCACACCAAATACAATGCAAGGATCATATAATGTTACAACCTATAGCTACTGCACACAATTGTTTATATTTTTTAATTATTTACATTTCGTAGTGTTACAAAACACTTAAAAATCAACATTCAGAGCCCTGAAGAAGCGCAGGCTATGTGAAACATATGTCGGCTCCATCACACTACTGTTTGCACTGAAAAATACAAAACATCACCTCAAACAGATCGGGGGTCCAGTGCCTACACTTCTGGGAGGTAATTGTTTTGCCTCAGCGGGGTGAGGACGAGTGGCAGACCGTTCTTGAAATACTCAGCGTGTAAGGAGAGGGGATAAACAGTGCATGACAGTACCTGCTGCTTGGGATGTTTTTCACAATCCATTTACTAACTGATTGCAACTCACATCAAAACATACCTTATTTGCTTACAGAAATCATTCAGAACATCCTTCCTTGAAACGAATTCAGGTTACTCATGCACTCACGCACACCACACAAAGACACTCAGCGAAGGGAACATCCAATACAATTTGGCAATCGACTTTATAAAGCAGAGTGCATTTTAATTACACATCAAGGGCAGAAGCACGCCCATATGCACATATAGACTTAGCTAGAAAAGGGGTCTTCAACCGTTCTCTCCCAAGGTTTTTTTTTTAGTTTATCTCCCATCAGTCTTAGCCAGCCAGCATAGTCAAAGGTGAGGAATCATGGAAAGTGTAGTCCAAACATATGGAGAGCCGCAGGTGGCAAACTTTGCACCAAACCATCCAAATTAATTTTTAGTAATAAAATACATTTGGAGTTTTGTAAGAAAGCAGATTATCTGACATTTTGATGCATTTCATCGTGTCCTCATTGGTGCAATGAATATTTTATGGTAATTTGTGAGTAATGAGAAAGTGAGTGCAAAATGGTGGAGCAGAACTGTGCATGTGGCTCATTGTGAAATAGGAAAGACTTGGAAGTGTAGCAGATGTGTAGTTGCGACCATCGAGGGGATCCGTGAGAGAGAAGGTGTGTTGCCATCACCCCCGCCTTTGTTTGTTACAAACTTTTAGAGTAGTCTTGCTTCACATGTTCACAATTGTGGTTTTTCAACAGGATATTCTATTTTACCACACAGCGTTTCCAGAGTGACCTTTAAAAGTCCCTTCTTTTCATACCAGTGATGTCACTTCCGGTGGTTCTAGTTGGTCTTTGGTGTGGCACTACTTCTGTAATTATGCTGTTGCCCACATCACCCCTTCTTTCTGCTTCTTTTGTCTATCTTATAATGACCACGCCATCAAGACTCCAAGGTCAGAGGCTTCAAGTCCAGTCCCTACGACAGAAAGCCACTCCATGTTTTCAAGATAGCCACGCAGACTACATTTGAACAAAGTGGCCCTGTATGCGAGTTATTTGCGCAATCCAGAAAACCTGGCATGGTAAGGGGCTCTTATGGATCAGGTTTCAAGAGGTATCCAGATCTTCCCATTTGTAACCTTCAATGAGTTGCACAACAACTGTGTGATCTGTGTCTCTCCAAAATACTGTTCAAAGCCTGGTTAGGCCCACCTTGAAATGTAATCTATTCAGTGACTAAATGTATTGTCACTTGCACCAAATGGACCTTTCCCCCAAATATCTAGAGGTGATTGCACGTGATTTTTACTGATTATGTTCACTGTTCGCTTTATGTAAATGACGTAGACGCGAGTGAATGACGTGTCTGAAGGCGAGGAGGGGTGGAGACTGTCATTATATATACATGGAAGATGCATACGTGTGGTCAGTGCATGAACTCGAGCAAGGAATTGCCAGAATATCAACTGTGAAAGGAAAAGTCGCTTTTAATAAAGACAGACTCGTTCTCTAACAAAGTGCAGTGTCCATAAACGTCAGGTGCAGATTTGTGAAGCCAGACATTCAATCCTCTTTCTCCCGTGTATGGGACGATGCAAACTCCCACTGCTCGGATATCTCTCATCCCTGGCACTAGACATAGGCCCTTTACATTCCAGCAATGGCTTCTGCCTGCTGGGGACAGACATGTGTAACATTCGGAAATTCCAGCACTTGAATGCTCGTCGCATTAACACATCAACCATCTTAAATCTTATCTTACTTTGAGTCCCGCTTTTAAAACTACCCCTTAACCAGCACCCCTTGGTAAAATGCAGAGTTCCCAGCTCGCCCCCTTTGAAGCCATGTCTACTTGATTGCTTCTGCCTGAATCTTTGAATGTTTCTCTACCTGGTCCACAGTTCTCCTGCCCACTACAGCAACCCTTCTACATGGCGCTGATCTGACCTTGATGCCGCGTCATTCACGGCACAAGAACAGACCTTTGCTTTGGTGTTGTACGGGGTTGGCAGACATGACAGCTACACACGTGTCTGGTGGCCTCTATCAAGTCTGATACTATCCAGAAAATGCACCTTGGCGTGGATTTTGGGGCTTAGTTCTTCTTGAGGAGGGCTTTCCATCAATGCTTCATGAGGATTGCCCCCTTAAGCCTTCGACCCCAATTCATGTGTCTATGTAATGAATGTCAGGTGTATTTACAAAGACACTGGATGAAACTCGTGCTCCCCAGCTGTTGACCACATGCCTAGCCTCAATCAAGTTATAGCGTGTGCCCTGGAGAGTGAGGGAAAATACAAACACATTAAGGAACATAGAAAACCTGCCATCATGTACCTGACAGGGGGTCATGAGGGAGCAGCTTAAGACATTCTAAAGATAACAAACACAAACTCCTCCCAGCAACATACAAATAAGCCACTATGAAGTATTAGCTGAAAACGTACAATAGGGTTTCAATCAGAAAACGCCGTCATCGCCTCCTCCAAGATAAATTGGACACCAGCTTCATCTAAAAGCGTGGAGCATTGTGGGTTCATTTCATCATCTGTGGGGTTTTCTATGGGGCAAAATATGTTGACTTCCAGTTACTTAGGGACACTTTTTACTCGACCAATGCACTGGGTTAATGTCTGCACAAGGGTTTGATAGACACTTTTTAAGTGGTATGCGTTTGAGTAAGGAAGACATTTGAAAACACAACCTAATTGAGTAGGTGGCACTTTGAATACTTCCCATAAGAAATATTGATAGTAGATATTCTGGATAAAGATGTTCAGCCAAATCCTCGAAGCGCTTTTGGTTCGAGTGAGGAGGTATTTGCATTTAAATGTCAGAAAATGCCCCTTTTCACCTCTTTGCACATTTGGGCAAATCATAATAATAATTTAGCATTATATGGTGCTACGAACCCTCAGGTATCTGAGCACTGCTTATTATTACCCACAGTGTGGGGTACTTATTTATTGACCTCAGAAGGATGAGGTTTGGCCCTGCTGGGAGGTTCTGCGCGTATGTCAATGCGAACGCTCTACTCGCTGTGCTATCAGACCAGCTACTCTGTTCAATCACATTGAGCACGCTTCAAAGTATGAAGACATGCATTGTGCCTGTTCTATACAGGTGCAGGAGGGTGCACAAAGCAGGAAAGGCTCATTATTGACATGGTCATGTTTTTTTTTAAGTGGAGCAGAAGCAGTGGAAACCTCTGCTGCTCCTCAAACAGGAATAGAAATGCTGTTTTGCATTAGCAGCATTTCAGAGTAACATGGCTCTTGGGGGCCTGCCCCTAGAAAATGCTCTCCCAGCACCCACATAGTTAATAGGAGCAAGTCACACACTAATATATGCATGGGGACAGCCCCCCTTGAAATGTTGAGATCACCTTTGAGACTAAAATGACCTGTACATTTCCAAAGTGAGCTCACATGATGAAATTATATCCTCTGCACTTTTTTCATGTGAATGCATTTCTGAGAATGTGCCCGTATATGTTCAAATGTTGGTCCCTGAAGGAGCTGTGGGGAGGATTTCAATGGACTCCACTAGGAGTTGTTCCAGGTGGCTTTGGGCGGAGACGTGGCAGCCCCTGTAACATCCTCTGGAACGTCTTCACTATCCTGCACACACCCTTGATCTTTGCAAACACAGTTGCACATTTAAAATTTAAATGTTCCAACTCTATGGAATCTGCTGCCCCTCTGTATTCTTAATTTTTAGTCTAAGCACTGGTTTGTGTTCAATCACATACCACTGAAGTCTGAAAAAAAGGGGTCTGACCTGACCATGTTGACGCTTTATTAGTGAGCTGACCATCCTTTTGGGGCAGTTGCTTAGCTATTCATCTGCTTATTACTAGATTTTTGAAGACCTGTTTGAATATTGCTCTCTCTCTCAATTGTCAAAGTTCTTTGACCAATGTAGGCTGCCTTGTCTGGTTCTCAATACATTGCTGTGGTGCGGAAAGAGCACATTTCACACGGTTCCTAGTTTGACGTGCCAGGCTCTGCTCCATGGGCGGTGCAGAGGAAGGAAGGAAGGAAGGAAGGAAGGAAGGAAGGAAGGAAGGAAGGAAGGAAGGAAGGAAGGAAGGAAGGAAGGAAGGAAGGAAGGAAGGAAGGAAGGAAGGAAGGAAGGAAGGAAGGAAGGAAGGAAGGAAGGAAGGAAGGAAGGAAGGAAGGAAGGAAGGAAGGAAGGAAGGAAGGAAGGAAGGAAGGAAGGAAGGAAGGAAGGAAGGAAGGAAGGAAGGAAGGAAGGAAGGAAGGAAGGAAGGAAGGAAGGAAGGAAGGAAGGAAGGAAGGAAGGAAGGAAGGAAGGAAGGAAGGAAGGAAGGAAGGAAGGAAGGAAGGAAGGAAGGAAGGAAGGAAGGAAGGAAGGAACCTACCTCTCCGGCATTGCTGAGTCATTACGTCTCGAGGCCCTGGTTCTTCTGGAAGGAATGTACAGTCCTGGCACCGTGAAAGATCGACATCCTGGCTTGTGTAGCTTCTCCTAGGAGTACGGTACAAGCACTCATTGGCCAGGGGAAATGAAGTAGCCGCTTGGTTCATTATGGGAGCGGGGGAGGGTTCCATTGGCCAGGGGACATGAAGTAGTGGCTTGGCTCATTATGGGGGCGGGAGAGGGTTCCATTGGCCAGGGGATATGAAGTAGTCGCTTGGTTCATTGTGGGGGTGGGGGGGGTTCCATTGGCCAGGGGACATGAAGTAGTCGCTTGGTTCATTATGGGGGCGGGGGAGGGTTGCATTGGCTGGGGGACATGAAGTAGTCACTTGGTTCATTATGGGGGAGGGGCGAGGGTTGCATTGGCCAGGAGACATGAAGTAGTCGCTTGGTTCATTATGGGGGAGGGGAAGGGTTTCATTGGCCAGGGGACATGAAGTAGTCGCTTGGTTCATTATGGGGGAGGGGGAGGGTTGCATTGGCCAAGGGACATGAAGTAGTCACTTGGCTCATTATGGGGGTGGGGGAGGGTTGCATTGGCCAGGGGACATGAAGTAGTCGCTTGGTTCATTATGGGGGAGGGGGAGGGTTGCATTGGCCAAGGGACATGAAGTAGTCACTTGGTTCATTATGGGGGGGTTGCATTGGCCAGGGGATATGAAGTAGTCGCTTGTTTCATTATGGGGGGGTTGCATTGGCCAGGGGACATGAAGTAGCTACTTGGTTCATTATGGGGGGGGTTGCATTGGCCAGGGGACATGAAGTAGTCGCTTGTTTCATTATGGGGGGGGGTTGCATTGGCCAGGGGACATGAAGTAGTCACTTGGCTCATTATGGGGGTGGGGGAGGGTTGCATTGGCCAGGGGACATGAAGTAGTCGCTTGGTTCATTATGGGGGAGGGTTGCATTGGCCAGGGGACATGAAGTAGTCGCTTGGTTCATTATGCGGGGGGGGGTTGCATTGGCCAGGGGACATGAAGTAGTCGCCTGGTTCATTATGGGGGGGGTTGCATTGGCTAGGGGACATGAAATAGTCACTTGGTTCATTATGGGGGTGGGGGAGGGTTGCTTTGGCCAGGGGACATGAAGTAGTCGCTTGGTTCATTATGGAGGAGGGGGAGGGTTGCATTGGCCAGGGGACATGAAGTAGTCGCTTGGTTCATTATGTGGGGGGGGTTGCATTGGCCAGGGGAAATGAAGTAGTCGCTTGGTTCATTATGGGGGGGTGTTGCATTGGCCAGGGGACATGAAGTAGTCGCTTGGTTCATTATGGGGGAGGGGCGAGGGTTGCATTGGCCAAGGGACATGAAGTAGTCACTTGGCTCATTATGGGGGTGGGGGAGGGTTGCATTGGCCAGGGGACATGAAGTAGTCGCTTGGTTCATTATGGGGGCGGGGGAGGGTTCCATTGGCCAGGGGACATGAAGTAGTGGCTTGGCTCATTATGGGGGCGGGAGAGGGTTCCATTGGCCAGGGGATATGAAGTAGTCGCTTGGTTCATTGTGGGGGTGGGGGGGGGGTTCCATTGGCCAGGGGACATGAAGTAGTCGCTTGGTTCATTATGGGGGCGGGGGAGGGTTGCATTGGCTGGGGGACATGAAGTAGTCACTTGGTTCATTATGGGGGAGGGGCGAGGGTTGCATTGGCCAGGAGACATGAAGTAGTCGCTTGGTTCATTATGGGGGAGGGGAAGGGTTTCATTGGCCAGGGGACATGAAGTAGTCGCTTGGTTCATTATGGGGGAGGGGGAGGGTTGCATTGGCCAAGGGACATGAAGTAGTCACTTGGCTCATTATGGGGGTGGGGGAGGGTTGCATTGGCCAGGGGACATGAAGTAGTCGCTTGGTTCATTATGGGGGAGGGGGAGGGTTGCATTGGCCAAGGGACATGAAGTAGTCACTTGGTTCATTATGGGGGGGTTGCATTGGCCAGGGGATATGAAGTAGTCGCTTGTTTCATTATGGGGGGGTTGCATTGGCCAGGGGACATGAAGTAGCTACTTGGTTCATTATGGGGGGGGTTGCATTGGCCAGGGGACATGAAGTAGTCGCTTGTTTCATTATGGGGGGGGGTTGCATTGGCCAGGGGACATGAAGTAGTCACTTGGCTCATTATGGGGGTGGGGGAGGGTTGCATTGGCCAGGGGACATGAAGTAGTCGCTTGGTTCATTATGGGGGAGGGTTGCATTGGCCAGGGGACATGAAGTAGTCGCTTGGTTCATTATGCGGGGGGGGGTTGCATTGGCCAGGGGACATGAAGTAGTCGCCTGGTTCATTATGGGGGGGGTTGCATTGGCTAGGGGACATGAAATAGTCACTTGGTTCATTATGGGGGTGGGGGAGGGTTGCTTTGGCCAGGGGACATGAAGTAGTCGCTTGGTTCATTATGAAGGAGGGGGAGGGTTGCATTGGCCAGGGGACATGAAGTAGTCGCTTGGTTCATTATGTGGGGGGGGTTGCATTGGCCAGGGGAAATGAAGTAGTCGCTTGGTTCATTATGGGGGGGTGTTGCATTGGCCAGGGGACATGAAGTAGTCGCTTGGTTCATTATGGGGGAGGGGCGAGGGTTGCATTGGCCAAGGGACATGAAGTAGTCACTTGGCTCATTATGGGGGTGGGGGAGGGTTGCATTGGCCAGGGGACATGAAGTAGTCGCTTGGTTCATTATGGGGGAGGGGGAGGGTTGCATTGGCCAGGGGACATGAAGTAGTCGCTTGGTTCATTATGGGGGCGGGGGAGGGTTGCATTGGCCAGGGGACATGAAGTAGTCGCTTGGTTCATTATGGGGGAGGGGCGAGGGTTGCATTGGCCAAGGGACATGAAGTACATGAAGTAGTCGCTTGGTTCATTATGGGGGAGGGGGAGGGTTGCATTGGCCAGGGGACATGAAGTAGTCGCTTGGTTCATTATGCGGGGGGGGTTGCATTGGCCAGGGGACATGAAGTAGTCGCTTGGTTCATTATGGGGGAGGGGCGAGGGTTGCATTGGCCAAGGGACATGAAGTAGTCACTTGGCTCATTATGGTGGTGGGGGAGGGTTGCATTGGCCAGGGGACATGAAGTAGTCGCTTGGTTCATTATGGGGGGGGTTGCATTGGCCAGGGGACATGAAGTAGTCGCTTGGTTCATTATGGGGGAGAGGCGAGGGTTGCATTGGTCAAGGTACATGAAGTAGTCACTTGGCTCATTATGGGGGTGGGGGAGGGTTGCATTGGCCAGGGGACATGAAGTAGTCACTTGGTTCATTATGGGGGGGTTGCATTGGCCAGGGGACATGAAGTAGTCGCTTGGTTCATTATGGGGGTAGGGGAGGGTTGCATTGGCCATGGGACATGAAGGAGTCGCTTGGTTCATTATGGGGGAGGGTTGCATTGGCCAGGGGACATGAAGGAGTCGCTTGGTTCATTATGGGGGCGGGGTAGGGTTCCATTGGCCAGGGATCATGAAGTAGTCGCTTGGTTCATTATGGGGGGGGTTGCATTGGCCAGGGGACATGAAGTAGTCACTTGGTTCATTATGGGGGGGGTTGCATTGGCCAGGGGACATGAAGTAGTCGCTTGGTTCATTATGGGGGGGCGGTTGCATTGGCCAGGGGACATGAAGTAGTCACTTGGTTCATTATGGGGGGGTTGCATTGGCCAGGGGACATGAAGTAGTCGCTTGGTTCATTATGGGGGGGGTTGCATTGGCCAGGGGACATGAAGTAGCTACTTGGTTCATTATGGGGGGGGGTTGCATTGGCCAGGGGACATGAAGTAGTCGCTTGGTTCATTATGGGGGAGGGGCGAGGGTTGCATTGGCCAAGGGACATGAAGTAGTCACTTGGCTCATTATGGGGGTGGGGGAGGGTTGCATTGGCCAGGGGACATGAAGTAGTCGCTTGGTTCATTATGGGGGAGGGTTGCATTGGCCAGGGGACATGAAGTAGTCGCTTGGTTCATTATGGGGGCGGGGGAGGGTTGCATTGGCCAGGGGACATGAAGTAGTCGCTTGGTTCATTATGGGGGAGGGGCGAGGGTTGCATTGGCCAAGGGACATGAAGTACATGAAGTAGTCGCTTGGTTCATTATGGGGGAGGGGGAGGGTTGCATTGGCCAGGGGACATGAAGTAGTCGCTTGGTTCATTATGCGGGGGGGGTTGCATTGGCCAGGGGTCATGAAGTAGTCGCTTGGTTCATTATGGGGGAGGGGCGAGGGTTGCATTGGCCAAGGGACATGAAGTAGTCACTTGGCTCATTATGGGGGTGGGGGAGGGTTGCATTGGCGAGGGGACATGAAGTAGTCGCTTGGTTCATTATGGGGGGGGTTGCATTGGCCAGGGGACATGAAGTAGTCGCTTGGTTCATTATGGGGGAGAGGCGAGGGTTGCATTGGTCAAGGTACATGAAGTAGTCACTTGGCTCATTATGGGGGTGGGGGAGGGTTGCATTGGCCAGGGGACATGAAGTAGTCGCTTGGTTCATTATGGGGGTGGGGGAGGGTTGCATTGGCCATGGGACATGAAGGAGTCGCTTGGTTCATTATGGGGGAGGGTTGCATTGGCCAGGGGACATGAAGGAGTCGCTTGGTTCATTATGGGGGCGGGGTAGGGTTCCATTGGCCAGGGATCATGAAGTAGTCGCTTGGTTCATTATGGGGGGGGTTGCATTGGCCAGGGGACATGAAGTAGTCACTTGGTTCATTATGGGGGGGGTTGCATTGGCCAGGGGACATGAAGTAGTCGCTTGGTTCATTATGGGGGGGCGGTTGCATTGGCCAGGGGACATGAAGTAGTCACTTGGTTCATTATGGGGGGGTTGCATTGGCCAGGGGACATGAAGTAGTCGCTTGGTTCATTATGGGGGGGGTTGCATTGGCCAGGGGACATGAAGTAGCTACTTGGTTCATTATGGGGGGGGTTGCATTGGCCAGGGGACATGAAGTAGTCGCTTGTTTCATTATGGGGGGGGTTGCATTGGCCAGGGGACATGAAGTAGTCACTTGGCTCATTATGGGGGTGGGGGAGGGTTGCATTGGCCAGGGGACATGAAGTAGTCGCTTGGTTCATTATGGGGGAGGGTTGCATTGGCCAGGGGACATGAAGTAGTCGCTTGGTTCATTATGCGGGGGGGGGGTTGCATTGGCCAGGGGACATGAAGTAGTCGCCTGGTTCATTATGGGGGGGGTTGCATTGGCTAGGGGACATGAAATAGTCACTTGGTTCATTATGGGGGTGGGGGAGGATTGCTTTGGCCAGGGGACATGAAGTAGTCGCTTGGTTCATTATGGAGGAGGGGGAGGGTTGCATTGGCCAGGGGACATGAAGTAGTCGCTTGGTTCATTATGTGGGGGGGGTTGCATTGGCCAGGGGAAATGAAGTAGTCGCTTGGTTCATTATGGGGGGGTGTTGCATTGGCCAGGGGACATGAAGTAGTCGCTTGGTTCATTATGGGGGAGGGGCGAGGGTTGCATTGGCCAAGGGACATGAAGTAGTCACTTGGCTCATTATGGGGGTGGGGGAGGGTTGCATTGGCCAGGGGACATGAAGTAGTCGCTTGGTTCATTATGGGGGAGGGGGAGGGTTGCATTGGCCAGGGGACATGAAGTAGTCGCTTGGTTCATTATGGGGGCGGGGGAGGGTTGCATTGGCCAGGGGACATGAAGTAGTCGCTTGGTTCATTATGGGGGAGGGGCGAGGGTTGCATTGGCCAAGGGACATGAAGTACATGAAGTAGTCGCTTGGTTCATTATGGGGGAGGGGGAGGGTTGCATTGGCCAGGGGACATGAAGTAGTCGCTTGGTTCATTATGCGGGGGGGGGGTTGCATTGGCCAGGGGACATGAAGTAGTCGCTTGGTTCATTATGGGGGAGGGGCGAGGGTTGCATTGGCCAAGGGACATGAAGTAGTCACTTGGCTCATTATGGGGGTGGGGGAGGGTTGCATTGGCCAGGGGACATGAAGTAGTCGCTTGGTTCATTATGGGGGAGGGGCGAGGGTTGCATTGGCCAAGGGTCATGAATTAGTCACTTGGCTCATTATGGGGGTGGGGGAGGGTTGCATTGGCCAGGGGACATGAAATAGTCGCTTGGTTCATTATGGGGGCGGGGGGAGGGTTGCGTTGGCCTTGGGACATGAAGGAGTCGCTTGGTTCATTATGGGGGCGGGGGAGGGTTGCATTGGCCTTGGGACATGAAGGAGTCGCTTGGTTCATTATGGGGGCGGGGGAGGGTTGCATTGGCCTTGGGACATGAAGGAGTCGCTTGGTTCATTATGGGGGCGGGGGAGGGTTGCATTGGCCAGGGGACATGAAGTAGTTACTTGGCTCATTATGGGGGTGGGGGAGGGTTGCATTGGCCAGGGGACATGAAGTAGTCGCTTGGTTCATTATGGGGGAGGGGGAGGGTTGCATTGACCAGGGGACATGAAGTAGTCGCTTGGTTCATTATGGGGGAGGGGCGAGGGTTGCATTGGCCAAGGGACATGAATTAGTCACTTGGCTCATTATGGGGGTGGGGGAGGGTTGCATTGGCCAGGGGACATGAAATAGTCGCTTGGTTCATTATGGGGGCGGGGGGAGGGTTGCGTTGGCCTTGGGACATGAAGGAGTCGCTTGGTTCATTATGGGGGCGGGGGAGGGTTGCATTGGCCTTGGGACATGAAGGAGTCGCTTGGTTCATTATGGGGGCGGGGGAGGGTTGCATTGGCCAGGGGACATGAAGTAGTCGCTTGGTTCATTATGGGGGCGGGAGGAGGGTTGCATTGGCCAGGGGACATGAAGTAGTCGCTTGGTTCAGTATGGGGGGGAGGGTTGCATTGGCCAGGGGACATGAAGTAGTTCCTTGGCTCATTATGGGGGCGGGGAGGTTTCCATTGGCCAGGGGACATGAAGTAGTCGCTTGGTTCATTATGGGGGCGGGGGGAGGGTTGCATTGGCCAGGGGACATGAAGTAGTCGCTTGGTTCATTATGCGGGGGGGTTGCATTGGCCAGGGGACATGAAGTAGTCGCCTGGTTCATTATGGGGGGGGGTTGCATTGGCCAGGGGACATGAAGTAGTCGCCTGATTCATTATGGGGGGGGGGGGTTGCATTGGCCATGGGACATGAAGTAGTCGCTTGGTTCAT
The DNA here is from genome assembly GCF_040938575.1 of Ambystoma mexicanum. Taxonomy (NCBI): domain Eukaryota; kingdom Metazoa; phylum Chordata; class Amphibia; order Caudata; family Ambystomatidae; genus Ambystoma; species Ambystoma mexicanum. The sequence goes on along the minus strand of NC_090931.1, from coordinate 74,360,133 downwards.
TATGCAGAGGGGGTTGCATTGGCCAGGGGACATGAAGTAGTCGCTTGGTTCATTATGGGGGAGGGGGGAGGGAGGCATTGGCCAGGGGACATAAAGTAGTCGCTTGGTTCATTATGGGGGGGAGGGTTGCATTGGCCAGGGGACATGAAGTAGTCGCTTGGTTCATTATGGGGGCGGGGGGAGGGTTGCATTGGCCAGGGGACATGAAGTAGTCGCTTGGTTCATTATGCGGGGGGTGGTTGCATTGGCCAGGGGACATGAAGTAGTCGCTTGGTTCATTATGGGGGAGGGTTGCATTGACCAGGGGACATGAAGTAGTCGCTTGGTTCATTATGCGGGGGGGTTGCATTGGCCAGGGGACATGAAGTAGTCACTTGGTTCATTATGGGGGGGAGGGTTGCATTGGGCAGGGGACATGAAGTAGTCGCTTGGCTCATTATGGGGGTGGGGGAGGTTTCCATTGGCCAGGGGATATGAAGTAGTCGCTTGGTTCTTTATGGGGGGGAGGGTAGCATTGGCCAGGGGCATGAAGTAGTCACTTGGTTCATTATGGGGGAGGGGCGAGGGTTGCATTGGCCAGGGGACATGAAGTAGTCGCTTGGTTCATTATGCGGGGGGGGGGTTGCATTGGCCAGGGGACATGAAGTAGTCGCTTGGTTCATTATGGGGGAGGGGCGAGGGTTGCATTGGCCAAGGGTCATGAATTAGTCACTTGGCTCATTATGGGGATGGGGGAGGGTTGCATTGGCCAGGGGACATGAAATAGTCGCTTGGTTCATTATGGGGGCGGGGGGAGGGTTGCGTTGGCCTTGGGACATGAAGGAGTCGCTTGGTTCATTATGGGGGCGGGGGAGGGTTGCATTGGCCTTGGGACATGAAGGAGTCGCTTGGTTCATTATGGGGGCGGGGGAGGGTTGCATTGGCCAGGGGACATGAAGTAGTTACTTGGCTCATTATGGGGGTGGGGGAGGGTTGCATTGGCCAGGGGACATGAAGTAGTCGCTTGGTTCATTATGGGGGAGGGGGAGGGTTGCATTGACCAGGGGACATGAAGTAGTCGCTTGGTTCATTATGGGGGAGGGGCGAGGGTTGCATTGGCCAAGGGACATGAATTAGTCACTTGGCTCATTATGGGGGTGGGGGAGGGTTGCATTGGCCAGGGGACATGAAATAGTCGCTTGGTTCATTATGGGGGCGGGGGGAGGGTTGCGTTGGCCTTGGGACATGAAGGAGTCGCTTGGTTCATTATGGGGGCGGGGGAGGGTTGCATTGGCCTTGGGACATGAAGGAGTCGCTTGGTTCATTATGGGGGCGGGGGAGGGTTGCATTGGCCAGGGGACATGAAGTAGTCGCTTGGTTCTTTATGGGGGCGGGAGGAGGGTTGCATTGGCCAGGGGACATGAAGTAGTCGCTTGGTTCAGTATGGGGGGGGAGGGTTGCATTGGCCAGGGGACATGAAGTAGTTCCTTGGCTCATTATGGGGGCGGGGAGGTTTCCATTGGCCAGGGGACATGAAGTAGTCGCTTGGTTCATTATGGGGGCGGGGGGAGGGTTGCATTGGCCAGGGGACATGAAGTAGTCGCTTGGTTCATTATGCGGGGGGGTTGCATTGGCCAGGGGACATGAAGTAGTCGCCTGGTTCATTATGGGGGGGGGTTGCATTGGCCAGGGGACATGAAGTAGTCGCCTGATTCATTATGGGGGGGGGGTTGCATTGGCCATGGGACATGAAGTAGTCGCTTGGTTCATTATGCAGAGGGGGTTGCATTGGCCAGGGGACATGAAGTAGTCGCTTGGTTCATTATGGGGGAGGGGGGAGGGAGGCATTGGCCAGGGGACATAAAGTAGTCGCTTGGATCATTATGGGGGGGAGGGTTGCATTGGCCAGGGGACATGAAGTAGTCGCTTGGTTCATTATGGGGGCGGGGGGAGGGTTGCATTGGCCAGGGGACATGAAGTAGTCGCTTGGTTCATTATGCGGGGGGTGGTTGCATTGGCCAGGGGACATGAAGTAGTCGCTTGGTTCATTATGGGGGAGGGTTGCATTGACCAGGGGACATGAAGTAGTCGCTTGGTTCATTATGCGGGGGGGTTGCATTGGCCAGGGGACATGAAGTAGTCACTTGGTTCATTATGGGGGGGAGGGTTGCATTGGGCAGGGGACATGAAGTAGTCGCTTGGCTCATTATGGGGATGGGGGAGGTTTCCATTGGCCAGGGGATATGAAGTAGTCGCTTGGTTCTTTATGGGGGGGAGGGTAGCATTGGCCAGGGGCATGAAGTAGTCACTTGGTTCATTATGGGGGAGGGGAGAGGGTTGCATTGGCCAGGGGACATGAAGTAGTCGCTTGGTTCATTATGCGGGGGGGGGTTGCATTGGCCAGGGGACATGAAGTAGTCGCTTGGTTCATTATTGGGGGAGAGGGGACATGAAGTAGTCACTTGGTTCATTATGGGGGAGGGGCGAGGGTTGCATTGGCCAGGGGACATGAAGTAGTCGCTTGGTTCATTATGGGGGCGGGGGAGGGTTCCATTGGCCAGGGGACATGAAGTAGTCGCTTGGTTCATTATGGGGGCCGGGGAGGGTTGCATTGGCCAGGGGACATGAAGTAATCGCTTGCTTCATTATGGGGGCGGGGGAGGGTTGCATTGGCCAGGGGACATGAAGTAGTCGCTTCGTTCATTATGGGGGAGGGTTCCATTGGCCAGGGGACATGAAGTAGTTCCTTGGTTCATTATGGGGGCAGGGGAGGGTTCCATTGGCCAGGGGACATGAAGTAGCCGCTTGTTTCATTATGGGGGCGGTGGAGGGTTGCATTGGCCAGGGAACTGAAGTAGTCACTTGGTTCATTATGGGGGCGGGGAAGGGTTGCATTAGCCAGGGGAAATGAAGTAGTCACTTGGTTCATTATGGGGGAGGGGAAGGGTTTCATTGGCCAGGGGACATGAAGTAGTCGCTTGGCTCATTATGGGGGCGGGGGATGTTTCCATTGGCCAGGGGACATGAAAAAGTGGCTTGGCTCATTATGGGGGCGGGAGAGGGTTCCTTTGGCCAGGGGATATGAAGTAGTTGCTTGGTTCATTGTGGGGGCGGGGGAGGGTTGCATTGGCCAGGGGAAAAGAAGTAGTCACTTGTTTCATTATGGGGGAGGGGGGAGGGTTGCATTGGCCAGGGGTCATGAAGTAGTCGCTTAGTTCATTATGGTGGGGAGGTTTGCATTGGCCAGGGGACATGAAGTAGTCGCTTGGTTCATTATGGGGGCAGGGGGAGGGTTGCATTGGCAGGGGACATGAAGTAGTCGCTTGGTTCATTATGCGGGGGAGGGTTGCATTGGCCAGGGGACATGAAGTAGTCGCTTGGTTAATTATGGAGGAGGGTTGCATTGGCCAGGGGATATGAAGGAGTCCCTTGGTTCATTATGGGTGTGGGGGAGGGTTGCATTGGCCTTGGGACATGAAGGAGTCGCTTGGTTCATTATGGGGGCGGGGGAGGGTTGCATTGGCCAGGGGACATGAAGAAGTCGCTTGGTTCATTATGGGGGGGGGGTTGCATTGGCCAGGGGATATAAAGTAGTCGCTTGGTTCATTATGGGGGCGGGGGAGGGTTGCATTGACCAGGGCACATGAAGTAGTCACTTGGTTCATTATGGGGGAGGGGTGTTGCATTTGCCCGGGGACATGAAGTAGTCGCTTGGTTCATTATGGGGGCGGGGGAGGGTTCCATTGGCCAGGGGACATGAAGTAGTCGCTTGGTTCATTATGGGGGCGGGGGAGGGTTGCATTGGCCTTGGGACATGAAGGAGTCGCTTGGTTCATTATGGGGGCGGGGGAGGGTTGCATTGGCCTTGGGACATGAAGGAGTCGCTTGGTTCATTATGGGGGCGGGGGAGGGTTGCATTGGCCAGGCAAAAAGAAGTAGTCGTTTTGTTCATTATGGGGGGGAGGGTTCCATTGGCAAGGGGACATGAAGTAGTCGCTTGGTCCATTATGGGGGCGGTGGAGGGTTGCATTGGCCTTGGGACATGAAGGAGTCACTTGGTTCATTATGGGGGCGGGGGAGGGTTCCATTGGCCAGGGGACATGAAGTAGTTGCTTGGTTCAGTATGGGGGGGGAGGGTTGCATTGGCCAGGGGACATGAAGTAGTCGCTTGGTTCATTATGGGGGCGGGGGAGGGTTCCATTGGCCAGGGGACATGAAGTAGTCGCTTGGTTCAGTATGGGGGGGAGGGTTGCATTGGCCAGGGGACATGAAGTAGTCGCTTGGTTCATTATGGGGGCGGGGGAGGGTTGCATTGGCCAGGGGAAAAGAAGTAGTCGTTTCGTTCATTATGGGGGGGAGGGTTCCATTGGCCAGGGGACATGAAGTAGTCGCTTGGTTCATTATGGGGACGGGGGAGGGTTGCATTGGCCTTGGGACATGAAGGAGTCGCTTGGTTCATTATGTGGGCGGGGGAGGGTTGCATTGGCCAGGGGGCAAGAAGTAGTCGTTTCGTTCATTATGGGGGGGGGGGTTCCATTGTCCAGGGGACATGAAGTAGTCGCTTGGTTCATTATGGAGGCGGGGGAGGGTTGCATTGGCCTTGGGACATGAAGGAGTCGCTTGGTTCATTATGGGGGTGGGGGAGGTTTGCATTGGCCTTGGGACATGAAGGAGTCGCTTGGTTCATCATGGGGGTGGGGGAGGTTTGCATTGGCCAGGGGACATGAAGTAGTCGCTTGGCTCATTATGGGGGCGGGAGAGGGTTCCATTGGCCAGGGGATATGAAGTAGCCGCTTGGTTCAGTATGGGGGCGGGAGAGGGTTGCATTGGCCAGGGGACATGAAGTAGTCGCTTGGTTCATTATGGGGGCGGGGGAGGGTTGCATTGGCCTTGGGACATGAAGTAGTCGCTTGGTTCATTATGGGGGCGGGGGAGGGTTGCATTGGCCAGGGGACATGAAGTAGTCGCTTGGTTCATTATGGGGGCGGGGGAGGGTTCTATTGGCCAGGGGACATGAAGTAGTCGCTTGGTTCATTATGGGGGCGGGGGAGGGTTCTATTGGCCAGGGGACATGAAATAGTCGCTTGGTTCATTATGGGGGCGGGAGAGGGTTCCATTGGCCAGGGGATATATAGTAGTCGCTTGGTTCATTATGGGGGACGGACGAGGGTAGCATTGGCCAAGGGACATGAAGTAGTCCCTTGGTTCATTATGGGGGCGGGGGAGGGTTGCATTGGCCAGGAGACATGAAGTAGTTGCTTGGTTCATTATGGGGGAGGGGTGAGGGTTGCATTGGCCAGGGGACATGAAGTAGTCGCTTGGTTCATTATGGGGGCGGGGGAGGGTTCTATTGGCCAGGGGATATGAAGGAGTTGCTTGGTTCATTATGGGGGCGGGGGAGGGTTGCATTGGCCAGGGGACATGAAGGAGTCGCTTGGTTCATTATGGGGGCGGGGAGGGTTGCATTGGCCAGGGGACATGAAGTAGCCGCTTGGTTCATTATGGGGGCGGGGGAGGGTTCTATTGGCCAGGGGACATGAAGGAGTCGCTTGGTTCATTATGGGGGTGGAGGAGGGTTGCATTGGCCAGGGGACATGAAGTAGCTGCTTGGTTCATTATGGGGGCGGGGGAGGGTTGCATTGGCCAGGGGACATGAAGTAGCCGCTTGGTTCATTATGGGGGCGGGGGAGGGTTCTATTGGCCAGGGGACATGAAGCAGCCGCTTGGTTCATTATGGTGGCGGGAGAGGGTTCTATTGGCCAGGGGATATGAATGAAGTAGTCGGTTGTCTTCATTAGCCGGGATTCACACCTCTCCGCTTCCTGTGTGTTGGCCATTGCACTCTGGAGGATGTTTCCGCGCGTAGATTACATTATAATTATAAAACCAATCTAAAAGGTGTTGTCACTTTCACATTCCAAATCTGCAGAAAATTGTTTTTATGGAAGCCTTCGACTCCATGTGGGCCCCGCGAGTCATTATCTCCACGTGGTGCTTAGCACAGTAGGCCCATGTTCTTTTAGAAAAGTTTGATGTTAGTTGACTGATAACCTCTGATGAAAGCAAAGTGGATATTTGGAAAACAAAATGTGGAAAGTTTCTGAACTAGTGCGGGGTGATTAATTTCGATAGAGTGGCCTTTTATGGACGCTCTTTCAGTTTTGATTAAATTCACATCATCAACTATAAGGTGAAAAATCAGAAAGTCGAAGTGCGAGTGCGTTTCTGTGGAAGAGCTTACAATCTCCTGTTCGCTCATTTTTCAAATGTTTTGCCAGTAATAGCCTGTTCTCTCTCATCACAATTACAATTCAAATCTAGCAGATGAGGAGATGTGCTTTGCTAATTGGTCATTAGTTGATAGGAGCTGCCAGCTGAAGTAATGCATCCAGAAATCCAATACACCCTTTCAGAATGACATGCATAAGTACGACCTATCTTTTTATCCATATTTAGTATAGTGTCATAGTGGCAGCACCGTAGATGTGGTTACATGACACTTTACATGTGTTCCTCTGTAATGTGCACGTTGGGCTTGGTAAATTCACCACATTTGGCACACAAATGCCCAGACCACATGCACACAAGCCTAGCAGACCACAAAAGTGATGGGTGGAAGGTTTCGAATGAATCTAAACCACTGGCAATTGCTCTGGTCAACCTTCCACACCGCCGTTTTTAGCCCGTCTGCGCCATTGCAAAAGGGGACCAGCCATGTGCAAATCAGTCAGCAGCTGCCGCCACCGAAGATAGCAGCCCAGCCCGATCTGCTAGGCCAGGTCCCCTCTGCACAGAAAACCAAGCAACCCCAGACATGTTTCAGCCTTGTTGGACCTCCTCAGTGAGGTGCAGCCTGGTTCCCTGTGGCGCAGCGAGCAAGGGACCCACGTCTGGGCATTCCCTCTCTCACAAGGAGAAACAAACTGACCACAAAAGTGATGAGTGGAAGGTTTCGAATGAATCTAAACCACTGGCAATTGCTCTGGGCAACCTTCCACACCACCGTTTTTTAGCCCATATGCACAGACGACATGCACACAAGCATAGATAAGCACAGACGACATGCACACAAGCATAGATAAGCACAAATGATATGCACGGAACAAGCATGTAAACAAAGAATTGGAGGTGAATGCATCTACATACACAGTTACAGGATGCACAGCCCACACACACATGAAACACACACACAAACATGCATACAAACACACACACACTTTCTCTTTCACACACACACACACGAAACACACACACAAACATGCATGCAAATGCACACACACTTTCTCTTTCACACACACACACACACGAAACACACACACAAACATGCATACAAATGCACACACACACACACACACAAACATGCATGCAAATGCACACACACTTTCTCTTTCACACACACACACACGAAACACACACACAAACATGCATACAAATGCACACACACTTTCTCTTTCACACACACACACATGAAACAGACACACAAACATGCATACAAATGCACACACACTTTCTCTTTCACACACATGCATACAAACGCACACCCACTTTCTGTTACACACACACACACACACACACACACACACACACACACACACACACACACACACACACACACACACACACACACACACACACACACACACACACACACACACACACACACACACACACACACACACACACACACACACACACACACACACACACACACCCTAATTCAGTGTTTCCCTAATATGAAGGACGTCCATCACACTACACAATAAACTTTAACTCACACTACATCACTACCTCTCAATACTCACTTTAAATGTTATATAGCTCACACCAAAGCAACAGTTAAAGTGAGACTTCTGAGAAAGTGGTGTGCTGTGAGCGAATCTTTCATTTTTAGTGTGATGAACTTTAATAATACTAACAATAATACTAACAGTACTAATACTACTACTACTACTAATAATAATAATAATACAGACTTTGCTTCTTTTAGGGAAAATCTGCATTTGGTTTGAGTGTTCCTACCTTGACGTTGGCATTTCCAGAAACACGTGCACGTCAACATTTCATAGGCAGACCATCTTGTGCTCAAAACAGTTCTTTTCTTTCTAATAAACGGCTGCAGAGATGTAGCGTATGATCAACCAGGGCCTCTGTAGGGAATAATGCCCTCTACCTGGGTGGGCCGAATCATTACTACACCAGGTGGAATGTGTATTCACCGAGTGGAAATAAGGTGCACATCTGGATTCCACGACAACACTGTCTATCAAGTGAGAAGGAAGAAAACGAAAGAAATTGCGAAGCATACTTCATGGGGCGCAAGACAGCGCACCGCCTATCCATCCCAGTTATATTGAAATTCCAGCTTAAGCAAAAGACCCCTTGCTTCGGAAATACAGCCACATCCTGAAAACCAAAGTGAAGGCCAATTCCCAGCTTTTGCTCTCTCTTACTTCTTATTATTTTCAAAGAAACGCGTTTCAGATAAAAGATTAAATGCAAAGACGGAGCCTTGAGGTCGGTTCCATGTGTTAATATCCCTGACAAAATATCGCCATATTTGTGTGGCGATATTAAGGCATGGATCCTGCAGGGGACACCCCTGCAACCCTCACATTATTATTAAAGGAGCTGGGGTCATCCCTGCAACCCCCGCTCCCAAAACCTCAAAAAATGATCCCCCCAAAAATATCGCCTGTGGACGTTCCAGGCGACCATATATACGATATTTTTGGTGGGGCTAATATGTAGTGATACCTTGAAGTGTATATCCCTCGGTCACATATGATCTGCTGGGAAACACGGAACCATTTATGCTGCAAATAATGTTTTCTATAATGCACACTGCGTCCTCTTGAGAACACTGCACGCTCCTTGGTTGCTTAACAAGGAGACGCCTCACCAGAGGACCATGTGGGTGGAGAGGTGGGTTGGCTGAGAAATGAGTCAAGTGATGGTTGGCACAAGGAAGAGAGAATTGACAAGCTATTGGGTGGTGACGCGCAATCCTCCGGCATGCTGCACCGGATCCAAGGCTGATGCTCTCTTCCCCCTACAGAGGACTGGTGCCCAGGTCTTTTAGAAAGCTCAGTACTGTGAACCTCAATAGCTCCCGATCGTTCTGTTCCTCAGCTCTGCAGTGAGGGTTGCCTGGCCCCTCGCATTTTGGAAATATTCGTTGGTTAGACATAGATTCCACTGTTAAGTTCAAAACACGTATTGATAAATTGGTGAAGAATTGATGTAATCAACTTTTTCTGCTGCATTGAATAAACCCCTCTCCGTCTTCTGCAGGATTGCAAATGTTCTGGTTTGGTCCAGACTCAACATCCTGTTGGCTGCCCTTCCAACCTCACCTGACCCTCTTAAATCTCACTTCCACTTTGCCACACAATTGGTCGCCAGGACAAACATTTCCTAGCCCCCCTTTCCAATATACACGGGTTATTAGCGCAGTTTCAAGTTGACATGAAATTTTGCTGTTTATGCGTCTGGTTGGGTGAGACTCGGATGAAGCAGCCGCAAGGAACTGCGCAACTCTGTGAGGCTTCCAGTTTGACAAGACGGGCACAGCTGATGTGCCTCACAATTCCTATTTCCTTAAACTTTCGAAGCCAATCTGCCTGCATGCATCTTCCTGTAGCGTGGAATGAGGCTCCGGTACAGGCCAGTAGCTCTGAACCAGCTGATACATCGGCCCCATTCATACACGCTCATTTTTCTAACACTCAGTAGATGTGCTGTCCTTATTTAGCATTTATATCTTAAGTTTTACTTTATATAACACTATTGCATTTTTATTATTTTTCAAGTGTTGCCTTTTGACTTATCATATTGTTTTCACTCTAATGTGATTGTTATAACACTATTGCATTTCTCCTAAAGTAACCATTTATCCCTTTGGCCGAGGGGTATTGCTATACCTAAATATGTTTTTTAGAGACATAGAACAGGGGATCTGCATCCTGCAGACCTTCAGTGTTTGGGACTATTATTTTGAGGACCCTCCCCCAGTGACTATGATGGCTAGGGCTGATGGGAGATGTCCTTCAAAACATCTGGTTAGCCAAAGATTGCAGAGCTCTGAAGACTAAGATACTTGGCAGAGAGAGACTGGAGAAAAGAAGGAAAACGGAATGGATGGATTGGGAAAATGTATGGACGATTAAGCATGTGTGAATATTGAACTGGATTATGGAAGACATGCCAGGAGCTGAAAGCAGGAGCTTGCAGAGTTACGGAGGATGAAAGCAGGAGCTTGCAGAGATATGGAGGATGAAAACAGTAGCAAGCAGAAGTATGGAGGATGAAATCAGGAGCTTGCAGAGATATGGAGGATGAAAGCAGGAGTTGCAGAGATATGAAATATGAAAGCAGGAGCGTGCAGAGATATGGAGGATAAAAGAAGGATCTTGCAGAGATATGGAGGATGAAAGGCTAAGAGCACAAGATGAACATTCAAGAGAAAAGAACATCGAAACAAGTGGAAAAAGTGGGTTCGGAAAAGAAAATGGTGGTACAAATATGAGCCAGGATGGATGAGTGGCAGCCTGGACCAGGTAAGGAAATGGATATACCAGTATACGGGGTGGTGGGAAAATAAAACACAAAGGATAAGTGGAGAGATATTGCTGGTAGATGGGTGGCAGATACTCTAGGTGGACTCACAGTGTGACTAAGAAATAAGAGGCTTAAATAAAGGTATAGAAAGAGTAGAAGAGGATTGAGACAAGGATAAAGGGGAGATGCCAAGTTAGAGGCACTGATAGATTTCGGATTTGAGGGGGTGGCGGGGATGGGAGACTAAAGTGTGGATTGGATATGGATAAGGATGGCTGTACAGCTGGGTGGAAAGGAGAAGGCGCTAACAATGTGTTCCTATTCATCCTGAGAAACTCGTAGCTAGTCTGGGGATATTTGCAAGGCTTTGAATGAGGACAACAGACTGGCGTTATACAAATAAAAGAATGAATACTGTAAACAGTTTCAGAACCATTATTATTCTAGTCAGAGCTCATTACACCCTTGCACAATCCCATCAGTTTCGCAGTTATTTCCCAATCCATAAAAGCAATCAGTCATTTTTCAAATACACTTTGCATAATAATGAGCGGGACGCGGCTGCTGCGCGGCACTGGTGACACGGACCCGCCCCCTCCTCAACCTGCCACAATACGCTAGCGATTATTTCCCAGCTTTGTTCTAGTTCTCAAGGAACAGAGGCTAAGATTAGCTTCGGACAAGCATCTGTTTTGTGTTCCATAATTTGTCATCGGTAACTGGATTGAATAGTACATGGTCTTCTGACCTCTAGGGGGCGCTATAATGCGTTGCTGACAGCATCGGAGGAGGGCACAGGGTCCGGCCCATTACCCCTGCATATTCTTATCTGACCCATGTGTGGCCAGCTTTCCTGGGGTCATGCAGCTTGGGGAATCTGCATTTATTCATTAGTTCTGGCTTAGTCGAGCTTTATTTCTCTACAGGATACAATCTATTGGGGTGGTTAATCTGAGAGGCGTTTCATTGGAAGGTAAGTGTTGGGGTTTATTTCTTGGACATCTGACAGTGGTCCTTGCTATTTGTCACTTGCTGGGCATCTGCTGTGAAAGTAAAGTGTCCTGTGCCTTCGCAGTGACATGTCAGGGTATTGCACAAGTACTCTCCCACTGCCACCCTGGCATGTTGCCTACTCTGCTCCCCTGCACACCTGACATGCCACCAATCTCAGCTATATTCCCATGTTGGCCGTAACTGCCCACAATACCCTCAACCTGTTGACATCTCTGTTCACCATACAGGCAGAATATGTTTGCTGACCATGCCCCCTGCTGTTGGCACTCTACCCAGGACCACCCTGCAATCAGGATTCTACTTAATCCTGGTACTTCTGCTATAGATTGAAGGCCAGTGAATGGGGCGTGGGAGCCCCATTGCGAGTATATTATTGACATATTACACTATTTCCCATAGGTCTTTAAACAGTGGCAGATCCTGAGAGGCAGGGGCTGGTGCCCATCTCTCTCCCTCTCCCTCCTCTCCCCCCTCTCCCCTCTCTCTCTCTCTCTCTCTCTCCCTCCCACCTCCCTCTCTCTCTCTCTCCCTCTCCCCCTCTATCCCCCCTCTCTCTCTCCCTCTCACTCTCTGTCTCCCTCTCTCTCTCCCTCTCTCTCTCCCTCCCCTCTCTCTCTTCCTCTCTCTGTCTCTCTCTCTCGCTCTGTTTCTCTCTCTCTCTCCCTCTCTCTCTCTCTCCCTCCCTCTCTCTCCCTCTCTCTCCCCTCTCTCTCTTCCTATCTCTGTCTCTGCTCTCTCTCTCGCTCTGTTTCTCTCTCTCCCTTCCTCTCTCTCTCTTTCTCTCTCTCTCTCTCCGCCCTCTCTCTATCTATCTCTCTCTCTCCTTCTCTCTTCCTCTCTCTCTCTCTCTCTCTCTCTCTCTCTCTCTCCTCTCTCGCTCTGTTTATCTCTCCCTCTCTCTCTCGCTCCCTCTCACTCTCTCTCTCCTTCTCTCTCTCCCTATCTCTCTATCTCTCTCCCCCTCTCTCTCTTCCCCTCTCTATACCTCCACCCTCTCTCCATCTCTCTCTCCCTCTCTCTTCCCATCGCTCTCTCTCTCTCTCTCTCTCTCTCCCCCTCTCTCCCCTCTCTCTCTCCCTCCATCCTCTCTCTCTCTCCCTCTCACTCTCTCTCTCACTCTCTCTCTCCCTCTCTCTCCTTATCTCTCTCTCCTCTCTCTCTCTCTCTCTCTCTCCCTCCACCCTATCTCTCTCTCTCTCCCCTCTCTCTCCCTCACTCTCTCTCTTCCTCTCTCTCTCTCTCTTTCTCTCTCTCCCTCCCTCTCTTTCTCTCTCTCTCTTCTCTCTCTCTCCCTCTCTCTCTCTCTTCCTCTTTCTCTCTCTCCCTCTCTCTCTCTTCCTCTCTCCCTCCACCCTCTCTCTCTCTCTCCTCTCTCTCTCTGTCTCCCTCTCTCTCTCTCCCTCCACCCTCTCTCTCTCTCCCTCTCTCTCCCTCCACCCTTTCTCTCTCTCTCCTCTCTCTCTCCCTCTCTCTCTCTTCCTCTCTCCCTCTTGCTCTCTCCCTCCCTCTCTCCCTCTCCCTCTCTCTTCCTCTCTCTCTCCCTCTCTCTCTCTCTCTCTCTCTCTCTCTCTCCCTCCACCCTTTCTCTCTCTCCCCTCTCTCTCTCTCTCTCTCTTCCTCTCTCCCTCTTGCTCTCTCCCTCCCTCCCTCTCTCTTCCTCTCTCTCTCCCTCTCTCTCTCTCTGTCTCTCCCTCCCTCTCTCCCTCTCCCTCTCTCTTCCTCTCTCTCTCCCTCTCTCTCTCTCTCCCTCCACCCTTTCTCTCTCTCCCCTCTCTCTCTCTCTCTCTCTCTCTCTCTCTTCCTCTCTCCCTCTTGCTCTCTCCCTCCCTCTCTCCCTCTCCCTCTCTCTTCCTCTCTCTCTCCCTCTCTCTCTCTGTCTCTCTCTCCCTCCACCCCCTCTCTCTCTCTCCTCTCTCTCTCACTCTCTCTCTCCTCTCTCTCTGTATGCTCGGGGTCTCCTTCTCCAGTGGATGTTGTGCCTCGTACATCGGTGGGGAGCGCAGCCTCATTGCCACATTGCCACCTCTCCATGCATAGGGTTCTGCCTCCTTGGAGCATTGTGCATGTTTAGGCTTTACCTGGGCATGTGAGGCTTTACCTGGGAATGTGAGGCTATACATGGGCATGTGAGGCTTTACCATGGCATGTGACTAGAATGCTGTGTCTTGGTCATTGGAGCTGTACTTCCTCATAGATCACAATAGCCACTAGTATGAAGGCTTTATCTGACAACATGAGGCTACCCTTGACATGTGAGTCTTCTGTGTGCAAATAATGATACTAGCGTGGCATGCGAGACTGTGCCTCACATATGTTAAGTCATATATACTTGTTTTCAATTGCATCAATTACCACTGTAGTAGGCTCCTTGTGACAAAACTTGCCATCTGATGGCCGCATTAGGAACCCTAGAGATCTCAACAGGAGGATGCCCTTCAAACTCAAAGAACTTAGAGAACAGAATACACCTCTGATCCCCAATCAGGATCCCTCGATGGTCCCTGATGAGGCAATCAGATTCATTGCTTGAGTCCCTGGCCAAGGTGACCCATCTCTCAGAATCCTCAGGGAACAGTGGAGTCCATTGGCAACAGACGAAGAGCTCAACATCCAATCACATGGCAGACCACAAAGCCCCCGCCTCGGGAATTGATGATGTGAAGTGCACTGTTCCTCAAACCACCCACAATGACCTCCCAGACCTGGCAAACGCCTCCACCAAAGAGGCTGCTCCTTGTACCGAACCCCAGATCTGCACAGATACCACCATGCATGGAACCTTCTTCTGCAAGAACTTCATCAACATTCATAGCATCCAATCCTTCCAACACAAGATAACCACTTTAAAATCTATGTGGGGAGACCCACCCGGCTGTTGAAGACACACGGATCCAAACATCTGGGGTCCAGAGGCCAGAAGGGGGACGGAGTCCCCAGAGCTTCTCGTGGTCTTGAATTCCACTCCGGAAGATCTGCACTTTTATAGAATTGAGCAAATGACGGCCTCCGCACACGGGGGACCCGATAACGATGGTCGTTGGATCGGGACACGCTGGAGCGTGGAGCTGGGCCTCAATGTGGATTCAGAATGTTTTCCTGCATCATAAGTGACCCTTTTACACATTCAGTTTCTCTGCTTTCCAATTTTTGAATTCTCAGACTTTTTTCTGAAGTACCTCTGATCAGGTCAGATGTGTTCTGCCTGTTCTTGGCTGTTCAGGCCCTGCCCCTCGGCTTCCTGTCGTGTTCTCTTATTTTCTGAATTCAATCTGGGTCCAGCTACATTTGCACTCTTTGGTTCTTGATGCCTTCCAGGCCCTGTTCTCACGGTGATATGGCGACCGAGCGGGAGACTGCCCTTCCTTTTGAAAATGGAATCGGCCTCTTCCTTCCTTTTCCCTTTGAGGGAACCCTCTTCTAATCACGCCTCAGGCCAGTGTTTTGCATTCTCTGGTGTTGTGCTTTTTTTTCTAGGTTTGCTCTTTGCAGGGCATTCTGGTCCTCTGCACTATCCACGTGACTCTGTTTTGTTTTCTCCCACATATCTCTCTTTCTCTCTTTCTCAGTTATGTTTTCCTTTCTATTACCCACTTTCACTGCACCTTGAGTCTATTGACCATTTTTTCCACAGTTGTAACGGCTTTATATTGTTTTTTGCACGCTCATCACAGCCACTTGGTGCATTGTGGGTAATTTTAACTTTTTATGTGTTCTTGCTTCCACACACCACACTGCCCTGGAAAGCATGTTTAACTGTGAAAATATGTTTACAGTTTATAACACGATCTCTCTTTATGCTGTGCGTGGCTCAGGGCTTTCCTCTAAGTTATCACCACTATCACACTAGAGTACGCACTGCGGGTGCTCCACCACCATTGCAAGGATCTACTCAGCAGAGGGTGACAGTAGAGAGGTCTGCAGGTGACCCCTGCACTAGGACAAATATACCCCTGAGTTACCCTACACAACCCCTTCCTTTCCTCAAGGAAACAGGCATATGGTGAGACACAATGGCCACAGGTGGCGGGTGGGCAGCAGCAAGGAGAAGGGGAAGGTTGACACACCTTGTGATCTCAAGGGCTACCATTTTCATACTGGAGCTCCAGGCCCCACGGTGGTGACCAGGCAGAGGCACAACGACCCTCTACGTCCAAACTCTGAAATTCACATAAAAAACCAATGAAAGGACCCCGGGCAATTGTCATGCATGAGCTGCAGGCCATTGTTTGGTATTCGGGTCACGCATGCGCCGCATCCTGCGATCGTTAGGCATTAATTAGTGCCACTGCACTTGATGCTTAAACCCAGAGATGCTTCCCTCTTCCCCGTGTTGTTAAATTATGATAATCCACGCATCTGCCTCTGCTTTCTTCTATCTGTTTAAGCTGCTTGAAAAAGAAATACTTCTGCTCCCATCATTTTAGTATTTGCAGGGGGGAAATTCGGCCAGAGCCATAGAACGCAGATGGAGATTTCCACAGATGGGCGTGAACATGCATTTGTTTATTTATTTTAACAGAAATCCTGTAGAGACCACCATCTAGAGAGCGGAGAGAACAGTTCCCCCTCTGCCCTACAACAGTGGGGTAGAAGGTCCTGAAGGCAGAAGGAGTGGGCTATGCAAGGGCGGGGAGGAGGGCCGGCGCTGGTCATAGGGCCGGAGATTAGGCATTGTAAAGCCCTGGAGCTCCTTCAAGGCATTGGAAGGGATATTGTAGGGAAAGCATGAAGCTTTAGATATTGGGGGGATTACAAATGGTGTGGCACCGGGATGGAGAACGAACGTGAGCCAGCCCAGGGCGAGAGAGCTCAGGTAGCTTGAGGAAGAGTTGGGAAGGTAGGGTCCCAGTTGGTTGTCGCATGATAGAGCATTGCAAGGATAGGAGCGCTGCATGAGTATCCAGAAACAGGAACAGAAGGAGGGATTGGTGTTGCATAGGAAGACAGCCATTGCTGAGTATTTAGGCAGTTATGGGGATTGGTGCTGGTCGCTTGAGGAGGGGTTGGGAAGGTAGGGTCCTAGTAGGCTATTCCATGATATAGAGTTGCAAGGATATGAGTGCTGCCTGGGTATCCAGAAGCGGGAACTGAAGAGGGATCGGTGTTGCATAGGGAGCCCACCTTTGCTGAGTCCAGAGGCAGTCATGGGGAAGGGCCGAGGTAGCTTGAGGATGGGTTGGGAAGGTAGGGTCCTAGTTGGCTATTCTGTGACATACCATTACAAGGATAGGAAGACAGCCATTGCTGAGTATTTAGGCAGTTATGGGGATTGTTGCTGGTAGCTTGAGGAGGGGTTGGGAAGGTAGGGTCCTAGTTGGCTATTCCATAATATAGAGTTGCAAGGATATGAGTGCTGCCTGGATATCCAGAAGCGGGAACTGAAGAGGGATCGGTGTTGCACAGGGAGCCCGCCTTCGCTGAGTCCATAGGCAGTCATGGGGAAGGGCTGAGGTAGCTTGAGGATGGGTTGGGAAGGTAGGGTCCTAGTTGGCTATTCTGTGATATACCATTACAAGGAAAGGAAGACAGCCATTGCTGAGTATTTAGGCAGTTATGGGGATTGTTGCTGGTAGCTTGAGGATGGGTTGGGAAGGTAGGGTCCTAGTTGGCTATTCTGTGATATACCATTACAAGGAAAGGAAGACAGCCATTGCTGAGTATTTAGGCAGTTATGGGGATTGTTGCTGGTAGC
Organism: Ambystoma mexicanum; assembly: GCF_040938575.1. Taxonomy (NCBI): domain Eukaryota; kingdom Metazoa; phylum Chordata; class Amphibia; order Caudata; family Ambystomatidae; genus Ambystoma; species Ambystoma mexicanum. The sequence goes on along the minus strand of NC_090931.1, from coordinate 74,342,891 downwards.
TTGAGGAGGGGTTGGGAAGGTAGGGTCCTAGTTGGCTATTTCATGATATAGCGTTGCAAGGATATGAGTGCTGCCTGAGTATCCAGAAGGGGGAACTGAAGGAGGGATCAGTGTTGCACAGGGAGCCCGCCTTCGCTGAGTCCATAGGCAGTCATGGGGAAGGGCCGAGGTAGCTTGAGGATGGGTTGGGAAGGTAGGGTCCTAGTTGGCTATTCTGTGATATACCGTTGCAAGGATAGGAGTGCTGCATGAGTATCCAGAGGCAGGAACTGGAGGAGGGATCGGTGTTGCACAGGGAGCACACCATCGCTGAGTCTATAGGCACTCCTGGGGAAGGGCCCAGGTAGCTTGAGGGGGGGTTGGGAAGGTAGGGTCCTAGTTGGCTATTCTGTGATATAGCTTTGCAAGGATATGAGTGCCGCATGAGTATCCAGAAACAGGAACTGAAGGAGGCATCAGTGTTGCACAGGGAGCAAGCCATCACTGAGTCCATAGACAGTACCAGGGAAGGGCCCAGCTAGCTTGAGGATGGGTTGGGAAAGTAGGGTCCTAGTTGGCTATTTCATAATGTAGTGTTGCAAGGATAGGAGTGCTGCCTGAGTATCCATAAGCAGGAACTGAAGGAGGGATCAGTGTTGCATAGGAAGTCAGCCATTGCTAAGTATATAGGCAGTTATGGGGATTGGTGCTGGTAGCTTGAGAAGGGGTTGGGAATGTAGGGTCCCAGTTGGCTATTCCATGATATAGCGTTGCGAGGATAGGAGCGCTGCAAGAGTATCTAGAAACAGGAACAAAAGGAGGGATCGGTTTTGCATAGGAAGACAGCCATCAATGAGTATATAGGCAGTCATGGCGATTGGTCCAGGTAGCTTGAGGATGGGTTGGGAAGGTAGGGTCCTTTTTGGCTATAACATGATACATGCGTTGCAAGGATAGGAGCTTGCCTGAATACCCAGAAGCAGGAACTGAAGGAGGGATTGGTGTTGCACAGGAAGACAGCCATCGATGAGTCCATATGCAGTCATGGGGAAGGGCCCAGGTAGCTTGAGGATGGGTTGGCTAGTTGGCTATTGCGTGATATAGCGTTGCAAGGATAGGAGTGCTGCATGAGTATCCAGAAGCAGGAACTGAATGAGGAGCCAGCCATCGCTGAGTCCATAGGCAGTCAAGGGGAAGAGCCCAGGTAGCTTGAGGATGGGTTGGGAAGGTATGGCTATTCTGTGATATAGCGTTGCAAGGATAGGAGCGCTGTCTGAATACCCAGAAGCAGGAAAGTTGGAGGGATCGGTGTTGCATAGGGAGCCCACCATTGCTGAGTTTGTTTGTTTGTTTGTTTATTTATTTGGTATTGCGCTCCAAACCCATTAGGTAGCCGGGCGCAGCAGCGGTCAAGACAACTTAAACTTGGTTACATAATGTGTAGAAAGAAGCATATAATATAATAGACAGTTAGAAGGATAGGCTGCCAGGATAGTTACAGTGGCATACAGAAGGAAGCAGGTTAAGAGACATGCAGCAGAGACAGTAGTGTAAGGTACCGGGAAGGTAAGCTAGCAGTCATTCTTTCGTAGCCATTTAATTTTATTGAGTCTAAATTTAGGTTTGAGGTAGATTGAGGATGAGTTGGGAAGGTAGGGTCCTAGTTGGCTATTCCGTGAGATAGCGTTGCAAGGATAGGAGCGCTGCATGAGTATCCAGAAGCAGGAACTGAAGGGGGGATCAGTGTTACATAGGAAGACAGCCATTGACCTCCAGGTTGGAGTGAGGCGCGAGAGAAGAGCACGAGGGAAAACACGCACATGGCAGGAAGGAAGATGACTTCAATTTTTGGAAGACTCCATTCTATTTATTTGGTTTCTACTCTTCGACCTCTATTTGTCCTCCATTTGAATTCTTCGCTCTATGTCTCTCATTTGTTGTTCTCCCCTATTTTTCTCTTATTTGAATTCTTCTGTCTCTCTCTCTCTCTCTCTCGCATCATGTCTCTCGATATGTACATCTCTCTTGCTTGTTCTCTCTGATGCTCTCTCTCACTCTCACTCATTTAGCCACAATTTATTTTTCCATCTCGCTTTCCCTCTCATTCACTTTCTCTCTCTGTATCTCATTCCTTTTCTGTCACCTTCACCCTCTTTTCCCCCCTCTCTCTCTGTGTCACAGGAGACTTCCCCAAGGTTCTTTACATCATTTGGTCTCTTTCTTTTTCCCCTCTCCTTTTCTCTTTAGAATCTGTGCTGCATTTTTCCATTGATCGAGTTGAAGGCACACTATTTTTTTTTTTACTTTGGAAGTTATTTCTTTCCATCACATCCTGGCCAGATGGCCGAAAGTAAATGAATTGCCCAAATGGCACCATGGAACACGCTTATGCCACTCTGCTCAATGGCACCAAACACTGTCAGATAGAGGGTCCATAAACCACATCTCTCTTCAGGGATCCAGTGTTGTTTTTGAGGGAACAATTTCCTGTGTAGCAGATAGGAAAGATGAACTGTGTGTTCAGCGGTCGTGCTACCAGTGTGTGGCATGTTTTTTGCTTTTGTGTTTAGCTTCTTGTGCTGCAGTGGTGCAGCCAGTTCTCATCACCCATCATCAGCAGAGAAGGTTATTAGTACTGCTCGACATGGTGGCTGCTGACTTTGAATGCCATGAGTTGAGGTTTCGGTCCTGTGAATACATTGGCCTTCATCAGGATATTTGGTCAATTTGGAAGAACTTCAATTTCATTATCAATGTATGTGTGCATTGCACAGAGCTTTACTACGGCTTCAGAGTCCATCCACCAGCTATACCTCAAAGGAGCACGACTAGCAAATAACCCAGTTCTGAAAGTGGGGGCACGGCCCAAGGAGGGTGAATTGGTCGATGGAGTCAACTGTACCAGGCTCCATACCAAAGGAATTTGAAACCTCAAGATTGCGGCCAAACCTGTCTAGATAGCGAAGGGAAAAGTGTAGATGTCTAGAATAACCTTTCTAAGCTCACCCCCTTGCACCGGAGATTACATGCTGAAATTAAAGGCAGCCTGTGCGCTGTGCTTTGGCTTAAAAATCTTGGAAATGTGAATCAGATCAAATGATTCAGAGCAATCAGAGCTGAAATTCGAAATTATTTGAAAGACTCAGACCTATCACAAGTGCCTCAAAAAGATCAAAATAAAGTGTGGCTTCCGCCAGCGCATACATTCGGCATCTTTTGATGTTTTGATTTAATTTCTTCAGATTAAACTTGGTGTGTCTTTTTGATTTAATGATCTTTTATTTGAGATCATTCAGATCTTGTACCTTTTTATATTTCAATCATATCAGCCTGATTATATAATAGGAAAACAGGTGGCTATCATTTGAACTTGTTTAAACCATTTAAATCATCTATGGAGTGAATCGAGGAGCCTGATAGTGCATAGTGGGAAGCCTAATGTGATGCGGCTGTAAGGGGTCTGAGCGATTAGAACCGTTAGGTTGATTTGAGCCTGGATTTGGGCTCAGCGCTGCACTTGAAGTGATCAATTGGCCGCACTTGTAGGTTGAAACGGCGCAAACACACGCACCTGATGTCTCGAATCCAAATAAAGGCCCACAACAAACAATAATACAATTAAATCATACAAAAAATAAACTTACACTGTTAAAGCAGAAGATTTGATAATACTACAATTTTGGCAAAATGTTTTGGCACCCAAGATGTTCTGCAATTGTTGCTATCACCAAGCACTTGCCTATTGTGGCAAGCTGGAAGACATGTGCAAAGTCTACCAAGATAACCCTCTTTTCCTAGTCTGTTTAGCCACTTTCGGCAAGTGCTTAGAATGGATCCAGGGAAAGCACCAATAATTGTCCAAATTCTGCACCAATTGCATTCCCAAGTGGAGCAGATCTCTGTGTCCACTTCCCAGGAACGTGGTCGAGTGGATCCTTGGATAAGTTCCCATCGACTAGAACAGAACCTGCTTCACAATCAGCCAGCGTAGTCCTGAGCCTCTGTTTTACCAATGGTTATCTGGCTCCAGTGGGAGCGTGCCAGTAAGCAGAGCGCGTGCAGTAGAATGCGCAGCACTAATTCCATTCTATATTCCTGATACATTTCTTAGATATTAAACAGCAGGGGAGTCGAAGCATGAGAAAGGCAGGAACCCGCTGCACTGCAATTGAGGGGTTGCATTCTGGGGACCTCATTTAATTGTTTATATTTATTTGCCGTTGTCTCTCTATCGAGCTCCCTGTTTTTCTCCCACCTCTCCATCCTCCTTCTTCAATGATCTGCCCATTCTGCCTACTAGTTCCCTCTGCCCCACTCCCGCCACAGGTTGGTCTTTCTCTCTCGCTTCCCTACCCCCATCTCTCACTCTCTTTTGCTATCTCTCGCCAGGCTCCTTCCCTGGTGATACTCCTCTCCTCTGTACTTTCATTGGTTTCACCTCCTCTCTCTGCCTTCGGTACCTTCCCCTGCCCCTATCACCGCTCTATCTGCCTCTGTTCTGTTCCCTCTTTGTCCCTGGTCTCCTCTCCCTCACATCTCTCCTCAGCTCATGTTCCACTTCTACATTCTGGATCTTTCTCCTTCATCTTTACCCTTTCTTTGCTGATTAGCCTTACTATCTTCCTCCTTCTTGCATGATGCCCTTGCAGCCCACGCCTTCATTCCTTACCTCATTCCGAACCCTCACTCACACCCTCATTCCTTCTGAGCATTCCTCTTACACTCTTACCTACTGTGCCCTCTACCGCACGTGTCTCACCCCTTCCCTGTAACACTCCCTTCTCTTTGACTCTCCCACTTCTCTCAATACCTCAAAAGTACTATTTTAGGGCCCTGAACTGAGTTCCTTTGCATGTCTGGCACTACACGCATTGCCAATAAAATACACTTAAACAGTGCAGATGCCTGCTTCCTTTTTTTTCTCTTTGTCTCCTTCTCGCCATGTCTTCATCCCCGCTGTCTCTTTTCCCATCTGCGCCCACACCATCCCCTTGGACACCTCAGTGACAGCGGGACTGGGGAGGATAGCTCAGGGGCAACATGCTCGCTTTGGAAGCAAGACGTCACGGAGCACCACAGGTTCGATCCGAAACCTCTGAGTATTAAGCACGTTATAAATGACCTATCATATCATACAATTGTCTCAGGCACCAATAAAAAAGTGGCCCACAGTGGCAAGTCATTCGTTTTGTGGCAGACTGGTTGAGTGGTAGCCAAGGGGGAGGTTATTGATAAAATGTGACGCAAACTGTGCATTTGACCCAAAAAGCTGGCCCACGCCAGCATTTTGTGTTTTTGGTTCGTGCCTTGCCCTAGTGCTCTCTAGGCCAGTCCGAGCCTGCTGCCGGCCTTCATTGTACCCTCTCATTAGCTCTGCGAAGGAGCTGTAGATACAGGGCCTGCATCAAACGATGGGACCTAAGTTGAATATCTGCTTCATTGTGTCCTGAAATATATTTGTGGGCTGAGGGGCGGGGCTATCTTGACCCTCGCTGTATATTTTTTGATACCTGTATACTGTCTCTGGGCATTTATGTTGGCATCGCTTGGATTTCATTACCCTACTTGCTTCTTTCACTCTTCTTCTTTTCCTTGGTACTGTAACCTGGCCATGCTGTAAATTATGGCTGAACCCCGTGCCTTGGTCCTTGGCATAGATTACGACTGAGCCCGATGCCTTGGTCCTCAATATACATTATGGCTGAGCCCCATGCCTTGGCCCTGGTTTACATTATAGCTGATCCCAATGCCTTCGTCCTCAGAGTACATTATGGCTGAGCCCCAGACCTTGGTATCGATGTTCCATGCCTTGGTCCTCAGCAGTCATTACAGTTTGGCCCCATGCCTTGGTCAACATCATACATTATGGCTGGGCACCATGGCCTGGTGCTCAGCATACATTACACATTGGCCCTATGCCTTGGTCATCAGCATACATTATGGCTGAGCACCATGGCCTGGTCCTCGGTATACATTATGAATGAGCCCATGCCTTGGTCTTCAGTGTACATTATGGCTGTGCACCATGCCTTGGTCCATGGTATGAATTATGGCTGAGCTCTATGCCTTAGTCCAGGGTAAACATTATGGCTGAGCCCTATGCCTTGGTGTTCAGTGTACATTATGGCTGAATCCAATACTTTGGTCCTTCGTGTATATTATGGCTGAGACACATGCCTTAGTCTTCAGTTACATTATGGCTGAATGCAAAACATTCATCCTTCGTGTACGTTATGGCTCGGCCTCATGACTTGATCCTTGGTGGACATTATGGCTGAGCCCCATGCCTTGATCCTTGGTGGACATTATGGCTGAGCCCCATGCCTTGATCCTTGGTGTACATTATGGCTGAGTCCCATGCCCTGTTCCTTGGTGTACATTATGGCTGAGTCCCATGCCTTGATCCTTGGTGTACATGATGTCTGAGACCCATGCCTTGGTCCTGAGTGAACATTATGGCTGAGTCCCATGCCCTGTTCCTTGGTGTACATTATGGCTGAGTCCCATGCCCTGTTCCTTGGTGTACATTATGGCTGAGTCCCATGCCTTGTTCCTTGGTGTACATTATGGCTGAGTCCCATGCCCTGTTCCTTGGTGTACATTATGGCTGAGTCCCATGCCTTGATCCTTGGTGTACATGACGTCTGAGACCCATGCCTTGGTCCTGAGTGAACATTATGGCTGAGTCCCATGCCCTGTTCCTTGGTGTACATTATGGCTGAGTCCCATGCCCTGTTCCTTGGTGTACATTATGGCTGAGTCCCATGCCTTGTTCCTTGGTGTACATTATGGCTGAGTCCCATGCCCTGTTCCTTGGTGTAGATTGTGGCTGAGACCCATGCCTTGTTTTAGGGAGGTCATGTATGCATTCCTAGGCTGATATACCTTCTTAGCTCCTTCTTCTGGCTTCTTCTGGTCAGTGACATTCATGTATTACCTGATATCGTTGACAGATATACCGTGCACCATTCGTTCTGGATTACAGTAGCTACAGAATGACCTTGGTGACTCAAAAGACACCAGAACGGGGAAAAATATATCGCTTGAGTTTGCCGGGAGGTGCAACAAATTCAGAGAAATTAATTTAAACTTTTTCCTTCTCCTGAATTGATGTAAACACATTTATCCTCGGGCTGGAGCAAGGCTGGCCTTCAACCAGATCGAGCAGGACGAAACCAACCAATGCGCAGCGGTTCTTTTTCATGTCGACCTTGAATCAGTTAATTCTGCCTATGCTAGAGGAGCCTGCCCAGCTGAATGTACCGCTTCATTAATGTGCTTTGCCGAAACATGTTAATTCCCCAGTGGAGCAATTAGGTAGACTCTGAACTTAGCTGGATGCAGTAGCATGTTGTAATTATAGTCCTTTTTTAATTAAGCACATTGCAATGTGGGTAGTCTTGGAATCTTGGTTAATTAATGACCAATACAGAGGAGGTCAGAGGTCGAAAGGAAAAAGTTAGGCTCTTTTCACTTTTTTGAGTCTGGGGGTGATAAGACAGCCTCCCAAGATATCTGACTAACATTTTGCTGAAAATGGGGATCTCAGACTTTCACAGCTCTTTAAATGCATATGCAGTTGGGAATGCTTGAGCGGGGCAATTAATGGAATAATTAATTCAGCATTGCACGGAGTGGGTGAAGCCTTTGCAGGGGGCTGCTGGAAACCGTCGCAGGGGGTGGTTCCCAGAATATGGATATAAGGCGGGAATGCCCCAGACCATCTAGAGCCAGGCGGGCGTCCCTGAGGACCCTTTGAAGGTTTGGAAATTGACGCAATAAACTGCCCCTGGACCCCCCTCCCAGTGAAAATTTAATCTGCGAATCATCAGATATGGGCTCATTGGCTCTAACTGGGCCTTGGGTGATTGTATCGGTATAATCGATAACATTGTTAACATGTGTGGCAAAGCACTGTCAATAAAGGTCAGCACCGTTGGATGCATGCCTTGCCAAGACGGGGTCTGCTGTCGGCATAAGGATGTATTATTCCTCCCAATGTATATGCTCTTCCCAAAGGATACGCTCTTCCCAATGGATACGCTCTTCCCAATGGATACGCTCTTCCCAATGTACGCTCTTCCCAAAGTATACGCTCTTCCCAATGTACGCTCTTCCCAATGGATATGCTCTTCCCAGTGTACGCTCCTCCCAATGGATACGCTCTTCCGAATGAATACGCTCTTCCAAATGGATACGCTCTTCCCAATGTACACGCTCTTCCCAATTTACACGCTCTTCCCAATTTACACGCTCTTCCGAATGTATACGCTCTTCCCAATGGATACTCTCTTTTCAAACCTTCCCATTCTTTATACACACTGTTATGTTTGTTCATGTAATAAGTCAATACAGTAAGAGTGTGCAATTCATGGTCGCCATCTTTTCCTGGCGGAGGTCAGGTGCATTGGGAGCTACTTCGATTGCTTGGAAAAGAGGTCCTTTGGTAGCAATTTCTGAAAGCACCTAGACAAGTCCTTGCTGTACTAGTTGTGTCTAGACTCCTAAAATGCCTTCAGCATGGTCACAGTTGATATTGGGCGGACACAGTCGATATTTCGTGGGCACAGTCGATATTGGGTGGGCACAGTCAATATGGGGGGCACTGTCAATATTTGGGTGGACAAAGTGAATATGGGGGGCACAGTCAATATTTGGGTGGGCAGAGACAATATGGGGCTGAGTCAATATGGGGGCAAAATTCATATTGGGTGCGCACCGTCGAAAATGGGCGAGCACAGTCAGAATGTGGTGGGTGAAGTCAATATGGGGGCAGAGTCAATATTGGGTGGGTGCAGTCAATATGGGGGTCACACTCAATATTGGGGTGGACACTGCAAACATTGGGATCGGCACAGTTAATATTGGGTGTGCACAGTCGAGTTTTTTGAAACCTCATGGGTGTTCTGCATACAGATGAGCGATTGCATTGCTACACATGTATGGGGCGCGTGTGCCACCCCCATAACCATTCATACGTCCAGACATTCCCTGTCAAACACAGTTCATTAGCAGACAGAATGTGGCAGCCATTAAGGACGTCCTTTCTCAGACAGCGTGGAAGGAATTCAACAATTCACGCACACGCATACACCCACACACGCACACGCATACACCCACACATGCACACGCATACACCCACACATGCACACGCATACACCCACACATGCACACGCTCACACAAACACTCTTTTGCTCGAGCATTGGGGGGGAAGGAACAGTGGCAGAATATCTATACGAAGAATTGAGCTTTAGATGAGTGGGGGGGAGGCGTGCTTGGTTCTAAGTCTGAAATAAAAACGGAGCCAACATAATACCCATACCTGCCCTGGTGTACAGATCCCCCCCCCCCACTGCTCCACTGAACGACTCCTCAGTGGCCTGCAATTTCACACCAGAACACAAAACACATATCTGCCATACAGCCTCCCCCTCCCAGAACACAAGACCCATCTGCCTACCTACCCCAATAACACACAAGCCATACTAGACACTCTACCCCCGACAACATAAACTGCACTCCCGGAATCCTCATTGTTTCAAGATACTAAATAGTGAAATTGAAATCCTTTGCCCAGGTACAAACATGTAAGTCAAGAGATAAAGCCAGGATGTGAGCCCAGGGTGCACTTTAGACACTTGGAGCAAGATTCTTAGAAGCGTTTTATGATGGTGCAGTCCCATTGAAAAGCGCTCCGTGACGCCCTTATTCAAATCTTGCGCCCAGAGTGCTGCTGTTGGTCCGGATAGGTACCTACCTATATTGGTTCCTAATGGTCCGTGATTCTGACTGGCCAGTCTGTCGGGAATCGATGGCAAGGGGTGTTATGGGCTGCGGAGGTGGCAAGCTTGTGCAGTGGAGAGTTAGCGTGGCTGAGTTATTTCATGGTGCGCCATGTTATGTTACTATGCTTTTGCCATGTTTACAGATAGTCTGCAGACATGCAATGGGGTTAATAACAGTCCTGTCCATTTCATAGCACCGGGCTCCGGAGAGAGCGTTTCTGGCCTCTTACAGGCCTCAGAAATGGCTAAAGATGCGCTCAGAAAGTGACAGCCATGGGACTTCCCGTCAGGCGGAGTGCAATCCAACCTAGTCAGACCGGTTGCTAAGCAACAGGGCTCTGCGCCTGTGGGGAATGGGAGGGCAGGGCAAGATTATGACTTTAGAGGAAAATACATAGACTGTGAATCAGACTGGTCACGAGCTGATGGCACCTCCTGGAATTTATAAGAGAGAGGTGTGCATGAATTGCTTCCGGCTCAATGCAGCCTGGGAGTGGTAGTCTCTTCCTCACAGGCAAGCCGGTTTAGGAGGAGACGTGAACAGGCGGACGCATTGTTACTCCTGGAACGCTGGTGCAAAGTCACTTTGCACTGCAAAAATACATGTTGCACCGCTCTGTGAATCAGGGTGTTTGTTGGCAGTGAAAGTCACTTTGCTCCTCGCTAAAAGTTCCATGAATTCGGCTATTCAGGAGTTCCTTTATAGCGCAATGCTTGGAAATGTGTCCAGTTTAACGTCCTATTTCTTTAACCTGGTAAAATTGCGAGCACTTACACTGGTCCGGAGGTAAAGGCAGCTGTTTCCAGTCTAAAAGGTATTGGAGGAGTGAATGTTCAAATGCCAAGATCCGTTAAAATATAAATTAGGGTTATAAAATCGATCAACATGTTCGATCCAATATCAGCGCTTTGAAAACTGTGCTACAATATCCTAACAGGTTAAAAGGGGGAGTTGTCTAAATAGCGGATGAGCACCCACATGCCATGAAAACAGTAGCACATCATAAAGGGATAAAAGGGGGAGCTGTCTGAATAGCGCATGTACACACACATGCCTTGAAAACTGTGTTAGTAGATCATAAAGAGGTAAAAGGAGGTGCTGTCTGAATAGCGGATGTGATAGAAGACCATAAAAGGATAAAAGGGGGAGCTGTCTGAAGAGCTGATGAACGCCCTCGTGCCCTGGAGGTGCTGCATTGGACATCACTTGGTCCTTAATGTTTGATCATGAGAAGAAGTCCATACTTGCGGAGGTATTTGAGATCACCCTAGTATTCTGATATGTATTAAAGTGTTTCCTGATATTTATTAAAGTGTTTCAGTACTCAATTAGTACTCTTGTACAGGTGAAGTATGTATCTTGGAGGTGAAACCAGTGAAATGATATCTCTGTCAAAAAAGAGAGATTTTGGTATTGGGTGGCAAAGGGGGCGTGGAACTCTGCTGATTTTGCACACGAGGTTGAGAACATCCTCAACCTAACACTACATATATGTGTATATATAACCCATGTATACTCTTTGACAGAGCTGATATTTGCTCCACACACACACACAGTGGTGCAAGGCACCAGCTTCCAACTATCGATACCAATATAATTCTATAATTTCTAAGAATAAGTCTAAAGTGAAGCTCACAAGGGCTCACCGGGGCTCAGCAGAGCTCGCCTGGGCTCAGCAGAGATCACCAGGGCTCTGAGTGCGGTCCTCATGGCAGAGACCTCCCGAAACACCCTTTACCAGGAGTTAAGGAACGCACGATGAAGGAAAGCGCTGTATAATAACACGATACTCCAGGAAAGCCCGGGCCATAAGACCAGGGCGGTTTCAGGTTAAGTGCCCTCTTATTCAGCACAATGCCTTCAGAAGCCACGGTCCGGGCCAAATGGGGAAACTGGCCGTCGTCTCAGAGGGGGGGGTGGGGACTAATGGAAATCAAGTAGAGGGGGCCACTGAGTCACCCCAATCAAATCTTGAGGGCCCAAACGTGCCAGTGCTCTTAAGAAAGCTCTTGAGACCACTTGTGACTAATATTTCACTGGTGCCTTGCACAGCATAACCCAGCCACTGCATTACACTGGAAGGGGAGTTAGGGCGAAGGGGCATGCACTGCAAATGCACCTCCAAGATCATGATTTAAGGATAAATGACGTTTCGTCCGAACTCCACGCCCTGACTTAAGTGCACCTGTAACTGTTTACAGGAGTGCTAAACTCAACTGCGTGATATAAATCAAAGGTCTGCAATATTTGGTGATCCAGATATTGTGGACTACAAATCCCACACATGCCCATACATCGCAATAGCTATGCGCGCACGCACACACAAACACGCGCGCATGCAAATGCCCATATGGCAGCACACACATACACCCACGCAACATGAAAACTACTTGAGCACCAACTAGTTCAAAGAATGCCAAATATGGTGGCTTATTGAACCAATTGGTTTTGGATTAAATGTAAAGAAGACATCAATTGGAATCCTTCTAGGAGTGTGAACTCCCTGCCGTTGCTCTCTATTATTCTATCACCAGAGCAGGCCGGTGTCAGAGATAGGCCTCTTTGCAGCTTGACCAGGAAAAGACACATTTTTAAAGCCGGATGTAGAGCTCTTCTGGAGGAACGTCTGATGAACTTGAACATGGGCCGCCTGGTCCCCAAAACTGTGATTTATTCAAAAGAGAAAGTGGCTGTGCTCTGTGGGTCGCCAAGAGGAGCTGAAGTCCAATCTGGAAACACCGCCATTTTCTCATGCAGTGTTTGGGTGAGTGAGAAGGGCAGGCCTGTTTCCACCTTGGGTCTGTTTACTCAGCGTTCTATAGCATCATTGTGCTTGTGGTCGACCACCTGTGCCACCAAGAGGTCCGTGCCTTAACACGATGGTTGGGAAACATGGGCTTCCCCAGAACCCTCAGAGGTTCCAGGACCCCTGAATTCCCAGATCCTGCCAGTGAACCAGTCAATGATTTCATGTCATTTCCTCATCTCTGTTGGTCACGTGGTCAGAATCTCCTCATTCCACACGTGACTGCTTCGCAAGGCTTCACACCACAGCAGGGGACTTACTTGCTGTTCTCACTACATATCAAGCTGTGCTCAACCTGACACCATGTGATAAAGACACCAGCCAAACAATCAAGCCACGTGCCACAGACACTGAAGAAATCCTATCAAATCTTGGTCTAACGCAAGCAGTCACTTACAGGAGCTGTGTGGTGTGTGATTGATTCATGCCTTTTGTTAATTTTTCATACACCAGGAGTAGCTGAGAGTTACCAATGCCTACCTATCAAACCCCAGGGCTATTAAACAACTGCTTCCATGTGGTTTTCAAACTGTGTTGCAGTTCATAGGCCTTTCCCATTTGGACTATTAAATCATTGCGCCCCCCCCCCTCCCGGCTGGTTGGCCAACATCTGCTCGCGCTCAACTGAGGGTTGTCTGTTGTATCCATGCATGAGAGCGGCTAGAAGGTCTGATCATGTTAAGGTTGTGATGTAACAGCTTCACTGTGTATTTCACTAATCATTCAAGGCACTTTGGGGTCCCAGACATCTCTCCTGGAAGCTGTGGTTGTCAGGTGGCTTGTAAATTAACAGGGCCATATATTGATGGTAGATAATAATAAATACATTTACATTATGCAGAAACTTGAACATCTGTTCTACACCACTCCTGCAAAATACCACACCATGCCCGTGCCGGCCGGTGAGCTTATAAGGTCAACGTTGACCACGTTTCCGATGAAAACATTAACTGCCAGGCTATTATGCACGTCTATGCAAAAAGGACGAGCCTACTCGTCCCTGGCACTTAAGGGGTTAATATGTAGTGGAGGGGGCATATATCTGCAGACCCTAGCACACAGGGCTCTAGGTTTCACCATTCGTGGCACAATGACCACATTGTGTTTGGTGGATTTAAGGAAAATAAATAAAAATAGAAGGAATTAAGTTAGACAATTTCAAGATGTTGCCAGGGGGAAAAAAAACAAAATGGATGCCAAAGAGGAGACAGGGTATGCCTTAAAATATAGCAAGTGTCTTCAGGTCACAAGGAGTCCATGCCACCTCAATGATTTCTCCTTTCTTTGGTAGTGCAGAGGACACATCTGCTCAAGGGGACTTTCCATCTTTGATACAATGTTTAATTTCCCTCTTTCAATTAGCAGAGCTGGAGATGGACCTGTTTTCATCTCTCCAATCAGCTGGAGAATGCATCCTGCTCTAAGTTGCAATGCAACAAATATTGAGGAACACAATGAGACTCCTCTCAAGGGAACAGAAGGGGCACATGTTTACGTATGTAAGCATGTGATGTCCACAAAGGACTATGACCGGCAGAGCAACAAGAGAACATTAAAACCTATGATAAGCCTGTCTAGAAAGGAGGGCGGTCCACATCTCCTAGATCTTTTGTTACTGCAGTTGGCTTTCAGTTTAGGCTTTGGCCTCGGGTCCTTTGGTTGTAGCCCCGGATAGAAAGTCAGGAGTTACAACCAAAAGGCTAGCTAGCCCCGAGTCTCACCAGTCCCGACATTAGCGTAGCCCCAGATCTTTTCCAGACCTATCAACACCCCTTATAGTACAAATGCTACTCCGCCTAAGAAGTGGAGTTACGCAGTACTGTCAGTATCACCACATCCTCCGATCACCTCCGCACACCCTCCCCACACACCCACATCACTCCGCCACTCTCTTCATCTTTACTCTCATTTCATGATCCATCTGTTTAAAACTGGTTCGGGGAAAGGTCACAATAGCCAATCCCTATTCTTGGCCTTTGGCCAACTCATGTCAAGCCGAGGATGGCATATGCTGGGCTGTGCAAATGCTGCATATTAAAACATTGCAAAGCATACCATAAATAACATGGCATACCATGGCGTTACATATAATCACATAACAGAACACAGTCCTCTCTCTGCCTACTTCTTCCACCACTCTTCTTTTCACCTTCTGTGCCTTGAAATGGCTTTTTTATTTATTTATACATTTATAGCAATACCAGAAGTTCAGAGGAGGCGGTGAAGGGGCGGGGAAAGTCAGTTGAAAAGGCACGTTTTAAGGTGCTTTCTGAAGACATTGTAGGATGTTTGACAAGTATACAATCACAAAGCGTAACATACATTTGCAAACGACAAATAAAATAGCATAACATAACAAAACATAGTGGACAACATAACCTAGCATATCACAAAACATAGAATTGTAGTGCCCTCTTTCCTCCTATTCCGCTCTCCCATTGGCTAGTCCGCGGGCTATACGTGCCAGTACAGCCTGGAGAACGTTCCATGCTTCTTTCGCCTTGTTGCCGGCTCTGTTTCTGTATAATGCCTTTTCTCCCAGCACACAGCTCTGCACTATCATCCAGCTCCTGCGATGCAGATTCTTCTGCTGGGGTCCGCTCTTCTGTCTGCCATTTGCACACTCTATTCACCATTACGCCCCCGTCTGGCAGCATTTACTTACCTGCTCCCTTTGTGCTGCTGGCATTGCTACGGTGCAGGTTCACACGGGTGATAAATAGCACAGCCCTGAGTTTCCTGTTGTGTGTGCCCACCTGCAGGCTGACAATTAGTTTGGCGACAGCGGGACACAAAGCCTTTAATGGGAGCACTAATAGCTTTATAGGCGGCAGGGTGGGGGGCGGAACCAGGTAATGTGGGGGCCGATTCCTCATTAATGCTGGGCAGGTCTGCCTGTTATGTTATGTTACGGCAGCTTATAAAGTGCAGGCTCACCTGAAGGTATCATGGCGCTGATCAATAAATCTATAACATAACATTAGAAAACATAATAACCCTTTCTTGCACCCCAAGAACCTTCTGACTTCCAGTTTTCCCTGTAACACTTGATTCTGTTCTGCACATGTTCTTTCCGAAGCGGCAGAAAAATACTACTTTGGTTTTAACCAGAAAACCTTAAACAGCAAAGGCCTAACCCTGGTATCATGTATGCCTCAAGAGCACTCTCTTTGGAAGCACCATCACACCTGACTGTGATGTGACTCTGTGTATATATAGTGATGTGTATTTTCCTTGAGAGCCGCCATGGACAGAATTAACACATCAAGACCCCTCTCTGTGGAAGGTGCATGTTGGGGTCTTGGGGTGGTCTAGTAGTGAGTCTTGCTTCAACTTGTGCTGTCCCTCTGTGGCAGAAGTCTCTATTCTAGAAGTAATGTGATAGTTGTGTGACTGTGAGGCAGGCCTGGCACAGAAATGATTCTAGGTATCTCCATGGTCATAACTAGTAGTGGGGCATCACTAGTTGATGCAATATTATTCCCAAAATATCAAATATTTTAAGGAATAGAGGACACACAATAACAATGTTGCCTTAGATGGCATAGATCCTTGCACTGGCCATGCTCTGAAGGAATCTTAAACTGCTATTGGCTTTGATTAGCCAAGATCCCAATACACTAACTTCACAATATTCTAAGCTCCTAATTTACAAATCTCCCGAAACACCAAGGTACCAATTTAGCAAGCTCCGGATTTACAAATCTTTCATTTCACCAAGCTCTCAATTTACCATGCTCCTGATTTAGAAATGTCCTGATTCACCAAGCTCTCAATTTAACAAGCTCCTAATGTACTAATCTCCAATAAGCCAAGCTCTCAATTTACAAAGTTACTAATTTACACAACTCTCAATTCACCAAGCTTCCAATGCACTAAGCTCCTGATTTACAAACGTCCCAATTCACGAAGCTTCCAATCTATCATGCTCCTGAGTTACAAATCTCCTGATTCGCCAAAATCTCAATTGACCAAGGTCTTCATTTACTAATCTCCCAATAAGGCAAACTCCCAATTTGCAAAGTTTCTAATTTACAATCATTCCAATTCACCAAGCTACCAATTTACTAAACTCTTAATTAAAAAAAAAAAATACAGATTCATCCAGCTCCCAATTTATCAAGCTTTTGATTTATAAATCGACTGATTCACCAAGCTCCCAATTTACCAAGCTGCTGATTTACAAATCTTACAATTCACCAAAATTTAAATTTATCATACTCCTGATTTACAAATCTGCCGATTCACCAACTCTCAATTTACCAATCTCTTGATTTACTGATTTACTAAACTCTGAATAGGTCAAGGTCCCAAATTACAAAACTCCTAATTTACAAATCTCCTGATTCACGATGGCCCTAATTTACTATGCTCCCGATTTACAAATTTCCAGATTCATAAAGCTTCCAATTTATCAAGCTCCTAATTTACAAATGTCCCTATTCACACTAAGGGCACTCTTCACCAAGCTCCTAATTTTCTAGTCTCCCGATTGATCACACTCCTAATTTACAAAGCTCCTAATTTACAAATCTCCTGATTAACAAAGCTGCATTTGTCCACTTTTTTCATAGTAAGTCATTCCATCGGGTGCACGTTAAGTCCATTTACCCATCTGAGTTTTCAGGGACATTGCACTCTGTGAATTGAAAACTGAAAGGGAAAATAGGGGATCTATACTATTACTGTGACCCCATTCACTGCAGCCCCGAAATTGCTGACATTTTGACCCCCTTTACAACACATATATATGTGGGAAGGACCCCCACTGCCTCACCTACTTGCATTATATACCATTACCCCCCATATATATATGTGGTGTAAAGGGTGTTGAAATAAAATTAAAAAGTCAACATTTTAGGTGGTCGCAGTGTTGTGGGATGCACTAATGGTGTAATTCCAAAATAAGAGATGGTTACATTTATGAAGTCTGCCACATTCATTTCTAAGCCTCGCCTTTTATTTAAGCAGGGTTTAGGACCCCCAGAACCTCAAAGGGCAGGGCTCAAGTCTCCCAAATGGGACCCTTGAGTATACATGGGTCATTGATCCAACTGTTTGATGGTCTGCCAATATGTGTGGGCTACTTTCAGGGGTATTGGACCAACACCCACTCACGTAACCATATGCCCACTCTCTACACTGCCCCGCATGAACCCCAAGAAATGTTCACCTTTTCCATTGCAAGTGCCACCGTGCCTCCTCTCGGGCAGCAGGGCATGTTAAAGTGTTCTGTTGGGGGAGGCATCTGTAAGCTCTCCTTTACCAGATGAAAGTGCGGAAAAGTTCAACAGGTTCGCATGGCTCGCTCAAAATGTGTATTCCTTGCATTATCCCTAATGCATTTGCTCAGTACGGCGAGCACGCGGTGGGAGGGACCGTAGAGCTGCTCCCACCAGACCTGCATGCATGTGAAGGGCATGCGGCGACCCACCATGTTCTGCTGTTCAGACGACTGAGGATTAAGGTTGGTTTCCTTCATACACCCACTGCCACCAACAGCAGCTTAAAAGTTGCAAGGATAGAAATTCATCTGGACAAGAACAAAGCGCATCCGTCCTTTTCCGCTCTTCCATACGAAGTTCTGCTAAATGTTTGTTACAAAGCAGGATTTTCTGATGGGCAGAAGCAATCCTGTCGCTTTGGGTAGTCGCTCCTAGTTAACTATCTAAGATATACCAGCATCGTTGGAGAAGTTGGTGGCAGGCGATCAGAACAAGGTCTGTTTTCCCTGGGAACTCTCTGAGCATTTGAATTAATTTAATTTAAAATATCAAATTAAATTAAACTCTTGGATAATAATCCCCCAGGGGCCGCACATTTCATTTACAGTGTCTTTTGATAGACTGTGCGCTGCCAAAAGTTTCTGCTCCGCATCTGGCGGCGGCGCTGGATTTACCACCCGAGCTGCCTGGAATCTGTGAAATGGATGAGAGAGGCACGGACGGGGAAAGTTACGATGCGAGCTGCCTGGAATCTGTGAAATGGATGGGAGAGGCAGGGACGGGGAAAGTTACGATGCGAGCTGCCTGGAATCTGTGAAATGGATGAGAGAGGCACGGACGGGGAAAGTTACGATGCGAGCTGCCTGGAATCTGTGAAATGAATGGGAGAGGCAGGGACGGCGAAAGTTACGATGCGAGCTGCCTGGAATCTGTGAAATGAATGGGAGAGGCAGGGACGGCGAAAGTTACGATGCGAGCTGCCTGGAATCTGTGAAATGGATAAGAGAGGCAGGGACGGGGAAAGTTACGATGCGAGCTGCCTGGAATCTGTGCAATGGAGGAGAGAGGCAGGGACGGGGAAAGTTACGATGCGAGCTGCCTGGAATCTGTGCAATGGAGGAGAGAGGCAGGGACGGGGAAAGTTACGATGCGAGCTGCCTGGAATCTGTGCAATGGAGGAGAGAGGCAGGGACGGCGAAAGTTACGATGCGAGCTGCCTGGAATCTGTGAAATGGATAAGAGAGGCAGGGACGGGGAAAGTTACGATGCGAGCTGCCTGGAATCTGTGCAATGGAGGAGAGAGGCAGGGACGGCGAAAGTTACTATGCGAGCTGCCTGGAATCTGTGCAATGGATGAGAGAGGCAGGGACGGCGAAAGTTACGATGCGAGCTGCCTGGAATCTGTGAAATGGATGGGAGAGGCAGGGACGGGCAAAGGACAGAAAACTAGCAAATTCCCTCCGAATGGATGACGACGGTGCGGATCAAGGAAAACGTAGCACGGACTCTGAGCGCTCAATGGCACTGTTGTGGGTCCAATACATGTCTCAGCAGGTTGTTGTTACATAACACTTGATGGGAGTTTGCCAGGTTTACGATGCGTTATGCTATGTTGGATTTCCATAGCACATTTCTGCCCTTTCCAGAACCTCGTGGGCCTGGTGTGCATCTCTTGTGATCGCTGAATTCCTGAGCTGTGGTGGCCAGTCGAAGGTCTTTGAACTATATGATGCGTCAGGGACTAGTGTATGGCACTCTTCCTCTGCCAGCCGGAAAGATTGGGTGGGGCCAGTTGCAAAAGGAATCTGTCTGTGCCTGCCAGGTCATGACAAAGGGGCAGAGCATTCTTCTCCCTGCTTTTGGAAGCCATGCATGGCTCTGTCTAGACTGATGGCAATGCGATGGAGTTGCTACGGCATGGGTTCTGTGTGTAGCGCCTGGAGTCTCCCATGCCTCAGTGGGCGTCTAAGTGTACCTGGAGGTGCCAACCCCCAAAATGACTGACATTTCCAATCAGGTCTATAGGCGGGTTTCATTCCCAGCCCGAACGATCTTTGCTTCAATACTTTTTTCAGCAAAGGTTCCAGGGTGCATCACACATGAAAGTCCCACACACGTGCACTCCACATCATTTTGCCAGATCTAATCATGTGGAGACTATTTCCAGGGGCTCCACACTGTTTGCAAGGAACTCATGGGAGCACCCACCAGTGGTGATTTCCCGCTGGCAGATATCCACTTTAATACCTGTGGCTTAGTATGTATTAGTACCCAGCGAGGGACAATGAGATTGGAAAATGGGATTTCACTGACCCTTGCCGGGTCGTTACTAGCCTGACAAAACCTTACCTGCACTTCTTCTGTGCCCCTCGATGTTCCTTCCATGTCCGTGTCTGGTTGCCTTGGAAAGGGAGAAGGGGCTACATATAGTCCCTTCTTCGCATTCCCTGATGGCCATTTTCTGTGTTCATTTATTGATCACATTTTAACGGCTGCCATGGAAAGGGACAGGGGACTATGTATAGTTCCTTATCCCTATTCCATGGTGGCCATCTTCTTTATTTTTTTTACTCTTATTTGAATTGCTGCCATGGAAAGGAGAAGGGACCATTAATTGTCCCTTCGCCCGTTTCATGGAATTTTTAGCGCGGTGCAAAGTCACTTTGGTTCTTAGTGTGGTGCAAAGTGTCTGTTGGCAGAGCAAAGTCACTGTACATCACAAAAGTACTCTTTGCACCGTGAAATAGGCCCATTTAACGCAGTGCAAAGAATACTTGCTCTGTGAATCAAGGTGTTTCTTGGCAGTGCAAAGTCACTGTGCACTGCAAAAGTGCTCTTTGCACCGTAACATAGGCCCATTTAACGTAGTGCAAAGAATACTTGCTCTTTGAATCAGGGTGTCTGTTGGCAGTGCAAAGTCACTTTGCACTGCACAAAAAATTCCACGAATCAGGCCCTTAATATGAACACTGAAAATGTGCTTGTATATAGGTTCCTGGGGAATCACTTTGAAAAGGGACATTTTTTCATAGAGAATAGGAGGAGTGGAGCCATTGTGTGACATGAGTCCAGCCCTCAAGCTAGAACTATTTGCGGTTACCCTCTCTAGTTTCTGTGGTGGAGCCAAGCCGAGGGTCCTGTATTCGGGATATCTGGGACACTTGTGACCCACTGCGGACCCCGCCGCGCGCTCAGCTTAAGCAAAATAATTGCCTCCCCTGAGCCTTCACCTCTGAATGCTACTCCAGTCCTGGTAGTGAGTTACGTTTAATTAATTTAGCATTCGAACCTAATAACCTGATAAGAGAGGGTTTTAATCAAATGCAAAGCGATTACACGAGGTGTTCCATCTTCGGCCCTCTACCAACCTTACGGTCTGTGGCATGCCTCGAGCGAGAGTGATTCCGGTGTGGAAATTAGGGATAAATCACCAATGCTGCTGGTTAATGATAAGGAATTGGGCAGCCCATAAACGGGTGCAGAGAGTCCAAAGAGATGCTTCATTTGAATTGCTGCACGAATGCAGTACTCTCCACCGTGCTCCCTACACACACACATTGATATTCACACACGCGTTCACATCCACACTCCTGCACACGCTCCCACATCTACACTCATGCACACTCTTTCAACTCCACACTCATTCATACCAAACTGTGAGTTCAGTCCTTTAGTTCACGTATCTGTCTTCTATATTCTCTTCTCTCTCCTTGTCTGTATTCATACCTCATATATAATATATGGAATTTCAGATGTGTACCTACCAACAATGCGCACATTTTCCACTGACCGTTTAGAGAGGCGTGTGATAGACAATGATGCGGGAGCTGAAATTAACCTCTTTGTTGATAGGTAGAACGCTATAAATTTAAGTTGTGTATGCACCCTTCACCATCTCTTTCCTATTCTTTTCCCTGTCCCCATAAACCAGCAGTACGTGGGTTGCATAAGAGTGAAGGGGTGAAGTGGGATTCATGGACCAGCTGGGTTAAAAACAATGGAGTCTTGACAAGGAAGGCAAGCTCCCTGTTGGGTCACAGAACCACACCACTGGAAAGCTGAGTAGTCAGGGGTAATGATTTTCTTCCAAGCTTTGGTGTCACACCGGCGGGACATGACCTCCACACTCCACTCTGATGTTTTATCAGGCGGGTGTAGCATGTAGAGGTATGATTATGCACACACAGCTTCCGATAGAATCCACACACAACCATCTGCGTCATTCTTTACCATACGTGGAACAAATTTCACTGCCATGTTTTGTAAATGAAAAGTCGTCAGATTGCCATGTGAGAATGGTGAGTTACCAGAAGGTTCCGGTGTGTCTGTGTTTCTGGATAGATATTGACCGATTGGAAATCCTGTGGAATTCACATTGTGGCGAGAAACCCTTGGAATGTGTTTGCCAATTTCAGATGTGGGGCTACAATTTTGATCTGACAAAGAATTTCCTGCCAAAATGTACAATTTTCAATCGAGGAATCTGCCTGTCTACAAGACTCGCCAAAAGTTCATTGTTAATGGGAATTTGCCCCCATCGTGGAAAACCCCTGGCATTTGTGAAATTTGCACTGTATTCTAGTGGGGGTAAGATGCAACATTGCATTCACCAATCCAATCCAAAAGTGGATAGTTTGGAAGGGAACACATTCCCCTATAATTAAAGCTAAAGTCTTTATTGAAAGTTAGTGCTCCCGTTGAGCTATCTTTAGTGATGACCTTATATTTCATTAAGAACCAGCGGCATGCTTTTCTCCAATTAATCATTTCATGGTTTTAGATGCTCACTTTGGGGTGGAGAAGGGGGTTCAACCATATGTTTGCCCTCCGGACATGTTTCGTCAATCTGTATCTAATGAAGGTTTAGAGGAGGTCCCAAATAAAGCCTGCACTCCAACCGCCCATTTTGAAGTACCAGGAACATTCACGCCGAGATATGTGACGTATGATGAGCAAATAAACCAGCAGAGAGCTGCAGTAGGGCTCTGCCCAGTACCTATCGGAAGAACAGCACCTATTGAAGTACCAATACCAAGGAACCCATGGACAGTAAGGTATCCATTGAGGAAACCCTACCAACAGGTGAAGACGAAACAAATATCGTCTGAGTACAGTCCCTGAAAAAACTAAAAAGGTCTTAATGGAAGATGAATGGTGACATCACGAGAGTCAGGACTGACTCACATATGGAAGAAATAACGACCAAAGAACAATGCAAAGAGACGAAATGCAATGAACGAGTATATCGAGAACCTAAAGTAAAAAGACAATGTCAAAATGTAAGAGGCTTAAGCTGTAAGCATGACAGAGATATTTGACCAAGTCTACACCTGTACATATGCCCGGAACCGCAAGAAAGCTAAGAAATCAGTGCGGCTAGCTATGCTTAGTAGAAAGATAGTGCAGCAAGCAGCACTATACATAATCTACCTCAAACAAAGTATGTTATATAAGTGCATTTCCATTTTGAACAAGAAGCAGAATCAACCAAGGGTTACTAAAGGCCACACGAAAGAAGGCTTCATATTCAGCAAAATCAAGAAGAGACGGCTGAAACGAACCCAGCCGAGACAACTCGTGCCAGAGAAGCCAAGGTCGTATCAGTAGAAGAGACGAACAGTAGCTACATTTTAATTGAAACTAAGAACAGAATATCCTGCCTCCGAAAGGTCGAGATAGGAAGACAAAGGCAGGTGGTGGGTGAAATGAAAATCAAATACACTAATTGATGGAAAAGAGGCAAATTCACGGTGTCCTAATCACGTGACCAGCCGAGCAAGAAGAAGCGAGAGTTCACACCGATGCATGGCACCAGGCCAGACGAAGATATCAAAACTCTTTCCAGACAGAAGATGAAGTCTCAAGGCCAACCACAGTGAAATAATTGACACATGGCTACTGAAGTGATGATTTATTATAACAATAATTGGAGGAAGGCCGGGTAACTGAGGGCCACCCCGCACCTGGGCGATCATTCTGCGTGCTGCTTAGCAAAGTGGAAAAGTATGCATGGGGTTGGTGCCAACCCAATCACAATGGACCAAATAATCTAGGGTCCTATAGTTAGCAGAACCAATAGGACGTCGTACTTTAAGTGACGTCTGCAGTGGTCATTTTTGAAGGAAGGGCTTAGATGACCACCTGACAGTGTTTACCTAATCCCCTCTCTCTGTTACCATATACAGATATAGTACCTATATTAAAGTTACCTTTTCCTAACCAATAGAATTGCCTGCCAACTTTTGAGTGTTACACTTCAATGATGATGAGTTTTTAGTATAAATGCTATGATTTTTATGAAGTTCGTTGGAGTTAAGGCAAGAAGGAAGATGGCACCATTGCTGATATTCATAACTCCCAGTTTTCTGTACTTGTCATTAAACAGACTCCCTTTACCAAACCATTTGTGTTGTCCTTATTGATTGGTGTTGAAGTATAAATCTGCACCCCCATCCATCTCACGGGTGAGGCTATCTTGTCTTAAAGTGCTTCTGGGCAAACCCCAACTCTGTGGGCCGGTTGGGGGTCCCGGAGCACAAAGGTTACTTGCTTTCTATTCCTATTTTTCAAGGTCTCTTTTTGGGCTTACACCTTTGTTTATCCTAAATTGTTTATTTTGTGTTGTGTTATTCGAGTTTTCATTCAGTTGACAGAGGTGGGTTGGCTGTGGTACCCACATTATGAACCTGAAGTCTTTTCTCCTGCGGTACTGAACAAAGGGATCCTGGGATACATCGACCGCAAGGGCGCCTTGTTTTATTTGGAGCGAGGCATTTACATCCTCACTCTTCTCACTGGCTGGATTTGGAGAATTGGGAAAGGCCCGCCTAGACCATGATCCATTCCTCTGTCCTTCTTGAATGGTTGTAGAATATAGTGGGAAGGACACTCCGCCGAGTCTGTCATTCCTTGCATCATAGCACCAGGAGACCATATACACGGAAGAGGAGCATGCAACAAGGGGAGTAAAGATAGCTCAGGGTGAACGTGTTTGTCTTGGAAGCAAGACAATGCCGCGTATTAAGAGCGTTATAAAAGTACATTTCTTTTTTTTAAAACACACAATAATACACAATGGGCCTCATTAGGAGGCTGGTGGCTGCGGAATGAACGGTGCTGGTAAGGTACCGGCACTGTTCATTCCGGGCCGCCACATTACGGGTTTCCTCGCAGGTGTCAGAATGCACATCTGGTCCAGACCAGACATGCATACCGCCACCCTCGAGCAGATCAGGATGCTAACAACAGACCCGTCTTTAACGGGTCCATTGTTAGCATCCTCCCCATTCGCATTGAGCCCTATGAGGGTTCAAATGGGAAAGGGGATGTACCGGGTCTGGGTCCCGAGAATGGGAATTACCAGGCTCGCTAAAGTCGGCATGGCCCGGTAATTCCCTATTTTTGGAACTCGGACCAGTTACCCGGTTTAGGGGTAGCCATGCTGCTAAGAACAACATGGCTACCTCCAAACTCCTAATGTGGCCCAATGTATAAGACTTACAACACACCTTGCCCTCACAAAGTAGTAGCTCTCTTTCCCACAACACATACCTATATACTAGTGGTTCATGGGACACACTTCTATACAATGAAGGAAGTTTATTTCCATACAGAATTAAATTATGTAAAAGGCCAGAAAGTGCCAATGTAGGTACCGAAATAAGTGCTATTACCTGAAATAGCAACTTATTACATGTTAAACATAGGGCCTCATCACGAGTGTGCCAGTCTGGTAACAATGGTGCGGTAAGCCTACCGGCACAGTTACCGGACTGGCACACTATGAGTCTGACTGCCGGAGTCATTGTGCCCACAGGTCTGCCCTGCCGGGTACAGCGACCACGGTAAGCAGACTTTCACTGAGTCACCGGCCCTGTTATTAAGGGTGCCGGTGCCTCCATGTTCCCCATTCCCATTGAGTCCTATGGGACTCGAATAGGAATGGGGAGTACCATTTTTCAGGGCCTGAATTCCCAGACCAGTGGGGTTAGGACCCCCCGCTGTTACCAGCAAGCCGGCAGCAGCCTCCCGATTTTACCAGCACGGCCACCGCAGGACTTGCAATTAGGATGATAGTCTCAAAAGCAGAAAAATACCCAAAGTAAATTTCCAGTGAATTGGGGAGTAGGAAACATAAACATTACAATTTCAGGAACTTCCCAGTCATATATTGCCATCGACGCATGACGCGGTGCTGTGAAATTATTACTCTGCTTATACCAGAACAAGTTCTTTGATTGTTGTGATAAAAAGTTTGAACAGTTTCTTTTGTAGACTGAATTAGGTTGTCACACACTGTGACATCACAGAGAGTGATATATCATTCTCATGATGTCATTGAGTTCCATGAGTCCCCATGATGAGGTTATTTAGTGGGGCGTATCACCATGATGACATCATTAAGTGGACAATATTACTTCCACAGGAGTGAAGTAATGGAAATGTGTACCCGGCGAGACGAAATAACAATGAAACAAATGCACCGATTGGTGCGTTTGAGAACCTTAACTGCCAGTAATCCCGCTCACATTCTGTGGTCTCCTGTGTGCCGGTCCCCAGACTCAAGCATTCTTTTTTTCCACTCACTGAAGCCCCCATGGAATGGGAAAAGGGACTACATGTAGTCCCTTCTACCTGTTCCATGGTGGCTATTTTTTGTTTATTTTTTTACCCTTGATTTCAATGGCCGCCGGCCCGCTATGGAAAGGGACAAAGGACTACGTATAATCCCTTCTCCCATTCCATAATGGACATTTTCTTTGTTTACCATGGCTGCCACGGAAAGGGAAAACGGACTACGTTTGCTAGTCTGTGACAGCCTTTTTTAAATGTTTTACTTTTTTTTTCATTTCCAAAATGCTACGCGTCTGACAACCAAAAGAAATTCCATTAATACCCCATCTTATGGGCTGGGGTACTAATGGAAATATGGTCCTCCTCAGAGGGGGGCATTACCCGTCGGGTGATGCCCTCGGGGCTCTGTTAAAACCCTTGCTTCGCTCGGCTTCTAACTATGGCCCTGGGGGCATTAACCGACCAGTAGTGCCCCTCTGCTCGGGTCATATTGCCTTCATATTATACCCTTTTACCTGTGTGTGGGATTGTCTGCAAAAGTATAAAATAGGCTATACTTTAAATCAGATGCTACCAGTAGCTGAGCATATGAACAGAGTAAAAGAAAAGGTCTTGAATATAATCAATTCTTGAGATAATTCTAATTTGTAGCTGTTGGGGCTGAAAAATCGATATGTGCTTTTTGGTGCCAAATCAGCTTTCCATTTGATGACATTTTCCCTACTCAATACCACAAAAGGAGGTACAGGGAGGTTGTGCGGCGGCCGTCAACCTGCACAAAAGGATTATGAAAATAGATGCGATGTGATGCGGAAAGTTCACTCAGTTGGGCCAGGGTGATGAAGCCCGCAGATTGAGGTCACCGGTGCTTTCCTGGTCAAGCTAATTTGGAGTGGATGGGATTGCCAGAGCTCCCGGGTGCCCGCTCCCTTCCCTGGCCTTCTTAGTCTCATTTCCTTCAAGCATCTGTTCTCGCTCTGACTCTGTCTGTGGGTCATGACACTACCGCCAGACTTACCTCCCTTCCCTAGTAATCGGATGTGTTTTCCGCTGGTGGCAATCAGAGGAGACCTTTCAGGCATCAGCTTCATGTACGCAGAAAATCCAAGATTTCTGCTCTGCTGTTTTTTTTTTTTTTCAGTGTATAGTTGTTACATTTGTAAGCATTCATTTCTTATGAAATTACCGCACACATTTGTTACACTCTCTTTGAACAGTATTACAAAGTCATAGCCACATTGCTTTCAGGAAACCTCTGAAGACAGTCATCTTTATATAGTCAACCAAAACGTAAGAATATGAGGGAGTTTCCCAGTTTTCTGGATATAATATTTTTGTCCCTGTCTAAATGTATGTGCCCTGATGCCTGCGGGCTTCGGCGCAATCTAAATACATAAATACACTCTTACATTATTGTTTCATAAATTACATTATAAAAGGACATACTTAATTTAAATAATAACGTGATTGTGTCGTTACCTGACTGACAACATTAAGCAACATTACTTTGCCTTCAAGTGCTTTCCATTCATACAATAATACATTTCATCACAGAGTGTTTGCCTTTTGTTTTCTAACAATTCAATTTGCAGTTATCATTTTCTCACTTAGGAAATTCTTCTGAAATCAGACATAACACTTTTCATGCGCGAGTCACCGCAGAAGAGAAACATGTAATTGTCACGTTGGTTATGTGTCAGTTGTTTTAGTCATTTATTGAATCGAATTTCTCCATTAACAAAGTAAAACACATACAATGAATTAAGTCATGTAGGGACTTATTCATGGAACATTTTCCTATGGGATTGCGCCATTATAAAACACTTCCATGAATCAGGCCAAAAATGTGTAAAAATGAAACAAATTTACCCTGCAGTAAAAGTGCAGCTTCAACATATTCAGGCACAGAGCAGATAACAGACCGGTCATTAACATTCATTATGTTAAGCATAGTTTCCTTACATGCCCTGATATTGCTTAGCAAAAAAATGACCGTCTTAACCAGGACTTACACAAATCAGAGAAGTGACCACAAATTAACACAAACTGTATCACGTGAACGTTGTTTAGCCAATGACGGACCAGGTACATCTTGCCAAGACTATTGTACTGCAAGTGTCCATAAAGCTAGTCTCTGTAGGATAGCTCAGGGGCAACGCACTCCCCTTGGAAGCAAGACGATGCTTAGCAACAAAGGTTCAATCCCCAGGTCCGCGCTTAGCAACAAAAGTTCGATCCCCTGCTCCGCGCTTAGCAACAAAGCTTCGATCCCCAGGTCCAAGCTTTGAAACCTCTCGGTATTAAGTGCATTATAAGTAACCAATTACAACATGGCCATGCCTTTCAAAAGGGCCAAACATATAAATACAAACATCTTTTGGATCATAGCTGAGATTGTCAGATGGTCCAAAATTTTATCTCGTCACAATTATGCCGAAGTGCTGAGTTGACCTCCCCAATGCTGCTTCCAGGCGCTCCTTTTACAAGACTGAAAGCGATTCAAAACCCCCCCGGGGAGAGAAACAATGGAAGAGAAACAAAAGGAACACGTTTGGTCCAACTCTTCCCTCGCACCATTACGAGCTAATCCAACTGCTTTCCTAAACAAGCATTGGCAATGCCAACAGGCATGTAAAAGGCATTTGAAAGGCACTGCCGTAGTGGTATTAACTGGCCATCGACAATAACAACTGCAAAATGGTGCGAGTGCCTGGGCACTCACTAGCAGTGCCTGGCACATGCATAATAGTTATACGCAAGCCAAAACGGTTGTCTTTGCAAATGCTTGTTTTTAACAGGATTTAAGTGAAAGACAGGGAACCTGTTTACAAATCGAGAGGCTGAAGCAGACCTGGATGAGACATTTTTATTACACATGTACAACTCCAATTAATTCTCTCAGAAGACTACTTTGAAAACAAAAAACTGTTGGCCCTTCGCCACAACGTTTGATGCTATGGACTGAAAAAGCTAGCACAAAGAGATCGCAGGATGATGTGTTTGGGTGGAGAGGGGCAAAAGGTTGGTGTAAATAGCCATAGACATTCAATGGATGGGTGAACAATCAACCAACACCTACAAGCTCTTTGACACTCCTCGTATGCCATTTCCCCCGGTCTGTACTCTATTGCAATAGTTTTGGGTTATAGGTGGTGCTTTACTAACATCAAAACTAAAAAGGTTCCTGAAGAGGAGGTTATCATAGACTCTTTATCCGTGTTATGAAGAGAGTGACGTCAGCTGAGGCTTAGTAGCTAGAATGTTCTCGAGACACAGATGTTTTTCCGGTTCCCACATGTTTACTAGCCTACATCAATCTGGGCTTAAAAGGGTACCCAATAACATTCTTGGCAGTTCTTGTTACATCAAAGGGCTCTTCTTGGAAAATTGATTGCTCCAAATATTGCTTTGCTCGTCTATGGATCTACCTGAATGCTGGTGCATAGGGTTCAAATACCATTGATCGAAGGCCCCTCCCCCATTAAAACAGCATTATTCCACCAAATTAGCAGAACATGCACTGATATCCAAACATCAAAGAGCAAAGAATGCAAACCAATGCTGAGAATTTATGAAAGTATCATTCACCCTGAAGATACATACTGGGGGTCCCTGAAGATACATACTGGGGGTGTCCGGACAAGAACCTCCACACATGCCAGTAGTACACACAAATGCAAAATGACACACAAAGAACTCCACTCATGCACACTATCCAGCTGCAGGAAAAGCATCAGACACATGTCCTCGACTGAAAAGCCTGGGATGCCCATTCATTTGTTTTATTTCATTAAAGAGTTCTCACAAATGTACAGCAAGCTCTTTAACACCACTTTGTGCTAGTCCAGGGGTCTGCAACCTTTGGCTCTCCGGCTGTTTTGGACTACAAATCCCATCAGCCCTAATCATGGTAATGAATGCTGAAGGATCATGGGAGTCGCAGTCCTAAACACCTGGAGATTGGTTGCAGACTCGTCTCCTAGTCAGCAAGAGCAGCTCCGGAAGCCGTCACTTGTAAATCATCATGTATCGCGATAGCTGAAGATTGGGAAGGAGTCACTCGCATCCGAGGGGTGAGGGGTGTCTCCCCTGTCCATCAATACTTACCTTCTGTGCCACAGCTGGCCAAGAGCTACTACTCTGAACATGTGTCCTATCCCACTCGCAGATCGCTGGTAAATGTCTCCTCGGAACTGACGTCATCACCTCTAGAAAATTCAATTCAAGTGCGCCGAATAGCCTTAGAATATACTGCTGCAGGCGAACAGAAACTCACGAAGAAACTACAGGGACAGGTACAGCTCCAGATGTACTTCTGAATTGAAAATAGCGCCTGATGTAGCGCTCAAATGCCTCTGGGTTTTGTGTGCTTTATAAATGTCTAAATTAATCAATTAAAATAAATAAAATGTAGGCGGGTTGGGGACACCCCAGCAGATGACACTCACCACTCCCCCTGTTATCTGATTTATCAACTTAATTCCTGAGCTT
Organism: Ambystoma mexicanum; assembly: GCF_040938575.1. Taxonomy (NCBI): domain Eukaryota; kingdom Metazoa; phylum Chordata; class Amphibia; order Caudata; family Ambystomatidae; genus Ambystoma; species Ambystoma mexicanum. The sequence continues at coordinate 74,312,029 of NC_090931.1, read as the reverse complement.
TGAAAGTTTTACACAAACACAAACCTCTTCTGCCTGAGGTTAAGAAAGAGTAAACTAGAAACACCCTTTCACACCCATCTTTATATCAGCATGGATGGCGTGTTGAATGTTTGAGTGTATTTTTCTTGTATGATTCGTTGTTGGAAGGAGTGATGCTTTCTCGTTTGTGGGTCTAAACCCCCGTTGGTTAGACTGCTCTCGGGTTAGCATGGTGGCGTTGTTCACAGTTCCGCAGGTATCATACCATGGACATCTCAGTCTCAGCCCAACCGAGGAGTAAACAACTGATTTGAATATGGGATACATCCAAGACTCTACATATGCCCCCAAGAGGCTTAAAGTGAGGATGCTTTGCAAAAGCAGACTGAACCCTACGACCATGGAGCTGCAGTCTGTTCCACATCATATCAACCTTAAGCGGGTCTATCGGATTCTCGTCGCTGACACTTCACCTAACAATGGTACAGAACCGGAGTACGCTCAGAGAGGAGGCCATTGCAAAAGACCTGAGTTGTCCAATGTGTCTCTTGGCAGCCATTGGCCAGGCTCTCGTTCCACAAGGTCTCTTCAAGGGATGCGTGTTGTTCTATCACCACTCCATTGTTGTTAGGCTGTGAAGGTCTGATTGCTAACAAGTGTCTCGGACTTTGGAAGGTAGCTGAACGAAGGGCCGTAAATCCAAGACACAGGGGTCTTCTGTCTGTAGTGTTAGTGTTAGAGTGCTTTGCAGGTCATAGGCAATGGATCCATTCCCAAATAAAGCACCTTGCTTATATTTGATTGGAATCATTTGCTGGCCCTTGGACTGCTCTGGGATCCCAAGGCTGGAGTTTCAGAGAGAAGCCAAACTTTCCTCGTCTTCTGTCTCAACAGCCGGTTTCCTGAAAATGTACCCCCAGATGCCGCAAAGTGCAGTGAAATTACGAAAAATACTTTAACAGACAAACTCACATGTGTGATTTTGATGATGTTATTGACATGTTATTTAAGTTATAACTAAATTCTCTAAAATAATGCTTGCTGGAATCCTAAAGATGTGTCTTCCTGTGGGGACTCTCTTCCTTCGGTGCGGCCCCAGAGGGTTTTTGAGTGTTAACGTGATACATATTCTGGAGCAATGTTTGCTGTTTTGGCTAATTTATACTATGGCAGGGCCTGGCCCGGCTCTATATCAGTCCTTACACCTCTGCAAAGGCTTTTCTCTTCTGTTGTTGATTAAAAGTATAAAGACATATGCGGAAGTTGGCAAGTAGTGCGTGGGTGCCTGCTGGTGGATTCTGTGTTTGCAATCACTGTAGAAACAGGGTGAGTTGGTCATAACCAATGACCCGTCTGCCGAAACCCTGAAACTCACATGCGCCATCACTTGTAGCTCATTTTAATCCGCTAATGTTGTGCTGTCACGGACAGGTGTCGAGGGAATAGGCAAAGGCTGCATGGAGAGATAAAAGATAGGCAATGCTCTATTGCAGTGTCCTGCAACCTGTGCCTCTCCAAAGGTTTTGAACTACGACTCCCATGATCCCTTTCCTTAGACTATGCTGGCTGGAGCTGGTAGGAGCTGTACTTTGCCTCAAGCCCCACCACTAGCCGCCAGGTGCTCCGGAATCTGAACTTAGATGCTCGTCTTCAACCGTTCCATTAAGAACTCAGTTTGAAGATTGGCCCGGCAGGCGGGAACCCGCTGCGTCCTGTGCCCGGGCTTCATCAATCGGGGCACGGGCCACATAATGCCTCGCGCTTTCTGAGCCGATTCTCACCTCTTGGTTCCGATTCATTCTTTTCTTCTGCATATCTCATCTGGGCATTGACCGGGCTGTGGTGCTGCCGCGCGCCACCAATCAAATGAGAGATCAAGGGGTCCGGCATTGAAATCTGGGCCTTGCAAATCAATCCTGCCTCCATTTCATGGCAGGTAATGCAGCATTGACAGCACAAACGAGACCTCTTGTGGCCTGCAGAGAGCAGGGAAGGAATCTGAAATGGGAAGCCTTGCTACCGGGGGCAGTTGTATTTAGAGTTTTACCTCCGATAATTTGGATTTGAGCCGGTGAACAGAGCAGATCAGGTGGGTATTCACCGGGCAGGTGTGCGGAGTAGAGGGCGGTATGGGCGGTTTGGTATTGGCTTAAGTGTGCAGATGTTACAGTTCTATGCAAATGCTATGCAATCTCCAGGCCTGTCATGCTGTTAGTGTGCACTGTTTGCAGGGATTTCGATCCAGCTGTTTCTAGGGGATTATGGAAGGAAATGTATAATTCCAGAATTGTACATTTTGAAGTCTCATTTACATTTCAATAAATTATTTTCATAGTTAGAGCAGAAATTGGGAGCTGTTTTTATGTTTGCAGCACAGAACGGTTGCACACGAAATATACATCATCAAACAATTGATTAAAAGGCGAGATCTCGCACAGTTTGCGCCACACTATGTCTAGTTGAAGTTTAGTTTATTTTCCGAAGCAGAGCAAGCAGAAAATAGTTTTAAACAATCTGGAAAGTGTGCTATTTTGACACAAAGCAAATTAGTTAATTTTTGCTCTGCGAGTCACTCCTTTTTTTTAAGAAAATGAATACATTTTGTAAATAAGCGGTGTAACTGATTATTTACAAAATAATTCTCTCATTAATGAATTGATTTGTTTTAATAAAGCGTGCCTGTTAATTAACACATTCAATCGTTTTTTTAAAATAAGTTTTTTATTCAAAATGATTGACTTTTGTAGACATATTCCTGTCAGGGCACATTTTTAGTCGGATTCAGGGAGATCTGAAATTCTCCATTGTTGCACCTTTTTCAAAAAACACCTTCAATTTCACATTAATATTATTTCCTGATGGTGACGAACTTGGACATTCTCCTTGCAGACTGTGCGGCCGGGGGCTATGTTCATGAACATTTTAAAATAAACAAGCTGAACAGTGGCAAACTCTCTTAAAACAGAAACATGCATTTCAGTCACAAAATCGAAACTGAAGAAAGTGTGGAAGGTATGTGTCGGGCAGCCTCACTCAACGTGACTGCACAGAGAAGGTGTATATTTAATCCATCAGTTTGGGTTAGAAATGTTCGTACAGCGTGCATTTGTGTAGAAAACCCATCAATCCACTAGGAGACATCTTTTATTTTATTCTTTTATTGGTATTTTATGTTTAAAGCGTGGACCTAGCTCGAGAGCAGCGGAGCGCTGTACAGAGTGTGGGTAGCCAGCGTATGGGAGCTCAAGAGCAGCGGAGCACTGTACTGAGTGTGGGTAGCCAGCGTATGGGAGCTCGAGAGCAGCGGAGCACTGTACTGAGTGTGGGTAGCCAGCATTTGGGACCTAGCTCGAGAGCAGCGGAGAGCTGTGCAGAGTGTGGGTAGCCAGCGTTTGGGACCTAGTTAGAGAGCAGCAGTATGCTCTACAGAGAGTGTGTAGCCAGCATTTGGGACCTAGCTCGAGAGCAGCGGAGTGCTGTACAGAGTGTGGGTAGCCAGTGTTTGGGACCTAGCTCGAGAGCAGCGGAGCACTGTACAGAGTGTGGGCAGCCATCGTTTGGGACCTAGCTCGAGTGCAGCGAAGCGCTGAACAGAGTGTGGGTTGCCAGCATTTGGGACCTAGCTCGAGAGCAGCAGTATGCTGTACAGAGGGTGGGTAGCCAGCATTTGGGACCTAGCTCGAGAGCAGCGGAGCGCTGAACAGAGTGTGGGTAGCCAGTGTTTGGGACCTAGCTCGAGAGCAGCGGAGCGCTGTACAGAGTGTGGGCAGCCAGCGTTTGGGACCTAGCTCGAGAGCAGCGAAGCGCTGAACATAGTGTGGGTAGCCAGTGTTTGGGACCTAGCTCGAGAGCAGCGGAGCGCTGTACAGAGTGTGGGCAGCCAGCGTTTGGGCGGCCATCTTTTAACAGTAGCGCAGTACTGTGAGTTGAGGTCTGTGCGTCAATGCGTCTTTACAGCAGCTGAATATGTGGAGGAACATTTGAAGTGAACAGTCACATGATGCAGCTGCACAGCCATCAAATAATATTCAACTTCACCTACCAACTCCTCAATGAGAATTATGGAACATTTCATTTTGTTGCCAATCCCCCTACACGCATTTCCCCTTCCATGGAAAGGGCGCACTGGTGAAGGTTTTGGCTGTGTGGAAGAGGCTCAGAATCCTGCCCACCAAACCGTTGATCATAATTGCATTCCCTTTATGGGCACGATTTCTGTCCAAACAGAACCACCTAAACTAAATTCTGGGACTTCTCTGACTTTCCTACAGAATAAGAGGGAGATCCATAGCTTCAGACTTTTTACTGCCCAATTGGTACTGACAAATTGATTGCAGGCATGGGATTTTTTCTAAAAGGTGCCATGTTTATGTGGTTTTGGACTACTCAAAGGAAGTGGCCCTCTCACAGGGAAAGGGCATTTGTCTGGGGTAGCCTGCTCGATCACAAATGCGTGATATGTCTGCAGCCAATCTCGTGCTTCCTCATCAGGGCCTGATTTTTACAGGCATGTTCAAGCTCCTGGATTTGCCAGTGTTACATGCATATATATATACACACGTTTTCGCGTTTCTGAAGCGAAAAATGACAAAGATGCAGCACATGCATTAAGATCTAATATAGTATATTCCTAATGCCAGTCATACTGGTCAAGATTTTTTTTTTTCTCATACTCATAATACCACTGTGGTTTTGCAACCCTTCCCCCCCCCATATTGTCCAACTAATATGACACATGTATTGACTATTTCAAACAATGTCCATATTTCTTTCATTGTATATATTAATTTGAATTTGTAATGTCAAATCATGTTGTGTGCAATGTTTTAAGATGGCGGCCCTTGTAAACAGGCAGATTGTTTGAGCATGACATTCCTCACACTGGAATCATAGAGAGTGTTTCACTTTAAAAGTCCCTCTTCTTTGTTCATAACCTGAATGTGATCAAGCGGTGGGTTAGCCGCGAAACACGTCATTTTTCATGTGTTTCTCTCTTTGTCCTCGACATTTTTTTACTAATTAAAGAAGTTATATACCTGGTTAACCTGGTTTCCTGACTCAGATGTTTGGTGTGGATCGTACGCACTAAATTGCTGTCTGGAGAGTACTCCACCGACTTTGTGATGCTGTCCAAAGTCTTCTCTACATATATATATATATATATATATATATATATATATATTCAGTAAAAAAACTTTGTTAAAGGGACGTTATGGTTCAAACCGAAAAACCCCTGAAATGACATTTGTGATGTCATCTTTGATGTCCTGGGTTTTAGTGTTAGCAGTGCACGGTGGCGAGAGTTATGGTTGCTTGCTTATCTTACCATTACTGCCGTATTTCAAGGGTTTTTCCGTTTTACTTTGAACCATAACGTCCCTTTTAACAAAGTTTTTTTACTAAATTTGATAGGTTTTTAGTAGCGCAACTTAACCATAACGTCCCTTTTAACAAAGTTTTTTCATTGAATTTCATAGGTTTTTATCGCAATTTAACCATAACGTCCCTTTAACAAAGTTTTTTTACTGAATTTCATATGTTTTTAGTAGCACAACTTAACCATAATATCCCTGACTTTATATACATGTAACATAGAACATACTGAACCCCTAGCTAGTGATTTCGATGTCCGCGGACTACCGCCATGTCCGCGGACATATCGAAAATCTGAGCGTGGTGAATGTAAATTTAAATAGTGTGCCCCATTTCCCCTTTGAGGTTGGCTCTGAAAAGAGCCATTTTTTGGTTTTTTTTTGCAGATGCTTGACAGACACCTGTTATTTTGTTTTTTATTTTTCTTACTTTACTCCTAAAATCTTCACATAACCTTCTCTAAAGCAACCCTTACATTCCAAAACAGAATGGCATTTCCCATAAAAGATAAGGAAATGCCATCTTCTTTAAAATAAACAGCATTACTGGAATCAATATTCTCATTATTACAGAAGAACATACTAGCTCTAAGCATGAAGACACACATGTCTTGGTTGATTACACACCAAGCATTGTTATGCTGAGGACAAAAAACTGAACTATTGTCCCATATTGCCTTAGGTACTAATCCAGAAAAAATTACTTTGCCATTTGTAAGGATGTTCATTACTGCTTCAACCAAGTGTTCCAAATCTGCCAACAAAGTAGGGGCACTGACATAGCCCAAATGGAAAGCACCATAGTGCAAAACTACCACATGGGGACTGTTCATCCTGACCATATCTTCACAAACTCGTACAATTCCCTGTACATTGCAATCAGGCACAGTGCACCACACCACCTCCACTCCTTTAACATCAAAATTCTTTGCAACATGCCTGAATTGAGCATACTGTTGTAAACCATGCACAAACATATCTCCAAGCACCAACACCCTGACTTTCTCCACTTCTGCCATCTTCACTACACACAGTCTCTTTGAACACAAATCCACAACCTCAACATCTGATTGGCTGATCCCTACAGTCTTCTTTCCATGCTGGATTTGCTGGAAAACCCCGGATGTAGCACGCCCTGTCCGGCGGATCGCGTAACTCTTAGACAGCCTTTCTACCATTTCCACTTCACTCTCTGTGCCATTCCCTCATTGGATACAGCTAAGCAGGCACACAATACGGAGAGGAGAACGTCCCCAGAACACCCCCATTTTGTTTATTTTCGAACATTTCAGGAACCCCGAGTGTTCTTAGAACACATTCAACTTGCCAGCGAACAATACGGACAACGTCCTCAGAACACCCCCATTTTCTTTATGTACGAACATTTCAGGACACCGCGAGTGTTCTTAGAACACTTTCAGCTTGACAACGAACAATACAGACAACGTCTTCAGGACACCCCCTGTGAACATTCCAGGACCCCACGAGTCTTCTTAGAACACTTTCAACTTGACACCGAATCCATTCTGTTTATTTACGAACATTTCAGAACAGCCGTGTTGTCCGCTGAAATTTTGGTCATTTTTTAAAAAACTACTGGATGGATTTACACCAAATTTGCAAAAGCACGCTTTCGGGAGCAAGCCCCCGCTCCTGCTGCAAATTTGGTGTAAATCCGTCCAGCGGTTTGGGCTGTAGGCATGCGCAAAGTTTTTTTCCCATTATGTCTATGGGAAAAAACAAAAGTTTTGGGACCCCCCCTATAACTTTGCACCCCCCTGGACCAAACCTTTCCAAACTTTGCAAAAAACATTCAGAGTGGGCCATATACGTTTTCTGCAACGTTTGGTGAGGATTCGCCCAGAGGGAGCGAAGTTATGAGCCACCCAAAAAATGCACTTCCTATGGAAACACCAACTTAACCATAACTACATGGACGCTACCACGTCCATGTATTATATATATATATATATATATATATCTCTTTTTAGAGATCCAGGGCAAAATGGATGCCAGCCGGTGGCGTCAGCACCAGAAAGGGAGCACGGGGAGGGAGAGTGACCTTACGGAGGGCTTTCTTCTGCATCGTCCACCCTGCGGTCAGCAGACACAGCCTTGTGTGTGCAGTGATGAGCCATGTGCACCTGATCTCCCTGAGCTGCTGAGTAAAGCCTGGGATATAGAGGGGGAGAGATTCTATTAGAAAGCAGGAGGTAGCTAAATATGGCACACAGAGACACACAGCACACACAACACGCACACCCATGCATTTAACACTGATACACACACACACACACACGCAGCACATAGATTCAACATGGATGCACACACGCAAAGATGCAGAAACACATACACGCCCCTACTCTCACAAACACATACACATGCAACACACACACTCGGTATCCATTTAATATGTCGAAATCGTTTTTTGGAATGCAATTTCGTTGAAAAAAATGTTGCTGAATAAAAAAAGGTTGAATGTATTTTTTTATGTTATATGTTTTTTTGTTTGTTTTGCTAGTAAAAAAAAGTGTAAATAATTTTAAAATAACGGGGGGTTGGGAGGAAACCTCCCCATTAAATAAAACAAAAAAAATAAAAAAAACATTTGACATTTTATTTTTCCCGGCATTTTGTCTTCGACAAAATCGCATTCGAAAAAAAGACATTCGAAATACTCACTATAAACCCACACACTCACATACAAAGCTACACACCATGCCTACACACGAATACATGCCAACAACAGATACAAAAACACACATGCAACACACACACTCATATACAAAGATACACACCTTGCCTACACACTCACATACACTGAATACATGCCAACAACAGACACACGAACACACATGAAACACACACACTTACATGCATTCACGCCCATACATAAATACGCAAAGATAGCACATACATGTAATACACATATGCACACACGCCAATACTCCCATGTATTCATGCAACACATACACACACAGGCACTGAATACTTGCCACACAAACACTCACACACACACATGCATAACACAAGAACACAGACATGGCTTACAATAACAATTATAGGGGCGTGCAGGTGTTCCCCTGGAAGGTGCAGTCACAATAGCACAAAGATGAGAACCAGTGGCGAGCCAGTGTCTCTCGCGCGCGCGCGCGCACACACACACACACACACACACACACACACACACACACACACACACACACACACACACAAGAAGATAAACAAGCAGAGTGGAAACCTACACCCAGCGCTTGCACTTCCTGAGACACCGATGCATAGACGTGTTTCTACGTGCACCGCTTTTGGCCCTTGCAGCAATTGAATACGCACGGAACGGAAGCATCATTTGGATTTGGAAAATGGCGCTCCTTTGCGTGCAGTGCTGAATGCCCGACACACTGAGTTCTGGGGGGTTCAGCATAATAGTGCGTTCAAGTATCAAATGATCCAACAACACAGGACCATGGAAATAAAAGAGAAGGTCCCAAGTGTTGTGGGACATGAGTCATTGGCACAGGAAATGAGTAGTTAACAGTCCAGGGACACGGTCCAACTCAACGGTAGGATTAGGGCCATTACGCCCCCAGTGCGCAAGGATGCTGTGCGTACTGGGCCAGGCTTTCACAAGGGAATACAACAAAGAGAAGAAGGCGGTGGGGGGGCTTGGTTGGCAGTCAGAACAGAGCAATGCACTTTGCAGAACCTGGGACGCATAATGAACACATGCCAGTGATGGAGCAGATCGCCCATACTCGTACAGGGTGATGCAGGGGAAACACATGGCAAGCCTTTTGCAGCATGATGGTGCGCACTAGAGGATTTCTGCATCTTTCAAGAGCGCCTCAGTCCAAGAAGGCTGGGGACCAGATTCTGCGTTTCCCTGTCATTCACGGCCAAAGTCCACGCCCTTCCCCTTCGAGCATTTCAGCGCGCGCTGCTCACTGCTGCTTAAAGTGGAGCTTTAGCAGGCAGCGGCCTGGTTACACCTACTGACACAAGCAGGGAGAGTAACTCGGCTACGGGTACTCGCGATGCTGAGGCAAGGCTGAAACAGATTCACTGGTTTATGTAAGTCCAGTGTCTGCAACCTTTGACTCTCAGGATATTCTATACTACAACTGCCAGCAACCTTAGTCAGCATAGTCAATTGTGAGAAATTCACCATCCCCACGGTGGGTGTGCGGCACCTGGATTTTTTGATATTTTAAATGAAGTTGAATGTGGTAGATGAACCTCCAGAAAATGTGTTGGGCTTATCCAAACAAAGTTTCTTATTCTCACTGCACGACATACATATAGACTCATGTACTCTGGGTGGACTCAGACTACATGCACCGTCCTCCCTCCCATGCTTAGTTGGGATCCGACAGGTGGAGTTCAGGATGCATCTCAGAAGGGGGAGGGCCAAAACCTTCTGCCTGCCATGGGCAGCCTAATTAAACTATCAAAGGCCCCATAGATCCACCCTGTGCGTTTGTTTACCCTTGGCAGATGGTGGCAGCAATTAACACAATTAACACACTAATAGAGTATACTCCAAACAGTCCCAAATGGGGCGTGGGTGAAGAGGCTAAAACAAAAGAGATAGGAGACCCCAACACCCCTTTCATATGCACTGTGTCAATGTGAAGCCAATCCTGCCTCTCAGTATCAAGGACAGTGACCTGTCATGTCAGGGACTATGTATGTACAGTAGTCATCCCCACAGGGGGACCCCATTCAGAAGGTACAAGAATGTGGTTTGGAGGAGACAGAAAGTCTGTTCTTGCCGCAGCTTCAAGGAAGACCTGCCGCTTTAATCAGGAACCACAGAGAGCTCAATTAACCAGAGACACCCTTTGATCCACAACAGACAGGAAGATGGGTGTGACATGTTTTCACCTCTTTACCTTTTCTGTTGCAAAGCACTCTGGTTATGACCTCAGGCATACATGAGATTGTTGGTGGGGACCCAGGTTTGGTCCATTAAGCTAAGCTTAACCTATACCAATCATCGTGGCCCATTTGGCCTATTTGGCTTTAAAAGAGGGATGAGTCCCTCTTTTGGGCAGATCATCTGAAGACTTTGCAAGGAGTAACAAGAAGAACTCCTTTCGACCCTGGCTGAAGGTACGGTCTGCCTTCCAGCTTCTTCCGGTGAAGGAAGGCCAGGATATCCAAATATTCCTCCCTTAAACATCTCCCAGGGAACAGATGGAGATACTGAATCCAGGAGACCCTCAAGCAGCTCCAGAAACAGTACCCAGCCAGCACACAGCATGTCCTGATAGGCTCTTCCTAGGTGGAAAGTTCCAGAGAGTCTTTGAACCAAACCAAGGACAAGACCAATGCTTGCAACACTCTACTCCACTTTGGGCTGCCCGCCTAAAAGGACGACACAAGCACAGTGAAAAGCTAGGAGGAGTGCATCAACTAGCATCAACCAGCGCCCGCCTAAAAGGACTTTTTCGAGCCAGTCGAGCTGCAACCGACTGCACCGCTGACTTTTGTTATGCCCCAGTCGCTAACGTCATCCAAGATGCCTCGACCAGTGCCTCAGACCTGCCAATGAGCAGTGAGACAATGATTCCTCTCCCTGTGCTGTGCTGTAGCCCAGCCTGCAGCTGTCTGTCGAGTCTCGCTCACAGAACTACCTGCTGTCTGATACACACAGCTGTCTCCTGACTTGAACTATGTGGCAGAAGCTGCAAAGTGCCCTTAAACCGACTGGATGCTGTCGAGCACCAAGAACGTCTACAAGCACAAGGTCCATTGTGGTTCTGTCCCTCTGGTCCTTTCTGAAGGCCCGTAGTGACATTTTATGACCCATTGCTCCCTTTGTGCTGGAACAGTACCCTTGAACTATTGTGATTAATTATTTAACCAAATACCCTCCAATTAGTATCCAGAGTGCATCCACTTTCCTTCTTGAAACTGTTTGTCCTCTGCATTCCATTACAGGGTGGGTTGTATTTTGTAGTGTGCTAGAACCTTACTGTTTCGATAATGATAAAGTAGATATTTTTATACAACCTTGACTGGACAGTCCATTTTATCATTGGGTAATAATTGTATTTTCACTGTTGCAACTAACCAACGATCCACGACCTTGCAGAGATAAGCCTGCCGTTCTGACCATGTTACCAACATTGAACAAGGAGGTTTATAATTTGCTTGTGTTTCCAATCTGTTCAGATCCCTTCTGGTGTACTAGAGGTGTGGGGCTGCTTGATGGTTTAGAAACTGATATTCATCCCTGGACCACTGGTGCCCGGGAAGTTGATTTGTCATATCAATGATGAAGGATCATGGGAGTCATAGTCCAAAAAATCTGGAATGCTACAGGTTGCAGACCACTGAAGTAGAGCAGGAGGACTCATGGGGTCTGACATAGGACCTCTCTTCTTGACTTTCACTGATTCCCATTGGACCCCACGAGGCTCCACATGACCATTATCTTACCAGTTACACAATAAATGGGAAAGAAAAGTAAACAAGGATCGCAGGGTAACACTTCCTAAAATATTGTGGATGTTCCTTCAGTGATGGGAGCTGAAGTAGCACATAGAATAACGGTATGTTCGATGGACCTACATACAGTGGGATGTCATGTGTGGGAGCGAGGACTTCCTATATTCCCCTTAAAGGACCCATGTAGAAGTGAGGAGATTGTCCAGCTCCTCATCTTCTCCCAGCACGCAGCAGGATCAGGGGAGATCAGGTCCTCACCCAGGACCTCTATTGGATCACTCTGGTTGGCAGGTAAAGAAACATTCTCCTATATCTTCTTGCATAGGCCAGTCTTTGATCGATATGTATATTTCAGCTTCGCGGCATTGGAGCGCAATCTGGTCAATGATGAAACCCCAAGAGATGTATTAGGACTTATTGTACCTACCCTATTGTACTTAACAACTTGGAACGGGGGAGTGGCATTGGCGGCTGACCAGAAACATGGGTTTGTACCATTGGTGCAAGCTCATGCTCTTTGCGTCTTACTAGGCAGGCATCAATCCCCCAGGTGCCAATAAAGCAATTGAACCAGAAAGGGAAGGAGGCATTACCGGTCTGGTAATGTCCCTGGGGCGATAGTTACCAGCCCAGGTGAAGCAATGGCTCTAATGTAGCCCTGGGCATTACCCAACCGGTAATGGACCCCTCAAAGGGTTCTATTTTTATTAGTACGCTGGCACATCATACTGCGGTATTAAGAGCATTGAGCATAATAGCATGAGTTGAGAAATGGCGTTGAAGCCCTTTCTCAACTTGAGAAAACAAAAGCAAAATAAACGGCTGCCAGGGATCAGGGACCTCAAGTAGTCCCTTCTCCCTTTGCATGGCTGCTATTATAAAAATAGAAAAAATAATAATCATACAAAATGGCTGCCATGGAACAGGGAGTTTCCATGGAGGTCGGGGAAGAAAGGAAAGGAACTACATGGGACTCGGCGCTCAAAAAAGGGCTCTTCAGGTGAGTCTTTCCTGGCCAGGTAATGACCCAGCAAGGGACAATCAGATTGTTTGTAACAATCTGATTATCCCTCGCGAGTTACTAATTATAAATAATTTTTAACACGGATCAGTCCATCTCTAAGGTCCCAATTCTTTGCCCCAGTGTGCCTCCTGCTTCGCTTGCTGCTCTCATTATAACTACATACACCCCATCCATGGAGAGCACCGAGTTATGTGAAGGGTCCCTTGTCTACACTGTTGTTATTGTAAAATGCTTCAAAGTCAAATAGCTCTTCTAACTTCAAATATAAATATCAGGTGTGGGGTACCAGCCAGAATCAGACTGATCTGGATTCTGGTGTGTTTGGCTTCATATTCTGAGACACTCAATGTTGAATCAAGCGTGTCCCTGTCGCTGTGTGTGATGACAGACATGCCGCAGACATGCCACACTCCACATGCCTACTTGGCATTGACTGTCTCAGTGGCATGTGACTCTGCTCCGTGGCTGCGTCCCTGGTACTCTGAATATATGTAGCTGGTTACAGACCACAGACAGAAGATTCCCACCAATCTTGAAACTAGCAGGATTGCCAGTGGGCACCTCAGAAAGCCGAGAAAGATGCCCATACCGTGGAAGGAGGGCAGCCTGGTCTTACATACCCTGGACTTGAGCAGATGTGAGCAGGGTAGCCCTTCCCACTGTGGCTGACATTTCACACATCATGGACCTAATGTTTCATGACTCCAAGCTTAATGCCAAGTGACAGGCCCCTGCCCCTACCCTTTCCTGGGGTGGGTGGGTGGGTAGGAAGGAAGGGCAGGAATGACTTGTCTGAATGCTCATTGGCATTTCACAGACTCATCAATGATGGAGAGTTATTCACCCAGGGTAAACTTCAAGAGGCGCTCAAGTTGAAATAAAACATGAAATAATTAGAATATCAGCGGCAGGGTTTCTCCTGGCACACGTCCCGTGCATCTGGACAAGGGCATCTCACAGGGGAATATTTAATGCCAAACGTATTAACCCATTAATGCATTGATCGATGCAATGAAGAATTAACTCCTTTTGCTATCGATGCCATAACATGGGAGCAGCTTCCATTTATGGTTTACTGAACTCGTCGATGCCACCATATATTACCTGGGCCCCAGTTACCCATACATATTCACTTTACAAAAAATGTGCCCGGTCGTACTCGGTTGAATAATGTTCTGTTTTTTGGCTAATGACTGCCATTTTAAGCACAGGGAAATACGAACTTACGTATTTGACAACACATCTTAAGATATCTACTTTCACAAGTAGACGCACTGCCCTCAAAGACTATCAAACACCTTAAAAATACCTGTGTCTGCAGACATCCTGATCACAACACTTTTCAGTGTGTAACACTGTCCCGGAAGGATAGCTCTGGGGCAATGTGCTGCCTTGGAAACAAGACGATATGAAGCAACACAGGTTCGATCCCCGGGTCTGCGCTAAGAAACATCTGGGGATAAAGTGTGTTATAAATACGAAACTAAGACATATTCCCGTAACACCGCCTCAATGTTGTGTGAGTGCTTTAAAAATGCCAAAAATAAATAACACTTCCCAGGTGGGTGACAAATCCCACCTTTTCTTGAGAGGGGAATCCCCATTGCCTTTGCTCTCAGGCCCACAGGCATGTGGCGCGTTATAAGAATTAAAATAAATACATAAATAAATAAATAAATACGGTATCAACACAGGGCCAAAGCCCTTGATACAGAAGATCACTGGGGTCACAACAATACTTGTTTTCTTCATGCAGTAGTTTTCTCTGGGTTCCCCTGGAGGGCCACTCCATAGAATAGGGGGAGAAACATTTGAAACGCCTACATGGATACAATGTTACACCGCTGAGCAACCTGGGCTTAGCAGACACCATCACACCACACATTCCTTATGCATCCCCAGAATAGCAAGTCTGTGGTGTGGAGCAGCAAACAGGTGTAGATTTTTCTTGGATAACTCAAGCAAAATCCTCACCAAAGAAATGTCTAAGTGTCCAAGTTATGTTGGGTGCCACTATATGATAAAAAGGCCAAATAACTCAGATAGTTAAAGCGAGGCCTGAAAGATTCAAAAACAAGGCTTCCTATCGTAGGATCCAAAGGTAGCCATTGTTTTGGTTTCTGCTGCCTCATTCCTTGGCATATAGAGCAGTTTGGTTTCTCACCACACCCTCCCCCACTGTGGCGTTCATAGAATCAACGTTTGTAGTCATTCAGCCCTCCGAATATGTTCAAAGACATGGCCTGTAGGATCAATGCTACTCCATGAGACAGAGCCCTACTCAATGATCTACAGAAACGAGCCAATCATACAGGCAGCACAATTGACTAGACACTGCCACCTACAGACACTTCTATGAACTACAAAAACAACATTATCACTCCCTTGTCCCTATCGTAATCAATGCAATGGCATTTTAAGACCTCCTGCCTTCCCAGCTGTTCTCTCTCAACTAAACCTCTCTACATAACCCTTAGCTTTGATCCTCTCCCTTGACTTTTTTGCCTCTGGAGATGTCATTCTCACTCCATGTCTTTCCAGGATTCTGGAATCCGTGGGAGGGGTGCGGTTGCACGTATTTCACCATGGCACAAGTGTCTTCTATGCGCTTCTTTTGCTTCCTCCAGAGTTCTTTATAGGATCACAAGTGGTCAGAGCTTGGTGGAGAAACAGCTGGTGCTCCCCTTAAATTGTTAGGGTCCCCAGATCTCACAGTTTCTTGAGGATGGGTTTGGCAGGGCCTAGCCACATAGTCACTGGGGACGGGGGGAGGGTCAGTGGGCAGCCATTAGGACTATTCGATGGCCATCCAAGCTTTAGCAACCTCTTTAGTCGATGGAACAAGCTTAACAAGACATGTAACCTATGTGCAGGCCACTGTAGTGAATGACGATAACGTCGCCTCTACTGAATGTTGCCAGGTCTTTGCAAAGTGCATCCATGTCCATGTGTTGAGAATCATCAAGAGGCTGCAGTGATAGCCGGGCTATGTAAGTGTTTTCCAATGGCCAAGCCCTGGCTGAGGTCTCTCATCCTTCCCTGGGCTCCACCACTGGTATTGTCAGCATTGCAAAGACCTTGCTTTGAGCTCCGGGCCATGATTGCTCTGAAGTTCATTACCCATAAAACCTTTTCCTTGGTGGCAATTATCACAACCCCCCCACCCCCCCCCCCCCCGGTAGATTGGGGAGCTGGATACCCCCCTAGGTTTCACTCTTTCTTTTCAAGTTATGCCTCATTTGAGGCGTTGCGTACATCCCTACCGTTCACCCCACCTATGGGGTCTTGGGCATGGCTCTGAAGGCTTCCAATGTTTCTCCGTTAGTCACTGAGAGGCCATCTCACCCTCAGGAATTCCAGCCCGGGTGGTGGTACGGGGATGCTTGACAAGGGGAAAAGCGATATCCTGAGCAGAAGCCAGGGGAGTCTACCTAAATGGCATATGTGGGGCAGCAAACTAGGCATCGTTGTCTACCTGCATGATGGCTTCATCTCGTCGGCCAGGCCGATCAAGCATGCATGCCATTTATCGTAAGGGCCATTCGGCCAACATGAATTAATGTGCTCATACACCCTCACTAGGTGCACATCAGTCGAGTCTTGTGTCTTTTGTTCTTGCTTTAGAGAGATGTCAGATAGCTCAGGTCTTGGGTAACTTCAAATGGAATTGTAGCGGGATGAGGAAGACGGACATGTAAGTTTTGCTTTCATTACCCGTAGTACTAGCCTTCCTTGTCAGAGTACATACACCCAGTATGGATTGATCCAGTTCCTTGGGTAGGGTACAGAACGATTGACCAGACTTGATGGGTAATGTACCCGGATGGAGAAAGGGGATGCGCTAAGGGGTATGGAGCTAAGTTTAGTGGAGAGAGGCTAGTGGGAAGTCTTACTGTCTTCAAATTCTATTATATCAGAAAGAGGAATGGTAGGACTTGGGGTAATGAAGATTACCTGTAAGTAACGAAAGTATCATCTAAACACACAGCTCTCTATGATGTTCAAACAATACTCTATGTTTTATGCACACCTCTGTGATCTGCAACACAACTCCATGATTTGCAACACAACTCTATGATCTGCACGGAACTCTGTGACCTGCAGCACAACTCCATGATCTGCAACACAACTCTATCATCTGCAACACAACTCTGATCTGCAACTCATCTCTATTATCTGCACACAACTCTATTATCTGCAACAGAACTCTATGATCCTCACGCAACTCTATTATCTGCAACAGAACTCTATGATCCTCACGCAACTCTATTATCTGCAACAGAACTCTATGATCCTCACGCAACTCTATTATCTGCAACATAACTCTATGATCTGCTCCCAACTCTATTATCTGCAACAGAACTCTATGATCCTCACGCAACTCTATTATCTGCAACAGAACTCTATGATCCTCACGCAACTCTATTATCTGCAACAGAACTCTATGATCCTCACGCAACTCTATTATCTGCAACATAACTCTATGATCCTCACGCAACTCCATGATCTGCAACAGAACTCTCTGATTTGGAAACCTATGTGTGATCTAGAGACTCACGTAAGTTACTTTTTCTGCTGTTGATTCCACAAAAGAAAGTGGGGGCTGTGACGTCACACACGGGAAGTGACGTCACATGATTTGAATGTATACTAAAGTGAACTATGCACAGTTCTTTTCAGTTTGTCTTTCCCACATGAAGAGAGAGCGCCAGACAAATATGCATTTGCCAATAGCACAGATTCCCCTGTAACATGGCTGGCAAAGTACACCAGATGTGCACCATTCATGTATTAAACACTGTAACAAAACATATCCTGCATAGCAGACTATCAATATAACACTTTGTACAGTTTCATGTCGAGCACTTCGAGTAGTGTTGTGGCTACCTATTTGCTAAACTGCCCGACCTGGGTTCAAATCCTGGCCACGGCTCTGTTGAAGTGGGGGAAGAATATTTTTTTTTAATTACTTGCACAAACACAGGGAATAGGGCATATGCCCTCAGAAAAAAATGGGTGCACTCCGTCCACCTGGTGGTCCTTCGACTTGTACCCTGCTCTTAAGTTTACAATTGTGTTGTCGGTCTTGGCTGTGATTGCTGTTTGCGACGAACTTTAACAAAGCCAAAGTCCTCCGCATTCACTGCAGCCCGGCAAGGAGACAGGAGCTACCGTGAGGTGAATGGCGAGGCAGAAGAGACGATCAGACACTATTTGGTATTGGTGATTGCACTTTACACGGGATTATCATCAGTACCTCTGTTGAGAATTGAAAATAAAAATACATTCGGATTTAGGTACACAGCTAGGAACAAGGTATGCAGACATTTATGGCAGGGCAACGCTGGGTATCTACTCGCAGTGCCACCAGTTGTAGCTGCCAACATGCCCAGGCATTGAAGCAGCAAGTACTGCACACAGGGACCAAACAATTACTTTCCCAAGAGCGACTACAATGTTCACAATACTTACGATTAATGATTAATTGAATCCTGACAACCTGGAATACACAAATACACAATTTGTAGAGACTGCAAACAGGCCCTACGTATAGGTTGACCAGCTGTCCCAGTTTTCCCGGGACAGCCCCGGGAAACCGCACTATGTCCTGGGAGTTTCTTTTAATTAGAATCCGGAAATCGGGCCCTGCGCGACTCTTCCTGCGTTTGAATGGGGGCGTGAATGCTTTTCATGCCCCCATTTCCTCCCTCTTCCCCTCCCCAGCTGCTCTCCTCCAATGAGAGGAGCGTGCCTGTGAGCAGACCCTCCCCCTCCGCAACAGGCCAGCGCTATAGAAGGACAGCAGTTTTATTAGTGTTTACGTTAGTCCTATGTCTATAGCATGTCCCATTATTTATTATTATTATTTTTTTTTTAAATCTGGTCACCCTATCTATGTACCGAAAAAAATGTAAAGTCAGAGAAGGCGTGTAGGTTAGTGTTTGCCCATATAAGTGGAAAGGCTTCAGTCAGAAGTCTTTTTTCTATGCCTGTTATTGAAGTTATTGTGGGTGAAAACAATGACTTTCACAAATGTTTAGTCTTTTCACAGTACTTGCTGGATATGTAGGGGTACTACCCAAAAACACACTCTAAATTCACTGCGGCAGCTTAAATTTACCCTACACATATATAGAACTTTTAACATTGCGAGCATGATTGCACACCCAAAGCCGCCGTGCTTTGTTGTAGTGTACGAGCAGTGGTGGAAATGGGAAAAAATTGGTGGGGGATCCAACAAGTGTGGGGGTGGGGGCAGAGTTTGGGTTTCCTGGATTTAGGGGGGCGGAGCTGGCAGTTGATCTTCATCAAAGCAAATGTCCAAAATAATAGTTTAAACAGCGCTATTTCTTTCATGCTGCTTCTTTTCCAAACTACACAGCAATTCCACATTAAATCACTTCCATGGCACTGGAGATGAGTTACTTCACTATGCGTATAATAGTTTTGACCAGTGTTGCTGATTAAATATTCTTTAAAATGCACAATTTTCATTCTATTTTATAAAAAAAAATACCTCCCCCTTGGGTACTATGCAACCAGGGTTATTTCTGTTCGACATAAACAACGTTTTCTTTTACTTGAACCACACCCCACACAGCTCCTGCAGCTCCCCTCTGAAAGCAGTTGGGTGGCTGCATTGTGTGTGATAGTTTCAATGTTAAAAGTGCTATTTATTTATTCATGCAATGTTTGTCGGATACCTGTATATTTATTTATTTATGCAATGTTTGTCGGATACAGGTATCCAACCAACGTTGCATAAATAAATTAATAATGTGGGTCCATGTATCCGCCAAACAAAGCATAAATAAATAAATAAACTAGGTTGTAGCTGAGGACTGTAACTTCCTCTGGTGACCCCTTCTATGGTGTCAGCAGAGGAAGTTACAGTTTGCTTTTCCTGCAGCTGTGACCTGTATCAAAGTCCTGCTGTGTACAAGTAAGGGGGCAGATCCAGCAGAGCGCTCATGGCGGCAATGAGCTGCTTCACCCCCCCCCCTCCTACTCTATGCCGTCACGGGCGCTTACATTTTGTTTCCCAATTTCTTCTTTTTTTCAGAATAATGTGGGTTTTGCAGTGGCTGACTCTGGCCGGATCCCGAGATCCGGCTCCACATCAGGTGCCGGATCTCAGATCTGGCAAGAGCCGGCCCAATGACAAGCGCTGTGTACGAGGGGTTTCCTTTCTGCGGGAGTAATGTGTAAAGGCAAAGGGGAGCATGTAGATCATTTGGCAATGCTATGCAAGAAGACCAGAGGAGAAGGAGGAAGTACCTTTTCTAACCTCACCCCTCATTCTCTTATAAAGAGAGAGAAGGGAAGTAGCGCTACATCGGCTCGCTAAGGCACCCACAACATGCAAAGAAAGTGCAGTGTTGTGCTGATGGCCACGAAGGAGAAAACGCTGAATCTGTGCAGATATTCTCTGCGACACCATTTCTTCCCACTGTTAGTCAGTCTGAACTTGCAAGCAGCAATTGTGGTTGCATTTCAACATAACACACACTATAACATATAGAAAACAATCAGGAGTGTGCAACCTGTGGCTCTCTAGAGGTTTTGAACTACAACTCCCATGATCCCCTTGCATAGACTATGCTGGCTAGAGATGGCGATAGTTGTAGTCCAAAAGACTGTTCATTCAGTTCTAGGCCAGCTGTAACTGCCTGGGTCCTGTCTCAGAAAACGGGTCACGTGCACCCTTTGTTTACAGATTATGGATTTCTTGTGCTCTTCCTCTATCCTGATTTACAGTCCCCCTCACCATCATCCCCTATTCCATACTTGGCGTGGGGGCCCTTTTAACATTTGTGTCATCCATACTGCTTTAGTCTTCTGTCCTCTCTCTTGTCTTGCAACCTGGTGGCTTGGAGCATAATTTACTTTTGGCAGTTTCCCCCCACCCCCCACAGCAGTGTCTACCCCCTTTTCCTCCATGAGAGATCTGCATGCCAAAGCATGCCATGGGAGTGACCACCTCCTTCCCCTCCCACCTTAGCTGCTGATCTCGGAATTCTCTTCGTCAGAAACACAAACTCTGACGCTTGGTAAGCAATTGGAGACACATACACACGCCCTCTGTCACTCCCCGCATCAGGATTGCTGCATTCAGGAGGCAGTGAAAAGGATGGGGATTGATGCCTCTCCTAGACTGATCCCTCAGTGCCTCAATGCTTTGATTTGTATCCAGATGTTTCCATTGTGGTCCTGTCGGATTGCATTGTAGTCCTTGATGGTACCACCCTGTTGTGGTCCTGTCAGATGGAGTGGTAGCCCTTGATGGTTACCACAGCTCTAGGTCCTGTAGGTTGGCATGGTAGCCTTTGATGGTTACCACACCTCTAGGTCCTGTAGGATGGCTTGGTAGCCTTTGATGGTTCCCACAGCTCTAAGTCCTGGTGGATGGCTCGGTAGCCCTTGATGGTTACCACATCTCTATGTCCTGGTGGGTGGCTTGGTATCCCTTTATGGTTACCACCGCTCTTGGTCCTGTAGCATGGCTTGGTAGCCTTTGATGGGTACCACATCCTTAGGTCTTGGTGGATGGCTTGGTATCCCTTGATGGTTACCACCGCTCTTGGTCCTGTAGGATGGCTTGGTAGCCTTTGATGGGTACCACATCCTTAGGTCTTGGTGGATGGCTTGGTATCCCTTGATGGTTGCCACATCTCTAGGTCCTGGTGCATGGCATGGTAGCCTATGATGGTTACCACATCTCTATGTCCTGGTGAGTGGCTTGGTATCCATTGATGGATACCACATCCCTAGGTCTTGGTGGATGGCTTGGTATCCCTTGATGGTTACCACCGCTCTTGGTCCTGTAGGATGGCTTGGTAGCCTTTGATGGATACCACATCAATAGGTCCTGTCAGATGGTGCTGTAGCCCTTAATACGTACAACATTTCTAGGTCCAGTCAGATGATGTGGGAGCCCTAGATGGTTACCACCCCTTTTGTTCCTGTCAGCTGTAGCCCTTGATGCTTACCACATGTCTAGGTCTTGTCAGATGGTGTGGTAGTTCTTGATGGTTACCAAATGCCTCAGTCTTGTTGGATGGTGTTGCAGCCCTTGATGCTACCACCCTTTGTGATTGGATAACGCGGTAGCCCTCAGATGCTGTGGTAGGCCATTCAGCCTGCCACACCATTAGTTCTAGTTGACGCCCTTAGGAGCTGCCACCCCTTTGTGCCTTTAGTGTCAACAGTTGCCTCTGTGACCGGCATCCAGGTTTCTGATCCCGCCTCTCCCCTGAGGACCCCGATCACATTTTGAATGCTAAGCGACGATCTGATTTGGAATTGCGTATCTGGGACACGTCCTTTCCTCCTATTATTTTCCTGGTTTGTCTTTCTCTTCCACCTCCTCCTCCAAAAATGTTCCACTTCTGTCCTACTCACCTTTTGATTTCACTTAAGAGGATAACACAGTGAGAGAATGGAACAGACAGCATGTCATCCAATTCTGAAAGCTCTAGAGTTATAACGCACACCTGCCAAAAATTGGTACGCTAATGATGGCTCGGCAAATGCAATACATTCACACCCACGATTCCAAGAAAGTGGGGGGGGGCTTGAACATACTTTAGAGACCCCCCTCCAAGTAATAGTCTTCTAGTCTTGTGCATTTGTTCTGTGTCTTAGTCTTGTGAGCATTAAAACCCCTGCCTCGGTGTAGCCATTAAAAACAGATTATCTGATTTGCTGTACGGCTAACCACGCAGACCTCTAATATTATTAATAAGTGCGAAAATTTCAAGTATATCATTTTGATTGGGATTAAGGCTAAAAAAAAAGGCGCAAGCTGCTTGAAGTGAATTAGGTTTCTTTGTGGGAGTGTTGGGGGGGGAGTTGAGCCTGAACTTGCTCTGTGTGACATCCTTTAATCTCTTTTTCAATAAGTCCCACACAAAGCAGAATGCTGGCTTCGGAGATAAAGGAAAGCACATTTTCAGAGGAAGTGGGAAGACGAACTGTGTGCTCGGGACATACGTGAGCAGAGAAAAGGAGGTATTGTGTGAGGAATCGAGGGGTGACTTTCTGGGAGTGGCAAAATACTTGCCCAAGAGGAAAATCACATTTAAAGGGGTGTGTGCGTGAATGTTATGTGATGAAGCTGGACTATTCGTCCCGTGTCCCCAGAGGGCAGTCACCCCCTTTGAGGCTAGGGAGGTGCTCCAGCTAAGCAAGACCATCTCTAGGAGTCTGGGAAAGTGGGACCTCACTGGGAGTGACTCCTAGTCCTATCAGGAACCCCCTATCAAGAATACGGTGTCTGCATGTATGGAAATCTAAAAGACTGATGTTACTTCTGTTTTGGATTCAACAAATAATGACATTACTTCAATCTCTTTGGCTTCAGGCAATGCTGGAATCGCTCTGAGCTCAACAGTCAAAGTGGAATGACACCCCTTTTGTTTGTGGCAGCAAACATAAAAAGTCAAGGAACCTTGAGTGGAGGAGAAGGAATCCTACGCAGAGACAAGACTCTGACGGGAAGGTGTTCTGGAGGGCAGACCCATGCTACATCGATGAACCAGACGTAGCGTGGAGAGCGAGCTAATTGCAAGGGAGATGCTGGAAGGCTGGTGTCCCGAGAGGCACTGAAGCTGAAGACGAGAAAAAGACGGGGGCGGTAGAAGGACTGTCTCACCTGGTGTCATGATCCCGCCAAAGCAGCGGTGGTTCTGGATCCCGTTCACTGACACCCAAAACCAGACCGGAGTGGGAGGATTGGATCACTGACCTCCGCATGAGAAGAGTGACAACTGCCAAGCCGGGCAGAGAAAGGGAAATGGATGCTCCTGAGAATGTAACAGCGGGGGGAGGGGCGAACAGTTGTTTTCCCCCTAGTGCCGGAGAAGCCAAAACGGTAACAGAAGCCCTAAAAACCCAAATGCCGGACACGGGCAGGCACCCAATGGTGACCCTAATGCTGAATTAAGCATATCAGAGTGCTAAAGAGCTTGGCAGAGCCCTAGAAGAACACGTGACATTGGTATATGAGGCTGGGGAAGCTAAAAGGGTTACGGGAGTCAGAAAAACCCAAACATTAAATACATGCTGATGCCCATGAGAGACTCTATTGAGTTAAACCCATCAGAGGGCCAGAGGACTTTGGGGGGCTCTAGAAATACAAATAGTCATTATGAAGACTGGGAACAGAGAGAACCTAAAGGGTTCAATAGCTCCATACCAAACCTAGGACAATATCAAAGGCAAGGTCAGTGGTTGTGGAATCGCACTAAGAAAATCCTTTTTCACTTTAAAGAACAGAAAGTATTGATGTGTGTGAAGACATAAGACTTGCCGTTCAGAACCTGAAAAGAGGATGGAAAATTGTATTGTAAAATTGACCAACTTTGACCATTTGATGAGCATTTGGACCAAACCCAAGCATTCTGGACAGGTGAAGCTGAGGGGAAAGGCTACTGCTCTGGTCTATTTTTTTTGTTACATTTTTCTAAGTGGTAGGGTCATGTAACAAGTAGGTTTTGGATGGAGGATTATTTTGTTTTGGACATTAGACAAGCACCATTAGTTTAGTTTCTTCGGTAGAGAATTACCCTCATGGCAGTAGGCTAGGTAGCCCATTTCTTATTATTTAATATGATATGATATCATATGGCATTTATAACGCGCCTAGACACAAGTGTTTCAAGGCGAGACAAGGTGGGGGGGGGGACAAGGGGAGACAGACAATGGGCCTCATTACGACCCAGGCGGTAAGTTACCGCCTGGGCCGTGACTTTACCACCATGGCGTAAACTACGTTTACGCCATGGTGGTTGGCGGATTTACCGCCCCATTCCAACCTTGGTGGGGCGGTAAATCCCCATTTTCCCATTTTCCCTTCCCCATTCCCATTTTGCCCCATAGGGCATAATGGGAGTGGGGAAGGCGTTAATTACGCCACCGTAAATTACGGTGGCGTAATTAACATCAAGATCCCTTAGCGCCATGGATTTTAACACCTGCTAAAAGCAGGTGTTAAAACCTCCATGGCGCTAAGGGACCTCGGAATCAGGCGGTAAGGGTCGGCGCTGTTTACGCCGCCGTAAACCCCTTACCGCCTGAGACGTAATGAGGCCCAATGATCCTACTAGGCCAGGTGTCATTCAGATCGCGCAAGTGCAAGGGTAGGGGGGAGGGAAAAGTGCAAGGGGGAAAGGGAGAGGGGAAGTGCAGTACAGGGTTAGTAGAATAACAAAATAAGTAATAAGGGCCAACTGGTGGCAAGTGCAAGGTAAGTGCAGACAAGTGCTGGGAAGGGGGCTGTATGGATACAGAGACAGTCCCACAGTGCAGGGGTTGCCAGGGAGGCAGAGCAGTGGAGAGTGGCTGGGCAAAGGCCCGAGTTCGGTGCATGGCCCAGTTGCAGATTCAGTGCAGTTTTAGAAATTTTAGCAGGGGAGAGGGGGAGAGAAAGCGGAGGCAAAGAGGAAGGTTTTGAGGTGCTTCAGGAACCGGTGTTGGTTCTCCTCAAGTTTCAGGGAGGCAGGAAGGCTATTCCAGAATAAAATCTTCTTAAACATGCTAAGTCCAAGTCTGACTCCTTATTCTGGTTCCCCACAGCACATGAGCATGTGTGTGTGTGCGTGTGTTCGTGCATGCATGTGTGTGTAAAAGTGTGCTTGTGTGTCTAAAGCAGAGTTTGGATAAGACAAGAGATATATGAGAGGGTCAGTGTGTATGTTTTTCGAAAATTAGAGGTTTAAGAGAAATCATTTCTGCATGGAATCGAGGATCTTGAAAGAGTACAAGTGTGAGCAGGGAGTGGATGATAATATCATCCAATTATCCTCCAAGAAAAGCTAGAGTAGGGTCTTGAGATCTTGTCCATTAACCTTGGGAACGTAGCAGCAGCTCGGCGTACACCTAAGGGAAGTACACTACATTGGAACAGTCCCTGAGGTGTCCAGAAGGTGGTTTTTTCCATATCAGTTGGATTTACAGGCACCTGCCTGTAACCTTTGGTTAGATCAAGAGTGGAGATGTACTTAGCTTTTAATACCGCAATATGCCTTTCTCCCTGAAAAAAAGAGCAAACTCAAAGCAAATGCACCAATGTCAGTGCAGTGATGGTCAGACATGTAGATGTCAGTACAGCAATGTAAACGCATGTCACGTATTTGCAAACATTACGTGACAGATTTGCAGACATTAGCTGCTCAGCTTTGGATCAGAAGAAAATCCACTGGGGATTATTTTCTAATAGTTGCTCCAAATTCAGTTAATGTCTGCGGTCATTTCTAATAATAGAGCTTTCAGCACTTGTTCATACAGAATCAGGTTAAACAGGAGAAAAACATGTTAAAACATATCTCATGTCGATATAGCCCTAGAGCTAGTACTCATCCAGTGTCTTGATACTTGGGCAGAAGGTCTGTGTGTGTCTTCCTCAATGCCATTGACTGCACTTGTTTCTGCGCTTATTTCCAGACCACTTTTAATGAATCTGTGTCTTTTTTGGGGTCCTTTTCGCTGCCCTTTTTTCCCTACATGGGAAGACCACTTCAGAAAAGAACTACAAATCTGGCCTTTCGGCTCGCTTCATGGGGAGCCCAGCACCAGAACTCGCCCAGGTACACATCTATTTGCCACAATGATGCCCAGTGAAGGACACTTGTAAATTATAGAACTTATCAGAAACCCACGTGCGTTCCACAACAAACCTATCGGAAGTAGGTGCACTTACGTCGGGCTACCCACAAACAAAGTGGAATGGACATATTATCTCTCGAACATCCAGCAAACTGCCTATACACTTCATCTACACGTGCCATATAGGATTCCTAGAAGTACCTTATAGGAACACGGGAGAAACCTATGAGATTCTGGGAACAATAGCAACTATATAACAGCTCATTTGACACCAAAATAGTCATTGGTTTTGTATAAAATCGTATAAGTTTGAAATAGGATTTAAATAAGAACTTGTAAGATTCTAATTAAATTCTTATAAGAAAATCAATAAGAAATTATTGTATAGGATCAATTTATTTCCACTACTCCAAGCCCCTGTTCACCTCCTTCCCTAAGGGACAGTCAACATGAGGTAAATTGATACTCATGGGCTTTCTGAGTGGACAATTATGAGTGATGTTTTTCTTTACGTGTTTGGTGATATCTCAGCAGTAAATCTCCCGACATTCTACAAAACAATACCACCTTTACTGCCACTTGGCCCGGTGGTATTGCTGCCGGATTACAAGTGGCCATAGGCGGTGTTACTCCCCAGTAACTGGAGTCCACGGTACTCCATGGGGGCTTTTGGTGGTAAGATACCTTGGCGGACTGAGCTCTCGCTACTGTGATCTGTGCGTGATCTACATGTCGCAATTTCGAATACCAACTTCAGTTGGTTAATATTGTACGTAAATATGTTCTCCATCAAGTGCTTTGGCGAAAGCGCTATATAAATAACACATCATTATCATCATTATTATTATTACCACTGGTGGGAATACTGCCGAATCGGCCGATGTTGGTCAGTAAGGTGGCAGAAATACCTCCAGATTCTTGCTGCAAGATCTTTCTCCACCGTACCCCCAAACTCGTAGATGGGCGGTGTTGTAATGCGTCAGTAGACGGTATTACCACCACAGTTTACTGCATTGCTACAATGAGGCCCTTGGTCCAGTCCTGACTTTCAGAAGGTGTGCTACCCTTCTGTTCACTTTTGGGTTTATTCCTTCATGTTTTCCACTCACCTCCTTTTGCATGTGGATACCGCCGCGACTTGGGGCCCACACAGAGCAGTAGTCATTTTGTCAAAGTAGCAACTTCCAGTTCCATGACCCTTTACATTTTTAACCACTTGTGGAAGGTATCACGCTTATACCAGTGGTACACAGAGCCTGCCATACACCCACATTTCGATGTGTCACGGGCACTGGCGGCGAAGACCCATCTCGAAAGCATAAGACAAGCGCATCAAGGACAATGCAGACTTCCTGTGAACACACTGTGCAGGTGCAGCTGGTCTCGGGGGAACGCCAGCTCTTTCACGAGAGGCTGTCACGTAATAATCCTTGCAGTGATAGGAAGAGCTTATTATGAGCGCGAGGTGGAATGTCTCGGCCGTCTAGACAGTGTTAGGATATCAAGGCAACTTGCAGATATTGCTGTAAATTGCCTCCTGAAATTTGCCTCACTGGTGACCTGCCGAGGAACCCAACTCTTAATGTGTACTGCGGTGACCTTCATTACTGTCTATGAGGGCGGATAATACAGCCTCTGTTTTCACAGCTCAGAGCTGCAAAGTCATCCCTGATAATTGTTGCAGGTGTGTCAAGGCAACGGTCTGGCTTGCGTTTGGAGCAGGAAGCACGAATTGTGTTGCTTTCAATATTTGGATATCTCCTCTGTCTTAATGAGAAATCCAGTATATGGCAGGCTCCAAAGCAGAAGAACACGCTATTCTGATTATCTGTTGACCGAGGGCACAAGGAACAATGTACGGAACCTTCCTCTGATGACCCAAGACACCAGGAACATGTGTAAAACCTTCCTCTGATGACATAGAACACCAAGCAGATACTTCAGAATCTTCTCTGATGACCCAGTACACCAGGAACAATGTGCAAATCCTTCCTCCGATGACCCAGGGCAGAAAGCAGACACTAGGAACAATATGCAGAACCTTCTTCCTAAGATGACCCGGGACACAAAGCAGAACCCGCATACCCTTCTTCTGATGATACAGGACACCAGGCAGAAAGTGCAGAACCTTCCCCTGATGATCCAGTACACCGCGCAGAAAGTGCAGAACCTTCCTCTGGTGACCCAGGACACCAGGCAGAAGGCACAGAACCTTCCTCTGATGACCCAGGACACCAGGCAGAACGTGCAGAACCTTCCCCCGGTGACCCAGGACACCAGGCAGAAGGTGCATAACCTTCCTCTGATGACCCAGGGCACCAGGCAGAAAGTGAATAACCTCACTTTGATGACCCAGGACACCAGGCAGAAGGTGCAGAACCTTCCTCTGATGACCCAGGACACCAGGCAGAAAGTGCAGAACCTTCCTCTGGTGACCCAGGACACCAGGCAGAAGGCACAGAACCTTCCTCTGATGACCCAGGACGCCAGGCAGAAAGTGCAGAACCTTCCTCTGGTGACCCAGGACACCGGGTGCAGAACTTTCCTCTGGTGACCTAGGACACAGGGCAAAAGGTGCAGAACCTTCCTCTGATGACCCAGGGCACCAGGCAGAAAGTGCAGAACCTCACTTTGATGACCAAGGACACCAGGCAGAAGGTGAAGAACCTTCCCCTGGTAACCGAGGACACCAGGAACCATGTGCAGAACCTTTCTCTGATGACCTATGACACCAGGAGAATTGTGCAGAACCTCCCTCTGTTGACCCAGGACATCAGGACTAATGTGCAGAACCTACCTTTGATGATCCAGGACACCAGGTAGAAAATGTATAACCTTCCTCTGATGACCCAGCACACCAGGCAGAAGGTGCAGAACCTTCCCCTGGTGACCCGGAACACCAGGAACCATGTGCATAGCCTTTCTCTGATGACTCATAACACCAGGAAAACTGTGAAGAGCGTTCCTCTGATGACTCAGGACACCAGGTAACATGTGCAGAACCTTCCTCTGATGACCCAGGACATCAGGCAGTCACCAGGAAACTGTGCAGAACCTTCCTTTGAAGACCAAGGACACAAAGCAGAAAATGCAGAACCTTCCTCTGAGGATCCAGAACACCTGGCAGAAAGAGCAGAACCTTCTTCTATGACCGAGGACAACAGGAACAATGTGAAGAATCTTTCTCTGATGACCCAGGACACAAAGCATAAAGTGCAGAACCTTCCTCTGGTGACCCGAGACACCAAGCAGAAAGTGCAGAACCTTCCTCTGATGACCCAGGACTCTGGTCGGAAAGTGAAGCACCTTCCCCTGTTGAACCAGGTCACCATACAGAACGTTCAGAACCTTCCTCAGGTGACCTAGGACACCAGGGAACATGCAGAGAGCCTTTCTCTGGTGACATAGGCACTATCACAAATATGCAGAGCCTTCCACTAATGACCCAGGACAGCAGGCAGAAAGTCTAGAACCTTCCTCTAATGATCCAGGACACCACCAAATGAGTGCAGAGCCTTCCTCTGATGACCCAGAACACCAGGCAAAAAGTGAAAAACCTTCCTCTGATGACCTATAGGACACCAGACAGAAAGTGCAGATCCTTCCTCCAATTACCTAGGATAGCAAGCAGAAAGTGCAGAACCTTCAATTGATGACCAAGGACACCAGGGATAAACCAGGCAAAATGTGCAGAACCTTCCTTTGATGACCCAGGACACAAAGGAGAACATGCAGAACCTTCCTCTGATGATGTATGACACCTGGCAGGAAGAGGAGAACCTTCCACTGATGACCCAGGAAACCAGGAAAATGTGCAGAACCATCCTCTGATGACCCAGGACAGAAAATCAGAAAGTGCAGAACCTTCCTCTGGTGACCCAGGACACCAAGCAGAAAGTACAGAAACGTCCTCTGATGATCCAAGACAACAGGCAGAAAGCGCAGAACCTTCCTCTGATGATACAGGTCACCGGCAGAAAGTACAGAACATTACTCTGATGATCCAGGACACCAGGAAACATGTATAGAGACTTCCCCATATAATGCAGGACACCAGGAAAAAATGTACAGTCACTTCCTCTGAGGACCGATGACACCAGGACAATTGTTCAGAACTTTCCTCTGTTGACCCAGGATATCAGGACTAATTTGCAGAACCTCCCTTTGATGACCCAGGACGCCAGGCAGAAAGTGAAAACCCTCCCTCTGATGACCGAGGACATCAGGCAGAAGATGCAGCACCTTCTTTCCTCTGATGACCCAGGACACCAGCGGAAGGTGCAGAACCTTCCTCTAATGACGAAGGTCACCAGGCAGAAAGTGCAGAACCTTCCTCCGATGACCCAGGACACCAGGCAGAAAGTGAAAAACCTATCTCTGATGACCCAGCACACCAGGCAGAGGTGCAGAACCTTCCTATGATGACACAGGATACCAGGCAGAAAGTGCAGAACCTCCCTCGATGACCCAGGACACCAGGCAGAAGGTGTAGAACCTTCATCTGATGACCCAGGACACCAGGCAGAAAGTGCAGACAATCCCTCTGATGAACCAGGACACCGGACAGAAGACACAGAACCTTCCTCTGATGACCCAGGACACCAGGTAGAAAGTGCAGAACCTTCCTATGATGACACAGGATACCAGGCAGAAAGTGCAGAACCTCCCTCGATGACCCAGGACACCAGGCAGAAGGTGCAGAACCTTCATTTGATGACCTAGGACACCAGGGAACATGCAGAGAGCCTTTCTCTGGTGACATAGGCACTATCACAAATATGCAGAGCCTTCCTCTAATGACCCAGGACAGCAGGCAGAAAGTCTATAACCTTCCTCTAATGATCCAGGAAACCACCAAATGAGTGCAGAGCCTTCCTCTGATGACCCAGAACACCAGGCAAAAAGTGAAAAACCTTCCTCTGATGACCTATAGGACACCAGACAGAAAGTGCAGATCCTTCCTCCAATTACCTAGGATAGCAAGCAGAAAGTGCAGAACCTTCAATTGATGACCAAGGACACCAGGGATACACCAGGCAAAATGTGCAGAACCTTCCTTTGATGACCCAGGACACAAAGCAGAACATGCAGAACCTTCCTCTGATGATGTATGACACCTGGCAGGAAGAGGAGAACCTTCCACTGATGACCCAGGAAACCAGGAACATGTGCAGAACCATCCTCTGATGACCCAGGACAGAAAAGCAGAAAGTGCAGAACCTTCCTCTGGTGACCCAGGACACCAAGCAGAAAGTACAGAAACGTCCTCTGATGATCCAAGACACCAGGCAGAAAGCGCAGAACCTTCCTCTGATGATACAGGTCACCGGCAGAAAGTACAGAACATTACTCTGATGATCCAGGACACCAGGAAACATGTATAGAGACTTCCCCATACAATGCAGGACACCAGGAACAAATGTACAGAGACTTCCTCTGAGGACCTATGACACCAGGACAATTGTTCAGAACTGTCCTCTGTTGACCCAGGATATCAGGACTAATTTGCAGCACCTCCCTTTGATGACCCATCAAAGGGAGGTGCTGCAGGCAGAAAGTGCCGGTGACCAGGCAGAAAGTGAAAACCCTCCCTCTGATGACCCAGGACATCAGGCAGAAGATGCAGCACCTTCTTTCCTCTCTCTGATGACCCAGGACACCAGCGGAAGGTGCAGAACCTTCCTCTAATGACGAAGGTCACCAGGCAGAAAGTGCAGAACCTTCCTCCGATGACCCAGGACACCAGGCAGAAAGTGAAAAACCTATCTCTGATGACCCAGCACACCAGGCAGAGGTGCAGAACCTTCCTATGATGACACAGGATACCAGGCAGAAAGTGCAGAACCTCCCTCGATGACCCAGGACACCAGGCAGAAGGTGCAGAACCTTCATCTGATGACCCAGGACACAAGGCAGAAAGTGCAGACAATCCCTCTGATGAACCAGGACACCGGACAGAAGACACAGAACCTTCCTCTGATGACCCAGGACACCAGGCAGAAAGTGCAGAACCTTCCTATGATGACACAGGATACCAGGCAGAAAGTGCAGAACCTCCCTCGATGACCCAGGACACCAGGCAGAAGGTGCAGAACCTTCATCTGATGACCCAGGACACCAGGCAGAAAGTGCAGACAATCCCTCTGATGAACCAGGACACCGGACAGAAGACACAGAACCTTCCTCTGATGACCCAGGACACCAGGCAAAAAGTGCAGAACCTTTCTCTGATGACCCAGGACGCCAGGCAGAAAGTGCAGACAATCCCTCTGATGACCCAGGACACCAAGCAGAAAGTGCAGAACCTCCCTCTGATGACCCAGCACACCAGGCAGAGGTGCAGAACCTTCCTATGATGACATAGGACACCAGGCAGAAAGTGCAGAACCTCCCTCGATGACCCAGGCACCAGGCAGAAGGTGCAGAACCTTCATCTGATGACCCAGGACACCAGGAAGAAGACACAGAACCTTCCTCTGATGACCCAGGACACCAGGCAGAAAGTGCAGAACCTTTCTCTGGTGACCCAGGACACCAGGCAGAAAGTGCAGAACCTTTCTCTGGTGACCCAGGACATCAGGTAGAAGGTGCAGAACCTTCCTCTAATGACCCAGGAAACCAGGCAGAAAGTGCAGAAACTTCCTTGGATGACCCAGGACAGCAGACAGAAGGCATACAACCTTCCTCCGGTGACAGAGGACACCGGGCAGAAAGTGCAGAACCTTCTTCTGAAGACACAGGACACCGGGCAGAATGTGCAGAACCTTCCTTTGATGACCCAGGATACCAGGCAAAAAGTGCAGACAATCCCTCTGATGAACCAGGACACCAGACAGAAGACACAAAACCTTCCTCTGATGACCCAGGACACCAGGCAGAAAGTGCAGAACCTTTCTCTGATGACCCAGGACACCAGGCAGAAAGTGCAGACAATCCCTCAGATGAACCAGGACACCAGGCAGAAGACACAGAACCTTCCTCTGATGACCCAGGACACCAGGCAGAAAGTGCAGAACCTTTCTCTGATGACCCAGGACACCAGGCAGAAAGTGCAGACAATCGCTCTGATGAACCAGGACACCAGGCAGAAGACACAGAACCTTCCTCTGATGACCCAGGACACCGGGCAGAAAGTGCAGAACCTTTTTCTGATGATCCAGGACACCAGGAAACATGTATAGAGACTTCCACATATAATGCAGGACACCAGGAAAAAATGTACAGAGTCTTCCTCTGAGACCTATGACACCAGGAGAATTGTGCAGAACTTTCCTCTGTTGACCCAGTATATCAGGACTAATTTGCAGAACTTCCCTTTGATGATCCAGGACACCAGGCAGAAAGTTCAGAACCTTCCTCTGATGACCCAGGACACCAGGCAGAAAGTGAAGACCCACCCTCTGATGACCCAGGACATCAGGCAGAAGGTGCAGCACCTTCTTTCCTCTGATGACCCAGGACACCAGCAGAAGGTGCAGAACCTTCCTCTGATGACCAAGGCCACCAAGCAGAAAGTGCAGAACCTCCCTCTGATGACCCAGCACACCAGGTAGAGGTGCAGAACCTTCCTATGATGACACAGGACACCAGGCAGAAAGTGCAGAACCTCCCTCGATGACCCAGGCACCAGGCAGAAGGTGCAGAACCTTCATCTGATGACCCAGGACACCAGGCAGAAAGTGCAGACAATCCCTCTGATGAACCAGGACACCCGGCAGAAGACACAGAACCTTCCTCTGATGACCCTGGACAGAGGCAGAAAGTGCAGAACCTTTCTCTGGTGACCCAGGACACCAGGCAGAAAGTGCAGAACCTTTCTCTGGTGACCCAGGACATCAGGCAGAAGGTGCAGAACCTTCCTCTAATGACCCAGAACACCAGGCAGAAAGTGCAGAACCTTCCTCGGATGTCCCAGGACAGCAGACAGAAGGCATAAAACCTTCCTCCGGTGACCGAGGACACCAGGCAGAAAGTGCAGAACCTTCCTCTGATGACACAGGACACCGGGCAGAATATGCAGAACCTTCCTTTGATGACCCGGGATACCAGGCAGAAAGTGCAGAACCTCCCCCGATGACCCAGGACACCAGGCAGAAGGTGCAGAACCTCCCTCGATGACCCAGGACACCAGGCAGAAGACACAGAACCTTCCTCTGATGACCCAGGACACCAGGCAGAAAGTGCAGAGAATCCCTCTGATGAACCAGGACACCAGGCAGCAAGTGCAGACCCTTCCTCTGCTGACCCAGGGCACCAGACAGAAGGTGCAGAACCTTCCTCTGGTGACCCAAGACCCCAGACAGAAAGTGCAGTACCTTCCTCTGATGACCCAGGACACCAGGCAGAAAGTTCCGAACCTTCCTCTGATGACCCATGACACCAGGCAGATCGTGCAGAACCTTCCTCTGGTGACACCTTTCACCTTTCACCTT
Source organism: Ambystoma mexicanum (assembly GCF_040938575.1). Classification (NCBI taxonomy): domain Eukaryota; kingdom Metazoa; phylum Chordata; class Amphibia; order Caudata; family Ambystomatidae; genus Ambystoma; species Ambystoma mexicanum. The sequence continues at coordinate 74,277,164 of NC_090931.1, read as the reverse complement.
TCATTATTGAAGTCGAATGCAATCCACTGTATTTCAAGGGTGACCTGTTTACTCAACGTTCTTCTTCTTTATAGAGAGGGGTTATTTTACATGACATTTCATAATAAGAAATAACACATTCCCAAGATCCATAATCAGCAGAGTATAGAGGAAGTAATGGGACATTTAATACCCCATGAGCAGTGCCTGGATGCCCAATAAAAAGACCAACAAGCACCTTCAAGCGATTAAAAGGGAGCTGAGGGGTGGGAGATGGGGTGAGTGGAGTCAGTGGGGTGTCTGGATGGGGGTTTGCAAACATGAAGTCAGCTGAAGCCCAAGACTAGAGAGGAGTCCAAATGTATCTGCAAGTTTCAATAGTCTCACCTCGATCAGCTGGGAAAGCCAGGGTACAGGCACCCAATTCTTTGGCTGTGCCTTTAGACAGCTACAAATGGTAGCAAGATGCAGTTCTTTACATGGGGCTTTACAAATCTAATCCCTAGAACACGCACTTCACACAACTAACCAGGGTAGTGAAACCCACTCCCTGGCTGTCACCTTCAGAAAACCGTTGTAGGTAGCAAGATCCAATCCCTTTTCCAAGCCTGTACACAACTACCCTGGGTAGACAGGACAGACCCAGTTCCTTGGATTTACCTTCAGACAAATGCCAAGGGTAGCAAGGTCCCTTCCCTTGCTCTTGCCACCACACAACCCCATCGGTAGTGTAAGGAAATGCATGCTATTATCAATTAAGACCGACACAAATGAGACACAGTTCAAAGGTGTTTATTGAAGTTCAAAGGGTTGATTAAATGCCCATTTAATCCTAAATCTAAGGATGGGAGCAAGCTACGGCCATCAAATAATAATAACGGAGACCTAGTCGAGTCTGTCAACAAAAAAGGGCCTAGGCTAATAAACCGTTTGCCAATCCTTACCTCTAAATACAAAATGGTGTGGGACTGTAGTGTATGCAAAAATGGAAAGGTGTTCAAGGAACAATATGTCAGGACAGTTGAGGAGTTGGCCTCCCTTCCCCACGCTTTCAGCACAGGACAAGGCAGCACGCTCGAGCCTCGTGCACACTCTGGCTTCCTCTGCACGAGGACACAGTTCATTGGTTCAGCTTGTCTCACAGCACTCTGAAAAAAGTCTTTAAGAAAAAAAGAAAATTCTCAAAAGTAACATCTCTTGTCAAAACACAGGCTTCCTCCGCCTTGAAACAAAAGTTCACTTTACTTGTGAAAACACAAAGACTTCTCTTACGTGTCACTTTGGGCTATCCCTTCTCCACGTATTTATCATTGAAGGCTCTCGAAACGGCGTGGGGTTTTACTTGAACCATACCTAACCACTTTGCCTTTCATAGTATTACCTTCTTTCACAGAGACTGCTGCTACTTGTAGTTCTTTTCGTTACACATACAGTACAATATCTCAGTATTAGCATCATCTGTGCCAAAGACTCTGATTTACAATTCTTTACAACTCTTAAACTTTCACTTCTGCCACTTGTCAGCTGGAAACCTTACAAAGACCTTTGATTGGGCACATGTGCCGTGCCGGATCACTCTGGCTCACAGCTTTGCTCTTTTCGACTACAAGTTCCAGAATGCACATTCAAGGTTATTTTCCAACTTCGCCAGTTACAAGCTCTTTTTGGGATTTGCACAAAGTTCTTGACACAACAGGTTATCCCGCCTTAGCTTCCCTCGAGTCACAGGGTCTCCATCTTTTACCCTCAGTGATGAGGTGTTAGCGGGTCCTCAATGGGGATTCAATTGAGGTTAGGGTCCCAGCAACCGCCCCTCAACTACTTGGGTTTCTGGAACTCACCCACGAAGCAAGCACTGATTTAAACACTATCAGAAAAGCATAACTGTAGTTTTGGTTCCCTGGGGTACGGCTCCCCGGCCACACCCTTGGTACTCACAGGCCTCAGTGTCTTGGCAGTCCACCACCCCTTCTGGCTTTCCAAGGTACTCCCAGGTGCTGACTACTCCTTCTGGTCTTCACGGTTCCATCAGCATCCCAGCGCGCTCAGATTGTGCCTGGGTGATTGACATTTTATACTCTTTTACTTTTAAAGAGTTCATTGGAGTTAGGTGTGAGTAATTGTGCCCCCCTGCCTGACTTTGCCTGGCTTCATTATCGGGACAACATGGATACTGCCCATAGGAATACAATGCCTATTGATTCCTATGGGTAATCCTCATGACTCCCATTTGCCTCTTCTTTGTCCCAGTAGTTGGACTTCTAGAATGGAAGTAGGGATTGTGGGAGTTGTATGTTTTCCTGGAGATAATGGAAAAAACCATGTAGGATTTTGTCAGGATGAAGGGGTATTGTGATGGGTAAACAGATTTTCTATTGGATTTTAATGTCCCTGGTCGTGTTCTCATTTTTCTTACAGAAAGGTACTGAGGTATGATGGAACTCTGCTGCCAATATACCTTGACAACTGAGAGGATATCGGGCAGGGAGTATCGGAATGGGAGGAATACCATGTCTCACCTGAGGGCGTGTCTCCCATAGTCCCCGAGGACCCCTTGCCCAGGTTATCCTCCCTCCCTCGTCCGCCCACAGGGTTGCAATCCAAGAGTGATTGCCCTTTCCTGGCCATCTGAACAAAGGATCCTCAGGAATAGTCTGCGAGAAACGCCTCCGGTTTCTCACAGTAGCAAAATTCAATTCCATGTCTATGCCTCTACACAAGGTACAACTCCACATGAAACCTGTGCCTAGTGTTATTGCTTGGAGGAGACAGACAATCCTTGAATCAGACATCCATCTGTAAGGAAGTCTGAAGTAGATATTGGTCATATCACATTGATCGATCCTTGAACACCTGGCGGTGTCCTCTTTAACCTCCCCCGTTCCCACGGTTATGTAATAACTGTGTTCTAATTCCAGATGGAGGCTGAAGAAAATGCAGCTCAGCACCATTAATACACATCCTACTCTTGTCCACACATGATTTCTTTTGTTTATGCAAGAGATTTAGTACTAAGTTCAAAGACCAAGAGTGAGAGTACCAGTTTTTTGATCTCATAGATAGTGCATTCAATCATCCATCCATCCATCCACCCATCCATTCATCCATACATCCACCAATCCCACCATCTGTCCCTCTGTCTGTCCATCCCATCCACCCATCCATCCCGCTATCTGTCCATCCTTCTGCCCCATTCATCCATACATACATTCATCTCTCACACCGTCTGTCCGTCCGTCCATCCTATCACATCCATCAATCCATACATCAACGCATCCCACCGTCTATCCATCCGTCAGTCCATCCCATCCATCCATCCATCCATCCATCCATCCATCCATCCATCCATCCACCCATCCAATCCATCCCACCTTCGGTCCATCTTTCTGCCCCATCCATCCATCCATCCATCCATCCATGCAGCCCACTGTCTTTCCATCCATCCATCTACCCATCCAATCCATCCCACCTTCGGTCCATCTTTCTGCTCCATCCATCCATCCATCCATCCATCCATCCATGCAGCCCACTGTCTTTCCATCCATCCATCCATCCATCCATCCATCCATCCATCCATCCATCCATCCATCCATCCATCCATCCATCCATCCATCCATCCATCCATCCATCCATCCATCCATCCATCCATCCATCCATCCATCCATCCATCCATCCATCCATCCATCCATCCATCCATCCATCCATCCCTTCGATCCTTCGATCCATTCATTCATTGTCATCTTCATTGCTTATTTGCTCCCTTCCTTTGTGCCTGGTGGCACTTTGAAACACTGTCTTATTGTATAAGTGCCTTATAAATATCCAATAAAAAAATTAATCAATCCATCCATCCATCCCGCCGTCCATCCATCCATTGCTTCATCCATTTGATTTGCTAATTGATAATCACAAGACGATATGACCTTATGTAAATTAGGAACACATCTAAAAACAATCTCAGTCCAAGTGGGGTTGCTTCCTCGCATTGTTGACCTTTCCTTGTAAACAGAAAACAATGGGGGGATTAGAAACTCGATAATGAGTGCATAAAATAGCACAGTATTTAAATAAGGCTAAGTTCCTGTTCCGGAATCTTCCCAGGCACTTTAAGAAACATGCAGAAATTAAGTGGCATTGACAGTGGCCTTTAAACCGAGGTGATGTAGGGGTGAGGAGGAGTGGACAAAAAACGCTCACTAGCATGTTAAGTTCTTCACCAAAAGAACATGATATAAATGGGCCATCGACTCCACATACATGCAAGAGATGCACATACAAAACATCGAGTACATCAGACATAGCAATGTGCTAAGGATAAAACAGGTCAGTAATTAAGCATGCCGGAAACTGTAAAGCTTTCATGGAATATAAAGACTCAACTACTGTTCACATACATGTTCCCTTGAGAAGGGGTACCCTGCTGTCATTGCATGATGGAATATGTACACTGGTATTGGTGGGCTCCGGGCCTGCGCAGATCACACATGGTTTGGCAGCGGGTGTTCACTGGAACTGGGATGAGCTGTATGGATGAAGCCCCTCAACACGTGGTACATCCATTATATGGAGTGGTGAAAGCGTGCAGGGTTTGATATAGGTATTATTTGCATTGACGAAGGGCCGTAACCAGCAGTGCGTGCCATCAGCTCAAGTGAATAAGCCAGAGACTAACAATGGCCTTCAGTGAGGAAGAAAGGTTGCTAACACCAAGTATGGTGCCAATCATTGGCAGCACCAACATTACCACCTTGGCAAAACGTCCTGGGCTTTTATTGAGAAAAGAAATGGCTCACTGTTTTGCTAGTAAAAATAATTACATTCAAGATGGCTGCCATAGAAATGAGAGCAATCACAGTCCCTTTTCCATTTCCATGAAGCCCTCAAAGCAGGAATTGATACTATACGGGGCACATATGGGTTTTCTGAGACAGCTAAGTGTATGTAACACAATAGTGGCGAGGCAGTGGGTGCTAGGAGGCACAGAGGACAAGGGGGCTGGTGGCAAAGTGGTGAGAGGGGTGTTTAGAGGGGGTGTACAGAGAGCAGGGGAGCCCCAGATCAGACAACAGCTTGCTTGGAACGTGGCCCTTTAAACAAGCATTCAGCCCCAGATCAGATATATTGGTTGCTTGTAAGCTCCAAGGTGCTACTGTGTCATGAACACCCCAGGTTACCAAAGCGGCAACCTGGGGTGCTAAAAAAACAAGATGTTCCTTTCTACAAAGGGACATGCACTGCGTCCCACTGTACAACGGAAAATCCTTTATCAATATGGCCACCATGGAAAGGGAAGGCGAGGCTCCGTACCAAACTCCTCTTCCCTTTCCATGTTCTCCATTCTTCCCAGAGAGGAAGGTGCGGCTGCGAGTACCACCACAGCCGCAAAAAGGTAAGTTGAATTGGGGGGGAATACAAATTAAAAAAGGGGATGGGGTGGGGGAAGATGGCAGCGGGGACATCCGGTTTGGAACGTGGGCTTACACCGACGGTTCAAGCCCGTGAAACCTGATTGGGTGGCTCCCCCACCCGGATGCTAATGAGGTATAAAAACACCATCTTGGTTGATACTAAGATGTTACTTTCAAAAAGATGGAACAACAAATGACACACACACAAACCATATGCAAAGCTGGGAAGTCTACACAAAGAAATAGATACAGTTGTATAATATGAGAGTGTTTCAGGAAGTGGAAACCTGTACTGGGGGAATAGGATTGGGTTGGAGGGCTGGTCAGACATTTGAAAGCTAAGTTTGAAGTAAGTTGCCTGTGGCTCCCATGTGACTGTTTTAGGTGTAGCTCCCAATTTTATACATTTCAAAGCACTAGAAAAACGTTTAGTCCTTTTCGGATTTTCAGACCTCAGAAGTCATCCAGCTGGAGCTGAAGTGACTCAATTACAGGGCCCAGAAAAATGAGAAAGTAAACAGGAGAGGCCGAGGAAACCAGCAGGATTTCAATAGTTGAGTTTTTACAGGACTCTTTGCGCTGCCCTGTGTGGGGACTTTCACAGCCATTTGCTGGGAGAATGATAGGGGCCCCGTACGCGTGATCAAATTAGGCCGATTAGACCATATAGAGGTGTGGTATGGGCTCTATGAGTTCCAGGAAATTGGGATCTATTTCTACATCCTATGGATCATGAAAAGGGGTAATGCTGCCCGTCCCTTGCCTCTTACACTGCCTTCAATAGGGGGCGCTCTCGGATCAGACCCTGCATATGCCGTGAGTCCCTGTCTCGAGTGTCGACACTCTTTAAACGCCAAACCTTCATCCACTGTGTTCTTCTTCCATGTCAATGCCATATGACTAATGGGAAGGATTCCAGACCTTCGACCACTGTGTCCTTCTTCCAATCCAATACCATAAGACTATAGGGAAGGGTGCCAGGCTTTCAACCACTGTGTCCTTCTTCCATGTCAAGGCCAGACTTTGAACCACTGTGTCCTTCTTCCATGTCAATGCCATACGACTAATGGGAAGGATGCCAGACTTTCAACCACTGTGTCCTTCTTCCATGCCAATGCCATTATTCTATAGGGAAGGATGCCAAACCTTCAACCACTGTCTTTCTTCCATGTCAATGCCATACAACTAATGGGAAGGATGCCAGACTTTCAACCATTGTATCCTTCTTCCATGTCGATGCCAGACTTTCAACCACTGTGTCCGTCTTCCATGTCAATGCCATGAGACTATAGGGAAGGTCTATTTGTGGAGCTGCCCATTCGACTTTCCCTTGTGCAGATCTCACATGTGCAATTACTGGGGCATGTTCCTACCCTTTGGTCAGATCAGGCTACCCATTGTGTTGGGCACTGCCTCTTAAAGGATTTACAGATGAAGTGTCATATGGAATGTGTTCCTTACAAAGCTCTCCATTGTTATGGACCTATGTATCCAAGGACCAGCTGGGTCTATTGAAGCAGTAATGCCCAATGTGGGGGCCTCACTAATGGTCTGGAGCGCAATATATAGGCGTGAGTGAAGTGAAGGCCTTATCGAGGACCCCGTTCCAAATAATGCCTCCCACCTCAGCGCTTATAGCTATTAACACATCAAAATGAGTTCTGCCGTTATAATAGCATTTTTTGTTGAGAAATTGTACTCTAGTGGTTTTTCAAGTGTAACACATTTACAAAAGAAAATGGCAAGCCATGGAAAATGGAGTTGGGAACTACTCTTAGTCCCTTGTCCTTCCACATGGCGGACATTAGATTTGTGGTGGAAGCGGGGCGGAGCACTTGGCTAGCGACTTGCAGAAGATGGAAGGGCGAGTGGGTGCTGTTGGGAAAATGGAGAGACAGAAGCGGGTGGGCATAGCTGCAGTTGGGGGGAGATAAAGACCCGTGTCTGTGCTCTGGGAGGAGGATGGCGGCCTACTGTATTTGTTACTGCCACCATTTTGCCAATTTCACTGGGTAGCAGGAGATAAATAACACCCTGTTGGCCCGCGTCAATATCAGAGGAAGTGACATGACATAGCCTTTGGCAACAATGGAGTCGCAAAAACGTGAGACAGCAGCGGCGTTGCTTCTGATACAGCTCATACAATCCTACGTTAAGAGAATGAATTAAATTAAAATCAAACAGAAATAGCTTAACGGTTAGAAGTATCGCAGAGCATGCGGGCCACACTTGCAACCCCAGGCGCACTCTGAAGGACGCGGTTCATAGTCATAAAATCAAAAACAAAAAAGTTGAACAAATATCGAAAATAAAATGTCGAAAAAAAAAGTCACATTTCTTTTTTATTACGTTTTTTTATTCGAAATGGGGGGGTTCCCCCCAACCCCCCTTTTAAAAAAAAAAAAAAAACTTTTTTTACACGCGATAGCTAACAAATTAATATAAATAAAAAAATAAAAAATGCAACTTTTTTTTTCCGCATTATTTTTTCGATTTTTTTGACTTTCGACATTTTTTTTCTCGATATTTTGACTGCACACCGAAGGACGCCCCATATATCGTGCCACGGAACGCCCAGACATCAGTACTCTGGTTTCTCCAGTTGGCTGGACTGGAAAAGGCAAATCCGGCATCTTCAATCCGGTGCAAGCTAGTGACCCGCAAATAGGCTCAGTGGAAGGTGAGAGTGTCCAGACTGAATGGAGAAGGTCGGTTTAATACTCCTGGAGGGCCCTGTAAATGATGTGGTGTGTATTTATAACACGTGCCCTGGAATAAGGACATGCTGGCCTTTGATGCTTGCACACTGGTGATGTGACTGGCATCCTCCAGTGGCACATTGTGCGACCCTGCACAAGCAGTGCCAGCTCAACCAATGCTGTTGCCCATCGCTTGAAGGTATACTGATGAGTTACGTTGTCTACCTCTCTGTATTTTCTAAAATATAGTGAACCTTGATTGCCATGTGCCAGGCAGGACAAAATAACATAAAAAAATGCTGAGAACGTATGATTCCACTAAATGAGACACATTTAATCATTTTCCAGAGTACCTGCCCACGGTGGTCCTCACCCACCCCCATGTATGGGTTTCAGCTTTAATAGAGAAATGACTGGAATGCTTCATGAGGTTTGACAGATCTCTTTTCAAGAGATGAATAGTGGCGACCAACATTTGTGCCAGCGTCAACCTTCTGTCTATTTCACATGCACTCCGTGCCGATTGCGGAGACATTTGATTGTAGAAGAAAGTGCTTTGACGAGCTGTCATTTTCTACTCAAAGTGGATGTTCTATGCTATCGAAAAGATGTTCCTGCAATGGGGTTTATTTGCTTAGCGCAAATAGATTTCCATCCTTCTTAATCGCGGTGCTCGTGCGTCTGGAAGCCAGTGAATGCTCCATCACCGTGCACACGTTGGGTGTTGAGTGGTGGGTGGCAGCGTGAATTGCCATTTTGCTGTCTCGAGCTCGCAGCTAAAAGATGCAATGCCATCCTTCTTCTCTCATCCGAAATAAATCCTCATAAAATCTGAGCCGTAACTAAAGGGACGTCCCCACGATCAATGAAACTGTGGCTCATTGGATTCCGGGAAGCCGGGATCCATCGAACCCCATGTGCGGTCTATGATCTGTGGATCCATTCTCAATGATAAACATGGAAATGCACTGCACGACATAGCAATTAGCATGTTCTTTAGCTTACCACCTGTATGCACAACTATTTATAATTTTTCGTGCACAATTTTTCTGTAAAATCCGTGTGGATATTTCATAGGGATCAAAGGATCCCAAAAGGGCCTGGAACTCTTGTCTATTTGTGTGCAGACATTGTCATCTAAGGCTCTACATTGCAATATTGGATCTTTGGAATTCACCATGCTTGTGATTATTTTAAGGGAGTAATTCCATTTTCCTATGGTGGCGGCCATCATGTGTTTTCTTTTTTTTTACGGGAGATTGAGCTTGCACAATACAAAAAAATCAGTTTGCACTCTGAACGATCCACAGGTTGCGGATAGCAATCCCGTACAGTGCTGGTAATGGCCTGAGCCTTCATCGAGGCCATGGTGCCAGGTATGCCTCTCTGAGTGGGCGTGATTGGTACATTATTAACCCTTTCAGACTCAGTTGGCTTCAACCACTTCATGCCCTGAGCATTGAGCCCTCACAATCCCAGGCTTTCTCAATATAATTCTAGTTGTGTTAAAGTGAAGTGTGCATGCGAGGTTACTGAATTTGCATGTTGCTTTATGTGTTGACATCATCAGTGATCAACAATACCAACGTGGAAGGAGGATTGTCAAAAAGCTATTTGGTGATGCAAAATAGGCTCAGAGTTTCTGAAACGTTAATTCCCATGAGTTGGGCGTTAACCCCAGCGGTATTACTGCCAGGGCTATTAGCCCTACCGCCAAACCCCCGGTGCTCTAAGCACCGGATCATGGGTTTGGCGGGACGGCAAGTCCCCATTCCCCATTGGGCCCATTCAGGAATTTCCCATTCTCCATTGGGCCCAATGGGGAATGTTCAGCGCTATTACCGCCGGCAGTATTATCGCCAGTGGTAATAGCGCCAAAAATCGGCAAAATCGCTGCGGATTTGCCCCCAGCTCAGAGGGTAAATTCACCAAGCCCATGATTTGGCAGACCATTAAATGCGGCGGTAGTAGCATTACCGCCGCATTTAAGGGTTACCGCCAAACTCGTGATGAGGCAGGAAGTATGTGAAAGAGTGAAAAGGTCTTTCCTGTCTCCTTGGGGATCTAAGATTTCTTTGGGGGTGAATGGCAATAATTCACCCCAATCAGGACCACTTCCCAGATTAGGACCCAACTCTAAGCAGTCAGTCTCTGATTCATGGCAGGAATCTGAGACCCCTGCTTAGCAGATTGGTCGCCAGTTTAATGAGGGGCTTTCACATTCTCTGGGAGGATCTCCATGTTCTAACCCTAATCCAGAGTTTATAGAGGAGGGACTGTACCTGGGATCGTGTATAGAATGTGAACGGCTGTACACTCTTCAGATCTGCGACAAATGCCCTTTCATTGTGCAGTCTTTTCACACTAAATCGCATGCAACACATATTACAAAAAAGCACACGAGAAATCAGAATGTCACGTATTTTCTGATGGATTTCATTGCTTTTGCTCTGTGCAAGACCATTTAAATAGTGAAACTGAATCGTTGGTCAAACAAAGAGAAACTGTATGTCTTCATCCCATCATTGCAACCACTACAAAAAGGACGTACAGGAAAGCCTATCTTTCCATTACCAGTTCATCTAGACCCAGTAGGTAACCAGGAACAGTGGGCTCCTAAGAGTACACCATCCACTCCAGACACCCACCCCTCCTACCACTATGTTCACTCTCTACTTTACACCAACACACAGTAGAGTGCAGCTATACCCCTCGATCAATTTCGGCCTAGCTGCTCACATACGAAAAATATGTTATAATATAATGTTTATTGTTTTGTCTATGTACTTGTGATTTTTCTTAAACTGGTAAATGCATCCGTAGCCTCTGACCACCAGTCGGATGATCCCCTTCATCCGGGTTGGCGTCCAGACAGCTCGGTAGCATTAAGTTAGTATTGACTGAATTATCAGTCTTGTTTTTATAGAAGCATTTCGTTTGACCATGCACTTTATTCTTACTAACAAAATGCTGTTATTAGATGTGAGCTTGAAATAAGATTTAATATGTATATTTTAAACAAATAATGAAATTAAAATAAAATATTCATGTTTTCTAACACATTTTCATTTTGTTTGTTTTGATCTGTGATTCCGAATTTGGGGGCCCTTCTCCCTGATTTTTTGCCGGTTTCCTGTATAATTTGTGTTCTGATTCCGCGGACACATTTTGTGTTTACTATTTTCGTTACTTCCTCTCTGTCAGCGAAGTAGAGGTCCACCCATCTCCTGTTTTGCTTAGAACACAGCTATACCCCACGAAAGAATTGGCCTGTCTGCACACATAAACGTCCTACAAAGGCCTAAAGCTGCCAGAATGCAGTCTCGGAGACCAACCACCTGACTGAACAAATTCAACTGATCTCTTACTACCACTGCACCTAGTGGTAGGATGTAGCTACCATCACACAAATCACTCTGTCTGCACACATATTGAGTGCACCCAAGCACCATATCCTACACTACTGTTTTGGCTGACCTGGACTACGGTCCCCAAGGGCATTCAATCTACAAGTGCTTTGAGATCATACCAATGATATATAGGGTGTCATATTAATGCCAAATAACAATAACATTACCCATCGAAGTGCCCGGAACTCTGTCACCTAAGGGAGGATGAGCGTGTTTGGTGACTTAACTCACACACATTGAGGATCAAGTCATCTTTTGAATTGGAAGCAGAAATACAAGGAACAGTGTCCTCTCCAAGCGCTGCTACTAAAGCCTCCTTCTTAATGATGTCCTTGTCCATGGCCTTGATAGCCGACAAACCTGAATAATGAAGGGACAGAAACACGCCCAGGTGGCCTTGTGTGAAATGGAGTAGGGCCGTTTAAGGGGCGTAGACTTAATTCAAGTAAGTGTGAAACATATCAGTAAACACAATGCACATTATTTAGTGTAATTTCATACTCAGTTGAAATAACATGGCATCCCAACACAAACAGGACACAGCGAAGGCTCCCGCCTCGGCATTCCACATCACGTGGGCTCCAGCCCTGCTTATCATGTTCTCATGTGCTGAAGATTCCTTTTTGGAACTCTTTTGGGTGAAGGCAACAGCACACTGTAAGAATGGTCAGTGTTCTGGATCAGTAAGTGGTCATTAGTGCCCATAATGTGGAAGTGCACCTCCACAAACAAGATACACCTGCCACTAACACCGCATCAGACTAGTAGCTGCAGATTAGGGCATATTCCACAAAACAAAACCTACGTCATGACATCATATAGAATTTCTCCCGCAGACCCTCGGATGTTAATGATTTATTTCCTTTTTAATAAAATATTTAGTTATTCTCATAGTCTTTCTGTAATTTCCATGAACATTAGAACAACAAAAGTTTACTGCCAGGATAAAGAAAAACATATCTGAATTTGTTCCGCATTCCACTGTGGATGTAAATATATAATAGTGACACATTGTTGACTTTTTTGGAGTTTTACTCCCAATGCAAGCGGTTCCCTCGCCTACCTCTCCTTTACTGACTCACGCCAAGTCATGCTTTGAACCACAGTGCGTCTGCGGCAAGATGCTGGCATCCAGAAGTCCGCTGAGGGAAGGCAGACAACCAGTCCGCTGGACAGGAGGAAACATCTCAAGCACTCTGGTCCTTCCTCCAAAACATTGTCAAGCATGGGCCACCCCACCCCGTAGATTATCGGCTAAATAGACCATCTTGATGCCAGGCAGTGGACATTCGTTGGTGGTTGTGGGCGGTGGGTGTCAAAGACGTCTCCATCTGTCTCTTTGGACCAGTTGGCTTCTGTTGGCTGACGCTGCCTCGTGCTCTCCAGAAACACTCTGCCTTGATACAAGATGTGGCATGGGAGATGACCATATCAGGCAGACACACAGGCTTGGGTAAAGAGTCTTGTCCCCTAAAGGAGTAGATGACAAGACGATAATGGCCGGGGAAGGAGGTCATGTGTTTGGACATATTGACAGAATCGCATACATCTAACGAAGCCGAGATAATCAATGGGTTTAACTGAACTTCACATGTTGACGACTTAATGTGGAATGCTTTCTCTCAACCTCCTCAGTACATAAATAGGCATACATATCCTGTAAGCGCTGTCTTAAGCCAACAAAAAATACTAGCTGCTTTTTTCAGTCACTTGTCTCTCAATTGGGATTGGGTTTAAATAACGATATCAGCAACACAAACCAAATGATCATATTGGCTGGTGACGTGTATCACTGATGTTTTGTGGCCAAGCTGCCCCTTTGAGGTTAACCGAAGCCTGATTTCCATATGGTCTTGCTCCTTCTGTAAGAATGTGTCAGCCTGAAAAATAATGGCCTGGACAGTTGGTCAGAACAATACCTCTGGTTATGATTAATTCAAGAGCTTCTAATCATCACGCTTCAGTTTTCTTACAATCACTTCAAAAGGGGCGGGTAGGCCCAGACATGAGTCCCGAGCCTGCTTTGCCTAGAGACCCAAGCTGCACCTCACTGGCGATGCCCGATGAGGCTGAGATATATTTGCGGCTGCTTGTGGTCTCACAATGAACGGAGCCGACCTAGCAGTTTAGGCTGGAGAGACCCATTCTGGGCAGGAACAAGCCTGATTTGCATATGGTCTTTCCCCTTCTGTATCAGCAGGGCGCTCTGGAAAATGACCGTCTAGAGGGTTGCCCAAGGAAAGGTCAGAGGTGATGATTCATTCAAAGCATTCCAGCCATGACTCTTTAATTTTGCAAAAGATACATATTATCGAGGCACGAAAACACAATTTCCCATTCACAATACCTGCAAATAAACAAACCAATCAAAAGCTGTATGAGGCCCTTGAGAGCAGCGACTCCCTCCAGACTACTTACTGACTTCTCAGTTGGTGATGAGTTAATACAAATAACGGTTGTTCCTTTTTTGAGTTCCTTTGATTTGTGTGCCAAAGACACAGACGCCGGGCTGGTTTCTCCCCATCCTGGCGCTCTGCCACGGAGAGAGCACACATCTGTTCAGAGGAGAATAAAATCGGAAACACAAATGATAAGTCTTCACAGGCGACTGAACTCGGGAGACAGAATTAATCACACAGTAAGGGCACGCCAAGCGCGCTCGGAGCTGCCATCGCGGAGATGCTTCCATCCAGTACCAACAGCGGGGCGGCGAATTTGGCAAGCGCGGGTCTTCCCAACAACAGATGTTGGCGTGGAGATAAAGTTATAGGTTGGAAAGAAGCAGCTTTTGATGATGGTTAAGGAGTCTGCGGCCGCCGCATGGGACCAATGTCTGGTACAGACAGAACCTGGACACTGCGGTGGTCCCAAAACTGCATGCCGGAGAACTAGATTGGTGCACTCAAATTATGAGGGAGAAATCAATAGAGAGGGGACTCCGTGAGATATAATTATTTTGCAATGATGCACTGCATTGTGTGCCGGCATGAATTCCTTCAATGCAAGTTCCATTCCAGAATCCTTTTCCACCTGTTGGCCTTTGTTGGTTGTCCTTAATCTATGTATGTCCACTTTTGTATTGTCCCTGGTGACTGTTCCATTTCCTCCCCCCCTCACAACCTGGTCAGAATGTCCCTCAAACTTGCCCCATTGTAAGAAGCTCACTGCTTCCCGTCAAATCTGATTTCTTACCTACTGTACGTTCCTTTGTGATCAAAAGAGCATTGCTCCTCCTGTATGTAGGTAAATAAATAAATAAATGTGTCTGCGCCTCAGCAGGCATGCCTGCTTCCGTCCTCTGCACTAGGCTTGTTAATGTTAGATTCGTCTTGACCAATGTATTCATTGTGAGGCTGGTGGGCAGGAAGCCTTCAGAGTCCTCTCGTCTGAACTTCCTTGTGATGACGCCTTCATGATAATCTGACGTGCTCCAGCCAGACATGACTTTTCATGAGCAGGACCAACTTACTTAAAGTTTACATATCCCAAGAAAATAGGCGGGAAACAGGCTCTGGTCACTCTGCCTTGCATAAGACAAGATGTCGATGTTAAAGAATGTGTTTGAAAGACCCTTGTAAAATACGGTTGTGCGAACACATGATCCATGCACAACATGGCTGCCCTCACATATTGTGCCATTATTTTTCTTCATAAAGTGCTTCACGAGCGCAATGAAAAACATCAAAAGTTGACTCGGTGCACAAAATGGCCGCACAGCACAGGCATACTTTGTCAACAGGTTCTCGGTACCTACAATCAGAGGCTTGCTCATCGGACTGGCTTTGATACCATGTTTTTTTTTAGGCGAAATCTGTCTCATTTATTGAAGAAAAACAATACAGACAATGTCTATTTGATCAAGACTAACAGCCATATGGTGTATGGAGGCAGAGAAGTCGTTGTCAAACAAAGATCACGTGCACAAAAACGTTTTGCTCGTCTCCCAGAAGCGTCCACCCATGTAAGTTTATTTCATGTACGCAGACAAATAACACAAACGAAGAAGAGACTCACAAGACAAGCGACAACACTACACATTCAAACAGAAAAGAAGGTGAATGTAGGCATGGACTCACTCCTTCATGTACATGTTACAGTTGAGTCATGTGTGGGGTCATTTCAGTTAATTATACCATTCTTTAACTGGGCCCAATAATCCGCAGAGCAAATACATCAAGACAACCCTTCCTGCTGGACAAAGCCAACAGCATCTACTTTCATGATCTGTAACACATGACCTTTCACCCCTAAAGCCCTCCTCGAGGGACTTCAAAGAGAACACAGGCCTCATAAATGCATCACTTATTCCTAAAACAGGGACCTTTAATGATGTCTCCTACTAGGAGGCTTGTCCAGGAGACACTTTGGGACCCATTATGACTTTGCTGGCCTGGAAATAAGGTGCTGGTAGGAACGTGAGCCAGTACCTTTCTGGACTGGTAATCTCCAAGCCTGCTGCTAGAGGCTGTGATATCCCCGCAGCACTGACCTGCCGGTATATCAAGCCCCTACCAGCAGATAATTGCAGCAATCACCGGCACCAGTATCACCGGTACCAGAATCACCGGTGCCCGTGATTGCGGAATCCCCGTCCCACTGAGTCCTGTGGGACTCCATGGGAATGGGAAGTTACCGGCGTCTCTGCTGCCCATAATATCCCGGTAACACTGGGATATCGGGTGGCGGAGATGGTACGATAGCTCCCCGGTATCACGCTGGAATTACTGTCGGGATACCAACAAACCTGTAATGAGCCCTTTGACAAAGATCAATGTTACATCATCAGTCCTGAATAATGGAGGGGGCTCCAGAATGTGACATGAGGAAAACCAATTGGTTGAACGCTGGGACGCCCCCAGGCTAGTTAGTTTTCACTGGTTGTTGGTGCAGAAGACCGCCTGGGCCAAGATCTGCATTCTACAGATTGTTTGTTGTGTGTATACTTCCACATGGAAAGTTGTGCCTTACAAAAGGATACTCAGAGCATGGAGTGCACTGGTGTGCATGCCCCAGAGGCCCAGGTAGAGCAGGTTGTGCGGGTGCAGCATGAAGAGGGGTTGCCATACCCGTGAAGGCATATTTCATTTCTCACCCCATTTTCAAAATAGCCGACAAGTGATGAGAGTATAGGATGCAACAAGCTCACAAATGGCGAATGCCTGCGGACCCTAAACAATGCCAATACAAAAGAAACACTATTGGCTTAGTCACTGCTTGTTTATAGGCGTTTTTCATCACTGCCCCTTTTGAATACTGCTAACAGAAGTCTCTTTTCCTAATTAATGCCACAAGTGAGCACAGCCCAAGCTTGGATATGCGTCTCTTTTTCTTAATCTACCTCTATAGGTTAAAAAGAGCATTTAATTCACTAAAATACTTTCAAATAACCCTATCTCGGTTGCAGAAGTGCCTACTAATCTGCACTACCGCGCAAGCCTTGGTGAGAAACTGCATCGAAACAGCGTCGCATTTTGATGACATCATTGACATGTGAGCTATGTCCAATGAGTTTTAAATGCAGGTGCTGTGCTTATTACTGGACGACATGTTGCAGATTTTAATGAACACATGTTTACTATTGAGCCAGTTGGATCAGGCAATTCAGAATCCGCGCTCTTTGCTATTGGGTGACATCGGCGGGCGCTAGATCACGGCATCAGACACATTTGCAAGTCGTCCTTGCCAAGCCGGCGTCTCAGCGGTGAGATGTATCATCGGCATGCAGCCCGTAGCGTCCGCAGGGAGCGTGAAGGATGCAGCGGCGAATTCAGTCCCAAACCCAAGCAGTTATCGCCAAGGAACTGGAAAGGCCAAGCGTTGTATCTTGATTAGACTTAATGGCTTCCAGGGCGTCCGCAGATCTGCACCATAACGAGGAGCTCAGCCTTGTGGGAGCTTCTTATTTTTTATTTATTTATTTGGATTTGTAAAGCGCACTACAGCTCGTGGGCATCGAGGCACTGTTGCAAGAAGACCTCTTAGTTACAGGCAGTAGGCTTAGCTCATGGTTACAGAGAGTGAAAGGCCCTTGAGCGACCCTTTGGAAGATGGATAACCAGGCCATGGCGTTGGTGACCAACAGTGGCAGCGTGAGTCTCGCGAATAGAGAGGTGCCATTAAATGAAATTATATGAAATGATATGATGTGATATTTTATTATATTGCGCTCATACACAAGTGTTTCAGAGCGTCGCCGGCAGGCAATTGCCTCACTCACTGCCTTGGTTAGTTATCAGGGTGCACTCAGAAGTAGCCTGGCTTTGTTTCTTGAAGGGGTTTAAGCAAAAAGATATTCATTGACTTACATAGCTCGTATTATGACGGACCATAGTTTTGCCGGCCGATGATTTACAGCAAGGTGCTGAAAACAGGGAATTTACCGCGTGGTTCTTAATCCGAAAGGGAATAGTGCAGCAGGACAAAAATGGGCGCCTTAAACATCACCTCTGAATAATCAATACCCACATAAATAAATAAATAAATAAATAAATAAATAAATAACTATCTGCCTCTATGGTTAAGACTGATTTCACCATTAAATTCATTGGGTCATCCCACAAAAGAGCACCTTTCCAACAGAACACTTCACACCACAATGTCGTTTGCTGTGAAAGGGCTGTCACGCCCCGCCTGGGCAGCGGAACGCCCCCAGGTTCCATCCGCAGGGCACAGTCAAGATGGAGCGACACTGCGCTGAAAACTGCACTGTACCACATAAAACGTGCATATGTGTTTTCCACATCAAGTGCATTTGCAACAATGAATCCATTCTGTGGAGGGTCCCACAGAGACGATCTTCAGCCGAAACAGAATAAAAGTTGGTATCCGCCATAAAGCATGATCGACTAACGCCTTTAAGACATATCATCTCCCAAACTGATGTTACCTTCCCCCGCGTTTTCCGATATGGGCCAAAATGATGAGGATAGCCTAAAAAATGCAAATTAGCCCTGCATGTCTGGGCGCGCGCAGTGGTCGCCCAGAGCAGGTCTTGCTGAATAGGCCACAGCACATCTTGCACCTGTGAGCTTTGCACGTGAGTAATGATGCACGTGTGGGATTCCTGGTCTGTGAGGCTGGCCCCATTACCTGACCTTGCTGATGAAGACACAGTGCGTGGTGCAGAAAGGTAAGGGGACATAGGTAGGTTATTGGCAAGCTTCATGACTCTGTGACCATGCACATGTTTTGGCGCTGACCGTTTAACGGCAGTCCTCTCGTACCTCCTTCTGCCAGTTCCATGGTCAATTGCCCATTGCACTATACCGTCAGTGGAGGGCCTTTATCACGAGCTATGGACTGTATTCCAAGCAACAGGATTGACTGCTCCTTGCCCAGACCTTCCAAATGATGTGTTAATTAAGCAGCACAGCCTTATGTGGCAAGACGTCAACTTATCGACCCACGCGAAGACATACCACAAGGGCTAAAAGACGGTCATATGTTCAAAAGCTTGAGCGCTTTTAGCACCTGGCAGCGAGTTGAGGAACTGTGTTTCTACGTCAGGTTTGATTTTGAAGGCCAAACGATAATGCATTAGTGAGCACAAAAAAAAACCTGAATAACAAGCTGGGGAAGCAGCCCATTCAAAGATGGCTGCCAGGAAATGGAAGTGATTCAGCAAATGATGAGAGAATCATGTCAGTTTCCTTTAGTTATTTAACCAAACCTGGCGGAGCAGGTGGGTGAGACTGAGAAAGCTCGGGTAACTAAAAGATGGGGCAGAGCTAAAAGATGGGGCAGAGGAGCCGACAAGCACCCAGAGTGGACTCGAGGCTAGTGACCGGCAACGTGGTCCTTGCAATTGTTAACACTATCTGAGATGGTTCTACCTGCTTTCACCTGCAACATTTCAAAAAGAGGACTGCTTAATTGTGGCCATTAAATCATTCAGGCTCCCCCATACGCCCCCCTCCCTTCCTTTGCCTCTCCATTCACCCCCTTTTCTATTTTTATGGCTGTTTGATTTTAATGATCAAATTGTCCAAATAATCAACTTTTAAAATGTTGCAGGTCAAACAACTGCAGCTCATCTAGCAATATTGACCGTAAGGCAACAATCCTGATTGGCTGTCAGAAACTCAATGGTCCATCCAGGGTCCTGTTGCTGCATCCCATTCAATGAGGAAGTGAAGCAGGTTTTGGAGAATGCAGTCCATAACTACCAGTACATGCCCTCATCTGGAGCCTCTTACTTGCTCATGTGATGTGCTTAGTAGCCATCTGGGTCGTCCGTCAGTGTTACCAGTTCATCAGGCAGAGGTCAGAATTCCTAGTCCTTGTTCCCAGAGTTCTACCCGAGTGTCTTCCCACTAGCCCCAAGTTCCTCACACAGAGCCATAGGCACATTACATTGCCCTCTGCCCCCACTGGCCTCCAGTCACCGGGTGGTAAGGCAGCCCTGTAAATGTGCTCTCAGAATGTTGCTGAGACCCTGCAAGGGGTTCTTTAAGGTGAAATGAGGAGCAGAAAATATCAATAGTGGGACGGCGATTGCTCAGAGAGGCCCACACTGCTAGGGACACAATCCCTTTCCCTAAATTAAGGCATTGGCTGCAGGGAGGTGAAGAGAAGCATGCAGACAGTGGAAGCATCGAGAACGTTAGGGCATGGAGGATTGGAGGGGCAGTCCAATAACTCTGCAATCATGAACGAGTAGTATTTCCTGATCTCTGCCAGAGCACCTATGCAAGCGTTGCGTAACCTGTCACTTTATACTGTCTAATGAAAGTTGACCACTCTCCGTACGCATTCTATGGAAGTGCTGGTATATGCAGCCATACTGACCGCCTACCGTCCTCACTTGGCCGTTTGACCCATTTAGGACAAGGAGGTGGTGGGTCTTAACTTGGAGATGTTATGTCTGGGGCCGTTACCACCTGTGCAGGATCTTCAACAGGCTGCACTGGACTGATTGTGGTAGCCCCCCGTAGCCGCAGTGGTTACCCAACCACTGCTGCCGCAGCGGAGCTCCTGTCTCCCCCTGGCTTTCGCGGGAATTAACGGCCTCAGCTGCAGATTTAGCAGTTCGCTAATCATTCTGAAAGTAGCTGCTATTTAATGGGGACATATTTCATCACACCAAATTAATTCCACTCCTGTCAGTGCAGAACCCTCAACTCGCTCCCACAAGCAGCTGCGCATTTCCATTTGACAATTCCAGTTAGCGGGTCCTGTAAGAGGTGCTTGCCCTCCCCCCTCTCTATAGGTGCCCGAGGAGCATAAACATAAAGGCCTCGGAGGCACCTGTGCTGATCACTCCTTACCTCACTGTGCCCCCCCCCCCACCCTCCACCCCCGGCTTATTCCGAAACCACCACTCCCGCTCCGAGCTCAGACCCTATGGAAACAGATGTTCAGGATAGGCACTATCTCGGGGTGCTCCCATTAATAGCATTAATATTCCACAGCGACTACTACTCAACATTAGATTGTTCTTGCACAGCTTGGCAATTAAGAAGAGACTCAGAGCTGGCATCCTTGCAGTGTGGGAGAGGCCTGATCAGGAGTGGTCTCTCTTGGCTCTAGAGTGGGAAGAGGAGGAAGTCATTGGTTTGCATAGTCCTCTTTCTCTTTTCACGTTCTTTATCTGCAGGAAACAGGGGCTGTGAGTCAGTGTACCCTGAACATTTGACAAGCGGTCGCCCACTTCCCGGAGGACTACGCTGTTGGGTCTTTAAAAAAGATAAGATGATTAGGATCGTCCGATCCATTGCCACAAACCCCTGGAAATTCGACGACTCTGGACAATCGTGACTCAGATTCCCCATCGCACATGCCGCCATTATGCCATTTTGGTGGTCATTTTTCGTCACTGATGTGATCTCAAGTGTGTGCTCATGCGCTTTGCAATGGGGGGACTTTTAGTTCCGATTCTGATCACTTCCCACAGCCGCCGTAGTTTTTTTGTTGTTGCAATAAATCCGATCATTTTATCTCTGTCAGAACTAAAGATGTTTGACAGAATTTCAAGTGTTTTGTGATGCTATATTTTTTAGAGCAATCAATGGCCAGTGTGCATTTTGCACCAGTTATTAACGCCCATATCACCCTGCCTAGTATCGAGCCAGATCTCACCAGCCATGGCCTTTAGTCATGGTCAATAGCCACGGCCGGCAGCTCTGTCCATTGTCTGCTTTACAACAATAAGGTGAACAGACCAAGGCCGTGGTCTATGTCCTTGGCCCGTATCACCCTGCCTCGAAACTAATCACTTCCCACTGGCCATGGCCAGTAACCAAGACTGGAGCCATATCCACTGTCGATGAAGTAATAATTACACCCCAACCTCACCCCTCCCAGATCTTGCAGCCTGCCTCACAGACATACACCACAGGTTGACAAACAACCACCTCCTGCTCAATCCTGGTAAAAAACAAAATCCTAATCTGTGGCAAAACTGCTCCCCTTCCCCAACCAACCCCTTGGTTAGGACCCCCTCCTGCTTCATCATCCTCAGCCAAAAATCTGGGTTGCACTCCCAACTCACACCTAACCTTCTCCCGCCACATTAATGCCGTCTCCAGATCTTGCAACTTGCACCTCTGCATGCTCAAGCAGACCTTTCCTTATCTCGCCTCACCCTCACTGAATCTCCTAATCCACCCAGACTAGGGAAATTCCCAGTATCTAGGTGCCCCAGCCTTTCAACTCAGAATGCTCCAACAGATCCAAAAGTCTGCAGCGAGGCTCCTTCAACGACCCGCCCCCCAGACATCAAATCTCCCCGGCACTCAGGATTCTCCACTGGCTGCCCATCAGCCTCTGGGCCTCATTCAAAGCAATTGCATTACCCATCATGCTCTACACAAGAAAGGCCCTCTATTCCCCCAGAATGAACTTGCACGCTACCACCCCAACTGAAACCCCAGATGAGATTCAGCACAAATCTTGTTAGTGCCCCCTTTCGAGTTCACCAGACTAGGAGGCTACTCCTTCTCCGTCCAAGCACCCACCTTCTGGAATTCCCTCCCCCTCCCCCTTCATCTCACAGAGCACCACCTTGGTTTCAGGAAGCCAATTAAAACCTGGCTCTTCCCTCCCACAACCTGAAATCCTTCTGCCCCCCCCACACACATATGCCCAGACCTGTGGTAGGTACCCCCCACCCACCTTACCGCAGGCACTCCCCCTTCTCGATTTAGTTTCTTTGCTTCCCTCATTAACTTATCTTCTGGGCTCTGCTCCCACCCTCTTAACTCAACCGCATCCCCAGGGACATTGCCGACTTTGCATCAGAGTAGGTAGGGTGGATCTACGTAAACAAAAAAACAAAACCTTTACTGTGAGGAAGAAAACCTCAAATTTTAGAAAACAAATATTAGCCTAATTAAATGTGGGGGAGACACCCCACAGCCCCCAAACCCCACATCCACCCACTTTAATTAATTCCCCTACCCAACTCTCCATCTATTTTTTAATTTAAATTTGTTGTTTTAATGCAAGGTTTTCTACCTTGCAGTAATTGTCTTTGATATAGTAGGCTGATACCAGCCAGGGTATGGCACCCAGAGGAGTCTTGGAGGCATCCAGTATCTCACACGTGGAAGAACTCTGGTAGTGGGCTGGGTATTGCTCTTCAACCTGTGATCCATGGATGGTTTGGGGTTATTCTATGCAGTCATTTTTTAAATATTTGACACAGAGGGGGGTGCCTCCTTCCCAAAAATAGATAGCAATAGTCTATTTTTAGAAATGCAATAGCCGCCATCATGTTTTTCTGTTGATGCAAGCATAACCATGGTTATAGTTGAGGATAACGGGAAAAGAAAAGTCGTTAAAAAGCTATTTGCAGGTTAAAATAATTGCAAATTATATTAGTCTAGAGGAGGGGAGGTTGGTTGAGGACAGCAGTGAAATGTGGAAGTTACAGGAGGTCCAGGGACCGAGTTTGCAAGACAATGGGCCTCATTGCGAGTATGGTGGTAGCCATGGAGCTATTTGCACCATTAAAGCTTCCCATACCGGTACCGACTCCTATGTAGGATGTTTGTGTTTTTGAGATAATCATCGTTTGATGGTACTGTTGTAATTATCTGCTGCAATACAGCAGCCACTCAGTGTGCAGCACGGCTACCCGTGGGTAGATGTGGCACCCTGTGCAGCCACGGCTATATTCTGACAAATGGCACGTCCTGTGCTTGTGGATGTGTGGTACCCGCAGCTATCCGGTATTTTGGGTGGAATAGCATCATAGATGCATTGAGTGTTTGGGGGGATTGGGAGAGACCAGGGTAGTGGAGGAGGGCCATGGGGAGTGGAGGGGGGCTGGTAGGCATGTTAGGGACACTTGTTTGCAATTTGGAGGAGTGGAAAGACATATTTTCATTCACAGTTTTTTTAGTATGGCCGTGGTTAACAGCAAACAGCCATGAAGGGCTTTCCTATAGCCACATCTTTTGAATAGCATGTGTGCAGGCATATCAATGCTTTTCGTCACTTTATTGGTTGTACGCATAGTCACAATTATATGTAAGGCCACGTTTATTAACTATAAATTGTCTGTGCAATAACCATATTTGTATGTGGATGATACAGTACACAATGTTATCTGTTTGTGTTATTTTATCCGCTTAGGTGTTCTCTTATATCATTTGAAGGTTTGAAAGCAAATTTAGTTTGCTTTTGGGCTTATAGAAAAATGTACGTGTAGCCGTGGATACAAAGCAAGGTCTGCATCGGTCTCAAATAGTCACGGCTTTGAAAGAGGCTGGGTGGGGAAAAATAGATTTCGTTGAGTTTCATTGTTATTGGTTGGTGTTACTGTTCAATTTGTGTAGCTCTTTGTGATGGGTTGTAGTGAACATGTGTCATCCATTTTAGTAGTTTTATTGGTTTCTAGTCCTCTTTTTGTGGTGTTCATTTCGGGAACTATAAATACCACCATTTTCTGCAGTGTTATCCTTTTGATTCCAGAACTCTCACTGTGCACATGGCAGGAGTTTGGCTGATGTGAAAGTAAGTGTTAATAAATATTGTTATGTTTGAAGGTTTATTTGCAGTGCTGTGTGGATTAGTTATATTAATTACTGCTATCACATGGTGTTTACTGTCATTTTCTTTCCATCTGATCTGATTGGGTGGTATTTTTTAATGTATTTTTTATCTTTCTATCACATGGACCTAAGAAATTAGATGTGTTAATCAATGCCATTTATATGTAGGCATTTTATTGTTGTATTCATGCTAGTGAGGTTGCATGTTTATTGGACTGTATTTGCTGTAATTCTAATGCAGTGTCAGCTATGCAGTACGCTTAGCTGTTTTGAGTTTTCCATGAGGTAGTACAATTGATGGTGTTTTGTAAGTTCATTTTAGTCATATTTTATTTTTGTTTTCTGTTGTATCTGTTTCATTCTCATCATCCCAGAGGATTTGCATCAGATGTTGGACAGTTAACTTCTGTGACAGGTCAACCTATATTCAAAACACAGTGATACTGCTGCAGATGGAAGCAGCCCATTTGTAGACAGTTTATGAAAAGCCTTCTTTTTGAACCTCTCTAGCATTTCTGATGATTCTTGAAACGGAGTGCTGCAGGTGTTTCACGTCTCTGGTTGTGGCGGCAGATCCTTTAATGTGTCGAGCTTGATTCTGCACAAACACTGTTCACTGCTAGCTTTTTTAATGTTTTTTTTAATCTAAGTTGGTTTTATTTTCTCCCAATGAGCCAATGATTAGTATGTGGAAAGTGAACAACAGTGTTCTATGCACACATGTTGTATCTTATATACTGCATGTGATGCACCGCATACAAGATATGAGGGTTATAAAAGCTTGTGTTTTTTAACTGATTATGTTTTTTTCAGATATAATATTTTTTTTAAACATAGTTGATTATCTGCGGCTAGGGTGTACCCAATGTGCTGCTGAATATTGAAGGCGGGGTTCACAGCAGCAACGACTGGGGAGGGTTATAACCGTGGGTTCATTGGACCACACCCGCAGCTATAGGCCTCAATGTGCAAAACTGTACACGGTTTGTACCCGAAAGAGTCCTTTCTAAGACTAATTTATTATGTATTATATTTCTAAGACTGATCTAGTATATGTTTATTTTTTTAAACAGATTTTTTTTTCAGGGCCAACTTTTCAGTTATTAAAATAAACAATAAAAACACAGACATGTAAATATGGATCAAAGACATTTAGTTGATCCTTTTATTACAGTATGTGTCAAAATAAATGGCATATTGTTGTGTATTTTATTGTAGCTGCTGCTATCCCATTTGGGAGCCATGAGAAGAACCCCCTCTTTAGCCATGCATGTATTTTAACAGCCGCGGCTACAATTTTAAGATATATTGAGTGCAGACTTTGTACACAGTTACTGTGACACTTTAATACTTTTTCTAATTATCAACAGTTCATGTAAATGTAAATACTTAAAAAAGTTAAGTGCGAATGCAAAAAAAAGTTTTTTAACAACAAGTTTATTTGGGGTGAATGTGGTTGTACAATTTATTTTTATTTTACTTTCTACACATTATATATTGTTTTCATTAGCCCAATTGTCTGCATTATTAATGCCAATTATGTAGGCATGACAAAAGCTTTGAAATTCAAGGAAAAAGCTTTATTTGCAGAGCTATTAACGTGAGCAATACATTGTAACAAAATCTTTGAAATACAAGGAAAACATGTTATTTGCAGGGACGGTAAGGTGAGAACCTAACACAACAAACCCCCTGAAATTCAGCCATAGCCACCTTAACTTAGTGTCCCCTTTTGCTCAGCATATGACCACAATAATCACAGATCTCATCATTGATGACATCACTGATTACATTAGAACATTAACTGCCATGGTCAGTGTGCATGGCCAAATATGTTTTAACACAAGAATGGGTACTAGTCGTGGCCTTCATTTATAGACAGTGGTCACAACCTTCACCCATGTGCATTGAATATTTTAAAACACTAACAGGCTACCAACCATAGAGTTTGGCCTTTACCAGTGGATACAGCTTCCAAGCGTGTCCACTTTATATTATATACACTGATCAGGCACTAGCCACGGACTTTAGCACAATACTGGCCAGTGGCCAGAATCTTTGCCTGCGCTAAATATATTTTCTAACATATAAATGGGCCACTAGCCATGACTTTGATCTTGAGAAGTGTGTGCATCTTTTGGACATGTCCACTGTATATTTAATAAAATGCAATCAGCAATGGCCTACGGTTGTGCCCACTGTGTATTATACAACACTAACCAGCCACTAGCTATGGCGTACAGCCATGCCCACTGTATATTATATATACTAACCAGCTACTAGCCACAACACAATCCAAGACAGTAGCCGCAGCCTTTGGCTGTGCTAACTGTATAGTCTAACATATTAGTGGGCACTTTCTATGGCCTTTACCCATGGTCACTGACTACAGCTTACAAGGTTGCTTACTGGATGTTTTATAACACTGATGGGCTACTAGGCACGGCTTTAACCATGCACATTGGCATTTTTTAACACTAAACTACCACTTGCTATGGCATTTGGTGCTGGCCAGTAATCCCAGCCTTTGCCATGGCCAAGTCCACGGCCTTAATTGTTATTAATGTAGTCAAAGTTCTCATGACCTAACTTATAAATGATGTTATGTCTAATTCCATTATTGATGTAATCATATACAATGTAATTAGTGTTGTCACCAGTGATGGCATCAGTGATGTGATTTGTAATGTCATCAGTGTTTTCATACAACATGTAATTAGTGATGTCATCAGTGATGTGATCTGTGATGTCATCATCGTGGTCATAGATTGTGCAACAGGGGGCCTGAAGTTAAGGTGGCTTTAGCTGAATTTTAGGAGTTTTGTTGTGCTGTATCTCACATCACTGCAGTACTAAGATGTTATTCTGCTTTTGAGGTCATTGCAGATGTCATATTCAATATGATCAGTGGCTTTCTAGGCAACACACTGTGGGATTTTCCCCAATCACTGATTTGTGGCCCCCTAACACTGGTCTATGGCTTTGGTCAGTGTCCACTTTGTGATAATGAGGAACAGGGATGAGAAGGTGTGCGATATTTGCAATATTTTAGTATACATTTTTTAAAGTATTTATTGTGATCCCTGCCTTGTTCCTGTGAGTGAATCTCATGGCATTTTCCCGTGAGAATTGTCCTCACTTTTTTGTGAGAACTCAGCACATTTCCCATTATCTTGAGAAATCATCATATGAGGTATGACATGCAACTAGCACAAAACTCTCGCGAAAATCTTTTGTACCCACGAGAAGATGAAAATGCATACACATGTATTTACCTGAAGTCCTTCACAAACTACAAATGTACACACATGCCACTGTGTTTCTCTCCCCGCATCAGCCCTGCAAGCCACGATTCCCTTCTGCCACTCCTATTATAATTTTAAGCATGTTGTAGTTTTCGATTCTCATGAGACCTTGTGAGTAGGACTCGCGGTGGCAAAACATCAAAGTGCCTACCAATTTTTTAAAACCCTCAGGCCCTTATTCACAGAGCATTCTCCAGAGGGATTTTGCCATTATAAAACACTTTTATGAATTAGGCTCTTAGTTTCTGCAGGAGAAACCCTTTCTCTGTCATATTTTCTTTTTTTATAAACTACCTCACTGAGCTGCACCAAACCATCAAAAGGCACTTCAGCACTCATTGCCAAATCCATCCACTGTGCACCTGTTCAATAGATGCTCGCGTTCCCTATGTGAAATGCAATGCAAACATGTTTTTAAAAACACCCCTCCTTCCCACCAAACTTTCCACATGTTGGGGGCACCAGCTGGAAAATTTCTTTGGAAATGTTCAGACAAATATGTTAAACAAGTTACAAATGTTTAGCAATAGAACTTTTGCCAAGTCAGTGGAGCTTAGGTTTCACATTAATTGTAGGGGCTATAGGACGGTGACAGTCGCCCTGCAATGTATTAAATACATTTATAAACTTCTGTTTCATTTCCAGTGCACATCCATAAGGACAGCCACAAAATTAGCATACTTTGTGGCTGTCGTCAGAAAACAGTAGTCTTTGAACCCCAACCACTCTGACACACCTTCAAAGAGAAAACTCTCACTTGATTTCAGTTCCACTCTTCAATGTGGCGAGAGATCTGCTAAACTTCACCCGCCCGTGATGGAGGAGTTTTGTTATCATGGACCAGCATTGATTTTTCAGAGTGCTTGACTTACATCGCTAGCTGGGCTGAGTAGAACTTGTTAAAATTCCAACCTGATCAAATGAAAACATTGGGCCTCATTTCGAGTGAGCCGGTCCAGAATTAAGGTGCTGGTAACAAGGTTACCGGCACCTTTTACAGACTGGCTCACCCTGAGTCTGCCAGTAGGGGCTATAAACTACCGGCAGGTAGTTCAGTCCCCTACTGGCAGACTACTGGCAGTCCTATGGGACTCCACGG
Source organism: Ambystoma mexicanum (assembly GCF_040938575.1). Lineage (NCBI taxonomy): Eukaryota > Metazoa > Chordata > Amphibia > Caudata > Ambystomatidae > Ambystoma > Ambystoma mexicanum. The sequence continues at coordinate 74,248,269 of NC_090931.1, read as the reverse complement.
GAATGGGAATTTACCGTTCTGCTGCCACCCATAATATCCCGGTATCACTGGGATATCGGGCAGCAGCAACCTTGCAATGAGGCCCGATGTCTGTTGATAAATACATCAACCAAAAGCCTGTTTGAGTATGGTCAATATTTACCTTTCTGAGGGCACTGCCAGGTGTGCTGACTTAGCAGAGGTGTGGAGGCAGGAACATGGACATTTTATCACCTCGATGGCCGCAGCCTCTACTCTAGAACCCTGTATTTCAAAGACGCTGCTGCATTTGACATTGTGCCTAAGCGTGCCGGCATTCTGAGAATGTACTCAGTGCAGGCCTTTTTTAGCGTTGTTTATGTACCGTGCAAGGGATTCTCCAAAATGAGGTGTTGATGAACCCGAGCGATAATGACCTTCTCAATATCCCAACTGTACTGAACTCTCTTGGTTGAACCCCTCAATTGACTTTTTTAAATTTCCATTGCCACCAATTCAGATTACCCTTTTAGTATCCAAGAGTAGGTGCCACGTAGTGTTCACCGTACCGACGCTCGAAGCTGTACATGGCACCTGACTGTTTTACGTATCTGATTGTACGGACTCAAAACACACGATCACACAGGGCCCTTCTAGCACACATCTTGAGTAAGGCCTCTGAAAACTTAAGGACCACAGTGATAATTTCTCAGGGAGTTGCTGGATGGCCGCTTTGCTTCTCAATGCCCAGCCCAGCCAACCAATGGCCAGGTACCAAGACTCCACAGGGGCTCACAAACATGGCACTGGCTCTTTTTCAGCCATGCTTGAGAATACAGCAGGATGAAATCTGCTCTTTCAGGCAACACTGGAAGCCACAAGCGCTCACATGACTGCAATGCACTTCATGCGCAGGGCTGGCCTTAGGGCAGGGACGTCTGGGCGACCGTCCTGGGCGCAAGTTTAGCCCCCTGACGCCAACTCTGCCGAGTCGTTCAAGGTCTCCACGAGCTGGCGTGGTGTGAGAATGTGCAGCAGGTGCCCCATTGAAATTAAATGTTTTCACATCTGCACCTATTGAAAAAATGTGGCACTCTTCCTACCCCCGCATGAGTAGGGCATGCAGGGGGGTAGGGGGCACATTTTTGTTTTGCTGCCATGGTGCTGACACAGCCAAGGTTCGCCCTGTTCATGCGCCTTGGGTCAACTGCATTAGACCATAATGCTTATATTTACTTAAAGGCTTCGGAAACTAAGAAACCATATTGGCCCCTTCAATTGTCGAGAAGAATTTGAGATGCCCTCTGCTTTGGCTTGAGATCCAACGCCTTTTTTACCAACTTCCTGAGGGTAGAACATGGAGCCATCCTGCCCAGCTCTTTGCCACCACAGTACTGTGCAGGGTACTGCAAAGGTAACTCCACTCTTATTTATTATTTATTTATTTATTCGCATTTGTTGAGCGCACAGCAGACCGAGGGCATTGTGGCGCTTGTTACAGTGTTGCTTATACTTAGTTACATACAATTCAAGTCTGTGAGGTTACATTGGACAAAATTATTCTTTTTTGTTACATATATACATAGAGGTACAGGTAGCTAGGAGAGCAAGGTTAGTTAAAGAGAGTAGTTTTGAGTTTTTTGCGGAAGGAGGAGAGGGAGGTTTCAGCTCTGAGGTCAGTGGGGAGAGAGTTCCAGAGCTTGGGTGCGAGGAATGGGAAGCCTGTGCCTCCTGCCTTTGTCCTATTGATGCAGGGTATCGTTAGTTGATTGGAGTATTGTAGTCTGGTCGGACTGGTGGATTGAGATCTAAATAGGGTGTCAGAAAGGTATGAAGGTGCAGTGAGGTTGATGCATTTGTGCGTGGTAGTATCGATTTTGAAAGAGATGCGGTCCTTGACTGGGAGCTAATGGGCTGTTTTCCTAGCTCGAGTGATGTGACCTCTTTTCGGTATGCTGACGGCTGCTCTAAGAGCGTTATTTTGAGTTGTTTGGAGCCTTGATCGTTTTTTTTAGAGGTGTCGGCTAAGAGCGCATTACAGTAATCTAGTTTGGCTCCTATTGTTGCTCTCACGATGGAGAGGCAGTTATCCTTAGTTAGGAACGGTTTTATTGCGTTGATGAGTTTAGTACTCAGTGCGGAGGCTGAGACTATGGCGCTGACTTGTTTGTCCATGGACAGAGTAGCGTCTATGTGAACCCCTAGTGTTTTGACTGAGGATAATACTGGGATGACACAGTTGTCTATGTTGAAATTGAGGTACAACGGGTTGAGGTTGGAGAGAGTGGATTTCTGACCTAGAATGAGGATTTCGGTCTTGTCCCCGTTCAGACAGAGGCCGTTGGTAGCCATCCATGCTTGTATGGTGGAGTAAATTTGTTGTAGGGTAGTGGCGTCTTGATGATAATGCCCCATGAGGGGGAGGAGAACCTGAGTGTCATCAGCTTAGTTTGTGTAAGTGATCCCTAGTGCATCCAATTTATCAAAGAGAGGCTTTGTAAAAAGGTTATAGTGCGTGGGGGCAGTACATGAGCCTTGTGGGACACTGCAGTGGATGATGGCGGGTGCTGCATGAGCTGCGTTGGAGAACACTTTCATAGCTCTGTCCTCTAGGAAAGATGTCACCCAGGACGCTGCGTCCTTAGAAAAGTGTGCTGCATGTGTCAGATGACTGGTCAGTGTGGTGTGATCTACCAAATCAAACACTGCTGAGAGGTCAAGGAGAAGGAGGAGCACTGGCTTGCCTTTGTCAAGGATGTTCGTAATTTCGTTTTGTAGGTCTAGTAGGGCGGTTTCTGTTCCGTGCCCCTTGCGAAACCAAGATTGTATTTTTCCTAGGATCGCGTTCGATTCGAGGTATAGTTGAATCTGTTTTTGGGCGGCCTTGTCTAGTATTTTAAGGAAGAATGGAACTCTCGTTATGGGTCGGTAGTTGTTGGGGTTAGCGGGGTCTAGCATTGTTTTTTTTAAGAGAGGGCACACCGAGGCCTCTTTCAGGCTTTTTGGGACTATGCCCGTTTTGAATGAAGCATTAATGAATGCCGTGAGAAGAGGAGCGGGTGGTTCTGCGCAATCTTTGATGATTTTAGGGGGGCACTCATCACCTTTACATTGGGATGGTTTGAGGTGTCTGAGGATGTCAATGACCTCTGCTTCGGAGATTTCTGCGAATGTGAATTTGGGCATATTAAAAGTTTTTACATTTGGCAGTGTCTGTGCTGGTAGGCTTTGCTTAGTTTTGTAGTGGTGAGATATCTTGTTTTGGAGGAGATTTATTTTTGCAAGCATGGCTGATTGTATGCCTTTGCACCAGGCTTCGTCTTTGACATTCTCATCAGGGCATGTGGGTGGTACCGTTAATTCTTTAAAGATACTGAAGAGTTCTTTAGAGTGGGAGTTGGCAGCGATGATAAGGTGGTTGTAGGATTTTATTTAGCACTGAAGATGGCTTCTTTGTATTTTTTGGCTATGGACTTAAAAGTTATCTTTTGTGGCGTTGCAAGGATTGCGTTGCCAATTTTTGAGCGCCTGACGTTTGTCTTTGCGCAGCGTCTGAAGTTCCTCTGTGAACCAGGAATTGGAGTGGAACGATTTTTTCTCTTTTTTGTTTTCTAGTGGGGCAACGGTGTTGACAGCCATGGTAATGGTGTGTGTGAATATTTCTGACGAGAACGGAGGCGCTAGGCATGGCATGTTAAGGTGTGCACTGATGTTGTCCGCTGTGAGTTCTTTTGCACTTCTGGCTAGGGTCGCCGGTGCTCTGGTAAGCACTTTAGTGCATATTGAGACTGGGATGTTGAATTGGAGAAGGTTGGAGAAGGTTGTGGTCTGTCCAGGGGACACTGGTATTAGAGGTGATGGTTGTGTTACAATTATGGTCTATGATCCAGTCCATGATGCGCCCCTTAACGTGAGTAGGCAATGTGATTTTTTGTGAGAAGCCTATGTCGTGGAGGTCTTTGGATAGAGAGATGGCAGTTTTGTCCTTAGGGTCGTTGAATCCAAGGTTAAGGTCTCCTATAAGTAGTGTTTTAGTGGATTTCTTAATATTGTTTCCTAGGAGGTGGTTGACTTGACCTATGAAGTTTGCTGTAGGGCCAGGTGGTCGGTACACGATATGAATATTTATTGTAGTGTTAGGAGAGAGTGTTAGTTTGGTTGATAGAATGTCAACATTCTCCTCCTCTTGGTGGGGTATACTTCTGATGGATAGTGTTTCTTTGTGGATAAGGGCAACCCCCCCTCCTAATTTGGAGGTCCTGTCTTGTCTAAGGATGGTGTACCCTTGCGGTAAGGCTAATGTGATGGCTGGGCCGGAAGCTTAGTTGAGCCATGTCTCTGTAATTGCGAGTATGTCTAGGTCTTGGGTGGTTATTAAGTCGTTTATCTCTAGGGCGTGGGCATTGAGAGAGTGAACATTGATTAGAGCGCACATGTATGTCGTGGGGGCACAGGCTCTTTATAGGTATGGTGTGAGAGTCTGACTTGGGTGCTGCGAGACGTTGCGTGTGGGAGCTGCTGCTATATGTGGTATGTGATGGCTTGGTGCTATGGCTTACAGAGGTGTTGTCGCGGTGGTGGTGTTTGTCTGGTTTGGTGATGCGTGAGCTCAGTCAGCAATTTCTGTGTGGAATGAGTGTGGAGGTGGCATGGTGGTGGATGGGGAGGGTGCGGGCTCTGAGCCTGACCAATCTCATGCTGAGGTATGGCAAAACTGTGCATGTTAGGTTTTGTGAAGTGTGTGGCTTGGGCGAGATGTCCATGGTGAGCGGGCTAGTGGAGGCGTTGTGGTAGTGGTGAATGGTCTCTATGCTAGGGAGGTGAGGTGTGTTCATTTCAATGAGTAGCATGCTTAGGAGACGTGCGTAGGGCGGAGGGGCGTACATGCGGTTTGTGAAATTCTCTGTGCCGTTCGTTTGCGGTCTTCGATGCTAGAGTATGTTGCTAGTAGGCAGGGAACATATATATCGCAAAGTGGGCTAGATGCAGTTAATATAGGATTGTTGAATTGACTATACTAGTGGGTGCATCAGTAGGTGGGTTCAGTTTTGCCGATAAGACACACCATTAGGAGTGGCAGCTGAGTGCAACTTTCGTAGGCAATCTATTTACCTTTAATGGGTAAAAATGCAACTTTCAGTGGTAGGCTAACTACTGTTATCGTAGGCAGACTAAATGCAGCTTTTTTCAAAAAAATAGGCTACAATGCACTTTCAAAGGTAGGCTAAGTACCGCTCTCATGGCAATCTAGATGCAACTTTTAAAAATAGGCTACAACGTATATCGTTGAGACAAAGGATTCATGGAATATTTGCCTGGTTCAAAGTGACTTTGCACTGTGACTTTGCACTGCTGAAAGGTGACTTTGCACTGCTGAAAGGTGACTTGGCACTGCTGACACAAACCCTGATTCATGGAAACGTGCAAAGTGTATTTTTGCCTTGAAAAGTCCGGGCAAAGTAATTTTGTACTGCAACAATGACTGTGCGCTGACTTTGCCCGAACTTTTCAGCAGTGAAACTCACTATGAACCAGGCAAATATTCCATGAATCGGGCGCAAACTCTTTTAACTGCATACTTAGGACATCGATACATGATGGCCAATGTGAAGTCGGCTTGCACCAGTCTGTCATCTGCTAGCCGCAGGTTCCAACCCTAGCACTGACTACCTCACCGTCTTATGCACCTGCCGTTGACCAAATAAGCACCCTTAAACTGACACTAACATCTACCCTATAATCGCAAAGAAAACCCCCAGACTGCATTGCGTGCAGTATGTTTACTGCAAGCAAATATCTGGCAACAATATTACATGGAGAAATATGTATTGCTGTTCAACCAAAATAAATGAGTGTATTTTGTGTTCAGCGTATAGCCCACTGCGCGACCTTCCCTGCGCGTTTGAATCCACACCCTGTGCACCTGTGTGCCGCTATGAATCCCTTGGCTTTCCTGCCCCTGAGCTATTGCGCCCCCTGCGTTGTTCTCATTATAATCCCCTTTAGAGTGTGTTATGTGTTTGCTCAGGGTAGGCTTCTCGCTGCCACATACCCCCCCCACCCCCCCACCTACGTGTTACCTGCTCCGCACCTGCGCACCTGGCTGCCACTCTCCCCTTCCAGAAAGTGGAGATGGAAATTGAATTTTGTAATTATTATCATGGAGAAGCTGGTGAATGGGATGTGTCACAGGCTGGGGGTTTCAGTATCAGCTGTCAGGGGGAAAATGTATGGCTGCAATAAAACACTGGAAAGGGGGTGGGGAGCCCAGATATACGACTCATAAATAAAGAACACCAAACGGGTTTTTGGCATTGTAAAGTTTTAATGGCCGGCAGGTAACAATGAATTGAAAGGAATGCTCCTGGCATCTAAATCATCACATATGTGTCAGAGGAGTATTGCTATGCGCGCGCGAGTGCGTCTGCGCGTGCGTGTGTGCGTGCGCGCGCGCCTTGCCTATCAGCCACAGACATGAGGAGGTTTTCATTTGGCTAATTTCGATACATTCTCATTGGGTTCCCTGACAACACGCGGTATGGTCTAGCGCTTAAAGACACTGGTGTTAAGTCTCAGCTTTCAATGTTCAGTCCCCTATAGACATCACATGTGTATACCATATCCTTTGGAGTTTACACTGTACATTTGAATGTGCATAAGGTTTCCCTAACCGTTATAGGGCCCGACTCATGGAATATTTGACCGGTTCAAAGTGAATTTGCACTGCTGAAAAGTGACTTTGCACCGCTGACACAAACCTCTGATTCATGGAACCGTGCAAAGTGTATTTGTGCAGTGCAACGTCCGGGCAAATTCAGTGCATTGTCATTTTTGTAGTACAAAATGACTTTGCCCGGACGTTGCCCGACACAAATTCACTTAGCACACACAGTTCCATGACTCAGAGGTTTTGTCGACAGTGCAAAGTCACTTTTCAGTCATATTGAACCAGGCAAATATTGCATGAATCGGGCCTTACGCACTTTTTATGTTGGGGTCATTATTGTACCCCTAAAGTCGCCCTAGTAGGCTGAGCTGTCTGTAGGTGCCAACTTTTTGCAGAAGCAATTGGGGCCTGAAAACAAAACCCCACTTCCATCAAAGCCGACCAATATCACGCTGCAGACGTCGGAAAGGAGTCACACGACGCTAAGTTTGCCCACTCCCCTTCGGACTTCCTTGGAATTAGGGCTAGGCTGATTCGATGGGGCGACGCATTTCCTCAAGCAAAGATTGCTCCGAAGCAGAGACTATTCTAGAGAGAGTGATGTCTGGCGGTGAAGCGGGGGTTCTGATTTTAATTCTGGCCCAGTGCAGTTGTAATTGGCATTGCAGGAAAGCTGTAAGATAATATATATGCTGTATTTAACATGACATCAAGACCGGCCGTGGCGTGAATACCCAGGGGAAAGGGTGATATGGCGCGTGATTTATATGAAATGGAAAATTGGAAAAGCGGTGAGGGAGAAGGCGGCATTAATTCAGCCAAGTGCAAGGTCACGCACTCAAGGCAGGCATTCATGTCATGCTCAGAAACGTATGGGTGCTGATGTCTTGAGATTATAAACAAGAGAGGGAGCTTACATATTCATAGCAGGTCATCTCAAGGGTTTACACAAAGAAGCAAGCCTGTGGCAAGGGCGCTAGTGAGGCACATGCGGAGAGGGAGAACACAGCGGAAAGTGAGACTCCATTGCCAATAGTAACGCTTTACCTGGGATTAGTACTGCTCAAACCTGTCGATATTGTATCAGAAAAATACCGATGATCAGGAAATGTTTGCGACTCACTGGACCTCATTACGGGTTTGGCGTTAGCCGTGCCTGTAACAAAGGCATGGCTGCTGCCGGACCCGTGATTTTACCGGCCCCCGCGAATGGACAATTAACGGGTCATGTCAAGGTCGGCAGACCCGGTAATTGCCCATTAGCGGGTGCCGGCAATAAGGGACTCCCCATCCCCATTCAGCCCCATAGGTCGGACTTGGCAGGCAGAGCGAGACTCGCAAGCACAACTCGTAGTATGACGGTACGGTAGCAACGGTGCCGGTAGCGATGCCGGCTCCGTTGTTGCCTTACCACTATATCATAATGAGGCCCCCTGTGCCTCCTAGATGCTGAATTTCACCACAACCCCACAATGAGATAAAAAAGAAACTGGAACCCCCATTACAAATGCCTGTTTCATGAGACTCATTTACGCAGAGTATTGCAAAACGGTAGAGTCGCCGGCTCCACAGTAGAAATAGAAAACATACTAAGTTCAGCCTCATACTGGAAATAGATGCATATTTCTAGAGGTGCAGGTGTCACGTTACAAACACTGTTTTACCATTTACCCTAAGCAGAACATGTTTTGGGGGCCCAAAAAGGAGTTGAGCCCTGAAACCCATTTGCTCCCCCGGCAGGACTCCTCTGTGCAAAGCTTTTTGGTGAAATCACTGTAAATGATAGGGGTTTCGAAGAATGTCAAATCACCCTAAATATGTATGCGTCTCAGTGTATAAGAATTAGTTTCGTTCTCAGGGATGGTGTAGGTCGCTCTGGGGGCCATTTAGAAGAATAAAGATGGCGTAGACAGCAGTGGGTGCTGTCAACACAAAAACACTGGGGGAAAGAGGAGAAAGGGTTTGATCTCATTAAAACCGGCCGGACCAATAAACATGGGACTAGACACACTCCATTTTTAGTGATGAGTGCTCCTAGAATGAACGGGGATAGGGTGAGGCTAGAGAGGGTGTGGAGGGGTGATTAAGGGGTGTCAGAAAATATATCACAATCGGGAGGGTAGATAAGTCATGCAGAAGACCCAGGACAGAGCAAAGACCAACAAAGATATGTATGTTTGTAAATCATGTGATGGGGGCAGAGGAGAAATTGTGCTGTTAGCTAGAATATATCAGGAAACCGCATAAGGTGTGAGCTTCAAAAGAAGGATGGGACAATTTACCGATTGGCTGGGTCTAATGGGTTTTGTCTCCGCTAACAACCCTGCTCTTCTTTTCCTGCCACCATGCACTAGTCTTTTATTATTTGACACTGAGCTCATATATCAGTGACAAAACAAACCCCAAAACATTTGTCTTGCATACAGTTTTGAAGGGTTTTCCTCATTCAAGCGCACCAGAGGCTTAGCAGCACATCTCAAAGTCTCCAAGAGCGCATTGGGGGTGGGGGGGTAGAGGGGCTCAGGGGGGGGACACTTCATGGTTCCCTAACTCATGTGAGGAAATGGGAGAATGGAGCAGATTCACCATGTGGTCAGAGTGCAGGCGCGACACTCCCTGGACACACATCCCATGACTGTTAGGGACACAAGGCCCACCTTACATATATGCAATGCTCATAGTTTCTCGTTTGCACACACATACTTCCAGAACAGGTCCAGTCTGGGTAGAAGATGTCCATCACACAACATGTATGCACAACACTGTCAGAGAAAACTGTGCACTGAGAACTTGGACATGTACAGTTTGGGCAATGGCAGAGCAAGAAGATGACTGCTTCATGTCTTCACAAATGCTTACTGGTCAAAACTGAATTTGCATGGACCTCAGCTGTTCAAATCACCACCCTACACATAATTTGGAAAACATGCCAGTGGTGGGTCACCTTTTCCAAGCTTCCTGGGATATTCCAGTTAATCCTACTTAGAAATCCAATTCCAAAAATTGACCTTTCATTTACAGCTCAATTTTCTGACCTAACACTCTTAAAGTCTTCCCCCCATTTGAGTTCCAAATTCCTAAATGATCACCTGATAATAATGACAAGGGCCTAATTCTCAAAGAGAGGTCATAGAATTATCCTTGATTAATTGATGAAACATGACAAGCCAACACATTTCTATGCCTAATCTTTCGGTCATGCCAATGTCCTGCAAAGGCATCTTCTCTGCATCTTCCTTTTCCTGCAACTCTTTCCCAATCTGTTTTACCAGTCGCTCTGCAAAGCTGCCTCCTATTGAAAGAACTAGTCCAAGACGGCTGCCATAGCACCAGCGACCAGGACAAATGCCTGGCTGAGCCCAGTAATGAATGGGGGATTTTGTGCAAATGGTCACAAATTGCGGACATCCACCTTTCACACCTCAAAGGGTTGGTATTATTTTGAGAACAGATGAAATAGGCAATACTTTTGGGAAACACTGTGTTGGATGAAGTTGCAATTTTTAATACACTCAAGCCTCAGCGAGCAGAATTGTGTTAAGATCTGTACTTGAAATTAGAAAGAATACATTAACATCTTCATAATCAGCAAATTACATTGATAGGCGATAGAGTGCCATACATTGGCTACAAGATAAAACAGGTGCTTATTACCAAGTTGACATTCTGAAAATGGCAGCCAGTGCCCCCGCCCTAATTCTTTGACATGCTGAGGTTTTCCAGAATTTTAGATAGCAAGCCCTTGCATTTTGAGTGTGACGTACAAGTTCAAGTGTATAAGAGGGTAGAAAAACAACTTACCAGCCACAGAGTGCAATGCATGACTGGCTGGAAGTGTCCAGCATGATGCTGTGGCCACTGGACACACAGCGAAAAACAAGGATTGGGCTGGAAAGCCCGCGATCCAAATGTTCGAGGAAAAAAAAAAGAAAAAAAAAAAAAAAAAACGAAGATTATTTTTCTGAAATAATCTTCAATCTTTTCTCCCCTGAACATTTATAACTTGGCCCCGGCCCCCACCCACACCCCCACCTCACCACACCCACCCCCCACCAAACCACGCCCCAAATCCTTACTTACCTTGTGCCCCTACGACGCCTGTTCCCTTTCACTTCTGTGATTGGGAACCAGCACCGCATGGTCCTTTTTTAATTTTTTATTTTTTCGAGACCACTTCGGGGCACACCACCGCAACCCCTGTTCACAATATAATGAGTAAGGGTGTGGAGGACACCCCCGCAACCCTACTTTTTTTCCTTTTTTTCTGGATGCCTGCGGGGAACTCCCCCGCAACACCCGCTCACAATATAGTGAGCAATGGTGCAGGGAACACCCACAAAGCCCCAGCAGTGAATGCGTGATCTGGTCAAACTTTTCGAAATTCGCCCAATTCACGCATTCGGTCATTTTTATTCAAACATTTTGGCTGATTCCGAAAATCAATAGCACCATTTCTAAATCAGGTCAAACTAGACAAGCATGTTTCACTTGTCAGAGAGGATTTTAAATTTAATTTACATTTCACCTGAATTCTAACATGTGCTTGTATGATTTGCTAGGATTTAGCTTACCTTAGACCTGCCATCTTATTTTAAAGAATAGCTGCATCGTTCGTTGTACGGTTGACTGTGTCCTACCGGTTTCTTCGGAGATTGTGTGTGCAAACCGTCAGATCTTCAAGAGACTACCTCGCATTGTCTCATCTTCTTGTATGTATTGGGTCTGCGACTAACCATTGCTATCTTGTTTTCAATTCAGCATTTTAGCTTCACCTGTTGGCAACATTGTCCAATTACCTTCTAGTTGTACACAACATCATCATCCGTCATCATCAGCCCTCCTCGTTCAACATCAGCCACCATCAGCCACCATCTGCCATCATCACTTTGCTTAGCCAGAATTTCAGGTCCATAATAGGGAAAAATAAACTATGACTACCAGAATGCAAAGTCAGGACTGGCTAAAAGTGTCATATGTGAAGTGAGACTCATTGATGGCTTTGTTGGGGTCTCATTTTAATAACTGATGCAGTCATTACCCTACTTAATGGCACTCAATTTGCTGACCACAGTCAAAGGAAGGGTTTCATTGAGTCTGTTGATATTCCATCCTGTGGTCTGTGTCTATATTGTTGCCATGGTTGCGTTAACCCACTGAGATATTTTTTACATGTATCTACTATGTGCTGATTTGTATATATTAGTACCCAGCGAGGGACAATGAGATTGTAACATGCAATCTCATTGGCTGTGGCCAGGTCATAACCAGCCTTACCCACCCCTTGATGTTCCTTCCTTTGCCACGTCTGCCCACCATGGAAAGGGAGAAGGGAGTACACATAGTCCCTTCTCCCCATTCCCTGGTGGCCATTTTCTGTTTTTACTTTTTTTAATCACTTTTTAATGGCAGCCATGGAAAGGGAAAGGGACTATATTTAGTTCCTTATCCCCATCCCATGGATGGCCATGTTCTTTATTTACATTTTTCCTCATTTTTGAATGGCCCCTATGGAAAGGGGGAAGGGTCTACATATGAGGAGAAGGGACTACGTATAGAGCCCTTCTCACCATTTAATGCCCCCACAACCTGGGCCTTATTGCTTAAGTTCACACCTAGTTGTGAAGCAGTGGGGCACGGTACCACAGGATACCGGGATAGGGTGGAATAGTTGGGAAGGATAGACAATTAAGGTTATGCTCAGAAGGGAATAGAGGGGGTGTACAGATAGTTACCAGGAGAGGATACATGTTAGAGAGAGAACTCTATGACAACGGTCTAAGCTAGTCCGTCTTCAGGGGCTTGCAGGCCATTAAATTCTGTTTATCTCTTTACGGTCACACCCATTCCTGGTGGGAACAGCCATATGTTATGTACCCAGGTGCAAAGAGACACCTGGATTGGGGGAAAGGCTTACATTTCTCTTGGGAAATCTTGCATCTCTGTCAGAGAAAACTACGCACCCCTCGCGGACTGTGACCTGTGATCAGGATAACTTCCAGCAACCCGTCTTTTTCCTGGGGTCAGGGATGGCCTTAGAAGCGGCAGCGACCCCACCAGCAAAACAAAAATGAGTCACCCCTCCCCTCCTCCTGCGCGCAACTGATCATTGTGGAGAGGGGGGCTGCCTCATTTTTCAGTAGGCCCAGCAGGCGCCCTATTGTTATAAAATGCGCTCCAGCGGAGCACATTTAATTTCAATAGGGTGCCTGCCGTGCTTCTCCCACCGGGTCAACGCAGGGGAGCTCTTAAAAGACTCCCTTGAGCTGCCGTGGCGGAGGGCTAATGGCAAGGCGCCCTGGGCGGTTGCCCAGACGGCACTGCCCTAAGGCCGGCCTTGCCTGGGGTTGAGGTCTACATTCTTGTAATCGCTTCCTAAGAGAGAATATTTTAGGCCAGCGGCTTCTGTGGTGGTGCCACGTTTTGCTTGTGCCAGGCAATTTCATGGCTGCAAGGCACAGGTAGTAAAATGAATAGCTCTTGAAATCTGATGTGCCCACAGTGGCCTGCATGTCCGTGGAAGAGAGTGGCAGTTGGCAGCCTCGCCTGAGCACGTTGGCAATGCCAATGCTTATTATGGACCGATTAAAATCCCGTCTCTGCTCTGACGGGAAGCGTGTGGCATTCTGAATGGGCGACTCCGTGACTCGGGGCCCGTGCAACTGTGCCTGTGTCGCCCGTCCGCATGCAAATTAGTTATCTTCCCGGAACCACCGGGCCGGTTTCAAATGGGCTGTTTGTGTGATTTGTATGCCTCGCTAATGTTTTATGTATTATGCAGCTTATAAGCTGAAATGTACACGGACGCGCCTGCAAATTTAGGTGAAGTATGAATAAATTAAATCTTATCGAAATAAACAAGTGTCTTTTTGAGCAAGAATGCGCGTCCTCATGAATATTTAAGTGGACAGGGATAAACCCGCATTCAGAAATGTAACTTTTGAAGAGGGCGTCTCGAAGTCCTGGCGTTTGGATGTGCCGGGGGCGGCTGTCTTGGCGATGGTGTGGTGGAAGAGTGGTGGGTAGGGGGCCTTAAAAGCTCACCTACCTCACCCTCTCATGCTTCGCTCTCTTGCTGGTCTTCATCGGCTCACCTAGCTCGCCCTGACAATTCTCCCTCTCTTCTTGCTTCATTGGCTCACCTACCTCGCCCTCTCATGTCTCGCTCTTTTGCTGCTCTTCATTGGCTGACCTTCCTCGCCCTCACATTTTTTTCCTCTCCAGTTGATCTTCAGAGGCTCACCTACCTCGCCCTCACATGTCTCGCTCTCTTGCTGCTCTTCATCGGCTCACCTACCTCGCCCTCACATTTCTCCCTTTCTTGTTGCTCTTACTCGGCTCACCTACCTCACACTCGCATTTCTCCCTCTATTGTTGCTCTTCATTGGCTCACCTACCTCGCCCTCTCATGTCTCGCTCTTTTGCTGCTCTTCATTGGCTGACCTTCCTCGCCCTCACATTTTTTTCCTCTCCAGTTGATCTTCAGAGGCTCACCTACCTCGCCCTCACATGTCTCGCTCTCTTGCTGCTCTTCATCGGCTCACCTACCTCGCCCTCACATTTCTCCCTTTCTTGTTGCTCTTACTCGGCTCACCTACCTCGCCCTCTCATGTCTCGCTCTCCTGCTGCAATTCATTGGCTGTCCTACCTCACCCTCACATTTCTCCCTCTATTGTTGCTCTTACTCGGCTCATCTACCTCACCCTCGCATTTCTCCCTCTCGTGTTTCTCTTCATTGACTCACCTACCTCACCCTCTCAATTCTCGCTCTCCTGCTGCAATTCATTGGCTGTCCTACCTCACCCTCACATTTGTTTCTCTCCAGTTGATCTTCATTGGCTCACCCTCTCCTGCCCACCATCAGGTTCTTTTATTTTGAATTTTTAAAGTTTCTTCATGGATGTGTGCCCCCTTGTCCCTCTTCTCTTATTTCCGTCTATTCTCGTGGTCACGTGCTTTATTCCCTCATCCCCTTTCTACTCGCTGTTCCCCATCTTCTCTGTGCTTAGTCCATTTTCCATTCACGCTCTGTTCTTGCTCCCTAACTCGGGAACGCCCTGCCCTGCCTGTGCTAGCGAATACTGAGCCAATTCTCACTTCTTTTTGCTTCTCTTAAAGGCACTCTCTAAGATCTTCGACACAATATCCCACTTCACGCTGATCGTCCCTCTTTATCAACTTTTTTATTCGAGCGTCCAAACGAAGATTACTTTTTCATGAAAGTGACCTAATGATTGTATTTTACTCAATATTTTTGTTCCCATTAATTTGCAGGCACTTTTCATGATGATTCCATGACTTTTCTTACCTTTGGGATTGTGTCACACGATTGCTATAATTGTTCACGTTGGCATTTTTTATGTTTTTCTGTCCTGTGGAGTGAAATAATGATTCAGGGCGCGATTCATGGAAAAGTGAACATTTAACCTGCAAAGGCAGCGTGCCGAGAAAACACTGTGTGAGCCTGCAAACAGAATAAAAAATGTGGGCCTCGCGTATTCATGACATTTTCTGCGCAAAGTAACCATATACGCAAGTCGCGGTCGTAACGCCCCTGACACACCCCCACGCAAAGCAAAAACAGTCAGTACAACTACCTTTGCATGCTCCCCTGGGCACCAATGCACGCATACTTTAAACAGTGCGTGGGGTCTCCCGCAAGTGGGCCTGCATCTCAGGGTCCCTCATAACTGTTACCGGCACCCCACAAAACATGCCTACGATTTATCGTAACTCAGGTAAAACTCAGAAAAACTGCGTGCGAACCCCCATAAACCATTCCAGCACCACACTATGCTGCGTACCCACACCCCTAAGTTAGTTTGTTACCCCGGCTGCGTACACGTATCCCTAAATCCAACACCCGATCTTACCTCTGCATGGTGATTTCCATGCGCAAGTGTCTGTACGCCTGCCTTCAGGTGGAGGATCGGATGAGGGCTTTGCGTGCATCATTCCATGCAATAAGTGGTGTGCGATGGACTGGCGGCGGGCCATCCCTCATATCGCCAACCATTTCCCTGGTTCTTCCTTATTTTTTGCATTCTGCCCCCTTCCCAGCCACTGGCACAGATGTGCCAAGCCTGCGCGAAGTCCCCGCAAGGTATGAAAAAGTGCCACGCAGTCCATTCCATGAATCGACAAACAGGATTTCAAAATAAGGTTGTCCTGCAATTTCCCCATTTACTGTGCAAATAATTCCATGAATTGGGCCTTCAGAGTTAATGTTTTTCTGTTTTAAATATTGCATGTTTTATAATATATATATATATCTACGTGACCAAGCGCTTTGTGTACCGTGAAACGCGTCGTATTCTGTGCTTTTTTCCTTACCATGCTGACTTAAAAATAAAGGTATGCCAGTCTGGATTAACTTTGGTGTTTTTGCCTCAGTGTAGAGAGTCACCTTGGCTTTCTCTATTGTTTTTAGGAGGGCATTCTGCAAGTTCTTCCCGTTTCCATCACGGATCGGGTAATGTTTTTTTAAAAAATATATATATATATATATATATATATATATATATATATATATATATATATATATTTGTATGTATTTTAATGTTGTGATAAATGTATTTTATCGAATTTATGTATTTGTGTTAGGGACAGAATGTCTGAAATAAACTTGTTTGATAATGATGAGGATTTTGCTATCAGTTAGTTAATTCAATTGTGTAGCACTTTGGGGGAAGTGATTTATGAATTCAAATGAACGAAATAACCAAACAGTTGCTGGCTTGAAAAGGTTATTCCCTTGGGGCAGAAACCCTGGCAGAAAAGATGCCCCAGGTGTGTAAGAGGGGCTCAGCCTTTCCCGACAAAAGTCATCCAGCTGTCTAAGTGGGCCTGGTGAATATATACAAATTGTCACATCATACCCCATTCTAACTGTATCCAGGCGCACCCCACGCCGACTCAAATTGAATTATCTTGGCTTTATGAGCATAGCCATGGATCCTAGTTAATAGACCTGATAGCAAGGTCCCCACCCTCACCCTCTACACACACACCATCTGCTTAGGTTATGTTATGTTAACAAGCTAGTATACTCGGTTCATAAGCCCCTCTCATACACTACTCAAGACCCCCTCTCGCGTTTTCATGTGTTGTACCATATGGCCATCCGACTACCAAACCGTCCTGCACACATTGTTGACCTGTTCCGAAGCAGTTTAAGAAGCCATCTTGTGTCTGTTGGTTTGTCTTTACATTTTCAAGCTCCCTGCTGCTATCAGTAAACACATCCGTGTAGGATTTTAGAATTCTGCATTCGTGGCATCTGTTTAGTGCTCAGCTCTCAGTGGCATGGACTTGTTGTGCCCAGTTTTAGGGCGACATATGTCTATTAAGAAAAAGATGCTTCGATATGTTTATTTATTTATTTAAATTGTTGGTAGCTCGCCAACTTGTCCAACGGCCTACTGGGAAGCAATAGCCTAAAAGAGGGGTGACCCAATGAGGGAAGTGTGGCAACATTTGGAAATGGCCCCCACTGAAAGTCTACAGAGCAAGGCATTTGGTTGGAAGAAACAGGTTGAATCTGATTCGACTTGGTCGATACATTTGGAGCTGAAATTCATAATGGTTGCCAAGATTAAAATCCTACTTTCTTTGGCTCGAAGAGATACGAGTACTCATCACCTTTAAGCAGTATTGTCCGTTTTCAATTTGTCTATTTTTATACATTTCTTTTTTTATTTGGTTTTAGATTCTGATCACTTGAACCTGCTTCCAACCATTAGCTGCCACTGACACCGTGAGCCAGGAATTTGTGCGCTCGGTTCGAAGCCTTTTCATGAGTCGTGCTACTTGGGCTTGACCGATTTAAGCGGATTCAAACCATAATTTTAACTATAAGACGCATGATTTGAACGCATCGCTTTCTGACTCACCCACCTGTACAGAAAAGTGTGTCAGAAAGTGGTTCATCAAAATAAAAACGACAGATAAAGAAATGTAGAAAAAGGGATAAAATAAACAGGGGCGTTGAAAAGAATGACTAAAACATGTAAGCGGTGGAACGAAAACATGTAATGACATGAATCTAAAAAATAGATATTATGACACAGACAGAGTGTAGGCAACAGTTCAAAGAGACCTCTGGAATAAAAAGCCAGAGGCCGGGTAAAGAGTTTATGATGGCGCACGGACATCACAGAGTGTAGCTGCAGAAGCTCTTGAAAGGAGAAGTTCATAGACATTGAGGGAGAACAATGGAGAGTTCATGGACAGTGAGACAGGACAATGGAGAGTTCACAGACAGAGAGAGGGGACAATGGGAGAACAATGGCAGTGTGGATCTCATAATTAAATTCAGGGGAAAGAGGGCAAATCAGAGAAATGGTTCACAAAAAGAGATGGCAGGACTGCCTCGTGCCACGTGCCACGTGTGAGATCTAGCATAGAAGGCTAAGCTTGGATGTGGAAAATAGGAAAGAATAGGCCGCTCACCGCGGAAGAATATCCCACGTTTTATTCTGCACCCTTTTGTCTCCCCTGACATTTAATCTGTCAGACTCAGCTGCCAACAGGATCTTGGAATCTTAAAAATAGGTTTCATTTGCCGCGACAATGGCGGAGGAGAATGAAACTGGAGATTACTGTCACAAAAGTGTGGGAGAGTTAGGGGAAAATCGGCAAAGCTGGAGGGGGGAGATGAGGGAAGAGGAGGGGATGTGGAAAGGAGGGAGTAGAAGGCCAGAGCTAAATATGACCTGAGAGAAAGGCGGAAAAGGGATGTTTCCTGCTCTGGGCCTCCACAGGGGCTCGACGTCATTAAAAAGCCAACATTTTCACTGCTGACCAAATGCTCGCTCGAATTACAGCGCTGTAACTTTCCTTGTGGCTCGATATTTAGTAAGCAATTGACTGATTTGTCACCTATGAATACTTTGTTCATATTCTTGATGGCCTGTAATTATATGAGACGCGTTGCTGAATAGTGACACCGGCCTGCTACAGGTGTAGGGTCTATTGATACCGATTTCCTGCTACTTTTTTCAGACTAGTCCAGGGCCTTAATTCTAAATGTGGGGATTCACCCCCATGCCCTATCGTACGATCCATCTCCCACATAAACCTCCGATACTGTCATCATTGCGCCCACCCGCTGTGCCCCCCCCGCTGTGCCCACCCGCTGTGCCCACCCCTCCTCCTGCACCATTTTTGCGAACCCTTCCCGATGGCTACCTGCCTAGCTCTGGAAACACACCACCTTCCACTTGCTGCTCAACTCCCCCAAACCACCACACGCTGTCTCGTAAATTGTGTTTCTCCGGTCACATCAAGGTGGAAATCAGCAGAAAACAGCAAACGTGCTGAACACGGGATTATGCTCTGCTCTGACTCGGCTTTAACCATGAATGCTCCGCCTCTTCCAGGGCACCAAACATACCTGCAAGCAAGAACTAAAGGGTCTGTGGCATAAAACTGGCTCTGACACCAATGAAACAATTCCCCAGAGTCGCAAATGACAATTCATTCCTTTTGTGATAGGTTTTTTGCTGAGTACAAAAAGTAAGGTGTTTTGATCTAATGGGCTATGGAATAATGCTTGTCAAACTACCAACTGCACAGAGAAAAATCTCATCAAACTGGCCCACTTTGCCAAAAAAGTGTTCACTTTGGTAAAAAAAAAAAGAAAAACTGTCCCAGACACACCAGTTGACCATGCACTTCAGACAATGGGCCTCATTCATAGTATGTTGGTAGCCATGGAGTAATTAGCTCCATGGCTGCCTCCCATACCAGTACCGCCTCCGGGTTGGTTCAATGGGGACTTACCGGTCCATTCTGATCTTGGAGGGACCGGTAAGTCCCCATTGAAAAAAACATTCCCCATTCCCATTTCAGCCCCAATAGGGCTCAATGGGAATGGGGAAGTAGCTAATAACGGTACCGCAATTTGCAGTACCGTTATTATCTCCGAAGTCCCTTAACGGGTCCCGTCCACAACGCCTGGTCAGAGGGACCCGCTAAGGCACCTCAGAATAGGGCACAAAGGGTTTACCGGCACCGGTGTCCTTACCGGTGCCGGTAATCCCTTTGCGCCCAACTCGGAATGAGGCCCAATGTCCTATGGGCCAATTGAGCCTGACATTCGGGCATTGTCCCATGGGCCGGTTGAGACTGCACATCGGGAATTGTATAATCAACCAGTTGAGCCTGCATTTTGGGTATTGTCCTATTCGTCAGTTGAGCCTGACATTCGGGCATTGTCATATGGGCCGGTTGAGCCTGCACATCGGGAATTATATTATTGACCAGTTGAGCCTGCATTTCGGGTATTGTGCAATTGGCCAGTTGAGCCTGCACTTCGGACATTGTCCTATGGGCCAGTTGAGCCTGCACTTTGGGCATTGTCCTATGGGCCAGTTGAGCCTGAACTTCTGGCATTGCCCTATGGGCCGGTTGAGCCTGCACTTTGGATATGGTCCTATGGGCCAGTTGAGCCTGCATTTTGGGCATTGTCCTATGGGCCAGTTGAGCCTGCACTCTGTGCACCTCAGGCCTGGCATTGGGCAGCTTGCAGCCTCTGCTGGTGGTCATGTTTGGCACTGCTCGCAGGTATTTAAGAATTGATATAACTGCCCTGAGAGCTTGATGTCATGTTGCAAGCATTTTGCAACAGGGTGCTAAGCAGCACTCGCTCTCACTGTCATCCATATTGCAAGACTCAGGGGAATAGAGCTTTTCATAATGCATGCACCATGAAGCTGCTCATTGGGACCTATTATTTATGATATTTAGACCGGAACGGAGAAGATATCCGATATTTACATTTCTTGTGTTTTTCATAGCTCTATTGTCTATTCATGAATATTGCAAAGTACACATGCATCTTGTTATGACTGTCACTGATGAGTGCAGGCCTAGTGCGATGGCGCACACCGTGTAGTGCTGTGGCTCCTCCCCGGAGTGTTATTACTGGCAAAACACAAGCAGCAGCTCGCTGGAGACCATAGGGGAGCAAGTTAGTGGGGTCCCCTGGGTCTGAGTTCCCAAAAGTGGGTGGATCAGCTCTCCCCATACTGGCATCACTCTGGCAGCGCAGAAGACCAGCTGCAACCAATTTAAAATCCTTTGAAAAAATGACTTCATTTACCCCAGAGGGGGGCGAGACTCATTACTGCTTGTATCTGTGAGCTCCTGGGGCATTGTATGCCTGAGTCCAATGCCCAGGTTACCCAGCCTTTTTGAGTTTTGTTTGTTGTTTGTGTAGCTGTACTCTATAGAGGTGGAGCAAATCACAGCGACACATCCTTGACTTAATGTGGGGCTTACTATGTGTGTCTTCCCCCGAGGTGGTGGTCACGTGCTTTAGGGTTTAATCAGAATGCCATGCTGAGCGCCTCATGTGGGCTATGCGTTGCTGGCTATAGTTCTCAGATGCAACACTTAGCAACATATTGTGTAATGAAGCCACACATCCCCAGGGACTTGGAATCAGGGCAGACACGCGGCAGTTGTTATTGGCATTAGTCGGAGCCAGGCAGGTGTGATAGAAAAAAGCACACATGGCATCAGCTTTATTTCAAAAACGGATAATATCTGACTTTAAATAAATCGTTTTTTTGAAACACAAAGACACGGCAAATTCAAACCAAAATTAGTATCCAGAGGAGAGTTTCTGGCCAATTGGGTGCCCATTCAATACGGCAAAATCCATCAGTGACCGCATGCATCCCCTTGACCAAGCTGTGCGGCTCCCTGGGGGGTCTGTCTTTTTTTTACTACCCAATGTCCCTCTCTGCCTTCTCTGCCTTCTCTCCCCTTCTCCCCTGCTGCACCGTTCTGCACACTAATTCCCCACCCACGGTCCTGCTACAGCCTGCTAACCCTCCCCCACTTACCTGTCTACACTCTCCCCTTCCCCATCTTTCCAGACACTACCCCCCTCCGGTCCCATTATGGATCTCGTGTAAGTAGTACATTTCACTGTACTATTTTCCCTGACGGCCATCTTGTTTTGTAGGTTTTTTTAAGGAAAATTGGGCAGGTGCAAAACGTTCAGATCCCATTTCCCTAAAATAAAAAGGGAAATGTATTTAGCACCACAGAGGGAGCCATAAGGTTCTTATAGCAATAACCTTGAGAGCTGACAGGATCATTAAAGTCCCACTTCCCTCACCGGGGGCCACGCTTCACTCGGGCATGCTTAAGACTTGGGCTAGTGGGCTATTACCACCCATTAGATCCCAACTGCTGCAGGGGAAATTATGATATCAAAGGATCCTGATGTCCATAGCTGCCTACACTCCGTAGGGTTCTAGGGACTGGCCTGAGAACTGCGCCATCAGTCAAAGTGTTCTCGAAAGGCAGCTTTTATTGCTGCCATTATGGTCTCCAAGCAACGTTAGCACTTTTGATTTCTCATTGTGTTGAAGCATTGTCAAGTTTAGGGGCCTAACCAGAGCGCTGGACAGTTGTGTTTGCCCGCAAACCACCCTATACAATGGTAGAATTCAACAAAGACACCTGTATCACTGCAGGACGGTCTTCCACCTCACAAGCTGCACACAAGCCACCTCATTCACTGGCTGCACTGCCGCGTGTACTGCTGTGCCCCACTGCTGCCCACTTCTACATGCCCCTGCTCTGACAGACCCTCATCCAGGTGGGAGGAACCCACTTAAGCCATCCAAAGTGCCAGGGCAGCCAATGACTGACACAATATGTGCATGGCTTCTTGGGAGTAAGAGCGTTGGGTGTAGGCCGTGGGGCATAAAGGCAGACACAGCGGGCAAATAATTGACACAAAGTGGGACCCTTACATGGGTTTCCATAGTGGGACGCATACCCAGATGGTAAAGGGTGGATTTTCACAGAGGGGTACACAGAAGCACGTGGTCTCATAGAAGAACAGATAGCTGCATCGGGGCCAAGGGGTGCACCTAGGCTACAATTTCGTGGGGAGTGGGACCGGCTAACCCTTCAAATGTTGGGAGAGGCGATAACTCAGGAATGGGCAAACCTACTTATGTGGAGCATCTAACTTCCTCACACATTCTGAAGAGACTATTCTGGTGCAGCTTCACAGTTACAAGCAGTTAACTCTCTCCTTCAGGTCTGAAACCACACACCTAAGGACTGATGTGAAAATGAGCTGTCTCCTGCCCCCCTACCCTTTCAATCACTCACCTGACGTGCAAGTATTAACCCCCATCATGACTTCAATTGCCTAAAATTATATGCATACGAATGCAGTCGCTAACAATGAAATGCTTTACATTAGTAATTGCTGGGCCTTTGTTAACTGTGCAGCCGCCGGCACTGTTTATTGTCTGTCTCCTGCCCTGTTCTGCCACGGCTCTGTAGGTCAGCTTGGTCAAGGCAACTTAACTCAACATTTTGGGGAGGGGGTGCGTAAAGTCCAATCTGCCCAATCTGCTCCACTGAGCGGGGGACATTGGCAAACACAACGGTGCACCTAGAGAGTACGTGACAGCAATATGGGGAAACACCGCAGCACAGCTGAATGCATAACTGGGCAGTGCATTGGTTACATGGAAGGAGAGACGTTGTGGCTACATAGAAGAAGGAAGAAAACGGGATAGAAATATTGACAAGCAAAGCAGGGCACACAGATAGACACTGAGTGACACAGGCGTGCACAGGCAGAGCGGCACACACAAATAGACAGACACTACATTGCCAGGTACAGTGGGACACGCACCTGGTCAGTGACAGCTGTACACATATGTGAGCCAAGCACCGCATGTTAATGTTAAAGGTATTTGCACCGCGCACCGTCAGCACCCGGAAGTGAATGGAAAAGTTGTGACACAAAGCATGTTAACACACAATGACCGACGTAGATGAACAGGCAATGTGGGCTTGCAGATGGCTGGCACATAGGTGGACAGGCAGTTGGACATTCATATGGATGGACAAGCACACACGCACACATACACCACACACACACACTTTCACACCCAGACACCTACACAGAGTTGATGGTTCGAGAGTTTCATCCCCAGGCCTTGAGTCGTGACTTGCACCGCCTCGAGGTAGTCTGGCAGGTGCGTGGAGTGGGCCCGGACACTTGCTCTAATAAATCAGTGCCGACAGGCAGTGTGCAGTGTGCCTGGAACTGATATGCAGGCCCCTTCGTCCTCCAGTGGCTCACGTGCTTCTTATTCATCTGAACCTCCACAGCGACTGTGGCTGAAAAGCGATTGAAAACAAAGCGATGTATTCATCTTACTTTCTAAAAGATGGGTGAAAAGCAACTGAAAGCAATCTGTTTTCGACCAGCCAGAAAGCATCCATCTTTATTGGGCAGGCATCAGTGGGCATGAGTGGGCACCAGACGCAGCCGCACAGGGCACGACGGTGCCTTCTATGCGCAGAGAATTCTTTAAAGATGCTGTCTGGCTGCCGGGCCTATTTAATGTTTTTATAAGAAAATCAATTGTGCTCATGTTTTTGTTTATTTTTCATATTTTTCCCTCGAAATTCCATTTATAAAATTCTCGTAACCTCTCTCCTAATAAATTGTTATTCAACTGGCAATATTTCAAAGCTCCTAGACATGACCCTGTTGCCAGTGTTGCGCTATAATTCTGTTCCTAGGATACTCCGCTATCTGCAAATAAAAGTGACCTGCGGTGCCTGGCTGCTGGACTACTTATCGCATGCAGTGTGATCGCCTAGTCTGAACTAGGAACCAGACTTCTGCTGGCCTCTGTGCTTTAGGCCTGATGTCTGCAACGTTTGCGGCTCCAGATATTGTGGACTACAGTTCTCATCAGCCCTGGGCAGTATATTCAATGGTGAGGATCATGGGAGTTGTAGTCAAAAACATCTGGAGAGCCGTTGGGTGCAGAACCATGCTCTAGGCTCACATGTCAATGTTGCCACCACTAGACTATCCATCGATCTTTGCAATTGTTCCTTATAAAATTCCATGGAACTGTTATACACAGCTGAAGAAATATTTTTGGAAAATACTGATGAAGACACACAGGAGAGGGTAATCAAACTTCACTTTTCTGTAGTGCTATGGCATAATGCCCAGCTGTAGGGGGTGAGCAAATAATCGCAAATCAGTCATTCGCCTGGTATCAGTTATCGCTCGCTGTGCTGCCACTGAGGTACCCCGATACTCCACCGGGACGGTGATAACACTCTTGTCTTCGGGTTCATGTGCCTTGCTTCCCGTTTCGCAGATGAATCCCATTGTGATATCCCCTGCCTGCACAGGGGCCATCGGTGCTGAGGGGAACCAACGCACGTGTCTGTACGGGAGGGGCACAACAGCCCGAGCCGCACACTTCATGACTTTCGAAGCAGGACTAAACCTAAATGAATGTAAACAGAAGTTTCGGTAAATACCCAGATGTAAGTCATGGAGTGAAAGTGCCTGCTTCTCGCCATGTCCACTTCCCATGGAGGGGGACTTAAGATGTTGAAGGTTACATGGTCTGAGCACGCTGTCCCAGTGGTCGGCAGTTTGAGGTGGGAGTTGGTGCCAGGTGACAAGTCAGGCGCATCTACCATGCTTTGCCTCAGGGAAAGGTCACGGAGTATTTGCCCCTGCATGCATGTATGTCTGTATGTATGTATGGGATTCATACAGAGCAGATCCAGCTGGCAGTGAATAGAGCACTGCCGACGGAGGGCTGGGGGGCATCCGGGGGTTATGGGTAGGGGGACTTCCGGAGGGGGAGAAGTAAGGTTGAGTTGAGTGATTTGGTGATGTCCAGGTACTCTGTGAAGAGGAGCGTCTGCAGGCCCTTCCGGGAGTGTAGGATGGAGCTGGACAGCCTTATCTCCTTTGGAACTCACTCCCGAGACAGGCTACCTAGCAGGAGAAGGACTCTCTCCAGGCTTCTCCACTCATTCAATGGATGGTTTCCAGCCTGGCGATGCTGTGACTTCCGGCGGTGCCCTGGCCTCCGGAGATGGTGATTTTCTCAGCCAGGTAGACAGGAGTTTTGCTTGTGTCTGCTTTCTTGGGTGATGCAGGACGTCTTTAAAATGATGTGTGCTTGAAGGGCGAAGGTTTGTCTGTACCAGTCTCGCGACCTTTGTGTCTCATATTCTTTCTTCTTTACTTCCAGGCACTGCCCTTTAGCTAGAAAGTTCCTTTACAGCCTGTGTACACGAATAACGTTTTATACACACTTTACGTTAGTTGCCTCTGCCAGTCACGCACAGTGTGCGTTTTCCGTGTTCTTCCATTTTTTTTGTCATTCATTGGGTAGCTCTGACAGAAGTCATCACAACTTTGGGTGTCTGCCACTATTGGACACTCTGCTCACATGCCTCTGCTATCTGATGCTGTGCCTTCTCCAAATCGAGGTACTATGCCTGAAGACAGTACTAGGTTCTGCCAAGAGGGCTGTCAGCAGCATGGTCAGGTCAGGGTATGCAGCCATAATTCAAGACGTTCGAACAACCGCATGTTAAATGGTTCGATGCTCAGTACGGTGGACGGCTACCTCCTAAGATCCAGGTCTGAGACATGTCCAGGCTTCAGCACCATGGACAGGGCCCATCGCCATCACAAGGTTCAGCACCATGGACAGGGCCTAGCACCATAACAAGGGTCAGCACCATGGACAAGGCCTAGCACCATAACAAGCGTCAGCACCATGTACAGAGCCCTGCACAATCACAAGGCTCAGCACCATGGACAGGGCCCATCTCCATCACAAGGCTTAGCAGCATGGACAGGGCCCATCTCCATCACAAGGCTTAGCACCATGGACAGAGCCCAGCGCCATCACAAGACTCAGCACCATGAACAGGGCCCATCTCCATCACAAGGCTTAGCACCATGGACAGGGCCCAGCGCCATCACAAGGCTCAGCACCACGGATAGGGCCCAGCACGATCACAAGGCTCAGCACCATGGACAGGGCCCATCGCCATCACAAGGTTCAGCACCATGGACAGGGCCTAGCACCATAACAAGGGTCAGCACCATGGACAAGGCCTAGCACCATAACAAGCGTCAGCCCCATGTACAGAGCCCTGCACCATCACAAGGCTCAGCACCATGGACAGGGCCCATCTCCATCACAAGGCTTAGCAGCATGGACAGGGCCCATCTCCATCACAAGGCTTAGCACCATGGACAGGGCCCAGCGCCATCACAAGACTCAGCACCATGAACAGGGCCCATCTCCATCACAAGGCTCAGAACCATGGACAAGGCCTAGCGCCATCACAAGGCTCAGCACCATGGACAGGGCCCATCTCCATCACAAGGCTTAGCACTATGGACAGGGCCCAGCGCCATCACAAGGCTCAGCACCACGGATAGGGCCCAGCACGATCACAAGGCTCAGCACCATGGACAGGGCCCATCGCCATCACAAGGTTCAGCACCATGGACAGGGCCTAGCACCATAACAAGGGTCAGCACCATGTACAGAGCCCTGCACCATCACAAGGCTCAGCACCATGGACAGGGCCCATCTCCATCACAAGGCTTAGCACCATGGACAGGGCCCATCTCCATCACAAGGCTTAGCACCATGGACAGAGCCCAGCGCCATCACAAGACTCAGCACCATGAACAGGGCCCATCTCCATCACAAGGCTCAGAACCATGGACAAGGCCTAGCGCCATCACAAGGCTCAGCACCATGGACAGGGCCCATCTCCATCACAAGGTTTAGCACCATGGACAGGGCCCAGGGCCATCACAAGGCATAGCACCACGGATAGGGCCCAGCACGATCACAAGGCTCAGCACCATGGACAGGGCCTAGCACCATCACAAGGCTCAGCACCATGGACAGGGCCCAGAGACACCTCAAGGCGCAGCACGATGTACAGGGCTCATCACCATCACAAGGCTTAGCACCATGGACAGAGCCTATCGCCATCACAAGGCTCAGCACCATGTACAGGCCCAGCGCCATTACAATGCTCAGCACCATGGACAGGGCCCATTGCCATCACAAGACTCAGCACCATGGACAGGACCCATCGCCATCACAAGTCTTAGCACCATGGACAGGGCCCAGCGCGCCATCATAAGGCTCAGCACCATGGACAGAGCCCAGCGCCATCACAAGGCTCAGCACCATGGACAGGGTCCAGTGCCATCACAAGGTTCAGCTCCATGGACAGGGCCCAGAGACACCTCAAGGCTCAGCACGATGTACAGGGCCCATCACCATCACAAGGCTTAGCACCATGGACAGAGCCCAGCGCCATCACAAGGCTCAGCACCATGGACAAGGCCCATTGCCATCACAAGGTTCAGCACCATGGACAGGGCCCAGAACCATCACAAGGCTCAGCACCATGGACAGGGCCTAGCACCATAACAAGGCTCAGCACCATGGACAGGGCCTAGCACCATAACAAGGTTCAGCTCCATGGACAGGGCCCAGAGCCATCATAAGGCTCAGCACCATGGACAGGGTCCAGTGCCATCACAAGGTTCAGCTCCATGGACAGGGCCCAGCACCTTGGACAGAGCCCAGTGCCATCACAAGGCTCAGCACCATGTACAGGGCCCAGAGCCATCACAAGGTTCAGCGCCATGGATAGGACCCAGCGCCATCCCAAGGATCAGCACCATGGACAGGGCTCAGCACCATAGGCAGGGTCCAGTACCATCACTATGCTCAGCACCATGGACAGTGTCATGACCACAGGCCAGTTCTTAGGTTACGTTTAGTAGAAAAAACCTTTAAAGGTTAATCTTGATGGGAAATGGGTGTTGCCCTATGGTAGACAGGTAGATTCCTACAGAATCAATAGGACCTCCTTTTCCCTTAATGGACGCCCTATTGTGCCATTGAAGAACTAACCTTGCAGGTCTAGTCTTTGTCAGGGTTTCCCTATATCAGGTCAGCCCACCTGGAGACGCGCTTCACGTCGTTTGACTGCTCTGCAGTATTGACGCTTACCGCGGTTCCTCCGGATTTTCCCTCACAGCTGTTCCAGTCACTACACCAAGCCATTATTGTTCCCATAGCTTCCTCAGTTACTTGTCCCTGTTGCCCCACCCGTAGTCCTTGTCCACCTGATGTGTATCCCTCATTTTCTCTTCAGGAGTATTTTCCGTCTGTGACAGTTTTTCCCCTCAGAGTTGCCGAAGAGTGTTGTCAACATTCACACGCAAGTACCTTTTGTGGTTTCTTCGAGAGTTCATAAATATTACTCATAGAAGGCATTAGAGTGCTAGTTATCACCGTTAGCGGCGCCACCATTCCGCTTTCATTAGTAGCTTTTTTGTCATATTTTGGAAGACCCTTCTCCTCATTTGTTACTGCACTTTTGGTAGTTCAAACGGTCTTCTTCTCTGCCCTATTCGATTAATGCTGTGTACACGCCAGCTAACCAGCAGTTAGTTCTATTGTTCTTATTAGGGGTCTTGTGTGGAATATTGTGGCATTCACTACCTACCGTTAGTATTGTATTTCCTTTTTAGGTCACTCATACATTTCATATTTACTAAGTAAGGTGCATGTACTGTTGTTTTCCTCAGGTTCTAGGAACACCTTCCCCTTTATGTGTATTACACAGCAACTTAACTATTGCAGGTTTTTTCCTTATTTTTTCTTCACCACGAACCAGTTTAGACAACATTTTTAGTTTCTTCTGCCTCAATTCATCATCATTCTTCAGGACTAGCGCCCCTGTGTGAAACAGCTCTAAAAAATACAATATCAGGTGAGCCAGAGGAACTACTAGATTCAATTTTTTCCATATTGTTTTGGTGGAGTGGAAATCACTAGGGGGCCATTGTTAAGGAAGGTTATTGTTATTTGTCTCTACAGAAAATCACTGTTCACTGAAAGAATTGTCAGGAGCTCCAGGGCGTCCCCGCAGAGTTCAGGTAAGCATTACAGACAGGACCCATGGACAGGGCTCAGCACCATGGGCAGTGCCAATCACCATCACAAGGTTCGGCACCTTTGACAAGTCCCATTGCCATGACAAGGCTTAGAACCATGGGCAGGGTCCAACGCCAACACAAGGCTCTGCACCATGGAGAGGGCCCATCACCACCACAAGGCTCAGCACCATCGACAAGGCTCAGCACCATGGACAGGGCCCAGCGCCATCACAATGCTTAGGGCCATGGTCAGGATCCAGCGCCATCACAAGGCTCAGCACCATGGACTGGGTTTAGTTAGCACCATGTACAGGGCCTATCGCCATCACAAGGCAAACACCATGGTCAGGGTCCAGCGCCATCACAAGGTTCAGCACCATGGACAGTGCCCAGCGCCATCACAAGGCCCAGCACCATGGAGAGGGTTCAGCACCATGGGCAGGGCTCAGAGCCATTGTCAAACTGGATATTAAGTTATGCCTCCTATTGTAACGATTGTATGTATGTTGGCCTACGCCAAGTTGCTTAAAACTGTACGCGGATAACTCTCTACGGCAAGGTCTTGACCTTAGAAATTGATGTAAGCCGCCATCTTGAATCAAGCCACCATTTTAGGTTCTCTTGCTGTGTAAAAGTCACCCTGTACATCAAAATGGTGGACGATGCCATTCTGAACAGAATCTGGTCATCATGACCTCCGTACAGCTAATGTATAACTTGCCTACAGGTCACTTGTTAGGGTCATGAACTGAGACCTTGTCCTTCTGTTGACCTGTGTGTAAATGGATTACCTGTATCAACGGAACTGATCTATGCGCATACTGATGTATATATTAAAAGTTGACCTGGCAGAGACCCTAGGCAAGTAATACATACATGGAATGGTTAACCCACGAAGGGGTTGGACAAAAGGCTGGAGAAATGTATAAAAGCCTGAATGTCCCAATGTACAGTCTCTCACTAAATACATCGAACCCCGTTGAAGTTTGTTGTGTTATACTGAGGGCCGATAGCTATCCGATCTGTCATTGACTTTGTCACTGCTTGAGCTTAAAATAAAGTACTTTGTATGTTCCTTTGTAACCAGTGTTTGGTGTGTTTCCGTTGGGCTTCCCGGCCTCATATTATTTTTTTCTGTTTTCACAGTTGGCGCCCGAATAGGGACCCTCAAGATTGATGCCGGACCATTGAAGGTTGACGCATGCTATCAGACCGGGATCGGACGGTGTGATACTACGGGCCCCACTGAACGAGACGCGACACCTCTACAGCGCTGCACAATCCGATCCTTGGACGATAGCCGTGCGGTCTGAGACGGCATCTTGACGAGGGTCCACTTTTGAGGCGGGCAGATTTGCCGAAATCACCAAACACAAGGTAAAATTCGTTAGGTAAGTTCTTTGATAAACCGTACGGTCCTCCTTAGGTTTGGTCAGGTGAGTCGTGACCCGACTCTTAATTTAACCCTGATAATTTGAATTTGACGCATTGTATCTGCAGACACAATTATTGACCAGGTAACACCAAGTATTTGAGAAATGCTTGGGAAAATGTCTACCTGCTTTAGGGCATTATTCCGCAGCGATCGACAATCTTTGGAATTTAGCCGCCCGGCACCACAGGAGGGGTCGCCAGCGTTTACTATGTATTGTAAGCATGGCATTGGAAGTGTAGTATTTAATGATATTTGGCACAGACAAACCAGACATGCCTCCGAACTTCAGTGGCCAATCAATGGTAGTTTTGAGATCCCTCGTGTTGAATACTTAGAGTCGGTCTTGTTAAAGAAAAAGGCCAGACCCGCAGCATTTGATGTTCTGCAGAATTGGAAAAGAGAAGCGGTGCAGCAGCTTAAGAGTAGGGAAAAACATTTGTGCCGTCATAAAACGAACGCTGAAAAGGCGTTGTTATATGATCAGGACAAACAGTCTGAGTCAGTTAGTAATATGGATAGGGCTTTCTCACTCGGTATTCAGAAAATCTATCCTTCTAAAGACCTTCATGTTTCTGACGAGTTTCTCGACAAATTGTTAAACGAGCGAAGGCCTGGTGCCTCTGCACCACCTCCGTATGATCCTCTTCCTGTTGCTTTGCGTCTTCCTGCTGTTATTCCTGCTCTCCCTGCTCAACCTGTTGTTCCTATTCTATTCTAACGGCTGTTGTTCCTCTGCCTGCTCTACTACCTCTTCCCATTGCACCAGTAATAACACCTCCATTGAATCTGCCTGCACCTCCACTCCCGAGTGGTTCTGTACCGACTATAGTTGATCGGGGTGCGGGGTCGAAAGTTGTTACTCGTAATACTGTCCCTACAGATAAAAAGCGGGATTTGTTTGCATGGGCTAAGCATTGTATGGAGAGAGATGATCGAGCTATTTTTTTTGCCACACTGTCTAATATGGATAATTTTCCTGAGAAAAATGTTTTTATTGAAGGTTTAGGGATTCATTTATGCGTAATGTGGGGTAAATTAAATAATGTGTATCTCCCACAAGGGCTGAGGGATCTGAATACTTTAGCACTTTCAAGAGACACTGTGGAGAAAGTACATGAGCATGTCGAGAGGTTATTTGAGTATAGGAGAGATTTGGAGAAGTTACAGAATGAGGATTACGAAGAAGAGAGTATGTATGTACAGAAACGATTTCTTCCGTGTCGTAAATGGGCATCTGAGGAAGCGCAAATTTGTACAAGAGATGCGATTAGATGGATTTCGGATATATCAATAACTCCGGTTGAGGTATATGACACATACAGCCAATAGACGCTAGAAATGCAGAGGAAGGTGATTCAGATAATGGTAGAGTACCTGCAGGATGAATGTGTGAGGAAGAAGGTTAGTTGTCCCACAGAGTTACTGGGTATTTATAAGAGAGCTTTTTCACTTGACACTTCTTAGACTGCTTTAGCGCTCGACTTAGCTCTGTTGCTTAGTAAGCGTTCGGAGTTACCTATATCTCAGTTGCCTATGAGAGAGGTATCTCCGACATTTGTCCCAAAAGTTGAGATTGCCGCTAATGTTGCAGCAGGTATAGCTGCTGTGGACATTCCCGCACATTATCTATCACAGTTTGTTTATGTCCCGTTTTCACGACAGGAAGTGAACACTATTAGGCAGTCTATTCCCGACATTAGGAAAAATCCAACAGGATTCTATAAAGAGATAGAGTCTGTCTTGCAGTCCTCAGTGTTCACCCTAGGTGTTATTGACTTGTTATTCCCTGTACTCCTGCCCGTAGATTTGTGGAAGCAGGTTAGAACAATAGATGGTGCACCTGGGTTGGGAGATACGTGGGCTAACATAACTAGGCTTGACAAGGAAAGGCCAGCAGGTGAGAGACCACCTCAGGTGATACTCCCTTTGCCTGACAGAATCATTGCGAAATTAAAAACCAAAATCCCCGAAAAAAGAATTATTTGGGACAAGCTTACGGCCTGTGTCCAAGGAAAATCTGAGGGTGCCACCGAGTTCTTTAATCGGTTCGAACAAGTATTCTCGGACTTCAGTGGACATGATTTAGGCACAGAGTCTGGGAAAAGGTTATTCGTGGACAAATTTGTGCGTGGATTGCTGCCTGACATCCAGTCACAGATTATGTCTTCCGAGAGTGCTTGGCAGGCGAAATCCCAATCAGAAGTACTGCACTTGGCTCAGTACTACGAGAACTGTGTCAATAATAAAAAAGATAGAGTCGAAAAGAGAAGAGGAGACTTGAAGACTAAAGTATTGTTACAACAAATTGTTAGAGGCCCCAGAGGGGGTAGTTCACAGATTAGAGGTCAGTATGTTCCACAAGGGAACGTGCCCTTGGGTCCTGTGAACATTAACCAGTGTGCCTATTGTCGCCAGGAGGGTCATTGGCGTGCACAATGCCCCGTCCTTCGACAGAGGTCGAATAACACATTTGGGAGTATGGTAGACGACCCAGAGGTCGCACTGGGGTGGGGGGCCCTGGTAGAGGTCAGTTTCCGCAGGATCCTCAGCAACCTTTTTCACAGGACAATCAGACTTCGAGTGTGGATACTAGAAACATATTCTATCACCCTTCTGCTGCTTACCTCTCTGAGGAGCTTCCTCTTGATAATATTCTGTTTCGTTAGGATTGCCCGAAGCAGGGTTTGGAACCTACACCTATTCCCGTTAGTCAGAAAGGTCCCTACGTTGAAATGGTAGTGGGAAATAGGAAACATCCGTTCTTGATAGACACTGGAGCACAGAAGTGCTCCATTGATCCTTCTCGGGTTCCAAACATTCCACTGTCAGGGCAAACCAATGTCTCCGTAGGGTTTTCTGGCACACCAGTCGTTTTCCCGGTTTCTTCGCTGGTACCTATTTCTTTGGGTCCCTTTACGGACCGTTATCCATTTCTTTTGACTTCGAATTGTGGAGAGAATTTGTTGGGGTTGAATCTGTTGAAGGAATTAAATGCAGTAATTCATTGTTCATCTGATGGAGTGCGTTTGACGATTTCATCACAGCAATTTTCTGTTTCACAATTTTTGACTAGACCTTTGCCACCAGAATTCAGTAATGTCCCGGAGTGTTTGTGGGCGGCTGACGATAATGATGACGGTGTTCTACAGATTGAGCCTGTTAGAATAGTCTTGAAACATGGTATTAAGCTGCCACGTATCCCGCAGTATAAGATCTCGGTTGAAGGTGAGCGAGCTTTGAAGAGCATTGTTTCCGATTTTGTGCATCGTGGGGTTATTGAGGAGATTACAGGAAGTTTGTGCAATTGTCCGATCTTACCCGTGTACAAAAAAGGCGATAATGCTATTCCGTTTCGTTTTATAATTGATTTGCGTGCCATCAATAGAGTTGTCGCTCCGCAATTTCCAATTGTGCCTGATGTGACGACGATATTAACTATGATTCCAGCTACGGCTACTTACTTCAGTGTTGTGGACCTGAAGAATGCTTTCTTCAGTATTCCTATACACAAGGACAGTAGATATTTGTTCGCGTTCACCTTAGGGGGACGCTTGTTCACATTTACTTGTGCACCTCAAGGTTACACCGAGAGTCCTAGCATTTATAGTAGGGCCTTGAAAGAACAGCTTGATACTCTTGAATTACCCCCTACTTGTACGCTGCTTCAGTACGTTGATGACTTGCTTTTAGCAGCAGATTCTGAGAGTTCTTGTAAAGAGGGCACTGTATTGTTGCTCATCCATCTAGCTAAGCATGGTCACAAAGCTTTGGTTAAAAAGTTTCAATATTGTTGCCAGGAGGTTGCCTATTTAGGTTACCTCCTGTCAAAGGAGGGAAGAAGATTGACACCTGAAAGAATAAAACACATTTCTGGCATGTCTGTCCCAAATACACAGAAGGAAGTCAGAGCCTTAATAGGTATGGCTTCTTACTGTAGGTTATGGATCCCAAACTTTTCACTAGTGATAAAACCGATGTTGGCTTTGACAAAGAAGGGCATTTCTTCGCCATTGCCATGGAAATCGGAACATCAACAATCATTTGAGCTTCTCAAGACTGCATTATGCTCTGCACCGGTTTTGGGTACACCAAATTACAACAAGGCCTTTGTGTTGTTTGTGCATGAATGTGATGGATGTGCTTTGGCTGTATTAACGCAGGAACATGGAGGGAATAATAGACAGTGCGGTTACTACTCTTCCGCCCTTGATCCTGTCGCATGCGCTTTGCCAAGATGTTTGCGAGCTGTTGCTGCCGCTGCCGCGTCTGTAAAGCAGAGTGAGGGAATGGTCCTAGGCCATGATCTAACCCTGATGGTGCCTCACTCTGTAGATGTTCTATTGAACAAAACCCAAATGCAACACCTCACTTCCGCACGATTGACGAGATATAAATTGATTTTGTTTGCTCCCCACATACAAATTAGGAGGTGTTGTGTTCTTAATCCGGCTGAACTCCTACCTTTCCCGCAAAATACTGTTTGCGGTGATGACGAGTCACATGACTGCCTGTATACTACTGAACAAGAAACAAAGGGCAGAATTGATTTTAAGGACACTCCTTTGGATAATGCGCAAGGGGAGCTATTTTGTGATAGCTCCTGCTTCAAACTTCCAGATGGTACATCCACAGCTGCTTATGCAGTCACTACATTAAGTACAGTTGTAGAGACCAAGAGAATTACACATAACTCCGCGCAGGCTGCAGAGATTATAGCATTAACCCGAGCTTGTGAGCTTTCCGAAGGGCTAATGGTGAATATATATACTGACAGTCAGTATGCTTTTGGGTTGGCTCACAACTTTGGGAGACTTCGGTCAGAGAGAGGGTTTCTAACTTCACATGGGACCAAGATTCAGCATGGCCCCCTGATAGAACAATTGCTCTCGGCGCTCGCGCTCCCTAGTCAGTTAGCGATCATGAAATGTGCAGCGCATCGAAAGATCACAGACGATGTAGGAAAAGGGAATGCTTTTGCTGATCAGATAGCCAGACAAACTGCCACAGATCTTCGCACAGAAATGTATGCTCTAAGAGAAACTAGGGATGTCTATGTAATGGACGAGGATATTGGGTCTCTGCGGGATATCCAAGCTGATGCCACAATGGAAGATTCTAAGAAATGGGCTGAAGGCTTGGGGAAATTAGATGATGATGGGTGTTGGGTGGACACAGTTGAAGGGAAATGGTTGCTTCCTAATGCCTACATAGTCATGATGGTTAGTATGGCACACGGTCCCACACATGTGTGTGTTCAACAGATCATGAAAATGTTAGACAAAGTCTGGGTAAATGATAAGATTTTGAAAATTGCTCAGCATTATGTCCAAAATTGCATGATTTGCCTACAGCACAATGTGGGGAAGGGGACAGTAACTCCAAGGGGTAGCTTTGGGCCTCCTTCTGTCCCGTTTGAAGTGATTCATTTTGATTTTATTGAGATGGAGTGGTGCAATAGTTTAAAATATGTCCTTGTGGTCATTTGTGCCTTCAGTAAATGGGTTGAGGCTTTCCCTGTCAAAGATGCTACAGCCATGACCACTGTGAAAATTATGATAAAAGAGTACTTCCCGCGGTTTGGGTTTCCAAGAGTCATTTGGTCGGACAATGGTCCACATTTTGTTGCTGCTGTAATTTTACAGATATGTACGGCACTATATATTGATAAGCGATTTCATTCGGCTAGACATCCTCAAAGTGCCGGGTTGGTAGAGAGACATAACGGTATCCTAAAGAACAAGCTCGCTAAGACGTGTGCCGGCACCAAACTAAAATGGTCGGATGCCTTACCGATTGTGTTACTAGCCATGCGCACTACCCCTCAAACTAAGACTGGGCTCTCTCTATTTGAGGTGGTGATGGGGAGGCCTGCCAATATTTGGGGTCTTCCGAAACCGAGTGTTGAGAATGTATTGCTTTCAGACTACTGTAACCAGTTGACTAAAAATCTGTATTTCATTTATCATCAGGTACGATCAGCTTTACCTGTACGCTACGAGGGCCCAGGTCACAACATCCGGCCTCGAAGCTTGGGCCTAGTGAGAGCATACGAGCGGTCCTCTTGCCTCGCGCCTCGCTGGCGGGGACCAGTCCACGTCTTGTTGGTCACCCAAACAGCAGTGCGGGTGGCTGGAAAGAAGAATTGGATACACGTGCCGCTTGTCAAGAAACTTCCTCACCCAACGCCGCATGTTACAGAAGAAGCAGAACCCCTCGCTAACGCTGCAATCGATGATCCTGAAGCAGCAAATAGCACTTTGAGTGAGTCGGAGAATCTCCCTGAGCCTGTGCGGCTTGGGGAACCGTCCATTTTGTCTCCACACTCTGTGGAAAAGTAATTTCTGGAAACCATTGCTCCGAATTCTGCAACTTCCATTGTCCCCGATACGTTGCTTCCCTCAGGAAGTGACGTTACCTTATTTCCGGATCAAACAGTACTGGGAACGACCAGATATAATCTTCGGCGGAGAAAATAGACCTACGGCACGGTTCGACTGTGCATTCAAAAGGGGAAAGGATCATAAAGGGCTTGCTTTTGCCCAAATTTGAGAAAGGGGATTCTGTTGGCTAGGGTTGGGGAAGGACTAAGAAGCCGCGCGACCGGGGGGTCGCCAGCAACCAACATTGGGGTTTCCATCCGAAGACTACGATGCCTGCCACCGATACTGCTCGTATTGGACTTGTAAATAAGGTGGTGACCAACTTGGACAATGAACAATGTGCCTGGGCCCCGAAAACGTATTGCTGTGTTTTGATGATAATAATTGGGTTTTTTTTAGTAAC
Organism: Ambystoma mexicanum; assembly: GCF_040938575.1. Lineage (NCBI taxonomy): Eukaryota > Metazoa > Chordata > Amphibia > Caudata > Ambystomatidae > Ambystoma > Ambystoma mexicanum. The sequence goes on along the minus strand of NC_090931.1, from coordinate 74,210,622 downwards.
TGCTTTAGGATTCTGGTACGTCGAGGAGATTTATCCTCTAGAGCCTCTTTTGCAAACTGAAATTGCACCTACTGTTTTTACTCCTTTTGTACATTTGCATACTCTGTCACCTAGGGACTCTCAGCATAGACAGAAGTATCACAATAATACTATGATTATGATTTCGACACATGCCATTTTTAACAAAACCAATTGCTGGGTCTGCTCGCATTTACCGCAACATGGGGATAAGGGGCTAGGTTGGTATATTCATCCCTTACCTTTGACGACTGCTTGTTATGCCTCTCTTAGAACACTGTTCTTTGGCAGATGGAATGATAGCATCTCAGGGAATTTTGATGGAACTAACTTGAAACATTTTGAAAAACATGTTCGGACTCTCCTGGGATGCTCGCTTTTCACAAATAGGAGTAAACACAATGTTGCTTCAATTAGGCCTTCTGATAGACTATCTCGTCCTTTCCAATCTTTGGTTTCCTTTAAAATGGCTCAGATAGGCAATAAGGATGCCGTGCCTCCTTCTTACTCTGTTAACCATAGCCCCAATTCAGTTTCTTTTTGCATACAGAGGAATGGCACCCGGTCAATGGGAGATTTTAAAGACTGTGCCAACGTTGCAAATTTGACTGGGGAAAACAGGCCTTTTTATGTAGGTGAACCTGTCTATTTCGTTTGCGGTAATGTAGCATTTCCATGGTTGCCCAGGGATTGGCAGGGAACCTGTTATTTAGGGATCCTGTTACCTGGGGTATTCATAGCAAGCACTTTGGAAGTTTCAGAGGCTCGTCCACGGCGGGACGAGAATGGTGATACCCCCGTACAAGTCCTGGGAGATATAGCAAAATCAGTTGTGCCATTTTGGGGGCAGTTAGCAAATGCCGAAGACATCAGGAGACTAGCGAGAGTACTGGAGAGAACCATCAACCGGACCACAGATATACTCTATAACATGACATTAGAGCAGAAAGCGATAAGATTAGTAGGACTCCAGAACCGGATGGCATTAGATGTCATTCTGGCTGAACGTGGTGGAGTATGTAAATTAGTGGGGTCCGCTTGCTGTGTTTTCGTACCAGACTCCTCCCCACCCATTTTCAAAGCAATTCAGAATCTGCACGTCCTTAGCTCAGAAGTGCATGTTCCCGAGGGGAACTGGAATCTTAGTGCTTGGTTTTGGGATTTCTTGCGATCTTGGGGTTGGAAGGTGCTTTCAGTTTTACTGATCATTTTGGGAGTTCTGCTATTCCTTTGTTGTTGTATCCAATGTCTGCCTAGTATATGTTCGATGCTAGGGGGATGTTGTGCTCAGGCGATAGGTACGATAGGACATAAAGTATATGCCACGGATAAAACTTCCAAGGAGTATGTGTTAAAAGAGATCTTAGTGAACGACTTGATGGCCATAGATATCTCTGACAGCGATTCAGGGTGTATGGACGATGACGTATGGAGTTACTTACAAGAGGATCAGAAGTAGTCTTAGCACTTGGCATAGGCCAAAAGGAGGGTTTGTCAAACTGGATATTAAGTTATGCCTCCTATTGTAACGATTGTATGTATATTGGCCTACACCAAGTTGCTTAAAACTGTACGCGCATAACTCTCTACGGCAAGGTCTTGACCTTAGAAATTGATGTAAGCCGCCATCTTGAATCAAGCCGCCATTTTAGGTTCTCTTGCTGTGTAAAAGTCACCCTGTACATCGAAATGGTGGACGATGCCTTTCCGAACAGAATCTGGTCGTCATGACCTCCGTACAGCTAATGTATAACTTGCCTACAGGCCACTTGTTAGGGCCGTGAACTGAGACCTTGTCCTTCTGTTGACCTGTGTGTAAATGGATTACCTGTATCAACTTAACTGATCAATGCGCATACTGATGTATATATTAAAAGTTGACCTGGCAGAGACCCTAGACCAGTAATACATTCATGGAATGGTTAACCCGCGAAGGGGTTGCACAAAAGGATGGAGAAATGTACAGTCTCTCACTGAATACATCGAACCCCGTTGAAGTTCGTTGTGTTATACTGAGGGCCGATAGCTATCCGATCTGTCATTGACTTTGTCACTGCTTGAGCTTAAAATAAAGTATTTTGTATGTTCCTTTGTAACAAGTGTTTGGTGTATTTCCTTTGGGCTTCCCGGCCTCATATTATTTTTTTCTATTTTCACACCATCACAAGGCACAGCGCCATGGACAGGGCCCAGCACCATCACAAGGCTTAGTGACAAGGGCAGGGCCCAGTGCCATCACACGGCTCAGCTGCAAGGACAGGGCCGGGTGCCATCACAAGGCTCAGCACCATGGACAGGGCCCATCACCATTACAAGGCGTAACACCATGGGCAGTGTCCAGCGCCATCACAAGGTTCAGCACCATGGAGAGTGCCCAGCGCCATCACAAGAATCAGCACCATGGGCAGGGGCCAGCATCATTGACAGGGCTCAGCACCATGAACAGGGCCCAAAGCCAGCACAAGGCTTAGAACCATAGGCAGGGTCTAGCGCCATCACAAGGCTCAGCACAATGGACAGGTCCCAGCGCCATCACAAGGCTTAGAACCATAGGCAGGGTCTAGCGCCATCACAAGGCTCAGCACAATGGACAGGGCCCAGCACCATGGACAGGGCTCAGCACCTTGGACAGGTCCCATCGCCATCACAAGGCTTAGCACCATGGGCAGGGCCCGGCACCATTGACAGGGACCAGCATCATCGACAGGGCTCAGCACAATGGACAGGGTTCAGCTCCTTTACAGAGGTCAGCACCATGGACAGAGCTCGTTGGCATAAACAGGGCTCATCACCATGGATAGGGCTCGTCAGCATGAACTGGTCTCCGGACTATGGAAAGGGCAGAAGCTTGCCTCAGCACCCCAGACGGTGCTCGTCAGCATAAATAGGCGTCAGGAACATGGACGGAGCTCGTCGGAATGAACAGTTATCAGTGCTACGGACAGGGTTCGATAGCATAACCAGGTCAGACCAATGAACGGGGTTTAGCACCATGGACAGGGCTAGTTGGCATAGACAGGGCTCAGCACCATGGACAGGTCTCGTCAGCATGAAATGTTTTCAGAACTATGGAAAGGGCAGAAGCTTGCCTCAGCACCCTAGACAGTGCTCGTCAGCATAAATAGGCGTCAGGAACATGGACAGGGCTCGTCGGAATAAACAGGGATAAGCACCATGGACAGGGTTCGGCCTTATAAACATGGCTCGTCACTGTGGACCGGACCATTCAGCAGAAACAGGGCTCAGCCCCAAGGACAGGGCTCAAGAAGGGCCATCGTGTGTTCCACTTTTAGTAGAATATGAGAGGCACACTCTCAGCCTGTGTGACTAGTGCCACGAAGAGGCTCTATGCCAGGTTTGAGTTCCAATTCTTCCCAAAAGGAACCATGAACTCCAGGTTTGATTGAAGAGCTGTAACCCTGGATAGGGCAAAAGGGCTGGAAGCTCGGTGAGTAAAATGCTAACCACAGGCAGCTGTGTTCACTTTGGTGGACTCATAATTACAGCACTTATGATTCGAGTCACTATATAAAAAGGCTGCTGCTGTATGTGACTCACCGTCAAGACATGTACATGCTATGCTATGATATCAGATGTGCATACCAAGCTCTTCGCCATCGCAGTGCTCTTACATCGCCCGAACCTTGTACCAGAGGTAGCTGGTTGTGTTGTGCACGCGTGGAGAAGGCTACAGAACACTATTTTGGAATTGGTATTTGTATAGAGCTTTGCCCATCGTAGGGGGACAAGAAATGCCAAGATTAGTTTCCTTTTCAATGTAATAGAGAGAAGTAGCACCTTGCCAGCATGCAAGGCTAGTGCCAAGGACATGAGAGGCACGGAGTCCAACTGCGAGACCTCCAGGACGGGATCCCGGTGTAGAGTGCCAAGGAACACTGACCCCTCCCTTCTCCAAACACCCTTGGTGCGTGGGCACCTGTGATGTGGCACCTTATAAAAATGTATAATAAAACAAACATATCTTTCATTTTTATGTGTTACTTTTTCTTCGAAATGTTCCTTTGAAAGTACACAAACTGCCCAGAGCCACACGACACGAGATTGCAAGGCCAACACGAGGAGGTGTTCGGGTGCGAAGAGAATAGTGGTGGCTTGCAGGAGGTTCTTTGTTATCACTTGCAAGCATGACTACATGCAACACGTACGCAATGGGTACTGGCCTAACACACTTTAGTGCCATTTGCTTCAAAAAGTCCTGGGATGGTATGTTATGTACTGGCACAGAAGGGAGCTGAACACCCTCCTCGCCCGTGCTGCCCTCTTAAATACAGCTGAGCTTCCAAGCAGTGGTTAGGGCTGGGTATAATGAGCCATTCAGTTGGTAAAACTCTGGAGGGAATTAGAACATGACACAACCAAAGAAAAGGACCCGTGCTTCAGAGGGGAGGTCGATATTAAGACATTTTAGTCTTCGGGAGTGCTTTTGTACTAACAGACATAGGAACGTCTTTCATGTGGGCCAATTCCTGAAAAGAACAGATGATGTAGACACATGTTTCGTTCTACAATCACCCTTTGTCAAAGCTAATTTAACTCCTGCTTTCCAACGGAGGCATAGGCAGGGCAGGGCAGGGAGTCCTCATGCTTTGGAGTTCTAATTAACGTGTCTGGCTGCAGTTGGTGAATCTATATATGTTCTTGCTCCCAGGGAGGCAGGGCAGGGATTCCTCTGGCTTTGGAGTTGTCGTCAGTGTGCCTGGCTGGAGTCAGGTTATCTAGATATGTTCTTGTTCCCAGGGAGGCAGGACAGGGATTCCTCTGCCTGGCTTTGGGGTTCTAATTAACGTGCCTGGCTGGAGTCAGTGTATCTACATATGTTATTGCTCCCATATGTTATTGATTCCTCTGCCTGGCTTTGGGGTTCTAATTAACGTGTCTGGCTGGAGTCAGTGTATCTACATATGTTATTGCTCCCAGGGAGGCAGGACAAGGATTCCTCTGCCTGGCTTTGGGGTTGTAATTAACGTGTCTGGCTGGAGTCAGTGTATATACATATGTTATTGCTCCCAGGGAGGCAGGGCAGGGATTCATCTGGCTTTGGATGTTCTAGTTAACGTGCCTGGCTGGAGTCGGGTTATCCACAATATTCTTGTTCCCTGGGAGGCAGGGCAGGGATTCCTCTGGCTTTGGATGTTCTAGTTCACGTGCCTGGCTGGAGTCGGGTTATCCACAATATTCTTGTTCCCAGGGAGGCAGGACAGGGATTCCTCTGCCTGGCTTTGGGGTTCTAATTAACGTGTCTGGCTGGAGTCAGTGTATCTACATATGTTATTGCTCCCAGGGAGGCACGGCAGGGATTCATCTGGCTTTGGATGTTCTAGTTAACGTGCCTGGCTGGAGTCGGGTTATCCACAATATTCTTGTTCCCTGGGAGGCAGGGCAGGGATTCCTCTGGCTTTGGATGTTCTAGTTCACGTGCCTGGCTGGAGTCGGGTTATCCACAATATTCTTGTTCCCAGGGAGGCAGGACAGGGATTCCTCTGCCTGGCTTTGGGGTTCTAATTAACGTGTCTGGCTGGAGTCAGTGTATCTACATATGTTATTGCTCCCAGGGAGGCAGGACAGGGATTTCTCTGCCTGGCTTTGGGGTTCTAATTAACGTGTCTGGCTGGAGTCAGTGTATCTACATATGTTATTGCTCCCAGGGAGGCAGGACAGGGATTCCTCTGCCTGGCTTTGGGGTTCTAATTAACGTGTCTGGCTGGAGTCAGGTTATCTAGATATGTTCTTGCTCCCAGGGCGGCAGGGCAGGGATTCCTCTGGCTTTGGAGTTGTCGTCAGTGTACCTGGCTGGAGTCAGGTTATCTAGATATGTTCTTGTTCCCAGGGAGGCAGGACAGGGATTCCTCTGCCTGGCTTTAGGGTTCTAATTAACGTGTCTGGCTGGAGTCAGTGTATCTACATATGTTATTGCTCCCAGGGAGGCAGGACAGGGATTCCTCTGCCTGGCTTTGGGGTTCTAATTAACGTGTCTGGCTGGAGTCAGTGTATCTACATATGTTATTGCTCCCAGGGAGGCAGGACAGGGATTCCTCTGCCTGGCTTTGGGGTTGTAATTAACGTGTCTGGCTGGAGTCAGTGTATATACATATGTTATTGCTCCCAGGGAGGCAGGGCAGGGATTCATCTGGCTTTGGATGTTCTAGTTAACGTGCCTGGCTGGAGTCGGGTTATCCACAATATTCTTGTTCCCTGGGAGGCAGGGCAGGGATTCCTCTGGCTTTGGATGTTCTAGTTCACGTGCATGGCTGGAGTCGGGTTATCCACAATATTCTTGTTCCCAGGGAGGCAGGACAGGGATTCCTCTGCCTGGCTTTGGGGTTCTAATTAACGTGTCTGGCTGGAGTCAGTGTATCTACATATGTTATTGCTCCCAGGGAGGCAGGGCAGGGATTCATCTGGCTTTGGATGTTCTAGTTAACGTGCCTGGCTGGAGTCGGGTTATCCACAATATTCTTGTTCCCTGGGAGGCAGGGCAGGGATTCCTCTGGCTTTGGATGTTCTAGTTCACGTGCCTGGCTGGAGTCGGGTTATCCACAATATTCTTGTTCCCAGGGAGGCAGGACAGGGATTCCTCTGCCTGGCTTTGGGGTTCTAATTAACGTGTCTGGCTGGAGTCAGTGTATCTACATATGTTATTGCTCCCAGGGAGGCAGGACAGGGATTCCTCTGCCTGGCTTTGGGGTTCTAATTAACGTGTCTGGCTGGAGTCAGTGTATCTACATATGTTATTGCTCCCAGGGAGGCAGGACAGGGATTCCTCTGCCTGGCTTTGGGGTTCTAATTAACGTGTCTGGCTGGAGTCAGGTTATCTAGATATGTTCTTGCTCCCAGGGCGGCAGGGCAGGGATTCCTCTGGCTTTGGAGTTGTCGTCAGTGTACCTGGCTGGAGTCAGGTTATCTAGATATGTTCTTGTTCCCAGGGAGGCAGGACAGGGATTCCTCTGCCTGGCTTTAGGGTTCTAATTAACGTGTCTGGCTGGAGTCAGTGTATCTACATATGTTATTGCTCCCAGGGAGGCAGGACAGGGATTCCTCTGCCTGGCGTTGGGGTTCTAATTAACGTGTCTGGCTGGAGTCAGTGTATCTACATATGTTATTGCTCCCAGGGAGGCAGGACAAGGATTCCTCTGCCTGGCTTTGGGGTTCTAATTAACGTGTCTGGCTGGAGTCAGTGTATATACATATGTTATTGCTCCCAGGGAGGCAGGGCAGGGATTCATCTGGCTTTGGATGTTCTAGTTAACGTGCCTGGCTGGAGTCGGGTTATCCACAATATTCTTGTTCCCTGGGAGGCAGGGCAGGGATTCCTCTGGCTTTGGATGTTCTAGTTCACGTGCCTGGCTGGAGTCGGGTTATCCACAATATTCTTGTTCCCAGGGAGGCAGGGCAGGGATTCCTCTGGCTTTGGATGTTCTAGTTCACGTGCCTAGCTGGACTCGGGTTATCCACAATATTCTTGTTCCCAGGGAGGCAGGACAGGGATTCCTCTGCCTGGCTTTGGGGTTCTAATTAACGTGTCTGGCTGGAGTCAGTGTATCTACATATTTTATTGCTCCCAGGGAGGCAGGGCAGGGATTCATCTGGCTTTGGATGTTCTAGTTAACGTGCCTGGCTGGAGTCGGGTTATCCACAATATTCTTGTTCCCTGGGAGGCAGGGCAGGGATTCCTCTGGCTTTGGATGTTCTAGTTCACGTGTCTGGCTGGAGTCGGGTTATCCACAATATTCTTGTTACGAGGGAGGCAGGACAGGGATTCCTCTGCCTGGCTTTGGGGTTCTAATTAACGTGTCTGGCTGGAGTCAGTGTATCTACATATGTTATTGCTCCCAGGGAGGCAGGACAGGGATTCCTCTGCCTGGCTTTGGGGTTCTAATTAACGTGTCTGGCTGGAGTCAGTGTATCTACATATGTTATTGCTCCCAGGGAGGCAGGACAGGGATTCCTCTGCCTGGCTTTGGGGTTCTAATTAACGTGTCTGGCTGGAGTCAGGTTATCTAGATATGTTCTTGCTCCCAGGGCGGCAGGGCAGGGATTCCTCTGGCTTTGGAGTTGTCGTCAGTGTACCTGGCTGGAGTCAGGTTATCTAGATATGTTCTTGTTCCCAGGGAGGCAGGACAGGGATTCCTCTGCCTGGCTTTAGGGTTCTAATTAACGTGTCTGGCTGGAGTCAGTGTATCTACATATGTTATTGCTCCCAGGGAGGCAGGACAGGGATTCCTCTGCCTGGCGTTGGGGTTCTAATTAACGTGTCTGGCTGGAGTCAGTGTATCTACATATGTTATTGCTCCCAGGGAGGCAGGGCAGGGATTCATCTGGCTTTGGATGTTCTAGTTAACGTGCCTGGCTGGAGTCGGGTTATCCACAATATTCTTGTTCCCTGGGAGGCAGGGCAGGGATTCCTCTGGCTTTGGATGTTCTAGTTCACGTGCCTGGCTGGAGTCGGGTTATCCACAATATTCTTGTTCCCAGGGAGGCAGGGCAGGGATTCCTCTGGCTTTGGATGTTCTAGTTCACGTGCCTAGCTGGACTCGGGTTATCCACAATATTCTTGTTCCCAGGGAGGCAGGACAGGGATTCCTCTGCCTGGCTTTGGGGTTCTAATTAACGTGTCTGGCTGGAGTCAGTGTATCTACATATGTTATTGCTCCCAGGGAGGCAGGGCAGGGATTCCTCTGCCTGGCTTTGGGGTTCTAATTGACGTGTCTGTCTGGAGTCAGTGTATCTACATATGTTATTGCTCCCAGGGAGGCAGGACAGGGATTCCTCTGGCTTTGGATGTTCTAGTTAATGTGCCTGGCTGGAGTTGGGTTATCTGCAAATGTTCTTGTTCCCCGGGAGCAAGGGCACGGTTTCCCCAACTGGCTAATGGAACACTGTCGTATGTTTCGTCACTGCCATGGGGGATGGGCCTCGCTCGTCACACTAGTTTGAGAAAAAGTGCAATTTGAAAAAATTCTCGAGATAGAAGCTTGATGTGACTTGTGAAGATAATGGGTGCTTTGGTGAGCAGTTGCCTTCTTGATGTGGCAGTGAGTTGACAGCGAGTCGGTCAGTGCTTGCAATTGTGTGTTCCAAGATGACAGATGTTTGAGAAAGATGTCTGGTCTGACAAAGGTAAACATGTAACAATGAGCACAGAAACTGATCACAACCAAAGTAGTTTGTATATTTCAGGAGCTGCGGGTGTAGAAGAAACAAGCCGGACAGATCTAACTTGAGTGGCCGTCAAAATATATAGCTTCATAGAAAAATGGATAGGTTAAAAATATAACGATGCCCTGTAACCCAGATTCTAACTCAGTGCATTGAAAAGCAGAGCAGTCCCGTGCATCAGGGCGATGGCTTGTGCTTTCAGCGTTAAATGTGACCTTATTTGACTTTAGGCTTCCACTCCCATGAATGTTTTTATTCATGCATAGTCTTAATTTCCAGATTTCTCACGCTCAGTTCTTTCTAACCGAGCGCTGTGATGATGCCTGAACCAATCCATTGGAACCTGACTCCGCAAACACAGTCAATGTGACAGACGAGATGCTAAACTCTTCAATCCGTGGCTTAAATGATCAGGTGGGCGAGAAGGCTTTCTGGGGGGGGGTGGTTGGGTGGATCTTGTTCACGGCTTCCCTCAGACACAAAAAAAAGAACACTTGTCGCCAAGTGTCAGATTTAATGCTACCCTGATGTTTTGTTCAAAGTTTGCAATCAATTGCAATCAAATTATGTATATTTCAAGGCTGGAAACAGAGTCTTAAATCATTGCTTTCATATTCTGCGTTCCACTCCAATTCCCCGCGCCGACCCATCATATGCCAGTTACTTTCTAGCAGAAACAGGCTCTGGCTTTTCAATGGTGCCTAACACAATTTGCAAAACGCACGATTTGGCCCAAACATTAGATCTTAAAAAACAAATTCGGATTTATAGATTGTTTGCGGGCTGCCTTCGATTCTTGCTCCTTGCTCTGTGTTTTGATGCTTTAATGGAAGGGGGCAGGTTTACTCCCCATTCAGAGGTTTCTCCGACTCTTGTGTCCTCTTGTTTCGAGGGCTTGCCCTGAAAGGAAAACCTTACATATGAGGTCCAGACAGATTCTAGTTCATTATGGTTTGGTGATAACCGCACCAACTCTTGGGCTACAAACGAGGGCTCAATACAGCCCCCCAAATGCCCACCCAGGTGCTGACAACATTGCATCTGTCTATCAAACCATGAAGTTCCAACAGAAGCACATACATTTTACTCCAAGATGTGGTCATTTGCAGTCATATGAGTGGAATCATGGACCACCGTGTAAAGGTTTCCTGCTCTATTTCAGCAATCTAACATTCTGGAGGCACATTGCATTAGAATTCAAAAGAAAAAATATTGTGTAGTATTATTATTTGGATTAATGTATACTGGTGACATTTCCAAGGGATGTATTGCCTTGCAATTGTCCTGGCAACCCTTAAGCCTTGTTTGCCACCAACAGAAGCTTGGACACGTTCGCCCTGATTTACAAACATGTTTTCATGGATATTTTGCTTTGTAGATTTATAATTTCATATGTTTTGTTTATTATCAATTTGTTATGTTTTTCTTATTATCTATAATGTATTCTCATTACATGATAGGAATTCAACCATCCGCACAGGAAGAGTGTGCTCACCTGTTTCTTTTTTTATTTTTGTTTATTTAAAAAGAATGAATGATGGGAGATCAAACTCCGGAAAATATGAGGGACCATTCCCGCACATATTTCCCATGCTCACCGCACAGCAGAAAAATAGTCATGTACTCTGGGGGACACCACTTACCAGCACTGCCCTGGCTGTCATGTGTTGCTGACACCTGATAGCTGTGGATACATCAAAAGCCTGTGGCCCTGGGCAGCCTGATTAGCATTTCAAGGTCCCATGGATTTGCATTTCCATTATTACACCTTGCTGGTGGCAGCAAATACTGAAGAATGGTAATTAGCAGGCCTCAGGGAGGCCTGGGTGCGAGAAATGACAATGGAGACCAGAGAACAATACCTCTTTGTAATGCAGTGTGTCAACTTGGTACTAACACCACTCCTTGGTATGAAAGGTCAGTGAATGTCCTGTCTGGAACCACTTCTTTCAGAGCAGGGAAGTATGTGAATTGTAGGAGACGAACGTCTGCCTGCAACGCCCTACTTCAAAAGAGGCCCATGTTGTGACCAAGAGTCACATAGGGGTCAGTTAATTAGGGAGACACTTTGATGTACAGCAGACAGGAAGATGGGTGGGACTTAGAAGTATATGTTGTCATCCATCCCCTGCCTTTTGCCAAGCGCTCTGATTCTGACCTGAAGCATCACTTAAGATTATTGTTGGGGACCCAGGACTGGTTCATTAAGGTTGGCTTAGCCTGCACCAATCACTGGGGCCCATTTGGCTTTAAAAGAGGGCTGAGCCATTCACTGATCAGATCATCTGAAGACTTTGAAAGGAGTAAGAAGAAAGACTCATTTGTACCTGAGCTGAAGGTAGAGTCTACCTTACACCTTGTGCCAGTGAAGGAAGGCCAGGAGTTCCAAGAGTGAAGCAAGATTCCTCTCCTAAACATCTCCCCAGGAACAGAGGGAGATACCAGACTCAGAGGACCCAGCCAACACAAAGTGTGCCCTGCTAGGTTCTGACAGCAAGCTTCCTAGTTGGGAAGTGCTGGAGATTCTCTCTGGAAAAACGACAAGGCCATTGCATGCTAACACCCCCCTGAGCTTTGGGCCATCTGCCTTGAAAGGACACGAGCCCTGCGAAGAAGCTAGGAGATGTACCACACAAGCATCATCCAGAGTCCATCTTTTTAAGGACAATTTCGAGATAGTAGAGTCCTCAAACTGCATCCGGCTGCACTGCTGACTGTTGTCACGCCTCAGTCACCAGAGCCAGCCCAGTCACCTCAACTAGCATTCCAAATCCGCCAACCAGCACAGAGACACTGATTCTTAGCCCGAGCCGCTGTGCTGGACAGCCTGCGTACATCTGTCCAGCCTTGCTTGCCGAACTGCCTCGTACCCGCAGCTGTCTCCCAACACTAACTCTCTCTCAGAGGCTGCAAAACGGCCTGGAACCGCCTCAATGCCTCTCAGAAGGGCCCTAGAGAAAGTTATGACCCTTTGCCCCTTTGGTGTTGAAACCAAATAATCTTGAACTATACGACTGATTACTTTACCAACTCCCCTCCTGTCAGTATCCAGAGTGCATCCCTTTCCTTGGTGAAACTGTCTGTCATTTGGGTTCCTTTACAGTTGGGTTGTAATTGTAGTGTGTTAGAACTATCTTTTGTAGTAACAATAACATAGATATGTTTATACAACCATGACTAGACAGTCCCTTTTATCATTGAATAATAATTGCATTTTTCCTGTGTGGCAACTAACCAACGATCCACCACCTTGCGTAGATAAGCCGGCCATTCCGTCCACGTTACGAAAATTGGACAGGGAGGTTTATAATTCATTTGTATTCCAATCTGTTCACATTCCTTCTGGTTTACAAGAGGTGTGGGGTTGACTCATGGTTTAGAAGACGATATGTATCCCTGAACCACTAGTGCCCCGAAGTTGATTTGTCACATTGCACCATGTGTTCCTTGCGTCTGACTTTAATGTTTTGTAATGTCTTGTTTTCCTTTTACCGTTTTACTTTGTGTTGGCAAAACTCCTTCTATGATGATTCGTGCATCACAGTTAGATCTGAAGATGTTTAAAATGCACCTAACACAATAAGTAGAGGTCTGAATTGCCTGACTTGCTTGGGTGGCAATGCCAGGCTGCAATAATTTTCTGCATCCTCTGATGGGTGGTAAAAGCATCGAATAATGCGCAGCAGTGACATTTCGAGGGTCGTATGTTTACCAGGACCCAGTGCTTTGAGAGTAACACACCAATTCACAACTTCCTTTTCACATTTCACTTCCATATCGATTACATTGTAAAATTGGCGCCCTGAAGGGTGTGGCACTTTCATCATAGCTGTGCAATGCGGTGGCCTGTCCTGGCAATGGGCCGTGGCATCCTTAGCCAGTGGCCGCGGTGCAGGACAGCATGATGGTATGGCACAGCAGCATAGTCACGCTTCTCTGCGTAAAGAACAGCAGCACATCAGTTCCACACATGTATGGCGCCCTATGGCTTCTGTTCATCTGATGCCACTGATGCTGGGACTGCCCTGGAGCCCTGCTTACATGTATGTAGATGTAGGGTGAATCCAAGGATCTTTCGCCACACCTCGGGCCAAATAAACATGTTTTAAAAAGGACCTGCGCTGAGCCTGCCCACGTTTGAACAGAGACCTCCCCTGGACAGAGAGATGCTGGGCCTACAATACCTCCAGGGCATTCGCAATGAGGTTTGAGAAGTGCAGTGTGTGCTTCTGGTTCAAGTTTAGTATCCACTTCAGCATTCCAAACGTGGGAGGTTCTACCAAGGTTGCATTTAAAACAATACATCCAATGGCATGTCCACTGCACGTATGAGGACGAAACATGCTCTACTAGAAGTCGTGACAGCTTCCAGTCTCAGGTAGTGTTCGGCAAATTTATTTCAATAGATAAATAAATGGTGACAGAATAAGTAATACGTTACAAGACTTCGGAGCGAACTTTAAAACACTTCCGGGAACTTCCTAAATTCTCTCAAGTCAACCACATTATGCTTTAGTAGCTGGACTTAAAAATCAACAGAATGTTCTCGAGCACTTCGAGGATCTCCTAGTTGGCCCAGTATGCTCAGCTATGAGCCCTTTGATGTCAGTTGCACATGTAATGCATAGTACAAGGTTACTATGGGAGACTTTGGAATGTTTCCGTACCCTTGTATGTCCCTGCTCTTTCCACAGCTCTAGTAGTTATCAGCAGAAGCACATCTCTGAAAGAGGCAACCATTTTAGGACGGTGTTAATTTATCATGGAAGACAGGCCATCAGTGATAAAGGATTACTAACACACTGCTTACCGATCTGAGGGTGAGCTTGGTGACTGATGTCTATTCTTGCAGAATTAGGGAATGTTATCCTTTGAGGATTGATAGAGCATCCAGATAAATGCATTTTCTTATCCCAGGTAATATCTCAATCTTCTTGTGAGGTTGAACTTGTGTAGTTATTTGGTTTTCTCTGAGTCCTTGATTTATCCTCAATCCTAATGCTCTATTTAGCTAAAGCTCTGTTGACGTATGGGCTTTGTTTATGTCCCTCCATATCCGTAAGGGACTGTAACGCTATTTTGATTTGTATAAACACCCCCCAGAGGAAGCCAAAGCATCATGGTTTTTGTCAGTGAATGTATGTTGACATGGAGTTTTGGAGGCATATTCCTATAAGGTAAAACTGGAAAAGGAGAACATTTTGGGGACCTGATTGGCAGTTGGTAACCAACACAAGGTGGTGAATATTAAGATTATGAACACACGTTTATTTCTTCTAATTGACAGTACAAAGTGTATCTGAATAAATCCAACATAATCATTTCAGAATTGATGATGACGATGGGTGTGCAATATAAATGGGTGTTTTATGATATGAAGTTAGCACAATTTGGATATTGACTGACAGTAGTATGTACTTGACATCAAAGAAGTAGAGGACTACTTCAGGAAAAATAGTGTTTTACATGTCACTAATGTGTTGTATCATCCACAATCAAATGGGTTGGTAGAGAAGATTAATAGGGCCATTTAAAAGATTGCACTGCAGACAATAGTTGGATGGTGGGTTATGCTGAGCAATTAGCAGAGAAATTACAGGAAGACATGAAGGTGTATTAAAGAACATTGCGGGCTACCAACAGACTGCTCCTTTTTGAATCTTCGGAGTCAAATACACTTGTCTGTCCTACATAGCTAGACAGAACCAGTATAAAACATTTCAAAGACAATACTAAACATGACAGGGAGGAGGAGTGAACTGGCAGAGTTAGGAATTTGGTATGTGACCACTTATTTTACCAGTAATGACATCAGGGCATGATCTGGCAAAACTTAAACTTCCTGTTTTGTTTTCTTCTCCAGAATGCTGAAAGTTCCATCATCATTGCAGAATGCATACACATGAGTATAACAGAGGAAGGATTTAAGTATATTTTTGAGATTGGTAGGGAGCATATTGGCAAGGGGAAAAGGCATAAAATAATTTGTCATTACTAGGAAAGTACCAGGAGAGGGAATCTATAACCGAGGAAGGCATTTGTGAGGAAGAACGAAAACTATGGGCTATGCAGGGTGGACTAACATTGTACAAAAGACAAGGAAATACACATTTTAAGATTTTGGCTCACTGGTAACGTGGAGGTGCTTCGGGCATTGGTTAATGCTGTAGTGAGTTTATGGGAGGAAAGGAGGTTGCACAATGAATGTTGGAGGTTCTTCTCTTGAAGGAGAGATAGAGAGAAAGGGGGAGGGGAATTGGCTAATTATAGGGGACGTGCAGGATGGGCCTGGATGGTGCAAGAGAAAGGTCTGATGTGCTCTATTGTGGCCTAATGGCTAAATATAGATATACCTCGTTTTTAAAAAAAAAAAATAAAAAAAAAACATGTCAAGGTGCTTACATGATCCAGCCTCAAAACCAATCTCCACATTTGTTTTTCTTGTACCAAGAAGATTGTGACACCATTGAAAAACTGCAGTCTTTGGGTGTTATAGCTGTTCCTTGTCCTCCGTCCTCCAACATGTGCACACACATGTTTGGTTCTGTGAGTCTCCCCTGCTAGTTAGAATAGAAAACACAACCTATATGCTTCCCCTAAACCACTTTTCCCACATACCCATCTGGAGCTTTGAAATTCACAATTCACCGATGTACTCCTGACTGGAATTTGTTTTTCATGTATATCACCTCCTGCTTTTTCTGCTGGTTCCCCTTTTCTATATGCACCCCGGCATCCCTGATAGGCTTGTACCTTCTGGTGGGTGACAGGTGTTTACACTGCACAGTGCAGTTGACTGCACCGAGACGCCGTCGCGAGCCGCAGTCAATAATTTCAATTAGGACCAAACTTGCTGTTGTGGACCCTATCAGGAAAATCAATGGTCATATTTTTCAACACTTAACTTTTTTCCAGGCTGAATATTTTATTGCATTTCACACGAATTTCCAATGAAATATTAAAAGTTCTTTACCGAGCTCCAGAGCTCAGTTACTGTGTACTCTGCGGTGTTTGGACAGATGCGCCAGTGTGTTTGCCTGACCTTCTACAAGCACAGTGAAAAGAGATTCTCTAGTTTGCAGAGAGAAAAATGATGTGGAAAGTGTTTTCCTCCCCCTCCAGTAAATTAATTTGCGCGTGCATTGCTGTAGGTACAGCCAGCTATAGCTGTGTGCTGTGTGGGCGTCGCCACCCTCCCGCCTCTGGCAGCCACGTGATGCCCCTCACTGGTGAAAGGGAGAACTTCCACACCTGTACTCCCTCGCAGTGGATCCTCAGTGATCTCTTGTTGTGCGGATTCCGATCCACCGGCCTGGTCCATTCACTATGGTGCCAATGCTGTTCCTGAAACGATAGGTTACTGTCATTTCTTTAATTATTTATTTGGTTATAACGCATCGGAGACCGCAGGCATCAGGGCGCACATGAACACAAAACACAGAGGAAAGTGACGGGACAAGGCAGGCTAGAAAGGATTAGGGAGAACTACGCGAAGAGAAAGGATTTCAGTGCCTTCTTAAATGACTTTATGCTGCAGTCATGAGAAAAGTGCAGAGAAGAGCAGCAGCGAAGCAAGGCCTGGTGACCATGCCTGGCTGCCTAGTGTGCTCCTTTGTCTAGTCTGCAGTCGTGCTCCAGTTGGGGTACAGAAGAAGGATGGGAGACACCTGCTTGGATTGGTGGATATTGCGATGGTCTAAAATGTAGGGTTCTGAAACGGTGTCCTCTGTATCAAGGCTGCCAATTAGTGTATTAGTTGCCTCAATAGGTGCAATGGATGATTGGACAGATGGACAGTGGCCAATCAAGGACATTTTGCAGCCAATCGGATCTAAAGTTGTGCAGATGTGCCTGCTTCGTGCTGTTGGTCCTGGTTTATTGCTGACTGTGCTGGCGTCTGCAGATGTGCACGGCTTTTCCTGCTGTGACTGCCTTCTACATGTCCGGGCCTAGCATGTGCAGATGTGCCAGGGTTTGTTTGCTTGTTTGTTTATTTATTTATAATGCGCTCCAGACCCAAAGGTCACCGGGCGCAGCAGAAAGTATATGCGAAGCTTACATAGTTACATGAGTAATATTTACAATGTATAAAATGTACAGTAATGAATAAAATACAATGTACAAGGTTACATATATACGTACAGTTACAAGCTTACAGTGTGTTTGGGTAGTTACCAGGAGAGCTCGGAAGTGTGCGCAAGTATACATGCAGAATAAAGCAGTTATAGGTCTAAAGAGGCAGCTGATAATCTCTATGTACAATAGAGAGAGGTTGAACGTACAGGGGAATGGTCAGTGTTTAGGCATTGTTAGTGTTAATGTGTTTGATGAAATTCCTTCTGAACTGTGAGAAAGGTTGTTCAGCTCTTAGGTTGGGTGGCAAAGCGTTCCACAGGTTGGCAGCTCTCACAGGGAAGCTGGTACCACCAATTTTGGCAAGTCTGAATCTGGGTACTACCAGGCAGTTGGAATTAGCAATTCTCGTGGGTCTATTGGACGTTTTTCTTTTTATTTTGTCCGTCAAGTAACAAGGGGCAGCATTGTTGAGAGCCTTATGAGTTAAGGAGATCATTTTTAGATTAATTTTATTGTCGGTAGAGAGCCATTTATGTTGCCGCCTAATAGAGGAGATATGCTCCCTTTTCTTTATGCCAAGTGCAGCTCTAAGAGCATTATTTTGTAATGTTTGGAGTCTTTGAATAGTGGCTTTGTTGGCACCACTATAGAGGGCATTGCAGTAGTCGAGTCAGGAAAGTATTAAGGCTCTCGCTAGGATTAGACAACTGTCATTGGATAAGAAGGGTTTGCCTGCTCTTATCAGTTTGCAGGTGTAGGCTGTGGTAGAGGCAAGGGAATTAACCTGTTTAGTGAAAGACATGGTAGAGTCGAGGTAATAACCAAGTGTTTTTACTTCCCTCGAGACTTTGATCACATTTCCATCAATACTGAAGGCAGAGTTGTCCGGGCCCAGTTTGTTGATGTTTGCTTGTGTGCCCAGAATGATCAGCTCTGTCTTATCTTCAATCAGGCAGAGACCATGGGTTTCCATCCATGCCTGAATGATATGATACACTCTGTTCACCAACTCCGTGTCCTTACTATGATCCCCAGAAAGCGGGAAGAGAATCTGTGTATCATCTGCATAGTTAGTGTAGGTGATACCTAGATTATCCAGATCATCGAACAAGGGTTTGGTGAAGATATTGTATAGAGTCGGGGAGACGCAGGATCCCTGAGGGACTCCGCATGTGATAGGTATGACGTCTGCTGCTGCTGATGGGGAAAAAACTCTCATAGTTCTCTCACTCAGAAAGGATTTTATCCAACTGGTGGCTTGGGTGGAGAAATGAGCGGCGGTGTCCAGGTGTCTACAAAGGACCTTGTGGTCGACAAGATCGAAGGCGGCTGAGAGATCCAATAGGAGGAGGAGAGCTGTCTTGCCTTGATCTCTCAGTTCGTCTATTTGGGTCTTTAAGTCGATAAGGGCAGTTTCCGTTCCGTGTAATGGGCGGAAGCCAGATTGTCTAACTCCTAGTAATTTATGCAGTTCAAGGTGTTTTTGAATCTGCGTATAGGCCACTTTATCCAGAATCTTCAGTAGGATTGGAACTGTGGTAATTGGACGGTAATTAGTGGGGATAAGAGGGTCTAAAGTCTGCTTTTTGAGCAGCGGGAGCACCCATGATTGTTTTAGGTTGACAGGGATGATGCCTGTGGAGAAGGACGCGTTAACAAGTTTGGAGATAAAAGGTGATAAATCTCTGGCAGCGTCTTTTATTAACTGTGCTGGTCAGATGTCACCTTTGCAATTAGACGGCTTGAGGGTGAGGATGATTTTCTCTACCTCTAATGTTGTAGTTTTGGTGAAGGAAAATTTACTAATTTGGGGATTATGGGTGGCATTAGTTAGTGGTATATGGGTAGCATTAGTTAGTGGTATAGGCAAATTAGTGATATTGAGCGAGTCTTTTTTTAGTTGGATTTTATTTTGGAGGGTATTTATTTTGTTAGCTAGGGCATGTTGAATATCTGTGCACCAGGTCTGGTCCTTGGTTCAAGTGTCTGGTATGGCTATGGGTGATTCAAGTTCCTTCAATACGGAGAAGAGTTCCTTCAAACTTGAATTAGAATTGGCAATGCGATAGTTATAAGAGTTCTTCTTTGCCAGGCAAACTTCCTTTTTGTATTGGCGTGAGATGGATGCCAGGGTAGCCTTGTTCTCATTGGTTGGGCATAGTTTCCAGTTAGATTCACATTTTCTCTTAGTAAGACGTAGGGTCTTGAGTTCAGGTGTAAACCATTTATTTAGGTGGGCTTTAGGTTTATTTGTACGCATTTTTAATGGGGCAATTTCTTCCTGATGTTTCTGGCTGGCCTGGCATGTATAGATGTGCAAGAGTCTTCCTGCTCATCCTGGCTGGCTTGGTATGTGCAGATGTGCCAGGGTATTCCTGATGTTCCTGGCTGGCCTGGCATGTGCAGATGTGCCATAGTCGTCCTGCTCTTCCTGGCTTGTTCATGTATGATAGCCTTAGCATGTGCCGATGTGCCAGGCTCTTCCTGGTGTTCCTGGCTGGCCTGGCATCTGAAGATGTGCCAGAGTCTTCCTGCCCTTCCTGGCTTGTTCATGTATGACAGACTTGCCATGTGTGGATGTGCTGTGGACCTCCTGCTGTCCTTGAATTGCTCCTGACTTGGCTGGCATGTGTAGATGTGCGGTGGCCTGCCTTTTATGCCTGACCAGCACTTCACTGGCTGGCACGTGCAGATGTTCCGAGGGTCCTCGTGTTGTCTCTGGCTGGCCAGGAAGGTGCAGATATGCACTTGTCTGCCTGCTGTACCTGACATGTAGTTTGATGGCATAGCATGTGCAGATGTACCTGGGTCTTTCTGGTGTTCCTGGCTGGCCCGGTATGTGCCGATATGCCAGGGTCTTCTTGTTGTTCCTGGCTGGCCTGGTCCTCTTGTTGTGTCTAGCCTGCACTTTCCTGGCCTGGCATGGACAGATATGCCAGGACATTCCTGTTCTGCCTGACAAACCACTGTTAGCAGTATGCCACCTCTGCAAGCCACCACTGGATGGTGCCAGCATTGCAATTCACTAACTAGTCATGTTAACTAATCCACAACCGTATTGCAATGTTAACGGCAGCAAAGCCGTGGTGCATTTCGAGGTGCATAGGTAGTGCATACATTGTCATTTTTCTTGATTTTTCTTTGATTTGCATTTAGTCGTTTCTTATCTTTTTAGGGAGAAATTAGTTTGCCACTTGATTGCATGATGTAAAGGACAGCTCTGCTGCTGTTCAATAGAGACTATGATAAGCAAACAGATGTGCTCCCGGCAGCAGATGTGCCTAATATGCCCTTAAAATGCCCCTAAAACTGTCAGGGAAGTGTTGGGTATCTGGTTTAATGTAAAATGCTCCTGGCAGCTGCCCAAACCTGTGCATTGTTGCGATTTGATGGATGTTGTTACTGTTAATGTGTTCTTTTAATGCCACACTGTATCGGAAAATCACATTATATATTCAGCAAGATTCCATTATTTCAAGCCACTACACTGAGCCTCGAAGGGGGTTTTGAGAAGAAGAACCAGGAATCTCCATTTGACACCCAGGCCTGTTACCAAGTCATGTGTGTTGCGCGGCAGTGGTGTGTGTAACAGGCTGAGACTGGCAGATAGGGCAAGCTCCAAGTGGCTGGTCTGGTGGACTAACATGGGACGCCGTTGTGGCCCAGTGTTGGCCAGTTTGATGACTTTGCGCCCTAAGGTAATTGATCGTGTTGGCCAATGCTGTAGGCCCATTCTGCTCTCACAGGCACATTATTAAATCAGGGTCCTTCCCGAATAATCTATCATTATGGATAACGAGTTATCATTTGCTAATGTCGCTCACTTTTGTTTGGTGGATGGGTCTAACTTGTGCTCTAGTTTGACGCTGGCAGGCGCCAGCTTTTCAAAAGACAAAGTATGACTTCATTCAGTGACTCACTTCAGATGGCTTTTTCAAATATGCATTCTGGGACTTGTAGTAATGTTTATTTATCTATTTAATACTTCTACAGCACCAAAGAATAAGCTGCCTCAGTGCGTGCGCGGCTCTGAAGCCAGATTGCCCCGCGCCCAGGATATTTTTTGATGTTAGATGCTTTTGAACCTGAAGATGGGCCACTCTGTCTAGGATCTTAAGAAATAAAGGCATGTTTGTAATCATAGTTGAAAACATTCCTGGGATCCAGTGTAGGCTTCTTCAGTAAGGGTGAAACCCAAGCCTGCTTAATGCACTCAGGTACATGGCATGGTAAAGATGTAATCCATGTTGTAATGGTAGAAATCAACAGATGAGAACAGGCCTTCGCCACCAGAGTTGGGCATTCCTGTCCTGTGCAGCAGGCTGGCTTAAGTTGTGCCACAATGTCTGTTACTTCGGCTTCTGCAATTAGCCAAAAAGGAAACAAGTCCTGCCTCTTTTCTCCACTAATGGATGAGGGATATGCACTGTAGATTGAATTTTCACTGAGCTGCTGCTCTCTTCTGACCGCGTTTATTGCTCCTATTTTCCCTGATCTTCTGACCTTTTCCGGCCATTGCATCCTGAATGGAAGTGCACCACGCTTTGCCTATCGTGATTTTAGTATCCATTGGACGAGCATTTTCTAGCTCACTAAAAACTCTAAGAAGTTCTCGTGAGTCGGATCCAACATTTCTAATCCTTGATTCGTACTCAGTTTGTTTGGATTCAGTTCGGGTTAACCTATGATTTTTAGTGCTGTGGAATAGGCTTCTCTGAGGTTCTCGATTTGATCTACTTATTGTAAATATTACACATAATCCATTTTTGACAGAGCATCTCTGGAGAACAGGGTTCCGTGTGAAAAGCTTGCCGCCAAAAAGGCAGTTTACACAATAAATCGTGGCAAATAAGGCTGTGGTGTGGCCACTGCAATCCATGGAATGGAAGCAGGGACGCCCCCGGACATATTATACCATTCAAGGGGAGCAGGGGACACCCCTGCAACACCCACTCCACTTCTGCGTTTTAATGGAGACACTTTTACCGGGTCCCACGACAGCCTTTTTGCAGCAATTGTTTGTGAAAACGGCCTTTTGGGCGGCAACCTTTTCACTGGACACCGAGAATAGCCGGCTTTATATATCTTTTTAAGTAGGTGCTGAGATTTCAGAGGAACAATTGAGTCCACCGCTTTCGACAAGTACCCTAATACACCCGGGCAAAGTCCTCAGCAGTTTCACAGTTATCTATGTTTTGAGACAACGGGGCTATAAGCGGATCCATCACCTCAGGAGTAACTCCCCAGACATTCCTAAAAAGAATGGTAATATGTTCTGGCTTCCCTGTCCTCAGCTGTGTGGTAGCCGCAAGTTGAAAAATAATTACGCTATAATGGTGCATTTTTTTTACCACTAAAGTGCTCATGGACATGTCCCTGAATCAGATCAAGTGATTTTCCCTTATACCGCAGATTTTGATTTTCACCAAACCTTATATCGCGCCACGACTCCCAGTGCAGTTTGCTGGCTTCCTAATGCCTTTGCGCAGCCATTTCACCATCTCCCCCATAAATCACAACATCGGCAATACGAGTTCAAAAGAACATATAATAATATAATTAAGATAGCTCCACGAGACTGAATTTTAAAAGTGTGGAGTAGCCTCAGGTGTAATGGCTTCATAAAGCCTGTCAGATTTACTTCTGCTGCGAGGAAATTTAAAAGGTTTCGCTTTAATGCTATGCAAATCAGACTGGAGATATTCCGGCACCAACGGTGGCGCTGGGATGTAGAGTTGAGCCGAGTCACACAATTAAAGCTCTCATTTCTCTATTAGGACACATCATAGCGTGGGTGGTTCTGCTTTAATAGAGAACCGCAGGCTCTGGGAGAAAGGGATCATGTCTTTAGCTATCTGCGGCCAGACGGGCTTTGGATATCTTGCAACTCTCTGGCCAAAAAGAAGGACAGGCGGGGGCATCACATTAACGGTGAAATAACAAAACCTGGCATGTATACAAGGGAGCAGGTGCCAAAATGGTGCTTTGCATGAGGTCGACTTTGCACCTTTGTCGTGTCCCGTCCAAAGGGTACAGGGTATGATGGCGATTTCTTCATTAACACTCGCTCCGAAACGATCTGCATAAGCCACCAAAGCTCTATAGAGACGACGTAAGGCCACGTATGGAAGTAACCAAAATGGCAGCCATATGAATTTGGGCAGAGTAAGTAGTTGTCATTTTTTGATTATTCCAGCTCATGGAGCCTTATGCCAGCCTCTGCAGGAATTATGCATTGGGTTAACAGAGAAAAAACAGTCATGAGTAAATATCAGGACCAGCAGGTGTCCACCAAACTGATATGGAAATGAAACCACTTCTAAGATCTTCAATCATCACCGTACTCCATTTTACTTGAATCATATTTGCCCACTCCTGGATTTCCAGCCCCCGTCACACTGCCTGTGGGAACACATAGGCCTGAGCTTGTAATGCATAATTAAACTACAAGTCCTAGAAAGCACAGTAGACTAGACTGGATAAGGGTAGTCCTGTAGATGTAGTGCCAGTTGACAACTCTAAAGAGATGATTAGAACATGTTTTGAAGTCCCTCTCCTGAGAACGCCCACATAACTTGTTCTATGGGACGGTTGACTGTCAGGAGTAACTACAACCACGTTTCTTCTCGCTGTACTTTACCAGAGGAACATGTCAATTTGTATATCAGTCTGGTCTCTCCCATAAGGGAAGTCAAGGACTGAAATGCTGGGCAATTCTCCTCTGACCAAGAGTAACGCAAATAAGCGAGGACGTGTTTCTGCCTTGTTAGGCATCATCAGGGAGGTGTTGCTGTGGTGCTGTGGCTCTCTAAGCACAGTGAGCAAGGGCTGCTGCCAGGATTTTGTTTGGTAACTTTGGGTGAAACCTCAGGTTTTCCAAAATGTTCAAGATTGTGAGATCCACTTTGCTGGGAATCAGCTGTGTTTTTAATTATTTCCCTCACAGTGGATTATGGAGTGGGCAGAGACCTATGCAGAGTCTCCACATGGAGTAGAGCAATGCATTCAAGTGCATTTCCCGCTCCACATGCCATGCAGGGAATCTTACCCAAAAGGATATGTGCAGGGTTTGCCGCTGCATGCCTTCCTTCATCCTTTGCATTTGCGGTTCGCATGCAAAAAGAAAGTCTTTACTAGCATATTTTTCGGATAAAAAGCCAACAAATTCGTTTTTGCACACATTTCCTGGCAATTTTACTAGAGGTGTAAAATAATTCAGTATTTTGCAATTTCACAATAAAGTGAAAGATTAATACTTTCATACAATTACCCTGGCTGATTTACGGTTTTGCAGGGTACGACGTCCTTTCACCGACACCCGTTGGGATATAATGGGTTGAGGGGGTCGGGAAAAACAAAAAATAGCTAGAAGATGGGGGAACAAACTGCGTCGTAGAAACGTGTGTAGATGAAATGACATGGAATCTTTTCCAGACTACTTTTGAGGAAAGCATTGATTTGTACCGTCTGGGTTTTGGTTAATCTCTCCTCTCTACATTGGTGAAATAACGACCCATTCCACAGTACAGACCTTATTGTGAGAATGGTGGCAACAATGAAATCATGTGTTATTTTAAATGGCACTTATTTTTAAACTGAAATCTATCTGTGAGTTAGGATTCTGTTAGTTATTTACCAAATTGGGTGAATTGAAAGTACTGCATGCTGTAAATCTGGATTATGCACTCCGTGCGGTAATTTCACTGCACCCCATTTGATGAAAATTTCATGCAATCTGAACTCAAATCTTAGTGGTATTTGAGAAATACAAATTGGGCTTCCTTTCAAGTTAGGTGGTATTTTAGCTGTAAATTCACCAAAATAACACCAAACTCGATTACCGTTACTGCCACTTGGTCCAACAGATGTACCAGGAGATTCCAAGTGGTGGTAGGGAAATGTAAATACCCTTTTTTGGAGTCCAAAGGACTCTCTGGGGATTTTGGAAGAGTTTCCACAAGCGGTAATTCCCTATGCAATATTTTAATCGATTTTGCGGAGGAAAATTGGCGGATTTACTTCCAGGATTTACTTCCAGCTCCTTGCTGCAGGTAAATTCTCCAATGTTCCTCCAAACATGGAATTTGGGGTGCAGTAAATATGGCAGTAATTAGCCTGTATTATATTATAGTACTTATTTAACATAATTACCACCACGTTTGCACCACACTGCTCTACTTGTAATGAGACCCACTATTTAAAATACCACATTTTACCATTACCACTATCCTCAGCTCTTGAAGGATAACTTTATATTTGGGGAATTAAAGTAAGCAACCCCCACTAGATGACTTTCACCTTTCAAGGGGTTTTGCTCCTGCAAACTGCTAGTACATTTTCCAGTGGTTTGTCTGGGGAAGAAAATGAGGGCCCTGCAAGGAAGGTCAGGCCCCTGTCATTCCCTGTGGACCCTATAAATGCCCCCATGTGCCTCTGGGGACTCACGTTGGCCCTAGAAAATGTTTATTTATTATTGTGGTAAGGTGAGGCACGCAGGCCATGGAGATCAGGGATTGCAGCAATGGGTGTCATAAGGGGGCTTTTTTAGAAGGTTCACATGTGCTGGTTTGCAACCCAAAATGTGTCCTGCAAAATTCATGAGACATAGAGCCAAAAGTTATATTTCCTGTGAAGTTCATGCAACCTGAGTGGTTACAGAAATAGTGCATCCCAGTGCCTTCAGTGAGACTGGAAAATGAGCAAGGACAGGCATCCCTTTGTAGAGATCAGCAACCTTCCCCCCTGGGGTGGGGTGCTCATCTCTGTATTTGTTTACTAACGCTTGTCTTTTCAGCCTTAATGGTGGTGCTGCCACTCGCCAGACATCATGCCGTGGGAAGGACAGCAGCACCATTAAAGCAGAAAAGTTGAGGCCGCTGGAAGCCAATGCCTTTTTTTCCTAAAGCCTGAAGCTCCCATGAATGAGTGGGAGCTTCAGACCTTAGAAAAAAAGGCCTTGGCTTCCAGCGGCCACACCTTTTCTTCGATAATGGTGGTGCCGGTCCACGGGTATCTCTTGATTGAAGGGATGCCTCGTAGGTTGCCGGTGCCACCATTATGGATTAAAGGCATATTTTTTTAAAGCCTGAAGCTCTCACAAATGAACGAGAGCATAAGGCTTTAGAAAAAAAAAGCTGTGTACATGAGTGAGAGTTTCAAGCTTTCGAAAAAAAAGCTATGTTTTTTAGTGGCCAGGGCCGGCAGGAGACATTAGTGAGCCCCCGCAACACACCACCTCAGAACGATATTTCTGAGCATGCATGGGCTCAGCCCTGACTAGTTCCGGCCCAATTAAAGCCCATCTGCATCTTCAAAAATGAGCTGAACCAGAGGGGGTTGGCAACCGTCTCTTGCTGTATTGAACACCCACCTCTGATCCCTGACTGTGTGAGCAAATGCCCACTCTTTAAAGAATTGCTTTATAGGATTAGGTCATCTTTTACTGGCATAACAGGAAGATGGCTGCTTCCCAAAAACAACCTACCATCACAGAGCCCAACCTTTAGCACTTGAACCAGGATGAAAGGCTCACAAACCAGTGCACAATCAGATGCGCTGATTAAACTGACATTCAAATAACCGGCCATTGTGTAGGTGTGTTATTAGTGTGGTGAGATTTCCACACAGAGCCGATAATCGTCAGGCATGGGTGCCTTGCCTGTAATTTCTCCCCACTCTCATCTGACTAACGGCACTGTATGGCTTGGGTGTACCGCCCAATTTTAAACTCATTGGTCCTTATTCATTGCTGCTGGGCTGCTCCACACAGCTTCTATATCCCAAGTGTCACATTGCGTCAGCAACAGTTAAAAAGAGATTACAAGCGCCTACTAGTCCTTTCCCCTCATCAAACGGGGCCTTTTAATGTCCTGATGGTGAGGGCAGCACCGGAGAGCGTTCTTGAGGGCGCCGAGCCTCGTGTTTGTCTGGAAGACAGCCCTCAGTTGACCATGGAGTTTCTGGTGAGGTGGACGGTGGGTCTCGTATGTCGCTTGTTTCCTGTCAGTGCTTGGGGACCGTACTTGTCCAGTGTTCTCAATGAGCAGACACAGACCTGCCTGGTGAACACCTTTGGCCAGATTACAGAAACCTTGTCCCTATGCCAGTGCAAAGTTGCATGGTGTTAGCAGTAGGGCAACGTTTGCTCCGTTGCAAACATTCATTAAATGTGCATGCCTTTTGCATTAGGGCCTTTTTTTCCCTAGTACTTATACCCTGCACAGATGTCCTTGTCATGGCAGAAAGGTTTTGTAATATGGCCCCTGTGTCACCAATGCAAAGTATCAGTAACCGGGCCCCTAGTGTGGCCTTCCATGTGTCCATCAATGATCCACGTCAAGCTGGTCATCTAGAGTTGGCGTTTCTCAAAAGGCCCACTATGGCCAGCCCAGGACACTTCACCGCGATGACACTCATGCTGTTCGGAGAAGGCAGGTTGCGTGTTTGTCAGTTCAGAGGCCGAACCTATGAAAGGGTTCCTTCACATGGCTATTATTTCTTACTGCTGTACCCTAGTTGTGACGCCCCCCCTCCCCACCCTTTCCTTGGATTGTTACCCACAGAGAACAACACTAACACAAGATGCTCCCAATGGCACGACTCAACTAGGAAAGCCTTACCAATCCATCCTTGAAAATCGAAGACAACCTATTTCCAAAGGGATGCAGTGATACTTTTGCTGTGCAAATGGCCACCAGGAGGCGACATTTCCCTAAGAATGCACCCTCCAGACAATCAAACACTTTCACTTTCCCCAAATAGTCTAGGATTGGAGGTAAAAACATATATGGATGTGTGCTTCCAGGCACATCACACTGGCCTTCTATTATAACCATGTGGTCATAGTGAAATGATAGTTTCTACTCTTAGAAAAGGCACAAGCAACATGCACACGGGTTGCAAAATAAATGTAGTCTAGTGAATGACGCAGTTAATGTGCAGCACGTATGTGATATGTGTCAATAATATATGGATGTGTGCTTCCAGGCACATCACACTGGCCTTCTATTAGAACCATGTGGTCAGAGTGAAATGATAGTTTCTACTCTTAGAAAAGGCACAAGCAACATGCACACGGGTTGCAAAATAAATGTAGTCTAGTGAATGACGCAGTTAATGTGCAGCACGTATGTGATATGTGTCAATAATGCATATTCCATCTATATTCCAAATAAAGCTCATACACATTCTATATGTATGATATCTGATGCCCAGCATGACCTGTATTGGCTGCCGGAGCATATGTTGCCCTGTGCTAACATAAGGCTTTAAGGAACACATGGCAACATGGGGGCGGGGCCTGCAGCTCCCCAGACATGTTTTATGGTAACCTACAGCTCTCATCAGCTGAGCTAGTATAGTCAATGGTGAGGGATCATGGGAGTCATAGTCCAACAGCTTCGCTTTGCCACTGTTGCTCTAGAGAATATATAGTAATGCCGGAACCTCTTGATATGGCAGTTGCAGCATTCTCGTATCGGCTGCGAAAGTGCGTCATACCTTCCAGTATAATAATTTTACACGCTATCATTGAGCATAAACGCCACACACAACTGCAGCACTCCAATGCCATCAAAACCAGGCGCTGTGTGTCATATTTAAGAATATATCTAGAGAGGCTTTTGTGAAGACAGGGGGTCATGGCGCGTGAGTGCCGGTACAGTACCGGCAGAGGACGTGTGCATAGCACGCTATGCAGTGGAGGGTCTTTAGAGCGATTGTGCACGTACCTGAGTGTACACAAGCGCCTCTGCTCTCAGCGTACCCAACGCATGAGCGCACTTGCCTTACGCAGGCTGGCAGGTTCCGCCTGCTCTGCAGGCATGCCTTTGCAGTATTTCAGCCTTCATTGGCAATGTATTCTCATTATGCCCGATCCATCTGTCTTCATAATGCACACTCCTCAATTACAGTATCAAAATCTTTTCCTCTGCATCGTAAAAAAAATGATCTACGGAACAATACCAGCAAAACATAATAATGCAGTGTGATTATTAATGAAACGAATGCTTTCAGAGAGTGATAATTTCTCCGCAGAAGGGAAGCCATCCCTTTGTTGAAAGCTGGCGGGAATGTGCAAAGACGCGAGGTGGGAATGCTTCCCTGGATAGACTGCCAAGAGACAAGGGCCGGGGAAGTGTTGGGCACTGTGTCTCGGAGATAAGGGAGGGATGGATGGATGCATCAGCGGAAGAATGGTTTGTCATGGCCAGGGCTTTAAGTGGTCTGGGGCTACCTGGGGTGGAGCCCGACAGGCTCGGAAACATGGCTCTAAGGCAGGACCCTGCCTTGGCTCCATAATGTCTACCTTGCAGCTCCGGCCACCTGAGGACAAGGCTTTAGAATAAAGTGACTTTTCTATATAATGGTGGCGCTGGCAACTGACAGGCAATCCTTTAACAAGAAGTTGCCAGTGTGCCGGCACCGCCATTATGGAAGAAAAGGTGAGGCTGCTAGAAGCCAAGGCCTTTTTTTCTAGCTTGGGAGTTTTAGGCTTTAGGAAAAAAAGGCCTTGGCTTTCAGCAGTTCACCGTTTCAGCGTTAATGGCGCCACTATCCCTCCCAGGCATCCCTTTAGCCATGAGGTGCAGCGATCACTTGAGGGTGATCACTGCATCCATTACTCAAAGGAATGCCTGTGAGGGGCAGCACCACCATTAAGGCTTAAAAGATGTGGCGCTTTTCCCTGCCAGGGATCCCGTTAGTTAATAGATGCAGAGATCAGCACCCCCTCCCCCCACCCCCTATTGCAAAGGGCTGCCTGTTGAGGTGCCTGTAGCCCATTGAGCCGGGGCTCGTTTAGGGGACATGGCCTAATGAGCTGGTAGGCGACCCCTGCTGTTAAACCACGCCCCCATAATGCCATAATGATGCCCGGCTCATGTTTCTGTGCCATTCGAGGCACTGGTCATGACCTTGGTGCACGTACGTCCTGTTTGATGGCCCAGAGTTCAGCAAAAGGGAAGAGGGGGATGTGTCCTAAAGTGATGAGACATTTGGATTGTGTTTCCAAGGCAGATTTGAGAATCGTAAGTTAGGACACAGTGTAATGTTAAAAGCATGAGGGGCTCGAGCGTCTACTTGGGCAATCGTGGAAGTTTGGTGACTGATTTGCCTGGGCATCTCTCCATACTTTATTCCCCCAGGAAAAGTGGTGCGTAAAGTTAAATGTTTTTATTGAATGCAGGTGTCAAGGTATTACAGTGACACTGAAAAAGCCTGGCTTGCGTAAGTAAAAAAGGATATTAGCAGTTTTACTTGGTGCGCAGGGTCGGACCATAATTGGAAGTATACTTTCAAAATATAGCACGTGATAGATAGCCATTTATAGTGATGCAGGCTGTGTTCATTGGACTGTGTGAAAGACAGCGGTGGGTGCGATACATAGCCACTCGTAGTGAGACCATGTAGACTGGGCTCCCTAGACTGTGTGAAAGACAGCGGTGGATGCGATACATAGCCACTCGTAGTGAGACCATGTAGACTGGGCTCCCTATGCAGGCTGTGTTCATTAGACTGTGTGAAAGACAGCGGTGGATGCGATACATAGCCACTCGTAGTGAGACCATGTAGACTGGCCTCCCTATGCAGGCAGTGTTCATTGGACTGTGTGAAAGACAGCGGTGGGTGCAATACATAGCCACTCGTAGTGAGACCACGTAGACTGGGCTCCCTAGACTGTGTGAAAGACAGCGGTGGATGCGATACATAGCCACTCGTAGTGAGACCATGTAGACTGGGCTCCCTATGCAGGCTGTGTTCATTGGACTGTGTGAAAGACAGCGGTGGATGCGATACATAGCCACTCGTAGTGAAACCATGTAGACTGGGCTCCCTAGACTGTGTGAAAGACAGCGGTGGATGCGATACATAGCCACTCGTAGTGAGATCATGTAGACTGGGCTCCCTATGCAGGCAGTGTTCATTGGACTGTGTGAAAGACAGCGGTGGATGCGATACATAGCCACTCGTAGTGAGACCATGTAGACTGGGCTCCCTATGCAGGCTGTGTTCATTAGACTGTGTGAAAGACAGCGGTGGATGCGATACATAGCCACTCGTAGTGAGACCATGTAGACTGGGCTCCCTATGCAGGCTGTGTTCATTGGACTGTGTGAAAGACAGCGGTGGGTGCGATACATAGCCACTCATAGTGAGACCATGTAGACTGGGCTCCCTAGACTGTGTGAAAGACAGCGGTGGATGCGATACATAGCCACTCGTAGTGAGATCATGTAGACTGGGCTCCCTATGCAGGCTGTGCTCATTAGACTGTGTGAAAGACAGCGGTGGATGCGATACATAGCCACTCGTAGTGAGACTATTTAGACTGGGATCCCTATGCAGGCTGTGTTCATTGGACTGTGTGAAAGACAGCGGTGGATGCGATACATAGCCACTCGTAGTGAGACCATGTAGACTGGGCTCCCTATGCAGGCTGTGCTCATTAGACTGTGTGAAAGACAGCGGTGGGTGCGATACATAGCCACTCGTAGTGAGACCATGTAGACTGTGCTCCCTATGCAGGCTGTGCTCATTAGACTGTGTGAAAGACAGCGGTGGATGCGATACATAGCCACTCGTAGTGAGACCATGTAGACTGGGCTCCCTATGCAGGCAGTGTTCATTAGACTGTGTGAAAGACAGCGGAGGATGCGATACATAGCCACTCGTAGTGAGACCATGTAGACTGGGCTCCCTATGCAAGCAGTGTTCATTAGACTGTGTGAAAGACAGCGGTGGATGCGATACATAGCCACTCGTAGTGAAACCACGTAGACTGGGCTCCCTAGACTGTGTGAAAGACAGCGGTGGATGTGATACATAGTCACTCGTAGTGAGACCATGTAGACTGGGCTCCCTATGCAGGCTGTGTTCATTGGACTGTGTGAAAGACAGCGGTGGGTGCGATACATAGCCACTCGTAGTGAGACCATGTAGACTGGGCTCCCTAGACTGTGTGAAAGACAGCGGTGGATGCGATACATAGCCACTCGTAGTGAGACCATGTAGACTGGGCTCCCTATGCAGGCTGTGTTCATTAGACTGTGTGAAAGACAGCGGTGGATGCGATACATAGCCACTCGTAGTGAGACCATGTAGACTGGCCTCCCTATGCAGGCAGTGTTCATTGGACTGTGTGAAAGACAGCGGTGGGTGCAATACATAGCCACTCGTAGTGAGACCACGTAGACTGGGCTCCCTAGACTGTGTGAAAGACAGCGGTGGATGCGATACATAGCCACTCGTAGTGAGACCATGTAGACTGGGCTCCCTATGCAGGCTGTGTTCATTGGACTGTGTGAAAGACAGCGGTGGATGCGATACATAGCCACTCGTAGTGAAACCATGTAGACTGGGCTCCCTAGACTGTGTGAAAGACAGCGGTGGATGCGATACATAGCCACTCGTAGTGAGATCATGTAGACTGGGCTCCCTATGCAGGCAGTGTTCATTGGACTGTGTGAAAGACAGCGGTGGATGCGATACATAGCCACTCGTAGTGAGACCATGTAGACTGGGCTCCCTATGCAGGCTGTGTTCATTAGACTGTGTGAAAGACAGCGGTGGATGCGATACATAGCCACTCGTAGTGAGACCATGTAGACTGGGCTCCCTATGCAGGCTGTGTTCATTGGACTGTGTGAAAGACAGCGGTGGGTGCGATACATAGCCACTCATAGTGAGACCATGTAGACTGGGCTCCCTAGACTGTGTGAAAGACAGCGGTGGATGCGATACATAGCCACTCGTAGTGAGATCATGTAGACTGGGCTCCCTATGCAGGCTGTGCTCATTAGACTGTGTGAAAGACAGCGGTGGATGCGATACATAGCCACTCGTAGTGAGACCATTTAGACTGGGATCCCTATGCAGGCTGTGTTCATTGGACTGTGTGAAAGACAGCGGTGGATGCGATACATAGCCACTCGTAGTGAGACCATGTAGACTGGGCTCCCTATGCAGGCTGTGCTCATTAGACTGTGTGAAAGACAGCGGTGGGTGCGATACATAGCCACTCGTAGTGAGACCATGTAGACTGTGCTCCCTATGCAGGCTGTGCTCATTAGACTGTGTGAAAGACAGCGGTGGATGCGATACATAGCCACTCGTAGTGAGACCATGTAGACTGGGCTCCCTATGCAGGCAGTGTTCATTAGACTGTGTGAAAGACAGCGGAGGATGCGATACATAGCCACTCGTAGTGAGACCATGTAGACTGGGCTCCCTATGCAAGCAGTGTTCATTAGACTGTGTGAAAGACAGCGGTGGATGCGATACATAGCCACTCGTAGTGAAACCACGTAGACTGGGCTCCCTAGACTGTGTGAAAGACAGCGGTGGATGTGATACATAGTCACTCGTAGTGAGACCATGTAGACTGGGCTCCCTATGCAGGCTGTGTTCATTGGACTGTGTGAAAGACAGCGGTGGGTGCGATACATAGCCACTCGTAGTGAGACCATGTAGACTGGGCTCCCTAGACTGTGTGAAAGACAGCGGTGGATGCGATACATAGCCACTCGTAGTGAGACCATGTAGACTGGGCTCCCTATGCAGGCTGTGCTCATTAGACTGTGTGAAAGACAGCGGTGGATGCGATACATAGCCACTCGTAGTGAGACCATTTAGACTGGGCTCCCTATGCAGGCTGTGTTCATTGGACTGTGTGAAAGACAGCGGTGGATGCGATACATAGCCACTCGTAGTGAGACCATGTAGACTGGGCTCCCTATGCAGGCTGTGCTCATTAGACTGTGTGAAAGACAGTGGTGGATGCGATACATGGCCACTCGTAGTGAGACCATGTAGACTGGGCTCCCTATGCAGGCAGTGTTCATTAGACTGTGTGAAAGACAGCGGTGGATGCGATACATAGCCACTCGTAGTGAGACCATGTAGACTGGGCTCCCTATGCAAGCAGTGTTCATTAGACTGTGTGAAAGACAGCGGTGGATGCGATACATAGCCACTCGTAGTGAGACCATGTAGACTGTGCTCCCTATGCAGGCTGTGCTCATTAGACTGTGTGAAAGACAGCGGTGGGTGCGATACATAGCCACTCGTAGTGAGACCACGTAGACTGGGCTCCCTATGCAGGCAGTGTTCATTAGACTGTGTGAAAGACAGCGGTGGATGCGATACAAAGCCACTCGTAGTGAGACCATGTAGACTGGGCTCCCTATGCAGGCAGTGTTCATTAGACTGTGTGAAAGACAGCGGTGGATGCGATACATAGCCACTCGTAGTGAGACCATGTAGACTGGGCTCCCTATGCAGGCTGTGTTCATTAGACTGTGTGAAAGACAGCGGTGGATGCGATACATAGCCACTCGTAGTGAGACCATGTAGACTGGGCTCCCTAGACTGTGTGAAAGACAGCGGTGGATGTGATACATAGCCACTCGTAGTGAGACCATGTAGACTGGGCTCCCTATGCAGGCTGTGCTCATTAGACTGTGTGAAAGACAGCGGTGGATGCGATACATAGCCACTCGTAGTGAGACCATTTAGACTGGGCTCTCTATGCAGGCTGTGTTCATTGGACTGTGTGAAAGACAGCGGTGGATGCGATACATAGCCACTCGTAGTGAGACCATGTAGACTGGGCTCCCTATGCAGGCTGTGCTCATTAGACTGTGTGAAAGACAGCGGTGGGTGCGATACATAGCCACTCGTAGTGAGACCATGTAGACTGTGCTCCCTATGCAGGCTGTGCTCATTAGACTGTGTGAAAGACAGCGGTGGATGCGATACATAGCCACTCGTAGTGAGACCATGTAGACTGTGCTCCCTATGCAGGCAGTGTTCATTAGACTGTGTGAAAGACAGCGGTGGATGCGATACATAGCCACTCGTAGTGAGACCATGTAGACTGGGCTCCCTATGCAAGCAGTGTTTATTAGACTGTGTGAAAGACAGCGGTGGATGCGATACATAGCCACTCGTAGTGAGACCATGTAGACTGGGCTCCCTATGCAGGCTGTGCTCATTAGACTGTGTGAAAGACAGCGGTGGGTGCGATACATAGCCACTCGTAGTGAGACCACGTAGACTGGGCTCCCTATGCAGGCAGTGTTCATTAGACTGTGTGAAAGACAGCGGTGGATGCGATACATAGCCACTCGTAGTGAGACCATGTAGACTGGGCTCCCTATGCAGGCAGTGTTCATTGGACTGTGTGAAAGACAGCGGTGGATGCGATACATAGCCACTCGTAGTGAGACCACGTAGACTGGGCTCCCTATGCAGGCTGTGTTTATTGGACTGTGTGAAAGACAGCGGTGGATGCGATACATAGCCACTCGTAGTGAGACCACGTAGACTGGGCTCCCTATGCAGGCAGTGTTCATTGGACTGTGTGAAAGACAGCGGTGGATGCGATACATAGCCACTCGTAGTGAGACCATGTAGACTGGGCTCCCTATGCAGGCTGTGTTCATTGGACTGTGTGAAAGACAGCGGTGGATGCGATACATACCCACTCGTAGTGAGACCATGTAGACTGGGCTCCCTAGACTGTGTAAAAGACAGCGGTGGATGCGATACATAGCCACTCGTAGTGAGACCATTTAGACTGGGCTCCCTATGCAGGCTGTGTTCATTGGACTGTGTGAAAGACAGCGGTGGATGCGATACATAGCCACTCATAGTGAGACCACGTAGACTGGGCTCCCTATGCAGGCAGTGCTCATTAGACTGTGTGAAAGACAGCGGTGGATGCGATACATAGCCACTCGTGGTGAGACCATGTAGACTGGGCTCCCTATGCAGGCTGTGCTCATTAGACTGTGTGAAAGACAGTGGTGGATGTGATACATAGCCACTCGTAGTGAGACCATGTAGACTGGGCTCCCTATGCAGGCTGTGCTCATTAGACTGTGTGAAAGACAGCGGTGGATGCGATACATAGCCACTCGTAGTGAGACCATGTAGACTGGGTTCCCTACGCAGGCAGTGTTCATTAGACTGTGTGAAAGACAGTGGTAGATTCAATACATAGCCACTCGTAGTTAGACCATGTAGACTGGCCTCCCTATGCAGGCAGTGTTCATTGGACTGTGTGAAAGACAGCGGTGGGTGCAATACATAGCCACTCGTAGTGAGACCACGTAGACTGGGCTCCCTAGACTGTGTGAAAGACAGTGGTGGATGCGATACATAGCCACTCGTAGTGAGACCATGTAGACTGGGCTCCCTATGCAGGCTGTGCTCATTAGACTGTGTGAAAGACAGCGGTGGATGCGATACATAGCCACTCGTAGTGAGACCATGTAGACTGGGCTCCCTATGCAGGCTGTGCTCATTAGACTGTGTGAAAGACAGCGGTGGATGCGATACATAGCCACTCGTAGAGAGACCATGTAGACTGTGCTCCCTATGCAGGTTGTGCTCATTAGACTGTGTGAAAGACAGCGGTGGATGAGATACATAGCCACTCGTTGTGAGACCACGTAGACTGGGCTCCCTATGCAGGCTGTGCTCATTAGACTGTGTGAAAGACAGCGGTGGATCCAATACATAGCCACTCGTAGTGAGACCACGTAGACTGGGCTCCCTATGCAGGCTGTGCTCATTAGACTGTGTGAATGACAGCGGTGGATGCGATACATAGCCACTCGTAGTGAGACCTTGTAGACTGGGCTCCCTATGCAGGCTGTGCTCATAAGACTGTGTGAAAGACAGCGGTGGGTGCGATACATAGCCACTCGTAGTGAGACCACGTAGACTGTGCTCCCTATGCAGGCTGTGCTCATTAGAGTGTGTGAAAGACAGCGGTGGGTGCGATACATAGCCACTCGTAGTGAGACCACATAGACTGGGCTCCCTATGCAGGCTGTGTTCATTAGACTGTGTGAAAGACAGCGTTGGGTGCGATACATAGCCACTCGTAGTGAGACCATATAGACCGGGCTCGCCACTCGTAGTGAGACCACGTAGACTGGGCTCCCTATGCAGGCTGTGTTCATTAGACTGTGTGAAAGACAGCGGTGGGTGCGATACATAGCCACTTGTAGTGAGACCATATAGACTGGGCTCCCCACTCGTAGTGAGACCACATAGACTGGGCTCCCTATGCAGGCTGTGTTCATTAGACTGTGTGAATGACAGCGGTGGGAGCGATACATAGCCACTCCTAGTGAGACCATGTAGACTGTGCTCCCTATGCAGGTTGTGCTCATTAGACTGGTTGAAAGACAGTGGTGGAACTCCTAGTGAGACCATGTAGACTGTGCTCCCTATGCAGGTTGTGCTCATTAGACTGGTTGAAAGACAGTGGTGGATGTGATACATAGCCACTCGTAGTGAGACCATGTAGACTGGGCTCCCTACGCAGGCTGTGCTCATTAGACTGTGTGAAAGACAGTGGTGGATGCGATACATAGCCACTCGTAGTGAGACCATGTAGACTGTGCTCCCTGCGCAGGCAGTGTTCATTAGACTGTGTGAAAGACAGTGGTGGATGCGATACATAGCCACTCGTAGTGAGACCATGTAGACTGTGCTCCCTGCGCAGGCTGTGCTCATTAGACTGTGTGAAAGACAGTGGTGGATGCGATACATAGCCACTCGTAGTGAGACCATGTAGACTGGGTTCCCTGCGCAGGCTGTGCTCATTGGACTGTGTGAAAGACAGTGGTGGATACGATACATAGCCACTCGTAGAGAGACCATGTAGACTGTGCTCCCTGCGCAGGTTGTGCTCATTGGACTGTGTGAAAGACAGTGGTGGATGCGATACATAGCCACTCGTAGAGAGACCATGTAGACTGTGCTCCCTGCGCAAGTTGTGCTCTTTGGACTGTGTGAAAGACAGTGGTGGATGCGATGCATAGCCACTCGTGGTGAGACCATGTAGACTGTGCTCCCTGCGCAGGTTGTGCTCATTGGACTGTGTGAAAGACAGTGGTGGATGCGATGCATAGCCACTCGTGGTGAGACCATGTAGACTGTGCTCCCTGCGCAGGTTGTGCTCACTGGACTGTGTGAAAGACAGTGGTGGATGCGATGCATAGCCACTCGTGGTGAGACCATGTAGACTGGGCTCCCTATGCAGGCTGTGTTCACTGGACTGTGTGAAAGACAGTGGTGGATGCGATGCATAGCCACTCGTGGTGAGACCATGTAGACTGGGCTCCCTATGCAGGCTGTGCTCATTAGACTGTGTGAAAGACAGTGGTGGATGCGATACATAGCCACTCGTAGTGAGACCACGTAGACTGGGCTCCCTATGCAGGCTATGATGTGTGAAAGAAAGTGGTAGAAGTTCGCCAAACAGGCCAGCCGTGGAGAGAAGGGCCAGATGTCTGTCTATATGTGGTGGCAGACTGGCACCCTTATGCCATGTTACACTGTGTGGCTATGCTTTGGCTGTTACCACGAGGGCACAGCAGGCTTTGTGGGTTGGACAGCACTTTCTGCTATGGTGAGGCCACCTCAGACGAGGGATGAGAAGCTTTCAGGATACAAGTCAACATCGTGAACACAGGAGTGCCCAAAGGTCAGCACACAGGGACCCCTCAGCCGGGCAAAGTGGAGAGAATGGACATGAAACAGAAGTGAGAGTGCCCCAAAAAGGGACTCACAAGCAATGGGGGGATAAGGGCATCTTGTACACCCGGAAACCCTTTTAATATCAACATTCGGAAAGGTTGTACGACAGAAATGCAAATTTACCATGTTCATAACTCCGTGCAGATTACACATCTTCCTTGTTTTCTGCACGTTACGTTTTGTTACCGAGTTTTTATGCTGCAGCCAATCACCACTGCAGTAGTCTCCGAGCAGCCAGGCTTACCCTTTTGTGTCAACTGTTTAAGGACATGGGCACTGTCTGTGTTTCTGCAGCGGTCAGGCTTTTAAGCCTGACCCTGTTAAAACCTTGCCCACTAAAACATGAGTGCAAAACCCTCTGCTTACTCACCAAGGCCCTGAGCGGCCACAAACAGCCAGGGGCTGGAGACAGGAAAGCTGAATAAATAGAACCAGAGGCCCTTTTATATGAAGGTGGGCTTTCAAACGCGGCTCCTCTGGGAGCAAAGACCTGGGCTGGGCTTCCAGAAAGTTATTGAGGCCTGCGACCCCTCTTAGGCTGAGGCTGGGCTCTTCTGGGAGTTAAGCTTCACTATTCAGTCTTCCCTATGCCTCTGTTACCTTATCCTGTCAATAGAAGGCAGTATACGCACCATACACCCAAAAAGGGGTGTCAAGGCGCCTTACCAGATTGTATTTGCAAGTCTACTTCAGGCGTTCTGGCCCTTTTCATAAATTGAGTGCCGTTCCTGTATTTAATAATGTAATAATGTATGTGGGTGCTGTGGGAGTGCATCTCTACCCCACTGTGCCATCCTCTTATCCCCCCCCCCGCTCATTTTCTTTTCTCCAGCAGACTATGGTCAGGATAACCCCCCCCCCCCCCCCCCGCGGCTGGGGCAGAGGATGCCACTCTATGCACAAGCCTATGTGCCCTGATGCTGCTGCAGTGGTAATGTGGTGCACCGTAAAAGAAGATTGACATACCATAGCATAGCAAAACATAACAGGCATTGGGAAGGAGTGCTCTGTGTAAATGGGAAGGAGGTGGGACAAATGCAGCCATTTTTAAATGGATTCTACAGAAAATGCAACTGAGTGGAAAACAGGTTTTGACGTCAGCTTCTACGTTTCCCTGAACATAATATACACTGCCCTCTATTTAATGTTTTTTGTTTTGGTTTGTTTGCTTGTTTTTTTATTGTTTTTTTTTTAATACAGCACTGTCTGTCTTCAACTGCATCTAAGAGTTTTGAGACACTTCAGGAGGGTTTAGACAGCTGCAGGGCGAACATCAATGTCCCCTCGTGGCCTGGGCTGGTGCTATAGGAACTCGGCCCTGGGAAGTGCCAGAAAACCTGGCTAACCTGGGTGGCAGTGCCAATGTCAATGAAGGGGGCCATGTGCTCTGGTCTTGGCTGGCACCATGCGGAGCTGAGCTACGTGAAGACCTATGCATCTACTCCAGACTGGGTTGAGTTCCAAGCTTAGGTGTGGGCACAGCGGGCATTCTGATTGGGCTTCAGGTAAGGTTGGTGTCCAGGTGTGGCTGATCTCTGAACTGGGCCCCTGGGCTGGACTGACAGTGCTTGTGGACATGGTTGGGTCCCGGCCTTTGTTAAACTCGTGG
The DNA here is from genome assembly GCF_040938575.1 of Ambystoma mexicanum. Taxonomy (NCBI): domain Eukaryota; kingdom Metazoa; phylum Chordata; class Amphibia; order Caudata; family Ambystomatidae; genus Ambystoma; species Ambystoma mexicanum. The sequence goes on along the minus strand of NC_090931.1, from coordinate 74,170,187 downwards.
TTGTTCATAGAGCAGCTCTTGGATGGAGTGGCTTCTGTCAAAAGGTCGTATCACGATGTAACTGCTATGATTGGTTCAAGGTTGGTTTAGTTCCAGGTGGGGATCGGCCCAGGCTGCGTGAATAGACAGTATCTGGATCTGTTCTGGAGTGTCCTTCGGGAAAGATTGGGCTGCAGGGGCTGGGTTGCAAGCGTGACTCCATGAATGGCTGGGCTCTCTGGGAGTATAATGGAAACCTGAGTTCTTGCCCTCCAGGTATGACCAAGGACTACCTGTGTCTTTGGTTGGTGACAATCGTTGAGACCCTTATTACATTGTGCACGCTCTGCACTGAAGTGGGCTGTGTTGAACTCATTGTTGGTGTATGGAAAAGGCTGCAAAAATACGATAGATGTGTATAGACTAGGGTCTGAGCAAGTATACGCTCTAGGCAAGTCTCCGCTCTGTGCAAGTCTCCTCTCCAGGCAAGTCTTGGTTCCGGCATGTCTTAGCTCCGGGCAAGTCTCGGCTCTGGGCACGTCTCGGCTCTGGGCAAGTCACAGCTCTAGGCAAGTCTCGCCACCGGGCACAACTCGGCTCTGGGCACGTCTCGACTCTGGGCAAGTGTCGGCTTCAGGCACGTCTCGGCTCTAGCCAAGTCTCGTCTCTGGGCAAGTTTCGGCTCTGGGCACGTCTCGACTCTGGGCAAGTGTCGGCTCCAGGCACATCTCGGGTCTGGGCAAGTCTCGACTCTGGTCAAGTCTTGACTGAAAGCACGTCTCGGCTCTTGGCAAGTCCCAGCTCTGGGCACGTCTCGGGTCTGAGCAAGTCTTGGCTCTGGCCGATTCTCGGCTATGGGTGCATCTCGGCTCTGGGCAAGTCTCGGCTCTGGGCAAGTCTTGGCTGCGGGCAAGTCTTGGCTCTGTGAAATTCTTGGCTCCGGGCACTCCGGGCAAGGCTTGGTTCCGGGGCGTGTCTCGGCTCTGGGTGCATCTCGGCTCTGGACAATTCTCGGCTCCGGGCATGTCTCAGCTCTTGGCAACTCTCGGCTGTGGGCCCCTCTCGGCTCTGGGCAAGTCTAGGCTCTTGGCAATTCTCGGCTCTGGGCGCGTTTTAGCTCTGGGCAAGTCTTGGTTCCGGGCAAGTCTTGGTTACAGGCAAGGCTTGGTTCCTTGCGTGTCTCGGCTCCGGGTGCGTCTCGGCTCCGGGCAAGGCTTGGTTCCAGATGCATCTTGGCTCCGGGCAAGTCTCGGCTCCGGGCAAATCTCGGCTCTGAGCAAGTCTCGGCTGTGGGAACATCTCGGCTCTGGTCAAGTCTCGGCTCTGGGCACTTCTCGGATATGGGCACTTCTCGGCTCTGGGTGCATCTAGGCTCTGGGCAATTCTCGGCTCTGGGCATTTCTCGGCTCTGGGCAAGTCTCAGCTGTGGGCCCGTCTCAGCTACAGGCAAGTCTTGGCACTGGGCAATTCTCAGCTGCGAGCCTGTCTCGGGTCTGGGTAAGTTTTGGCTCTGGGCAAGGTTTGGTTCCGGGCACTTCTCGGCTCTGGGCAAGTCTCGGCTTTAGGCAAGTCTCTGCTGTGGTCAAGTCTCGGCTCTGGGCAATTCGAGGCTCCGGGCTCTTCTTGGCTCTGGGCAAGTCTCTGCTCTAGGCAAGTCTCTGCTGTGGGCACGTCTCGACTCTGGTCAAGTCTCGGCTCTGGGCGATTCACAGCTCCAGGCACTTCTCAGCTCTGGGCAAGTCCTGGCTCCAGGTTAGGCTTGGATCCGGCTGCGTCTCGGCTCTGGACAAGTCTCGGCTCTAGGCAGGTAATGAAAACCTGCCTAGAGGTTTTCATTACCTGCCTAGGAAGGCATGTTTCCTAGCATCAAAACAGGACCGACCTGCTGCGCAAGATCAATACCTCTTTCTTAGCACAATCAAAAATCAAAGATCAACTGACCCTTCAGAATGCATATCCACTCTATTCTTCTGAATAGAGAGTTAATTTTAAACACATGCATTCGGTAACCTCGAAAATATTGCTTAGCAACAGGTGTGGGGCTAATTCTGCCAGTTCTACAGATCAAAGCTCCGTTTTCAGTAGCTTGTTTTTTCTGAATAGAAGCTGTTTCTCACGATCATTGTATGAGCAGGGTCCACTAAATAAGGGGATCCACACACCAGGGGGGTCCATGTTGCTCTTGGTCCCCGCCAAAGGTTCACCAAAGAGACCTCCTTTTGTTACAGCAACAGTCGTGAGTCAATGCTCACTTAAGTGCCAGAAACTCTTGCCCACAATGCTTAGCTGGGGGACTCGATAGCTGCAGGCCTCGCCAGTGGCAGCTGGTTGCTGGAAGAATTGTTAGGCTGTCTATCCTACAGTGACACGCCCACCCCATTTGCAAACAGCAAAGCAATCCTCTGGTAAACCATTCATCACTGAAAAGTGAGTCTGCCCTGCGTGGGGCCATTCCAAAACATGACTGGTACTCAGCAAGTAGGTGCAGCTGACACGTTGAGAGGCAGGCAAGTTCCTTAACCACTGCGCATGTCTTCGTCGTAAATATAGCTCAAAGAAGAGCTGTCCGTGACTGTGGTGGGCGCTCTGGTGAAAATCATTTCTGGAAGTTCATCGATATGAGTGCAACATTTTAGCTTAGAGTGGCAACCAGCTGTTCCATCTAAGGCAGGGGTCTGCAACCGGCAGCACTGCAGGTGGGCTACGACGTCCACGACCTCTCATCACTGCCTGTGCCCGCATGGGCTAAGAAGAGTTGACGTAGAGCACATCTGGACAGCTGAAGGCTGCAGGCTCGTAGGACAGGCCGTGTGTAGGAATGTGTACGGTTCTGATGCGACCTTTTCAGAGTGGACTCACGACCAACAAGGTCTCACTCTTTCTCCCTCCCTGCTCTTTCCTTCAATAGATGAGTTTAGGACTATATGTGTCGCCCTAGCATTCCTCCTTCAAACCCAACAAGCCAACTCCTCCGCACACGATTAACCACCCTACCAATTACCTATCCCCACTCTGTACAACATTGACCCAACCTTGACCACAGGCTGCGGCCATATGATCATCCTCCTCATCCTAGCCACTCCTCTCCTATTCTTTCGGCCATCCATTCAACCAGAATCCCTCAAGCTCTCCTTCAATTACTCTATATGTCCCTCAATTGCTTCCCGCCTTCACCGCTCCCTGATGCTGAAGCAAGACCTCTTAATTGCAGGGGTTTTCTTATAAGTGAGATGAGTAGGAAAAGTAAATAGAAAAGGCATAAAAAAAGGTATTGCTTTGCCTTAAAGTCATATTATTCCCATTATTTTTCTGAAACAATGGAGTGGGAGTTTGAATCAAGCACAAAATTGTATTTCTTATGAGCAGTGGATGAGCAGTGGAGTCTAGGTGATCCTCTAGGTGAGAAGAGGGCCGGTGGCATGGTAACAACCATCGAATGCCAAGAGGCCGATCAATACCAGGTTAGGAGATTTGGATTTAAAACAATGGAGATGTCTGATGCACATTGCAAAGCTCATTGGACATGATCTAACCGGGATCACACATGGGGTCATAAGAAGAAGTAAGATTGCCCCTCCCGGTGTCATACTCACACTATTAGGGTCTGCAGTGATGAAAACATCCTATGCTAATTCATTCCAGGGTCCACTCCATATACTAAATACGCCGGCACCCGTCTAGTAGCGCATATGTTTAGCCATTTTTCACCCGTCGATAGCATCCTAGGACCACGGTAAATGCTTAGGTACCAGACATTGTTGCATTTCTTTGGATCTACTAAAGAAACAGAAAGCAAGTGCCAGTGCTCGATAACTAAGTGGCCCGGCATGTAGGAGGCCCCAGAAGTCGAGAACGCAACATCCCAGCCTTGAAGGCACACAGCAGTGACCCGTGAAACAAGGAATGTCCTTTCAACCTGCCTGCATCATCCATCGTGTCTGAAGGACAGGTCCAGAGCATCTAATGTGAGTTGCTCCAACATACAACCCATTACTGAGCCTGCGATGGACTAAGAACGGACCAATCTGCCCTGCAGGGTTCTATAAACTCTGCTGCGGAAGCGCGATGCTCAGCGTGGTAGGCCCAAGTCTCCTAAATAGCACCACCCACGGAGTCTCAGATCACAATGGACCATTTCACAATTAGGAAACACTGATGGCCACCGTCTTCGAGGAATAGTCTTAACATCCAACCAATTCTAGACTCTCAAGGCTTCATTATGAGTTTGGTAAGCTCATTTGCTGCTATGCCACGCAGTGACGGAATGGGTTTGCATGATTCTGAGTCAACTATTCCCCATTTTGGTGTCCAGAAGGACTCCATTGGGATCATGCTCTACTACGACATGTGGCAATAACGCATGGGTAATACCACATGGTTAATATTGCATGGGTAATAACGCATGGGTAATATTGCATAGGTAATACTGCATGGGTAATATTGCATTGGTAATATTGCATGGGTAATACCACATGGGTAATATTGCATTGGTAATATTGCATGGATAATATCGCATGGGTAATATTGCATGGGTAATACCACATGGTTAATATTGCATGGGTAATACCGCATGGGTAATATTGCATGGGTAATACTGCACGGGTAATACCATATGGGTAAAATTGCATTGGTAATATTGCATGGATAATATCGCATGGGTAATATTGCATGGGTAATACCACATGGTTAATATCGCATGGGTAATACCGCATGGGTAATATTGCATGGGTAATACCGCATGAGCAATACCGCATGGGTAATATTGCATGGATAATATTGCACGGGTAATATTGCGTGCAATGATTTGATTATGTGGAGGAAATGTTTTCGTTTTTTTTTTTTTTACTATGTGGGATATCCTGATTCGCTCTTCGAGTTTCTTGCTTGGTTTTGGAGTGAGAAAATATTTGTTAGCCTTTTAAAAAAAAAAGTTCCCCCAGGCGTAGCGGCAGCGTTCCTCGTAAGAGAGTTAAATGATGCCTGCTGACCTCCGGGCAAGCTGCAGTTACAAGGTTTGAAACCCAGCCTTGTTGGCGTAGTGTGCCACCCTCCGTAGGTATGTCAGAGCTGCAAAACTCGAGCAACCAGCGCTTTAAAAACAAGCATTGCCATTTGCCAACCAAACATTCTGATTCTCAACACCCCTTCCCGCTCCTCTCTCTGGTGAGGTTTTGTTACACATGTGACGTTCAACAACAACAGAGGTGTCAAAACCAGAACGATGCCATGGGCCGTAGGGAGCAGTGGCAGCAGCTAATCGTCCCTTACACAGCACTGGCACTTCTGCACTTGTCGGCTGAACCACCGCCCCATGACATGGGATGTCACTGCCCCGGCCCGTAATATCGACGTATGCACAGAAGGGGTCTTTCTCAAGAGAAGCCCTGAGGGTCGTGGGCCCTTTGCGGCCCTGGCTCCCTCCTTCCAGGAGCAACGAGTTAGTCATGGCTATTTAAAGGTCAGTGTAAATGGGCGCACAGAACAAAACACACACTTTGCATCAATAGCCAAGACAGAGTTATGGGCCACGTTATATTGGCAGGAATATTATAGCTCGGAGGAGCCCCTGGGATGTGCTATTATTCCCGCCTTTCAGGGGTAATTCCGGCTTATTAAATGCAGGCGCTTGCTGGCAGAGTTTGCATGGCGTACCTTGGTAAATCGGAGAGCAATTACGCAGCAAACTTCCTTTTGATGAGGCAGGCAAGTGATGACACGCAATTATAGTTTTTTTTCTTTTCTGCTCTTCCAGCGCGGTTCTGTGTGTTTCTCAAAAATGTTAATGTGGCCGTAATGATAGGCTGTGTGTGTGTGTTTGGTGCCCGGAAAGCCGGAGCCATTGTCCTGTCACTCACATGCCTGGAAGTAAATTCACGAGTGAGCAGGTGGCTCGGCGCGGGGCGACGATGAAGGGAAGTGACAGCCCGGGCTCCGCGGACTGACAGGCCGCTTTACTCTCGCTGCATGGAGCCTTCCAGAAGGGATTTGTTAAGCTGAAATGGGCTGAGGACGGATACTATGCGGGAAACACGGAAACTGAGGGAGTGAATCAAGGGTTTGGGTACCACGCCCACCGATGGCTCATCGCCTCTGCCCACTTCTCGGCCCCTCCATGGGAGCCAAATTACATCGCTTTGAGCCACGCAGAATGGCTGCAAGATTTAGCCAAGAACAGTTCGTACTGGAAAGAGCCACTGTACAGCATTAGGCCGTCAGATATATAATCATGCCAGCAACTTTAACACCTCACTCGGGCGACCAGCCTTATCGTGCATATACGTCATTGGACAATTACTGAATTAAGCCCTGAGGAAGACCCCATCTGATCGAAACACATGTAGGCTGATATAACACAATACATTACTGCATACACTATTGATTATGACATCATGTCTATTCAAACGAGTTGCGCAGTTTGAGAGTGACTAAGATTTTATATGTTATCTTATTCTGAAACAGTGGGTCCACAGTGCAGGTCCAATGTGGTATGACCAATTGAATTCTGGGAAACCCAGTAAAAAAAGGCTTGTATTCTATCCATTAAGTTATCCTAGGCTAATATCAACATGCAATTGGTGGTTGCCAGTGTTGCAATGGTGGTTGCCATGATGCAATGGGGGACGTCAGTGGTCCTATGATGGCTGTCAGTGTTGCAATGGTGGTTAGCAGTGTTGCAATATTGGCTGCCACTGCTACAAAGGTGGCTGTCTGTGTTGTAATAATGGCTACCACTGCTGCAATGTGGACGGTCCATGTTGCAATGTCCGCTGCCGGTGCTGCAATGGTGGCTGTCCGCGTTGCAATGTTGGCTGCCACTGCTGCAATGGAGACTGTCTGTGTTGCAATGTTAGCTGCCACTGCTGCAATGGAGACTGTCCGTGTTGCAATGTTGGCTGCCACTGCTGCAATGGAGACTGCCAATGTTGCAATGTTTGCTGCCACTGCTGCAATGGAGCCTGCCAGTGTTGCAATGTTGGCTGCCACTGCTGCAATGGAGACTGCCAGTGTTGCAATGTTGGCGGCCACTGCTGGAATGGTGGCTGTTCATGTTGCAATGTTGGATGCCACTACTGCAATGGAGACTGTCCGTGTTGCAATGTTGGCTGCCACTGCTGCAATGGAGACTGTCCGTGTTGCAATGTTGGCTGCCACTGCTGCAATGGAGACTGCCAATGTTGCAATGTTGGCTGCCACTGCTGCAATGGAGACTGCCAGTGTTGCAATGTTGGCGGCTACTGCTGCAATGGAGACTGTCCGTGTTGCAATGTTGGCTGCCACTGCTGCAATGGAGACTGCCAATGTTGCAATGTTGGCTGCCACTGCTGCAATGGAAACTGCCAGTGTTGCACTGTTGGCGGCCACTGCTGCAATGGAGACTGCCAGTTTGGTCAGGCTGATCCCAAGCTATTCTGAAGCAGTGACTCACGCGGTGGAGGTGTTATGGAAAGTAACTGATTCATTACTCAGAAGACCTTTTCACCAGGCCACTTAGTGCATACATGCACGGACTGTTTCTAGCACACAATTTGCATTGGTGCTTTGCCATTGTTGCAGTGGCAGCTGCCAGCTCTTTCGCTCTACCCGCATGCCTGCTAATCAGTGGCATGGACTTTGAAATGTGACAGGTTATTCTCACAATTGCTTGCAGGCCCACTCTCCAGCCCCACACTTCCAGCCAAGAACTTCTGTTTGACCCCTCGGTGCGCCCCCACTCGTCTCTTTCACACTGCACACTTTTCCTGTAATTGTATTTCTGGGGGCGATCGTGTGCTATCTTTGGGGCCCTACTTATTCTTCATGCTTCTGCATGGGAGGGGTGTCTTACAATTGCTTGCATAGTTCCATTTACCAGTACGTGAACTGACGAGGCTCTCAGTCGCACCCAATGCATTTCTTAGAAGCCAAGAACATGTCTGTCCGTTTTGGTTTAAACATGGGCCAGTCATTTGCTTAAAGGAGAGTGGGATACAGGGAAAAGTCCCACTATTCTTACGAGGAAAACATTGAGATCCACAGCCCACCCCGCCCACTCACATCTTCCTATCACCTGTCTCTGGGGGTGACAACAACAAATGGGGAGGTTCAATTTCGCCTACCTAGCCCCCTACTCCTCAGAGCTTTAGAGCTCCCTTCCTACAGACACCAGAGCTGTTACTTCCTTCCAATGTACAACAGAAGCAATTACAACATAGATATTGCCTCATTATTCACAGTAGCCTGGAGACTGCCCCTGGGTGGTAGCGGTGTGCAGTATACATCAACATAACGCAACATTACATACTATTAAAAGTAAACATCTAAATGGGACAGTAATGTACAGCTACTGACTCTAACAACACTCCAAATAATACTCAGTACATAATCCCACTCACTTCCCCCAACCCAGGCACCATTCTAACAACACTCCAAACAATACTCGATACATAATCCCACTAATTTCCCCCAACCCATACATCGGCTATAGCAACACTACAAAGAACACTCGGTACATAAACCCACTCACTTCCCCCAACCCAGCCACCAGCTCTAACAATACTCCAAACAATACTCGATACATAATACCCCTCACTTCCTCCAACCAAGCCACCATCTCTAACAACACTCCAAACAATATTCAATACATAATCCCACTCACTTCCCCCAACCCAGCCACCAGCTAAACAACACTCCAAACAATACTCGATACATAATCCCACTAATTTCCCTCAACCCATACATCGGCTATAACAACACTACAAAGAACACTCGGTACATAATCCCACTCACTTCCCCGCACCCAGCCACCAGCTCTAACAATACTCCAAATAATACTCAGTACATAATCCCACTCACTTCCCCCAACCCAGCCACCATTCTAACAACACTCCAAACCATACTCAATATATAATTCCACCCACCTCCCCCAACCCAGACAACAGCTCTAACAACACTCCAAGCAATACTCGATACATGATACCCCTCACTTCCCCCAACCCAGTCACTGGCTCCAAAACACTCCAAACCATACTCGATACATAATACCCCTCACTTCTCCCAACCCAACCACCAGGTCTAACAACACTCCACACAATACTCAATACATAATCCCCATCACTTCCCCTAACCCAGCCACCGGCTCGAACAACATTCCAAACAATACTCCATACATAATCCCCCTCAATTCTCCCAACCCAGCCACCGGCTTTAACAACATTCCAAACAGTACTCAGTGCATAATTCCACTCACTTCCCCCAACCCAGCCACTGGCTCTAACAACACTCCAAACAATACATGATACATAATACCCCTCACTTCCCCCAACCCAGCCACCGGCTCTAACAACACTCCAAACAATACTCGGTACATAAACCCACTCAAGTCCCCCAACTCAGCCATCTGCTCTAACAACACCCAAACAATACTTGGTACATAATCCCACTCACTTCCCCCAACCCAGCCATCAGATATAACAACACTCCACACAAAACTCAATACATAATCTCACTCGTTTCCCCCAATCCAGCGAACCAGCTTTAACAACACTCCAAATAATACTCATTACATAATCCCACCCACCTGCCCCAACACAGCCCCCGGCTCTAACAACACTCCAAACAGTACTCAGTGCATAATTCCCCTGACTTCCCCCAACCCAGCCACTGGCTCTAACAACACTCCAAACAATACACAATACATAATGCCCCTCACTTCCCCCAACCCAGCCACCGGCACTAACAACACTACAAACAATACACAGTACATAAACCCACTCAAGTCCCCCAACTCAGCCACCTGCTCTAACAACACCCAAACCATACTTAGTACATAATCCCATTCACTTCCCCCAACCCAGCCACTGGCTAGAACAACATTCCAAACAATACTCCATACATAATCCCCCTCAATTCTCCCAACCCAGCCACCGGCTCTAACAACACCCCAAACAATACTCGATACATAATCCCCCTCACTTCCCCCAACACAACCACCTTCTCTAACAACAATGCATACAATACTTGATACATAATCCCCCTCACTTCCCCTAACCCAGCCACTGTCTCTAACAACACTCCAAACAATACCAAATACATAATCCCACTCACTTCCCTCAACCGAGCCACAGGCTCTAACAACACTTCAAACAATACTCGATACATAATCCCCCTAGCTCCCCCTGCCCGAGCCACAGGCTCCAACAACACTCCAAACAATACTCAATACCTAATCCCCCTCACTTCCCCAAACCCAGCCACTGGCTCTAACAACACTCCAAACAATACTCAGTACGTAATCCCTTTCACTTCCCTCAACCCAGCTACTGGCTCTAACAACACACCAAGCAATACTCGATACATAATCCCACTCACTTCTCCAACCTAGCCACTGGCTCTAACAACACTCCAAACAATATTCGATAAATAATCTCCATCACTTCCCCAACCCAGCCACCGGCTAGAACAACATTCCAAACAATACTCCATACATAATCCCCCTCAATTCTCCCAAACCAGCCACTGGCTCTAACAACACTCCAAACAATACTCGATACATAATCCCCCTCAGTTCCCCGAACCCGACCACCTTCTCTAACAACACTCCAAACAATACTCAGTACATAATCCCTCTCACTTCCCTCAACCCAGCTACTGGCTCTAACAATACTCCAAGCAATACTCAATACATAATCCCACTCACTTCCCCCAACCCAGCCACCGACCGGCGTTTATCAACACTCCAAGCAATACTCGGTACATAATCCCACTCCCTCCACCAACCCTTGGCCTCTTATTAGAAATGAACTTCTCGATGTGTATTTTGAATTGCTGCTTATTACGTATAATTTAGGAATGACTCCTACTATCTTGCTCTGGTTTCTCTTAGAACTGAACCATGCGATGGTCATGGCTGAGGTTGCAACCCACTGCATTGATGTCGAACTGGATATTAAATTATGCCTCCTATTATAACGATTTGTATGTATATTGGCCTACGCCAAGTTGCTTAAAACTCTACGCGAATAACTCTCTACGGCAAGGTCTTGACCTTAGAAATTGATGTAAGCCGCCATCTTGAATGAAGCCTCCATTTTAGGTTAGAACCGCCATTTTGGGGTTTTTATACAAAGTCACCCTGTAATATAAAATGGCCGTCTCGTGTGCCCTTGTTCTTGCCTTAACCTCTCCAACCTCTGTAGGAGAGTTAATGTCCAACCTGCCTTCAGGCTACATGTTAGGGTCAAGTAGACCTTGTCCTTTGTTGACCTCGGGAGCAGGGGATTACTTGAATTAGCAATGATAAACTACAAGTATACAAGAACAGTAATGCTATCCAGATATAATATGTGAAACATTTGTTTGGTCTGTATTGAAACAGCATGTAAAGAGTGTAAATGTTAAATTAAAGAATAATGGAGTGTGAGTAAATATATTCAAAAGTAAACCGCATGCACGAGATATGTAAATTAGGAAAGTGAACCTGGTGCCACCCTAGCCCAGTGTATAATTAACCTGTAAGAGGGCTGGACATCATTTTACAAATTTTATAAATGCGTCGATGTCCAACTAGGAAATTCTGTTCACTGCTCACATTGAACCCTGCTGGTGGTCTCTGTGATGTATTGACGGCCAAATAGCTATTTGTGTACTTTGTTGAATATGTTCAGTTTTGTAATAAAGATTCTGGGAATCTTTACAAGCCCGTGTCGGTGTATTTTACTTTGCTTGGTGTAACAGCCGTAATATTGTATTATTTTTCTGATTCCACAGATTGTTAAGGTGTATGTCTCGCAACTTGGACGTACCTCTGTTTCCGGATGATGTCCGCGTTGGGGAAGCCAGTCTGAGATTCGGATTAACCAGTAGAGAATATGGTACAAGGAAGCGGCCTCAGTCCCGTCCTGATAGTACAGGATTGGACGGGGACCACCCCCCAGCACCAAAGATCTTCTTCTTGTAGTGACCTTGGTTGCTGTAGCTGGCACAGGCGAGAGGGACAATCAGGAAGTCGAGAAGTCCAGAGAGGAGAGAGCTCCGGAGAATGGCCCAGGGGAGAGAGCTCTGAGGATCGCCAGGAGAGCCAGAAACACTCAGTTCAAAGGAGTTCCAAACAACAGTCAATTTGCAGGCTGTGGAAGGATGGGTAGCCAAGTTGAAGGAGAGAGTCCAGGCCCAGGCACATCCGGAAGGTGTTGAGGTTAAATTGGAGCAGGTAGGTAGACTGGTACCCCAGTAAGGCAACAAGGAAGGTACACCAAGGAGGCGGCAGATAGACCTCAGGAAACCTCAAGGATTAACCAGGGGAAGGCAGTAAGGGAAGAACAGGGAGGCCAGCCAAGGAATAGGGAGCAAAACTGGGAAGTTGGGATTCCAGGCGAAAGGAGGGAACCTGGCAGGGAAACCAAGCAACAGGAGGCAGTGGGTCCGGAGGGAATTGCTAGAGCACCAGACTGAAGGACTGGACGGTCTGGCAGGAAAGCAGGGACCCAGGCGGGCAAAACAGGAAGGTCATGTAGGGGAACAGGAAGTCCAGGCAAGGAAGGGCAGGGATCCAGGCAGGGAAGGGAAGCAAGACTGCAGAGTCAAACAGGAGCAGGCGGCGAAACAACGGTGAGTCAGGAACGAACCGCGTTAAGACGAGATTCGTTCCTGCACCCGATCGCTATTTACGGCCGCGGTGCGAAACCGAGGCTTGGAGCGCGAAGAGAACTGCGCATGCGCCACGGTCTTCCCGAGGTGAGAACGAGGCTTGAAGCGCAAGCCTACGATCGTCTTGGTCCGCGGCTCACGCGTGCGCCCGTAACCTGGACAACAGCTGATTGGGACATCGGAGAGTCTCCCTCCCACTGATCCGATACCTAGAATAAAGCTGCCAAGGAATGTAGCGACCTGCAGCCTTCCAGGTACGTGTCCTAACACCATAACCCCCTCCAGAAAGGCCAGGAGCCCCATGTTTCCAGGGATGACGGCGATAAAACTCTCTCACTAAACGAGGAGCATGGACATTACCCACAGGTTCCCAAGTGCGATCACAGACAGGGTAACCCTTCCAATCGACCAAGAATTGCAATCTCCCCCTAAGGTAACAGGAATCACATATTTCCTGAACCTCAAATTCTGGGATACCCTCAACCTCAATGGGTGCTGGACGTGAAGGGCAATGACCATAGGGGTCGGGGCGATAGGACTTCAACAAGGAAACGTGAAATACAGGATGTACACGCCAGGATGTGGAAAGGGCCAATTTGAAAGCCACCGGAGAAACCCGTCTGATTATTTGGAAGGGACCAAGAAATCTAGGAGCCAATTTCAATGGTAAGTTACCGGCCGGTAAGTACTTAGAAGACAGCCACACCCAATCTCCCACTTGAAATTGAGGCGCAGGACTCCGATGTTTATCGGCGGTCTTGCTCATGTATTCTTGTGCCTGAGCTAGGGTACCAGCTGCTCGAAGGTGGAGGGACTGAATCTCGGCAACCAACTGATCCGCAGACAGGACTGGACTGAGTTGAACAGGAGAGAGAGGCAGCAGCTTGGGATGAAGTCCAGAAGAACAGTAAAAGGGGCTGAATCCGGTTGCTGAATGGACAGAATTGTTGTAGGCCACTTCAGCCAACACAAGGTGAGAGGCCCAATTAGATTCAGATGCGTTTGTGAAACATCGCAGATATTGTTCCAAAGTCTGATTCGTCCTCTCAGTCTGCCCATTAGTTTGAGGGTGATGACCAGAACTAAGAGCTCGATGAATACCCAGATGTCGACACAGCTGCCCCCAAAAGGCCGAGATGAACTGAGAGCCCCGATCCGAAATAATCTTCTCTGGAAACCCATGCAGGCGAAAGATGTTTTGTAGGAAAGAGTTAGCCATCTGAGTTGCTGTTGGTATCTTCTCAAAGGGAATAAAATGGGCCGTCTTGGTGAAACAGTCCACCACCACCATGATACATGTGTTGCCTTCGGAACTTGGTAGGTCCACAATAAAATCTGTGGCGAGTGTATGCCACGGATAAGGCGGCCTTTCAGTAGGATGTAATAAGCCCAAAGGTTTCCTGCGGGGAGTCTTAACTTGGGCACAGGTGGGACAGGATTCTACGTACTGCTTGACCTGAGTCGCCCAACCAGGCCACCAGAATTGGCGTGCTATCACTTCTTGTGTAGATCGAACTCCTCGGTGTCCCCCAACCTTGGAATCATGTAAACCATGCAATATTGCTTTACGTAGAGCTTAAGTGGGTAAGTACAGTCTATTTTGGAAGAGCAGCAAGCCTTCTTTCTCACGCACTTGTGGATGTGTTAGCAAAGCAGACCGTTTGGAATCCACTGATGTTTCTTGGGCTACTCTCTGTAAGAATGGTACCAAGGCCAGAAGGAAATGTTTCGGGGCCAGCACTGGCTGATCTCTGCGTTCATGTTTGATGTCATCCTCAAGGGATCGAGACAATGCATCTGCTTTCACATTCCGAGAGTTCGGTACATAGGTGATGTTGAAATCAAAATGTGAGAAAAAGAAAGCCCAACGGGCCTGCTGAGAAGTCCTGCATTGAAGAGATCGTAGAAATTGTAGATTGCGGTGGTCTGTGCGTACCTCCACCGGAAACCGACCCCCTAAAAGGTGGTGACGCCATTCTTCAAAAGCGATCTTGATGGCCAGAAGTTCCTTTTCAATAACCGGATAATTTTGTTCACTGGCTGAGAGTTTCCTGGAATAATATGCTACTGGGAATTCCATATTCAGTCTGGGATCATGTTGTAACAAAACAGCTAGTCGGAGGCATCGGTCTCCACTATGAATGGTCTATTCTCCCGAGGATGACAGAGTATCGGGGAGGTGCTGAAAGCCTCCTTTAACTGTTGAAAAGAAGTCGAGGCTTCTGATCCCCACTCAAAACTCTTCTTGGTACTGGTTAAACTGGACAGTGGAGCAGTCACCTTAGAAAAAGCCGGTATAAAACGGCGATAGAAGTTGGCGAAACCGAGAAAGCGCTGGAGAGAACTTCGATCCTTGGGAGTCTTCCATTCCAAGATAGCACGAACCTTTGCCGGATCCATATTTATCCCGGAGGCACTGATCACGTATCCAAGAAATTCGATGTGATCCTGATGAAACTGACACTTTTCTGGTTTAGCATATAGATGGTTCTGTTGTAGTCGCTTAAGGACCTCCATCACTTGAGTAGTGTGTTCCTTCAAATCTTCAGAGAAAACCAGAATGTCATCCAGGTACACCCAAACAGAAACTACGATTAAATCAGCGAATATTTGATCCATCAGACGCTGAAAGACAGAGGGGGCATTACATAGGCCAAAAGGCATCACCCGATATTCGTAATGGCCCAATGGTGTCTTGAATGCTGTCTTCCATTCATCTCCAGGCTTTATGCGCACCAGATGGTAAGCCCCACGTAAATCTAGCTTGGTAAACACTCAGGCTTTGTGCAAGGATTCCATAATAGTGCGAATCAAAGGAAGCGGGTATCTGTCCTTTCGGGTGATTTCATTCAGCTGTCTATAATCGACGCAAGGCCGTAAGGTACCCTCCTTCTTCTTGACAAAGAATAATGGAAACCCGGCGGGAGAATTTGAAGGTGAGATATAACCCTTCTGAAGACATTCCTGCAGATATTCTCGTAGTACCTCCCTCTCTTGGGACGTCAAAGAATACACTTTACCATGTGGAATCTCAGAATCTGGTAGCAGGTCTATGGTGCAGTCCAATGATCTGTGAGGAGGTAGAGGAATATCCCCAGGTTCAGAAAAAACTTCTTGAAATTCGGTGTACTCAGATGGAATTGAAACAACAGAATATAGACTGATTCTGTTCTCCCCATCGGTCTGTGTTGAAGCGGGGGCAGTTGTTTGAATGGGATCACAAATACAGCATTCCTTAGAGCAACGATCAGAACAGAACACCAACGTTCTAGTCTCCCAATTAATGTTAGGATTGTGATGCAACAACCAAGGTAACCCCAAAATTATGGGGTACGTAGGTGTCTTGATTACATCAAGTGAAATCTGTTCCCTATGCCCCTCAATCTGTAGATGCAAAGTTTCAGTATGTTGGTGAACAGGGCCTGAAGACAGAGGAGTCCCATCGATTACCTCCACCAAAGAGATGCGCTTCTTTTCAAGCAAGGTGATTCCATTTCTGGCCACAAAATCGACGTCAATATAATTACCAGAAGCTCCGCAATCCAACAAACCTAGCACTTCAACTGGTTTGTTACCTGACCAAGAAACTTCAATAGGCAGAGCCATAAGAACCACAGGCTGCATGGGCTGTCTCTCTTGTGTCTTCACTGGAAGGTCTGGAAAAGAAGAGGGGCCTGACGTAGCCTTCCCTACATACGACAGGCCATTTAGTTTTCCGACTTTCGGAGTGGTCGAAGCGGGCAGGTACTGAGGTAATGTCCTGAGGCCCCACAATACAGACACAACCTGAGATCTCTTCTTCTCTTCTTCTCCGCCTCTGATAAAGGGCCTCTGACGGCTCCGAGTTGCATCGGTTCTGGTGTTGATTCAGTGGAACCCGAAGCCTTGGATGGAAGATTCAGGAATCGAGGAAATGTTTTCTCCGAACGCCGTCTTTCATTTCTTCTTTCGGCCAGCCTGTGGTCGATTCGTAAGACTTGGTCTTGGAGAGACTGTAAGGTATCTGGTTCTGGAATGTGAAGTAGCTCATCCTTGTACTCTTCTCTTAAACCCCTTTGGAAGAGTGTCTTCTGGGTTACCTCAGGCCATTGAGAATCGGTGGCCAATTGCCGGAAACGACTGATGTAAGAAATAATATCGGTTGACCCCTGTCTTAATTCCATAAATTGGTTCTGAGCGGTAGCCGCAAGGTTGGGTGATTGAAATACTTCCAAGAATGCTTTCTCAAAAGCCACAAAATCTTCAAGAATGGGACTCTTGGCTACCACCAGCGGGGTTGCCCAGGCCAATGCATTCCCAACTAAGTTTCCCAAGATATATCCAATCTTGGCCTTGTCTTGATTGAAATGCGTTGGACGGCGCAAAAAATGAATCCTGCAATGGTTCCAAAATTCGGCCACTCGGCGAGGATCACCATCAAACTTAACTGGACTAGTCTGAGCCATTACAGACTCTGCAGAGATGATTGAACTAGCCCTATGTGCCACTACTTGCTGCAAGGTGAGATTCTCTTGACGTAAGGCTGACATCTCAGTACGTAGGGCTCTGATTTCGTTTCTTAATTCTTCGGTTTCATCCATCTCAGAATCTGAACTGGTGGTAAGGCGTCTTAATCTGTTAAGGTGTATGTCTCGCAACTTGGACGTACCTCTGTTTCCGGATGATGTCCGCGTTGGGGAAGCCAGTCTGAGATTCGGATTAACCAGTAGAGAATATGGTACAAGGAAGCGGCCTCAGTCCCGTCCTGATAGTACAGGATTGGACGGGGACCACCCCCCAGCACCAAAGATCTTCTTCTTGTAGTGACCTTGGTTGCTGTAGCTGGCACAGGCGAGAGGGGCAATCAGGAAGTCAAGAAGTCCAGAGAGGAGAGAGCTCCGGAGAATGGCCCAGGGGAGAGAGCTCTGAGGATCGCCAGGAGAGCCAGAAACACTCAGTTCAAAGGAGTTCCAAACAACAGTCAATTTGCAGGCTGTGGAAGGATGGGTAGCCAAGTTGATGGAGAGAGTCCAGGCCCAGGCACATCCGGAAGGTGTTGAGGTTAAATTGGAGCAGGCAGGTAGACTGGTACCCCAGTAAGGCAACAAGGAAGGTACACCAAGGAGGCGGCAGATAGACCTCAGGAAACCTCAAGGATTAACCAGGGGAAGGCAGTAAGGGAAGAACAGGGAGGCCAGCCAAGGAATAGGGAGCAAAACTGGGAAGTTGGGATTCCAGGCGAAAGGAGGGAACCTGGCAGGGAAACCAAGCAACAGGAGGCAGTGGGTCCGGAGGGAATTGCTAGAGCACCAGACTGAAGGACTGGACGGTCTGGCAGGAAAGCAGGGACCCAGGCGGGCAAAACAGGAAGGTCATGTAGGGGAACAGGAAGTCCAGGCAAGGAAGGGCAGGGATCCAGGCAGGGAAGGGAAGCAAGACTGCAGAGTCAAACAGGAGCAGGCGGCGAAACAACGGTGAGTCAGGAACGAACCGCATTAAGACGTGATTCGTTCCTGCACCCGATCGCTATTTACGGCCGCGGTGCGAAACCGAGGCTTGGAGCGCGAAGAGAACCGCGCATGCGCCACGGTCCTTCCGAGGCGAGAACGAGGCTTGATGCGCAAGCCTACGATCGTCTTGGTCCGCGGCTCACGCGTGCGCCCGTAACCTGGACCACACAGCTGATTGGGACATCGGAGAGTCTCCCTCCCACTGATCCGATACCTAGAATAAAGCTGCCAAGGAATGTAGCGACCCGCAGCCTTCCAGGTACGTGTCCTAACACAGATGGCGCCCGAATAGGGACCCACAAGATTGACTTCGTCTCGTTGAAGGTTGGCTCGGCTATCAGACCGGGATCGGACGGTGCTAACAGAACTGGCCACTCTAAACGAGAAGCGAATTCCTCAACAAAACTGCATGATCCGATCCCTGGACGGTGAGCTGTAGCCCGAGACAACGTCTTGACGAGGGTCCATATATTTGAGGTGGGTAAATTTGCCGAAAATCACCAGACACGTGGGTCCTTAGCATTGTCCTTAGTAACCCGATCGGGCCTCCCAGTCCTTTGGTCAGGTGAATCGTGCCCCGATTCTTAATCTAACCCTGACAATTTGAATTTGGAGCATTGTACTCGCGAGCACAATTATTTAACCAGGTAACACCAGAACTTTGATATCCCTGGGAAATTGTCTGCCTGCTTTAGGGCATTATTCCGCAGTGACAGACAATCTTTGGAAGATAGCCGTCCCGTACCACAGGAGGGGTCGCCGGCATGTACTATGTACTGTAAGAAAGGCTTTGGTAGTATAGCATTTAATGACATTTGGCACAGACAAACCAGGCATAATTCTGAACTTCGGTGGCCAACCAATGGTAGTTTTGAAATCCCTCGTATAGAATATTTAGAGTCTCTATTAGTAATGAAAAAGGCTAGACCTGCAGCATTTGACGCGTTGCACAGTTGGAAAACAGAAGCTTTGCAGCAACAAAAGAGTAGAGGGAAACACATGCGTAGACATATGACAAGTGTCGAAAAGGCATGGTTATATGATCAAAATAAACAATTGGAGTCAGTTAGGAACACGGACAGGGCATTTCAATTAGGCATTCAGAAAATCTACCCTTCAAAATGTTTTCATACGTCAGATGAATTGATTAATAAGCTTTTGCATGAACGAAGGCCTGATGCCTCCGCGCCACCTCCGTACGTCCCTCCTCCTGGCGCTTTGACCCTTACTGTTGTAGTTCCCCCTCCTATAGTTCCTTCGGTCCGCCCTGCTGTTCTTCCCGTTGTTCTTCCAGCCGTCGCCCCTTTGCCTGCCCCCTTGCCTTCACCTGTTGTTATTCAGAATGTGCCTACTCTTCCTCTTCCAAGTGATTCTGCATCGCTTGTAGAAGACCAGGGAGCAAGACCAAGGGTTGTGACTCGTAATACTGTGTCCCCAAATAAAAGGAGTGAATTGACTGCTTGGGCTGATCATTGTATGGAGAAGGGTGAACAAGCTGATGTTTTTTCCACACTCGAAAATGTAAAAGATATTCCTGAGAAAAAAAATGTTATCGAAGGATTAGGGACTCATTTGATTATAATGTGGAATAGACTAAATGATGTAGATTTCCCACAAGGGTTACAGGATTTGAACACCTTAGCATTGTCCAGAGATACTGCGGAGAAGGTATATGAGCATGTTCAGAGTATTTTTGAGTATAGGAAGGAGTTGGAAGAGTTACAGAATGAGGAAGCAGATGGTGGTAGTTTAGGTATTATGTACTTACAGAAACGATTTTCTCCTCGTCGAGAATTAAAAGGAGAGGAAGCGCAAATTTGTATAAAGGATGCGATAAGATGGATTTCGGATATGTCGATAACTCCAGATGAAGTATATGACACATATAGTCAGTATACATTAGAAATGCAAAAGAAAGTGATACAGGCGATGGTAGAGCACCTGCAGAATGAGTGTGTAAGAAGAAAGATTTGTTTTCCCGCAGAATTGTTGAGTGTTTATAACAGAGCCTTTTCGATTGATACTTCTTCGACTGCCTTAGCGCTTGATTTGGCTCTGTTGCTTAGTTAGCGTTCGGAGCTGCCTACTTCTCAGTTGCCTATGAGAGAGGTCCCTCCGACATTTGTCCCTAAAGTTGAGATTGCGGCCGATGCTGGACGAGGAATAGTAGCCGGAGAAATTCCTGCACATTACGTTTCACAATTTGTTCATGTCCCGTTTTCAAGACAGGAAGTGAACACCATAAAGCAATCTATTCCCGATATAAGAAAGAATCCGACCGGATTCTATAAAGAAATAGAGTCGGTCTTACAGTCGTCGGTATTCACTTTAAGTGATATTGACCTATTATTTCCCATACTCCTGCCAGTTGATTTGTGGAAACAGATTAGAACTATAGATGACATACCTGCGTTGGGAGATACATGGGATAACATGGTTAGGCTAGACAGAGAAAGACCAGCTGGCGAACGACCACCTTAAGTGATATTAACCTTGCCTGATAGAATTATTGTAAAATTGAAAACTATGGTTCCAGAAAAAAGAATCATTTGGGACAAGCTTACGGCCTGTGTCCAAGGAAAGTCTGAGGGTGCTACCGATTTCTTCAATCGGTTCGAGTAGGTATTCTTAGATTTCAGTGGACAAGACTTAGGTACAGAGTCAGGGAAAAGGTTGTTTGTCGACAAATTTGTACGTGGATTACTGCCTGACATCCAGTTACAGATTATGTCTTCTGAAAGCGCTTGGCAGGCGAAGTCTCAATCAGAAGTACTGCATATGGCTCAGTACTATGAAAATCGTGTAAATACTGAGAAGGAAAAACTTGAGAAAAAAAAGGGTGACCTGAAAACTAAAGTTTTATTACAGCAGATTGTTAGAAACCCTAGAGGGGGTAATCAATTTAGAGGTCAGTACATTCCACAGGGAAGTGCGCCCTTGGCTCCGGTAACCATTAACCAGTGTGCCTATTGCTAGCAGGAAGGCCACTGGCGCGCACAATGTCCGACCTTGCAGCAAAGGTCATTTGGGAACATGGCTAGATGATCCAGAGGTTGCCCAGGTGCAGGGGGCCCTGGCAGAGGTCAGTTTACACCAGAATCACAGCAACCTCTTTCACAAGATAAGCAAGTTTTGAATGTGGATAACAGAAACATTTTTGGTCACCCTTCTGCCGCGCACCTCTCTGAAGAGCTTCCTTTTGATAATATTCTGTTTCGCTAGGATTGCCCGAAGCAGGATTTGGAACCTACGCCTATTCCCGTTCATCAGAAAGGCCCCTACGTTGAGATGGCGGTGGGAAATAGGAAGCATCTATTTTTAGTAGATACGGGAGCGCAGAAATGTTCCATTGATCATTCACGGGTTCCAAATATTCCCCTGTCAGGGCAGTCCAACGTTTCCGTAGGATTTTCAGGCAGACCTGTAGTTTGTCCAGTCTCTTTGCCGGTACCAATAACACTGGGTCCCTTCACGGAACAGTGTCCATTTCTACTTACCACAAACTGTGGGGAGAACTTGCTGGGGCTAAATTTGTTGAAGGCATTGCATGCAGTAATACATTGTTCTCTGGACGGAATTCGGCTAACAATTTCACCTCAGCAATCACTCGCCACTCAGTTTTTGACTCAACCTTTACCGCCAGAATTTAGTAATGTCCCAGAATGCTTATGGGCAATTGATGTTAATGATGTGGGAATTCTTCAAATTGAGCATAACCAGAGATGTGTACTTCTATACACACCAAGCCCAAATGCACTCCAAAGGGCAAAAGAGTTCCCAAAAAGATAGATGAAAATTGCTTAGCTCAATTTAGGCCATTACGGCGAGTTACATAAACAGAAAGGTAACATATTATTTCATCAATTCAATGACCGGGTACATATTGATTTTCCTTAAACTGTGAGAGTTAAATAGGCAAAATGAATCAGAACCAAGATGATAGAAATAACCCTTGGTTTTATTACTATCACAAAACCAAACCAGTTATTAAAAGTAATAGCATCAAACTAATACTTGTACAAAACGTCCCCTATTAAACCATAGAGAACATCTGCATTCATGTAAAGCATAACACCTTTATCAAATGAAGAGAATGCCTTACAACAGCTGGCATTGTTCACAATAGACACTATTCACTGTGCACCCTCGGATTAAATTCACAACCGAGACAAGTGACACGTCCACTTTTTGGATGTTGAGATATATGTTACCAACACTTCTCTAGAGACCTGGATCTATACTAAACAAACAGATAGAAACAGCTTGCTGCTTGCTACAAGTTTCCATCCCAAGAGAACTGTGGATAGTGTACCATACAGTCAATTCCTTCGCTACAGAAGGATCATTTCGGAGAACATTGAATACGAATGTCAATACTCACTACTTGAATCTAAATTCAGATCAAGGGGCTATGATCAGTTCAAAATTACTGGAGTTGCGGAGAGAGTAAGGAGAACCGACAGAGAGACATTGCTGACCCCAAAGTCCCCCAAAACAGGAGAACCGTTAGTCTATGTCACCACCTGTTCCATGCAGAGTATGAGGGTTAGGAGTATAATCAAAAAGAACTGGGCAATGCTAGGAATGGACCCGCAATTACAGCAACTCTTTCAAGAATTACCTACTTTCGCTTACAGAAATAGTAGGTCACTACGGAAATGTTTGGTCAAAGCAGAAATACCATCTGCTGTGACTCAGAATGCTTACAAGGGTACCATCTCATGCTACAATTGTCAACATTGTAGCATTATCATCAAAGGCATTAGTATACCACACCCTCACTCTTGGAAACCTATCTCACTGAAACGTTCCTGTACATGTGATGCTCAAAATGTCATATATGCTCTCAGATGCCCTTGCGGTTTATACTATGTGGGTATGACCACCAGAAAAGTAAAGATCAGGTGGTCAGAACACAAATCTAATATTCGTAGAGTGTAAGGTCCCCAGTTGCGCTACACTTCACTAAAGCCCGTCATACCATTGCACAACTCAAATGTGTCATCTTGGAGCAAGTGACAGTAGGGAACAGGGGCGGTGATATTCAGCGGAAACTACTACAGCGGGAAATCCTATGGATTGAACTCATGGACTCTCTTAGCCCTCGTGGCATGAATACTGAATTTGATCTTATGTGCTTTGTTTAACATCTTGTCATTAGACTGTCTGAAAATACCTGACCATCTGTACATGGGGAGCTGACACCTATCTTTCCCAATGTCATCCATGAGGTAGGAACACCATATGCTATGTGTGTCCCTTATCAGTGTAATGTTTTTTCTGCATCCTCTATCATTGACCGATTTGCTTCTTCTACTCTTGAGACTTTAATGCCATGCTTATTACATTCATGTTGTAAACTGCTATTTAAGATATGCCATGCTTATTACATTCGTGTTGTAAACTGTAATTTGAGATATGCTATTTCAAATGATGTTTGTGATATATTTCAACACGTGCAGCTTTGGCTCCACGACTCTGGCGATGTTGTTATTTGAAATTCCATATGTGCACATTTTGACATTTATAGGTTTGACCCTATTATCCTTTAGATCTCAATGTTACGCTTGTCCCATCTGTGCCTTATAATGTTGGTAGCAATAAGTTGGTTGTTGATCTCCACCTACTGTGGGACTAGAACTGGGTACTCAGCATGTTTACTTCCTTCTCAGGCACGATAGAAATTGTCTTTCTTCTCCTCAGCTAGGCACCACGAGCTTCGTGGTATCCTTGGGAGAATATTGGTAATTCACTTTATGCACTCTCGCTTTTCACTAAGCAGACTACTGTCTTTTGGGTCTGTTACGAACACACTGACTTTACACATGGTTCAAACAGGGAAGACCTCCCTATTACTGTTAGAGCACGGACTTGTCCCTGTATTCGTCCACTGAACTTCAACAGTTCTATCTCTGACACAGCGGCACTTGCCTACAGTGTGTACTTTGCAGCGCCATGGGGGCACCGCGCAGTACTTTTTGTAGCTGCGGTCGTGCCCCCATGTGCGCTCCTTACCTTCCCTTTATTTCACCGTGCGATATCTGGGGACCTATGCATCCCTCCTGGACCGCATTCATTCCCTGTACGCGCTTATTAAGCCTTGAAGCCCTCGGCTCCCTTTCGCGCAGAGACCCCTTTGGTTTTTGCATTTCGTTGCCATAGCAACCACTATGGCCATTTCAAGATGGACGTCGCCCTTACTATACTTCTATTAATGACACGGCGGCTTTTGCCAACAGTGAGTTCTTTTCAGCACCATGGGGGCACCGCGCAGTACATTCTGTAGCTGCAGTTGTGTCCCCATGTGCGCTCCTTACCACCTCCTCATTTCTTCGCGTGACATCTGGGCACTTACTCATCCCTTTTCGGGCCGCATTCATTCCCCGTATGTGCGGTCTAAGGTTTGAAGTTCACGGCTCTCTTCCATGCAGGGTCCCCTTACCCCATTGGTTTTAGCATTGCGTTGCTATGACAACCTAAATGCCCATTCCAAGATGGACGTCGCCCTAGCTGACTGTGCTAGGGGATGCGCGGGGTTGCTAGGACGACCTACAATGCCAGTTCACAGTCGAGCTGCGCCTCACTCGACAGTCAGACGGCAGACTTACACCAGAAGTTGGAGGTAAGAACAGCGCAACTCCCACGCTGAGTTCCCTTACTAGTCTACAGTTCACGAAAGTGTCTATTTGCCTATATACTTACCGACATAGGAGGAGTCCATGATTACATCGTTTTTTTAAAAAAGCCCCTACCAAGTGGGGCTTGATTTATTATCTTGAAATTTTCGTTGTGTGTGCCATACTACATCCTTTCGAGGTGTACCTGCTGTGTTCTCGGAAGCATAGAATGATGTCCACTTATATTATTCTACACGGCGCAACTTTCCAGTGCCTCAAGCAGTTTGTCCTTTGCATGTTGTTGCATCCACGCTCAGTCCCCTCTGTCTTTTACATTTAGGGTTCAGACCTCCTTCGATATTCAGTGCCTCTGTGGCCTCCAGTCCGTTGACTGTACCTCCTTAGTGCCCCGTGCTCTTCGGGCATTTCCCAGAAGAAGGCTGCCTCTCATTGCAGACCCCGCTCATTTCAAAGCAAGGTCAGTGTACCTTTTCACTAACACCACACTCTAACATTGTTGTACAACTATAAGAAGTCTACACACTGACTAGTTTTTCTCTATTACCCCACAGGGTCTATGATATGAATATGACTGCAATATAGGAACAGTGAAAGTGTATACCCTGAAGATGGTTCTATGAACCGAAACGCATTGGTTACCCCTTTTTTCACCCAAAAAGGGACTTTCAACTGGAAATTAATGTTGATTGGAGCTAATGATGATTTTTCCTTTACGAAGTGTTACACTTTCAGTGAATAGTGTCTATTGTGAACAATGCCAGCTGTTGCAAGGCATTCTCTTCATGTGATAAAGGTGTTATGCTTTACATGAATGCAGATGTTCTCTATAGTTTCATAGGGGACGTTGTGTACAAGTATTAGTTTGATGCTATTACTTTTAATAACTGGTTTGGTTTTGTGAGAGTAATAAAACCAAGGGTTATTTTTATCATCTTGGTTCTGATTCATTTTGCCTATTTAACTCTCACAGTTTAAGGAAAATCAATATGTACCCGGTCATTGAATTGATGAAATAACATGTTACCTTGTTGTTTAGGTAACTCGCCGTAATGGCCTAAATTGAGCTAAGCAATTTTCATCTATCTTTTTGGGAACTCTTTTTCCCTTTGGAGTGCATTTAGGCTTGGTGTGTAGAAGTACACATCTCGGGTAATGCTCACATTTTTTAGTCCCAAGTGGCCTTGTGACGTATGCCCGCCTGTACCTGAAATAACCGAGACATTAACATTGAATTGTTACTGACAATAATCCCTGTCATTTGGTTACTGCACTCTGAAAACAATACACAAACACGTACATCGATCTGTGCACCCCTATACCCTACCCTCTATTCATTCTTCAAATTGAACCTGTTGAAATTATTTTGAAACGTGGAGTAAAATTGCCTCGCATCCCACAATATAAGATTTCAGTTGAAGGCGAACAGGCTTTGAAATGTATAGTTTCTGATTTTGTACATCGTGGAGTAATTGAGGAGATTACGGGTAGCATATGTAACAGCCCCATTTTGCCAGTATACAGATGATGATAATGCGATTCCCTTTCGTTTTATAATTGATTTACGCGCTATTAACAAAATTGTGGCTCCTCAATTTCCTATTGTACCTGATGTTACAACGATACTAAGCATGATTCTGGCTTCTGCCACTCATTTTAGCGTTGTTGATCTTAAAAACGTGTTTTTCAGTATTCGCATACACATGGATAGCAGGTATTTGTTTGCATTTACCCTAGGTGGCCACTCGTTTACATTCACTCGTGCACCACAAGGGTACACTGAGAGTCCAAGTATTTATAGTAGGGCATTGAAAGAGCAGCTTGATACCCTCGAGTTGCCTACTACTTGCACATTACTGCAGTATGTAGATGACCTCCTCTTTGCTGCTGATTCTGAGAGCGCCTGTAAAGAAGGCACCGTGTTGTTGCTTTGTCATCTAGCAAAACATGGCCACAAAGCTTCACTTAAAAAATTCCAATATTGTTGTCAGGAGGTCGCCTATTTAGGCTATCTCCTTCAAAGGAGGGAAGACGGTTGACACCTGAATGAATAAAGACCATTTCTGGCATGCCTGTCCCAAATACGAAGTTAGAGCCTTGATAGGTATGGCTTCTTATTGCAGATTGTGGATCCCTAACTTTTCGTTAACGATTAAACCAATGCTGGCTTTGACAAAGAAGGGCATTTCTTTGCCATTGCCATGGACTTTGGAACACCAGACAGCATTTGATTTGCTAAAATCCGTGCTGTGTTCAGCGCCGGTTTTAGGAACTCCGAATTATGACAAGGCCTTTGTATTGTTTGTGCATGAACGTGATGGATGTGCTTTGGCTGTGTTAACAAAGGAACATGGAGGGAAGGATAGGCCGTGCGGCTACTATTCCTCTGCCCTTGATCCTGTAGCATGCGCTTTGCCAAGATGTTTGCGCGCTGTTGCTGCTGCTGCTGCATCTGAAAAACAGAGTGAGGGAATGGTCTTAGGTCATGCGTTAACCCTAATGGTACCTCACTCTGTAGATATTCTATTGAATAGAGCTCAAACGCAACACCTCACTTCTGCATGATTGACAAGATATGAACTAATCTTGTTTGCCCCCCACATTCAAATTCAGAGGTGTTGTGTATTAAATCTGGCTGCTGAACTTTTACCTGTCTCGCAAGATACTGTTGATGGTAACGAAACGTCACACGATTGCCTTTAAATGACAGAACAAGAGACTAAAGGCAGAATCAATTTGAAAGACATGCCTTTGAATAGCCCACAAGGAGAGCTATTTTGTGATGGCTCTTGTTTGAAATTTCCAGACGGTACATCCACGGCTGCTTATGCTGTTACTACTTTAAGCACGGTTGTGGAAACTAAAAGAATTATGCATAACTCTGTGCAGGCCACAGAAATTATAGCGTTAACTCGAGCTTGTGAACTTTCTGAAGGGCTTACAGTGAATATATATACTGATAGTCAGTATGCTTTTGGGGTGGTTCACAATTTCGGTAGACTTTGGAAAGAACGAGGTTTCTTGACCTCGCACAGAACGAAAATCCAGCATGGCACTTTAATAGTGCGATTACTTTCAGCACTTGCACTCCCTGTTCAGTTAGCTATCATAAAATGTTCAGCACATCAAAAGGTTACAGATGATGTAGGAAAAGGGAATGCTTTCGCCGATCAGATAGCTAAACAGACTGCCACTGATTTTAGTTCAGAAATGTATGCTGTAAAAGAAATTGTAAATGTTTGCACTTTGGGTGAAAGTATTGATGCTGTAAAAGATATTCAAGCAGATGTTACCATAGAGGAAACTAAGAGATGGATCGAGGGTGCAGGGAAATTGGATGACGATGGGTGTTGGGTAGACAATATTGAAGGGAAATGGTTACTCCCTGACGCCTATATTACAATGATGGTTATTATGGCTCATGGTCCGACACATGTTTGTGCGCGAAAATTGACAAAAATGCTACACAGTGTATGGGCCAATGATAAGATTTTCAAAACTGCGGAGCATTTTGTCCAGAACTGCATGGTTTGCTTGCAGCACAATGTAGGAAAAGGTACCTCGACTCCTAGAGGAATTTTCGCTCCACCTTCTGTCCCGTTTGAGGTTATTCACTTTGATTTTATTGAAATGGAACAGTGTAACAATCTTAAATATGTATTGGTTGTTATTGGTGCCTTTAGTAAGTGGGTTGAGGCCTTCCCGGTTAGAGATGCAATGGCCATAACCACAGCAAAAAACTCTGATGAAAGAGTTTTTTCCTAGATTCGGGCTGCCGAGAGTCATCTGGTCAGATAATGGGCCACACTTTATTGCCACTGTAATCCTACAAATTTGCAAAGGATTACAGATTGACAAGTGGTTCCATTCAGCTAGACATGCCCAAAGTGCCGAATTAGTGGGGAGGCACAATGGCATTATAAAGAACAAACTCGCTAAAACGTGTGCTGGCACCAAGCTAAAGTGGCCGGACGCCTTACCGATCGTGTTACTGTCAATGAGAACAAACCCTCAAACTAAGACTGGGCTCTCTCCCTTTGAGGTGGTAATGGGGAGACCTGCTAATATTTGGGGTATGCCAAAAAGTCGCTCATTACGGGATATAGAAAATGTGCTTCTTTCAGATTACTGTAACCAGTTGACTAAAAATCTGTTTTCAATTTATCACCAGGTGCGAGAGGCATTACCTGTGCACTACGTGGGTCCTGGTCACAGTCTACGACCGGGGGACTGGATCCTCACAAAGGTTTTTGAGAGGTCATCTTGCCTTGCACCTCGGTGGAGGGGTCCCTACCAAATCCTGCTAGTCACCCAGACTGCCGTGAGGGTAGCGGGTCGTAAACACTCGATCCATGCGACGCACACCAAACTGATCCCACAGCCCATGCCATACGATACAGAAGACACAGAATCCCTTCCTACTGCTGTAACTAGAGTGCCTGAAACAGCAACTACCAACAAGGGAGAATCGGAGACCGCTTCAGAATACGCAAGGCCGGACAAAAGGGCCATCTTGTCTCCGCACTCCCCAACAATGGAACTTCCGGATCAATCCTTTTCTGATCCCATTTCCGTCCATTCGCCACTTCCAGGAGGAGGTGACGACACTTTGTTCTTGCCAGAAACTGCAAAATATAATTTGCACCCAAGGAAGTAAACGTACAGCATGGTCTGACGGTGCAATTGAGAAAATCATTTGAGGGCTTGCCTTTTTGGCCCGACTGTGCGGGAAGATTCTGTCGGCTAAGGGTTGTGGGAAAAACATTAAGAAGACGCGCGACTGGAGTCGCCAGCAAACGAACAATTGGTGTTTTTTCGGTTGAAGACGACAATGCCTGCACCCGCTACCGCTCGTACCAAACTTTTAGATAAACATTTGACTAGCAGAGACAATGATCAAGCATGTAAGGGGACCCCCAAAGTATATTGTTGCCTTTTTGTGATAATTACTGGATTTTAATTAACTGTTGGGTTTGGCTTATGGTATCTGGAGGAAGCATATCCATTAGAGGACTTTTTACCTATTGAAAATGTATGCCATTTTTTGGGCAAATTACAAATTCAGAAGATATCAGGGGACTAGCGAGAGTATTGGAGAGAGCCATCAACCGGACCACTGACATACTCTATAATATGACGTTAGAACAGAGAGCGATAAGATTAGTGGCTCTTCAGAACCGGATGGCATTAGATGTCATCCTGGCAGAACGAGGAGGAGTATGTAAATTAGTGGGGTCCGCTTGCTGCGCTTACGTTCCAGACTCCTCTCCGACGATCTTTAGGGCTATCCAAAATCTACATGTTCTTAGTTCAGAAGTACATGTTCCTGAGGGAAACTGGGAACTTGGTACATGGTTTTGGGATCTCCTACGGTCATGGGGATGGAAGTTGTGTTCGGCCCTGCTGATTATCTTGGGAAGTTTTCTGTTTCTTTGTTGTTGTATAAAGTGTCTCCCTGGTATATACTCAGTGTTAGGGGGATGTTGCGCGCAAGCAACAAGTGTATTAGGAAATAAAATATACGCCCCAAAGAAGGTTTCCAAAGAGTATGTGTTGAAAGACACTCTGGTGTCAGATCTAATGGCAATAGATATGTCCGAAAATGATTCGGGGTGTATGGACGATGACGTATGGAGTTACTTGCAAGCAGATCAGAAGTAGTGTTAGCACTTGGCATAGGCCAAAAGGAGGGTTTGTCGAACTGGAAATTAAAATATGCCTCCTATTATAACGATTTGTATGTATATTGGCCTACGCCAAGTTGCTTAAAATTGTACGCGAATAACTCTCTACGGCAAGGTCTTGACCTTAGAAATTGATGTAAACCACCATCTTGAATCAAGCCTCCATTTTAGGTTAGAACCGCCATTTTGGGGTTTTTATACAAAGTCACCCTGTAATCTAACATGCCCGTCTCATGTGCCCTTGTTCTTGCCTTAACCTCTCCAACCTCTGTAGGAAAGTTAATGTCCAACCTGCCTTCAGGCTACATGTTAGGGTCATGTAGACCTTGTCCTTTGTTGACATCGGGAGCAGGGGATTACTTGAATTAGCAATGATAAACTACAAGTATACAAGAACAGTAATGCTATCCAGATATAATATGTGAAACATTTGTTTGGTCTTTATTGAAACAGCATGTAAAGAGTGTAAATGTTAAATTAAAGAATAATGGAGTGTGTTAGTAAATATATTCAAAAGTAAACCGCATGCACAAGATATGTAAATTAGGAAAGTGAACCTGGCGCGACCCTAGCCCAGTGTATAATTAACCTGTAAGAGGGCTGGACATCATTTTACAAATTGTATAAATGCGTCGATGTCCAGCTAGGAAATTCTGTTCACTGCTCACATTGAACCCTGCTGGTGGTCTCTGTGATGTATTGACGGCCAAATAGCTATTTGTGTAGTTTGTTGAATAATGTTCAGTTTTGTAATAAAGATTCTGGGAATCTTTACAAGCCTGTGTCGGTGTATTTTCCTTTGCTTGGTGTAACAGCCGTGATATTGTATTTTTTTTCTGATTCGACATTGATATTAATGCACGCTTTGTGATCTCGTGACCTTATGTATACTCCAAGCCTTACATGGCATTAAGGAACAAGGCATGTAGAACTTTGCTCCATGCCTCGCAATGCTTCGATGATGCCCCTTTGCACAAGTGGACACTTACACGGATGGACACTCTCACCTTGTTAACAACCTGGCATTTTGATAAAAATGCATGATCGTGTTTGGACGGTTCTGTCAGAATTCCGGGAACCTGGTTCCGCGTTGACCCGTCGTGAAGAATATATTTCTTCCTACCAATGTGATTCTCAGGAGTACGAAAGGACAGTCTAAGAATCCAATTGATCGGAAGATGGTGTAGAGTCGTTGGGATCGTAGAGCTGAGCGGCCCGCAACTTCCCGGTAGATGATGGTTCCAGGTTCCAGCCAACGACTGCAGAATATTATACTGATTACAATCAAATACACCCCTTTCAAGAGAACACGTAACAAAATCTCAACAGACTAACCTGCAGAAAACGGTTTAACCAGAAGTGTTTCATGCAAGAATGTCCTCTATACTGGGGTACTCTGGAGACCAGAAGAAGAGAAAAGACAATCAGTACCAGAGAATGAGTGGAAGAAATAATGGTAAGGAAAGGTAGGTTTCTTACCCTTTTTTCCCTGGAAGTGAACGTCCCTGGCAAAGTCCTTCTTCTTTCCTGTAGGAACAGTGTGATGGTATCTGCCCTCTGTTCGGTGGACCAAACAATCCAAGGTGTAAGAAGTCACTAGTCCAGCAACCACCTATTCCCGCCGGCACGAGGACGCCTAAAAGGTGCTCAGGAAGTCTCTAGTCCAGCACCAAGCCTGTACCCGCCGGCACGAGGACGCCTACAGCACCCTGGGGAAGGACAGGGAAGGGATTGGAGAGGGAAAAGGAAGGAAGGAAAGAACGAAGGTAAGAGGTCTCCCAAGCTTCGAGGTCCGATTTCGACAAAACCAAATCACTAGGCAAGAATAATCCATAAACAATCCGAGGTCAAGATACAAGAACAGGTAAGGATAATCCAAGAGCAATCCAGTAAACGTAATCCGAGATCAAACAAAACCACTAAATCTGAGCAAGAAAAAAACCGCTGTCACTATTGGATCAGAAGCAGCGAGAAGTGGGCGCCAGATCATTAAGTACTTGAAGTACCGGCACCAAGATGGTCACGTGACCCAACACGTTTTCTATCACGTGGAAGATGCTGCGTCCACTGACGTAGTCTCCATGGCAACTTCCACGTGAGGCGTCGGGAACGCAGTTCCCGACGCAAATGTGTTCCGTGCGTAGAGCGTGGATACCGCAAGCCCGCCTTCTGTATGGTGGTATAACGGGACAGAAGCTTTTGGTGAGGATGAGACACGTGAACCGCAGGGGTGATACAAGACCTGGAGCGTTTTCTGACAGTATCCTCCCCCAAAGGACCCCCATGCCCCCGAGAGGCCAAAAATTGGGAAACCAACAACGGGGCATGCACATTCTGCTCCGGTTCCCATGTCCGTTCTTCCGGACCGTAACCCTTCCAGTCCACTAAGAAATACCTGGTACCACGAGAAACCCTGGTATCAAGAATGGAATTGACCTCATACTCCTCCACCCCTTGAACCAATATCGGAGACGGAGAAGCCGGTATCCTGGTGCTGTCTACACAAGGCTTAACCATGGACACATGGAAAACCGGATGTATCTTCCAAGAGTGCGGAAGTTCTAATTTGACCACCAATGGACTCAAGACGTCCTTTATAACATAAGGACCTACAAAACGTGGCAACAAGCATCGTCGACCTGGAATGCGTAGGTTCTTAGTGGACAACCATACCCGTGTACCTGGAATGTAGACGGGTGCAGGACGGCGATTCCGATCCGCGTACTTCTTCGCCTGTTCTTGTGCTTGTTTCAGATGTTCCAGCACCCTATCACGGACCAGAGACAAATCTTTGATACAAGATTGAACTGCCGGACAATCCTCAGGTAGATTCCAATCAAGAGGAAGGGTGCGTGGGTGTTGCCCATACAAGGCATAGAATGGCGATGTTCCCGTTGATGAATGGCTGGAATTATTATACGCGAATTCCGCCAAAGGAAGAACTGCTAGCCAGGATTCCTGATGTTGAAGGATGAGACACCTGAGGTACTGCTCCATGGTAGCGTTAACCCGCTCTGTTTGACCATCCGTCTGGGGATGGAACGCTGTGGAACACCGTTCATCTACCCCCAAAGAGAACATTAGATGCCTCCAAAAACGCGACGTGAACTGGGACCCCCTGTCAGAAACCACAATCTCAGGCAACCCAAAAAACCTGAAAACATGTCGCAAGAACAACTCTGCCAGCTTAGCAGCTGATGGCAGGCCTTGGCAAGGCACAAAGAGAGACATTTTAGAAAAGCTGTCAACCACCACCCATATGGTATCAAACCCATCAATCAAAGGCAACTCCACCACAAAGTCCATGGTAATCATCGCCCAAGGTCTGGCTGGCACTGGTAATGGTTGTAATAACCCCATAGGTTTCGCTGAATGGGACTTACACTGGGCACAGATGGCGCAGGTCAAGATATATTGCGAGACGTCTCTTCGCATGGAAGGCCACCAACACCAGCGTTTGAGGAGTTCAAGAGTTTTCTGGGAACCAGGATGCGCTGCGATAGCAGCGTCATGACACAAAGAAATAGCTGTACACCGGGTATCCTGATCAGGCATATAAACTCGACCCTGGACATAAGGAAGACCATGCAGAATATCCATGTTATAGTCTGCCAGTTCTGTGGGCTCTTTATCAACCCAGTTCTGGAGCGTTGACTTCAAAGTGGGTTGTAGAACACAACTACAGACCACTTGTGTAGGTAATAACAAAGACCCATCCTGTGGACGTGAACCATCATTACCCAGGCTTCTGGATAGCGCGTCCGCCTTGGAATTCAAGACACCTGGGCGGTAAGTCAAACTAAAGTTGTACATGGAAAAGAATTCATGCCAACGGGCATGTCTCGCAGTGGTGCACGTCAGGGACTGCAACGCCAACAGGTTTCTGTGGTCAGTAAAAACCTGGACCGGTAATTCCGTCCCAAGGAGATGATGACGCCAGATCATAAATGCGTCTCTTACGGCCAACAATTCCCGTTCAGTAACGGTGTAGTTACGTTCATAGGGCGTTAATTTGCGCGAATGGTAGGCGACTGGATGCAACTCCTTGGTATCAGCGCAGGTTTGGGACAAGACAGCCCCTACCGCGACATCCGAAGCATCAGCTTCGACAACGAATGGACGTTTGACATTTGGGTGTAGCAACACCGGGGCTGTAGTGAACGCGGCTTTTAAAGACTCAAACGCTATTTGGGCGTTATCGTTCCATAAATAAGGTTTCTTGTTACTGGTCAATTCGGTGAGGGGTGCAGCAATCGAAGAGAATTGTCTAATGAACCGCCTGTAAAAGTTCGAAAACCCTAGAAATGATTGTAACTCCTTCCTTGAAGTTGGTACAGGCCAGTTTAAGACAGCTTTCACCTTATTGCTACTCATCTGCACTCCTTTATTGGTGATGTCATATCCAAGGAACTCGACCTCACTCGCATGGAATACACATTTTTCCAGTTTGACAAAAAGACGATGCTCCCGCAAGCGTTGTAAGACTTGTGAAACATGACGTACATGATCTTCCATGGATGGAGAATAGATGAGTATATCATCTAAATAGACAATAACGAATCTGTCGATCATGTCGCGTAGAACGTCGTTGATGAAATTCTGGAATGTGGCCGGGGCATTGCAAAGCCCGAATGGCATCACCAAATACTCGAATAGGCCATATCGTGTCTTAAAGGCTGTTTTCCACTCATCCCCTCGACGTATCCGGACCAAATTGTACGCACCCCTTAGATCTAATTTGGTGAAGAATTCTGAAGACCCTAACTGATCCAGCAAGACAGAAATCAACGGGATTGGGTATTGATTACGGATAGTACCTGCATTGAGTTCCCGATAATCAATACAAGGTCTTAAGTCCCCCTCCTTCTTGGGTACAAAAAAGAGCGGTGAAGCAAATGGAGAGTGAGAAGGCCGAATAAAACCTAACTCGAGGGCTTTATCCAAATATTCTTTAAGGACGACTTCTTCCTTTTGTGTAAGGGAATAGATACGTCCCGAAGGTGTCTTGGCATCCGGTTTGAGAACAATGGGGCAATCATAGGGCCGATGAGGCGGCAGGATCTCTGCTTTCCCCTTGTCAAAGACGTCCTTATAACTTGTGTATTCGACAGGTAATACGGTGTTAACAACAGCTCCTATTGTAACCACAGAGTTCAACAACGCCCGACTAGGAGCTTCAGGTACTTCATACATGGACTCTAGGGAACTGCAGGATCGAGGGCGTTGCTGAGCACTGAAAGCTATAACCCCGGTCTCCCAGTTAACGACCGGGTTATGAAGCTTGAGCCACGGTAAACCCAGGATGAGTTTGTATTGCGGTGCCATAATGACGTCAAATGTGATGATTTCCGAATGCTCGGCGCCAATAGTTAACAACAACGGAATGGTATGTTCAGTAACAAGCCCCGAAAGTAGGGTTGAACCGTCAACCGCATTGACTACCTCCGGAACACTTTTTGACAACAAGGGAATACCCCATTTCCGAACGTATTGGGCATCAATGTAGTTACCGGTTGCCCCTGAGTCAAGAACAGCTGCAGAAGTCCAAGGAGTGACCTGATCGTAACTCAACATGACGTCAATGTAAAAAGGCGTGGACAACGAGGAACCCTGCAGGGAAGAGCTCGGCGTAGGGGTTCCTTCTACGACCGGGCCTTGGCGTTTCCCGACTTGCGGGGTCTCTTTGGACATGCACTAAGCAGATGAGTAGAGGAACCACAATAAAAGCACAGATTGTTCCGTCTACGATGTTCTCGTTCTTCTGTCGTTAGCGGGCCCCTAACTGCCCCAATTTGCATAGGCTCGTCACCGCCAGAAACAGGGATTGGGGATATAGTGGTATTGACCGTAATCATTCTCTTCTCCCCCTTTCTTTCGGTACGTCGGGCATCAATCTGGAGTACTAGATCCAAGAAATCAGAAAAGGACGTAGGAACCACCGGAACCGTAGCTATGGTATCCTTTAACGTATCCGACAGTCCTTTATAGAACAGAGCGGCTTTCTTATCTTCCGGCCAACCAGTTTCAGCCACCAACTGATTGAACTTAGCCAAATACGATAATAAAGGAGTGTCCCCCTGACGGAGATTCAGCAATTCCAGATCCGTGGCCTGAGTCTTGTAGCGAGTATCAAACACCCTCGTCATAGCACTGATCAATGCATCGCAGTCGAACAACAGCGGACTGCCTTGTTCCAACAAAGGATTCGCCCAAACCGCGGCCATACCTCCAAGGTTAGATAAGACAAAGGCTGCTTTAGTAGTCGCATCAGGAAACGAGGTAGGCCGACACAAGAAATGCAGTCTGCATTGGTTAATGAATGTCCGAAAGGATTTTGGATCCCCAGTAAACCTTTCTGGGGGAGCAAGCGGGAACTGAGCGGCCATGTACACATGCGTAGAATCAGGTCTGACCGAAGGCCCTGCCTGACCTGAAGCGGAAGCGGAGGCCAAAGATGGTATTCCTGTAACCACTTCCCTGATACCGGCTTGCATTTCATCAATGCGCCGGTGGGTGTCAGCCTGGGTGGCCGTCATATCGGCACGTAGGTCGGCCACTAACTGAACCAAAACGGCCAACGGGTCATTCGCGGCATCCATAATAAGGCTTCTGATTCTGTCAGAATTCCGGGAACCTGGTTCCGCGTTGACCCGTCGTGAAGAATATATTTCTTCCTACCAATGTGATTCTCAGGAGTACGAAAGGACAGTCTAAGAATCCAATTGATCGGAAGATGGTGTAGAGTCGTTGGGATCGTAGAGCTGAGCGGCCCGCAACTTCCCGGTAGATGATGGTTCCAGGTTCCAGCCAACGACTGCAGAATATTATACTGATTACAATCAAATACACCCCTTTCAAGAGAACACGTAACAAAATCTCAACAGACTAACCTGCAGAAAACGGTTTAACCAGAAGTGTTTCATGCAAGAATGTCCTCTATACTGGGGTACTCTGGAGACCAGAAGAAGAGAAAAGACAATCAGTACCAGAGAATGAGTGGAAGAAATAATGGTAAGGAAAGGTAGGTTTCTTACCCTTTTTTCCCTGGAAGTGAACGTCCCTGGCAAAGTCCTTCTTCTTTCCTGTAGGAACAGTGTGATGGTATCTGCCCTCTGTTCGGTGGACCAAACAATCCAAGGTGTAAGAAGTCACTAGTCCAGCAACCACCTATTCCCGCCGGCACGAGGACGCCTAAAAGGTGCTCAGGAAGTCTCTAGTCCAGCACCAAGCCTGTACCCGCCGGCACGAGGACGCCTACAGCACCCTGGGGAAGGACAGGGAAGGGATTGGAGAGGGAAAAGGAAGGAAGGAAAGAACGAAGGTAAGAGGTCTCCCAAGCTTCGAGGTCCGATTTCGACAAAACCAAATCACTAGGCAAGAATAATCCATAAACAATCCGAGGTCAAGATACAAGAACAGGTAAGGATAATCCAAGAGCAATCCAGTAAACGTAATCCGAGATCAAACAAAACCACTAAATCTGAGCAAGAAAAAAACCGCTGTCACTATTGGATCAGAAGCAGCGAGAAGTGGGCGCCAGATCATTAAGTACTTGAAGTACCGGCACCAAGATGGTCACGTGACCCAACACGTTTTCTATCACGTGGAAGATGCTGCGTCCACTGACGTAGTCTCCATGGCAACTTCCACGTGAGGCGTCGGGAACGCAGTTCCCGACGCAAATGTGTTCCGTGCGTAGAGCGTGGATACCGCAAGCCCGCCTTCTGTATGGTGGTATAACGGGACAGAAGCTTTTGGTGAGGATGAGACACGTGAACCGCAGGGGTGATACAAGACCTGGAGCGTTTTCTGACAGGTTCCCACATGCCCACAATGCAACCCACCGCGTGCCAACGGGATAACACCACTTCTGTGCACCGCAACGATGTCCCCTCAACATGAGATCTTTTTGGGTGGTCCTGGAAGATAATGATCGCCCCGCGCCCCCCTTTGTCCCTTCTATGTACCCCCATTCACCTTTCTCGCATGCACGTCTTGGCATTGCCACATCTGATCATTTAGCCTGGCATACCCCACAGCCCACCTCAATGGGTAAAACTCTAATCGGAAACCCCTGAGCACTGCTGGGGTTCTCCGTGCATCCATTTGCCACTGTCAACGCTGGCTCCACCGAGAACAGTCTCTGATTATGAGACTTCGAGCGCGAGTCGAGGGTACCCGCAGGTGGACGGCATCCCCCACTTTATTCAGAGGGTGGTCGCCTTCCCCAAGGGATTTTAAGAGGTCGTGGGTTCACAGGTTGGGCCTTTACAACTACACTATAGAACCTGGTTAAAAATAACGAACAGCTAAAGGTGAAATGTCACTTTTATGGACTGGAGTCTCCAGGGAAACCATTGCCATTGATTCTTGGTGCGTAAAACGTGAACACTTTCAAACCCTATAAGAAGAAAATATCCCCTCTTGTTTTTTGTTTTTTTTGGGCGTCGAATTTATGAAAGGGAAACCCTTTTTGTCCTGAGCAAATTGTATGGTAATGCTAAGTCAGCTGAATGGAATGTTAATATTTCATTCTGATATGCTAATTTGTGGTCACGTCACATTCCATCGTGTATATCAATGAGTCCCCCCACTTTTTATGTCGGTCTTAGCCCCTCATCATCTCTCCATCCCTCACCTCTGTGTGGGGCTAATCTGCACACATTTTCCTATGCTCACACCACGACAAATGCCTAGACCTGTGTACTCTGGGTGGACACAGCCTACAGGTGCAGTCCTCCTGTCATGTTCGGTTGCAATGTGACAACCAGGAGTACATGAAATCAGCAAGAGGGGATGTGCAACACCTTTCTACAGCCAGTGCCAGACTAATTAAATATCAAAGGCTCCTTGGATCCACCCATTCCTTTATCTGCCTGCTGGTGGCAGCGCATACTGATGAGAGTTAATTGAAGCAGGCCTGGTCGCAGGACTGACAATGGGGACAGGAAACCCAACACCCTTTTGACATGCATCTGTGTCAACTTGAAGTCATCTTGTGTCCCTTTAGTATGAAAGGCAGTGAATGCCATGTCTGGAGCAACTGTTTACAGTAGTCATCCCTGCAGGGGGACCCCATTCAGAAAGGTACAAATATGTAATTTGATGGGGACAGAAAGTTTGTTCTCACCATAACTTCAAGGGAGACCTGGGCTTTGATCAAGGGCCACAGAGAGCTTAATTAACCATAGAGACACTTTGATCCACAACAGACAGGAAGATGAGTTGGACTTAGTAGTACATGTTTTAACCCCTTTACCTTTCCAGTTGCAAAGTACTCTGGTAATGACCTCACGCATAATAGAAGATTGTTGGTGGGGACCCAGGATAGGTTCATTAATGTAGGCTTAGCCTCCACCAATCACTGGGGCCCATTTGGCTTTAAAAGAGTGTTGAGCCCCTCTTGTTGCAGATCATCAGAAGACCTCTCAAGGAGTAATAAGAAAGACTCATTTGGACCCTGGCTGAAGGTACTGTCTGCCTTACGGCTTCAGCCAGTGAAGGAAGGCCAGGGTTTCCAAGAAGGAAGCAAACTCCCTCCCCTAAACATCTCAGAGGGAACAGAGGAAGATACAGAATCCAGAGGACGCTCCAGCAGCTCCAGAACCGGTACCTAGCCAGCACACAGCATGCCCTGCTAGGCTCCGCAGCAAGCTTCCTAGGTGGGAAGTGCCAGAGAGTCTCTGAACCAAACCAAGGACAAGGCTGTTGCCTGCAACACTCTCCTCAGTTTTGGACCATCCTCCATAAAGGATGACACAAGCCCAGTGAATAAACTAGTAGGAGTGCATCGACAAGGATCAACCAGCACCCACTTTAAAGGACATTTATGAGGCCTTCAAACCCCACAAGCTGAAACGGACTGCCCTCCTTACTGTTGTCACGCCACAGTCGCTCACTCCATCCAAGATGCCTTGATCAGTGCTTCAGACGCACACCAACCAGCACTGAGAAAATAATTCCTAACCATGAGTCGCTGTGTAGGCCAGTCTGCAGCCGTCCATCCAGCCTCGCTCGTAGAACTGCCTGTCGGCTGGGTGCAGCTGTCTTCCATCTTGAACTTTGTTAAAGAAGCTGCAAAGCATCCTGAAACCAACTCGACCCCGTCGAGCATCAAGAACCACTACAAGCACTAGGTACATTGTGGTTCTGTCCCCCTGGTCCTTCTTCAAAGGCCCCTAGTGACATTTTACAACCCATTGCTCCCTTTGTGCTGAGACCAAGTAGCTTTGAACTATTGTGATTAATTACTTCACTGACTACCCTCCTGTCAGTATCCAGAGTGCATCACTTTTTTAAAGTGTCTATCCTCTGTATTCCTTTACAGGGTGATTTGTATTTTGTAGTGTGCTAGAACTACCTGTTGTGATACTAATAAAGTAGATATTTGTATACAACCTTGACTGGACAGTCCCTTTTATCACTGGGTAATAATTGTATTTTTGTTGTGTTGCAACTAATGAATGATTCACAAAGTTACGGAGAAAAGCCTGCCGTTCCCAGCACGTTACCAAAATTGGACAAGGAGGTTTATAATGTACACCCTTCTGGTGTATTGGAGGTGTTGGGCTGATTGATGGTTTAGAAACCGATATTCACCCCTGGACCACTGGTTCCCCCGGAAGTTGATTTGCCACACTTCATCTGTACTCTGTTCCATCTAGGCGACTTCCATAATGTTGTGTCTGCAGCACACATCCTACCGGACAAGACCTCGCCGCCGTAAGACTGATAATGTGGCGATTGGCGCTGTTTAAAAGTTGAGTAACATAACATGCATCATATTGAGTGACAGAGGCAGCTTGTTATCGTAAGGGTCGACATCTTCTGGACACTCTGTCCAGTGTGACACAGTGGCTGGTGACTTGCACGAGGCCCCTCCCTCGCCATCCTTCTGAGTAATCGATCGCATGGCCTAGCAGACACCTCATTGAGGGCTACTCACGCGGTGTCCGGCGGACGGCTATTAATTCCTGTCCCTTTGCAACCAAAGCTTTATCACAGCTCTCATTCTGGTAACGTGGCGTGAAGACTGGTTGGCCTGAAAGCCCAGCTCTCAACTGCACCTCAACGGAAGGTAAGGTTCCCACTCTGTTGCAAGTCCCCGCGTCAGAGTTACTCTTCTGCGTCCATTAAAATAATGTTCTTCTCAATGTATAACAAAGGGGGTTCAGAGCCTTTGTAAACTTGCATTGCCAATGCTTTCCT
Source organism: Ambystoma mexicanum (assembly GCF_040938575.1). NCBI lineage: Eukaryota > Metazoa > Chordata > Amphibia > Caudata > Ambystomatidae > Ambystoma > Ambystoma mexicanum. The sequence continues at coordinate 74,128,568 of NC_090931.1, read as the reverse complement.
GAGACCCCAAAGTAACTTTGCGGGTGTTTTGGGGGCACATGTGGACATTGTGCCTGAATAGTTTATGATGTTGCCTGATGAGGGTGCTCTGGTGTGTAAACATGCCCTATCACGTGCTCTGCAACCCTTGACTCTCCAGATGTGTTTTGAACTAGAGATGCCATCAGCCATATCCAGCATTCTCACTGGGAGGCATGTTGGGAGTTGTAGTCCTAATCATCTGGAGAGCTGCAGGTTGGACCCCTCCCCTTTCCGCATGAACTTAACACTAACATGTTGGTTACCAAACAGTACATGAACATTACAAAGGGGGAATGTGGGCCACAATGTTCAGCGCAAGGCTCTGAATAATGTGTGGATGTGTCTGTGCGGGTCCCGTGTAGCTTTCCATTTGAACTGACTTGGACATGTGGTGGACTTTTACTAAAGGCAATTGCTTTGTTTCTATATACACGGGAAGTTCAGCGCCTCGAAGTGAGGTCCAATTTAAGAACGCTGCTTATACAGGACTATTGTCTGCAATAGGAACCAAGAGAGACCTGCACCATACATCAGGTTGCCATATTTATTAACTGATCTAAGCGCTTTAATAGCACTATAAAACACACTGAATGCAGAGAGGCACTATTTGGACTGCAAATCACCCTCCCCCACCCCCCCCCGTCTAGCTGACACTTGTTTGCAGTCATGGCAGAGGTCCAAAGCTCCTCCTCAACTCAAAACAAGCGAGGGGTGTCCCCCTTTCTTTCGCTGTTTCACGTATCGCACTTTTTGTGAGGCCAGCATGGGAATACCGCAGGGAGCCCGAGGGGTTCGCCCAGTAAGAGAACAACGTTCAGCCTCTAAACGGGCATTCCAGCCATCCCGAAAGTGCCCACACCAGGGGAGCCAACTTATGAATTTCCTGGGGGGTGCCCAAATGTAGGAAGTGACATCACCGGCAGTTATATGACTGCATTTGCACGTAGTTGCCATCTTGGTCCGAGGTGTGGGGGAGGTGCAGAACAGTGGAAACATTGGCTAGCTTGTTCTGAATATAGTAAAATCAAGTAAGAAAGAGGTTTCAGCCTTCCAGTTGTATTCCAGTAGGCCATCACTGCCCCTACTCCATCCCTCTATAATCATCCAGGTTGTAGTAGCCCTCAAAAGGCAGATCAACACAAGTAGGATGGGAGAATGAAATGCCAGCCCATCCTGTGAGCGTGTCAAACCTCAGCGCAAAGACTAAGCGCGTTCCTCCTACCTTGGAGCACAATCTCACTAATTTGGTGCAAATCTCGCAAGTGGGTGCATGGGAATCCCCTGTGTGCGTGTGGGCTTCAGACCCTGGATCACATGCTCACTCCTCCAGTGTGAAACTCTGGCCAAGGCTCTTTGGGCAAGCATTCAGGATGGGTCTCACACCTTTAAACAGTGTGATATATTGAGTGGGCATCTCACTCCTTGGAGTATAGTATGACCTGTTGCTGATAATCTCACAACTGAACGTACAGTTTCACTCTTGCTCATCTCAGTGACCACATGTATATTAATGGAGTCAGTCTCCCATCTGGGAAGACAATTATATTTCTGTTAAAACACTCTAAATTCTCACACCAGTTTTCTCGATCTATAGATTCATGCCATATTCATTCAATGTTTGTGCAGGGGTGATAACTTGTGTCTGAGAGAGCTCATTCTTTCATTCAGGAGAGATAAAGGGGTAACAACCCCCTGTAAGTGGGATCAGGCACATTTTGCCCCATGGCCCCTCACGCCAGAATGAGTGAGCAGGTTTTAAGACCCTGCTAATTCTGATATCTTACAAGCTCAAGCCTTCTATCTCTTGCCCCATGACGGCTTCCAACATCCTGAGCGGCAGTTTATGGACAGCAGGCAGCTTGGGTCATGCTTGTTGCCAATTGAATGTAGCCAGATCTACTATTTAGACACTGGGAGAGTGCCATGAATCCATATTGGTGTTGAAAAGCACTCATCATACAGAATACAATAATATAGTGTTTCAGTCCTCATGAGAAATAACAATTGGGTCTGTTTAAATGTAACGCAGAGTGGCTGAGAAGTACACGCTCTGTGCCATTAAAAACAAAGCAGCTGTGGTGGGTGGAAGGGCTGCTTCGGTGGCATCAAGAGCATGCAATTTCCTGTGTGGGTAGTGTTGGTCATTTCCTATTGAAGTATAGCAGCCCTACTGAGAAGCGTCATTAAAAGGGAAGCTGTTCAGTAGGCTGGATCAGTGCTGCCCCATAACAGGTGTAGAAGCCTCTGTGAGAAGTGGCAGTACTGTCCCAATGGTGAGAAGTGTAGTATTTTCAAATTAACTATGCTTAAGCACTTTGGGTTATTGAATAGTGCTGCTACATTCTGAGTAATTCCATCCCTTTAAATATATTAGGTCTTGTATACCCACGACAGCGCTGAATTATTCTGATGATGATGAAGATGACATCAGACTTGCTCAATAGTTCTGGTTCTGTATCATTAAATGTACTTCAGATCTTCAGAGTCATGGGAGGATAGCTCAGGGGCAACATGCTCGCCTTCGAAGCAAGACGACACGGAGCAACAAAGGTTCAAGCCCTCGGTTCGCGCAACACAGGTTCGATCCCTCGATACACACAACACAGGTTCGACCCCTCGGTCCGCGCTTAGAAACCTCTGGGTATTACGTGCATTATAAATCACCAATAAAAATAAATAAATCGGCTGATAAGTGCTGGGCCTTGTAAGGGTGTAGCAGCTCAACTGAGAAGTACTGATGTTGTCCCATCAAAAGTATAGCAGTTCCACTAAGATGAACTAGCATTACCTCAACAAAAGCATAGTATTACTGCTGAGAAGATTCAACAATTATAGAAGCCCTGTTGGGAAACAGCAGTACCACCCCATCAAGAGTATAGCGAGCTAACTGAGTAGTACCAGCATTGCCCCATTTCAAATATGGCAGCTCTACTAGAAGGTGCTGGCTAATATAGATTACACAGCCCTGCTGAGAAGTGCTGTTACTGTCTCTATAGAAGCCCAATTGCTCTGGCCCATTAGAGTTACAGCAGCCCGCAATTACTGTCCCATTGAATGCTATTACACTGAACAAGGATAACAGGCATGGTCCATACTGGGTTCTATGTGATAATTCCGCATTTTAAAGAACAAATACTCAAAAGACTGATTTGTGTGGTCTTCAAAAAGCCGATTTATCACATTGTACTGCCCCCCCCGCCAAGTCCCCCCAAGAAGGTTATACCACCTAACACCCCCCCCCCCTCTCCTGCGCTGTTTCCTTCCTTAGAATTCAGGGGAGTTCCCTCCCTCAACGCCTCAGTTCCCCACCCATAGCATTCACCCTCACCACGTGCACCCTCAGAGACATGCAAACAGTCTCATTTGCCCTCTCCCTGCCCCCTCCCTCCGCAGATGCAATGCAAGAGGGTTGCATATATGTAGAGGTACACCCAACCCAAAACGATTTTTATAAATTGAGGGACAGAGGCTCTTGCTTTACATCTGTCCCTCAATGTATACAAATCGTTTTGGGTTGTCTGGGTTGTCTGTCGATTTCTAAAAATCGTTTTGGGTTGTCCCTCAATTTCTAAAAATCGTTTTGGGTTGGGTGCATTTGTACATCTGTGCACCCTGGTGCACCCAACCCAAAACGATTTTTAGAAATTGAGGGACAGACTTGCTTTGCATCTGTGCCTCAATTTCTAAAAATCGTCTTGTGCACAGATGTAGAAATATGCCCAACCCAAAACGATTTTTAGAAGTTGAGGGACAGATGCAAATCAAGAGCCTCTTGCTTTGCATCTTTCCTTCATTTCTAAACATCGTTTTTACCCGGGCCGCCAGAGAGAGACACAATATGGATGGAACAAAGGGCCATCCATACTGCGTCTCTTCTCTGCGGCCCAGGGGGGAGCTCAGCCCCGACTTCATTCTGCTGGCGTGTGCCCAAGCCCCGGAGTACCCGCGTACTCGGCGCCCCTGCACCACAATATGCTTTCCTCTTCCCCCCTCCCAATCATACCATGAGGTGAAACCTCCTCTTTCCAAGCGTCATTTTCGGACCCTTTTCCTTTTTTGGAAAGCCTCTGTGGCCTTGAACAAGCGCAAAAAGGATAGTGTTTTTTCTTCTGAAAAGCCTGAGTGTAGCAATGCAGATGGGAGATATAAGAGTGTTTTGAACCTCCCAATCGCCATCAAATTCAATAAAAACTACTAGAAGAATTTACCCCAACCCACAAAAATGGGAATACTAGCCATGCTTTGCACCTGAGTGGGCTCTTGGGGGCTACACGTGTTCAGTGGAGGCATATTTCATTCTATGGGGGAATTAATGAGAGTAGGCTGAAAACCGCCTTTCCCCTTTTCTTAATACCTTATGAACTGTTATGTATCTTCTCCCCAAAATGTCCCAAATTAATTGGCAAAAAGAATTTTCGGAAGTCATTGCTGATTGGTTTATCTTAATTGCAGGGCGATAGTTGCAGCCCTAGTCGCCATCACCGGTAGTTCATCTTCAGAGTCAGGGGAGCATTGCATTGTGGGTATGTAAACAAGGTCATATGTCAAGCCTTCGCTGCAGGAAAAGGGTCTTCACCTAGAGAGCAGTGCTGTTTTATAGATAGCATTTTTCAACCCAAGACAGTATTTAGCAATTCAACTCAGCGTTTGAGGCCAATGTATTATTGTATACTGCTGGTTAATGCCGCCTATACGTATGCCTTGAGTGAATAAGACAGGTCAGGAAAATATTATTTTACGTGTCATTATGGACTGTAGAGCAATGGCAATCATGAACTGGGACATGTGTATGACGCTAAGAGCTCAACCCTAATGAACACACACACCATGTGAAAAACTCAGAGCAAGCAGATCGTTTTTTCTCTGGAGGGCTATTTTGTCTACAGATCGAGGACATTTGAAACAGCACTACCCTCGAAATAGCCCCAGAGTGCCTGAACTCTCTGATTAAACCAAAGACCTGATTAGCAGATACATAAAGCCCAACATTTAAAACTTGCCGCTGCTGTTGTGGTGTCTTTTTCTTGCCAATGAAGGCTCCCACGTCATCCACTTCTGTTCACCGACGTATTGCGTGAAAGGCAAGAGAGAATATGTACATTCTCTGCATTGTCTTTGTCGCCCGAGTCGGCCATTTTTAACTAGTGCTGATAATCCCCCAGTCTTGTGCTGCTTCACAATTTGAAGGACCACAATGTCTCTCCGTGGATACAAGAGGCATATTTGCTCGTTGCCTGCACGTCATTATTATAAGCATCCACCATTGCCCCACATTCCAGCATCCCGGGCCCCACGACAGCCATGAATTCATCTGCTAATGCTCTTTTTCCACACAGAAGTTCCCACGTTGTTTCGGACACCGGCATCAAATTAACAATGACTATAAAACACATGTCTTCCTTTCAAAGTGCATTATTGAGCCTCATTTTAAGATTCATAATGTGTCAGGGTATTGCTCAGCGGGGGCACTTTGCAAGCGAAGAACAGCAGACCGTCTGGGCTGCGCAATCGCATCTTGCGTCCCTGACGTATTACTGAGAGCCAGGCAGGAGTTCGTGGACTTGGGCAAGGCGGCTTTTGAACGAAACCGCAGGAGGTTTCTGGAGGGATTTGTCGGATCAGCCAGCATCCAAGTGTCAAGCTTTTCAAAGAGGAACTTTCCCAGGAAACATCGGAGGCCGAATAGCCTTGGACTCAGCCTCCCTTTCTCTGCGACCCCCTGAAGGAGCAGGTGTTGGATAATGTACTCATTAGTATTCACAAGTAACCCGTAGCAGCCGAGACTGAACTCTCAATTATATCAATCCAAGATCTCACCACTTTGCTCTAGTTCATCAGAGGGTTATTGAGAACTTAAGCTGAGAAGCCGCCTGCCCTGGTCAGCCGACCATTATTGCATGCGATGAGAAAAAGGACAGCGTAAGACTTTTCCCTGTCATAGATCGCCAACCCGAGCAGCACCTGCCGTCATTGGTATATGCCTCGGAGCCACAAGCCATGTTCAGCCTGGCCATAAGTAGCAGGCATTGAGAAAAAGTACAAAGCAATGCTTTGCCCTATCGAGGACCGAGTGCCTGAGCAGCACCCGCTAGCATTGATATAGGCCTCAAAGCCATATGCCATGGTCAGCCAGCTGCATTAGTGGCACACATTAAAAAAAAAAAGACAAAAAAATACAAAGCTTGTCCTATTTGTGAGCATTCCATTAAGCCTCAAAGCCGCCACGACATGCTAATGTCAATCGGCGCATTAGTGGCATGCCTTGAAAAAAAGGGCCATGCGAGGTGTTGCCCTATCATGGGTGAAAGCCGTGGCCGCATCTGCTGGCATTCTCATAAGCCTCGAAGCCATACGCCATGCTCAGCCAGCCCCATTAGTGGCATGCCTTCAGAAGGATGGAATTCCAGTAGTTGAGGGTGAACTAGACCTGGTTCAAGGTCTAGGAACCGTCAGACATAATAGGCCTCCTTACCTTTGCCATTCACTTTTTAGTCAAATCTTTTGAACAGGAAGTTTGTATTTTACCCAAATATCTGAATGTGTCAGGATTTGGAGTGAGGGAATGGGTCATATTTTCTCCAAGTTTCAACACTCTTCAGTCGACTTATTGTATGCATAAGATGCCGGTATAAAAGAACCAGCGAATAAGGAACTTAGACAGTACCTCTTCTAAACTCTTTCTCTGACTTCCCACAGGTCACGAGTTGCTAAGCAGGCAGCCATTTTGCGTTCTGCAGCCTCCAAGCAAATTCCTCAATGCTTTGATCTCCTGAAATTGACCAGGTAGTACCTCCTTAAAAGCAGAAGAGTTGTTCTGGGACATTAGGGATGGCACTGTAAGCGTATGCCCTTCTGAAACAGAGTTGGTCTATGAAAGTTCTGTTTGAATTTTTCCCTAAAAAAACACCCTTTTGAATTAGCGCTTTGCATATTCCCTGGGCTTGATGCTGTTTAAGCTGAATCCTCAGGCGTCCATCTTGGAAATGGCGCTGTGTTGGATACCTCTAAGGACTTCGAAAACTATCCCTTGGAAAGGTCGAAATCCAGTAGAGAGACGACTTAACTGAGACTGAAAAGGTCGAGCAATTCACAGTTCTTACAGACAAAATTAATTTAGGACAAAAAATCTACAGAAATATGAATACGGGGAATAAGGATAGGGAATAAATTGGGATAAGTTGCAAAAAGCAGCCACTGGAAAGGATAATGTAGATGAGCTAATAAGCGGTAATGAGGAGACCCCCAACCAATAAAAACAAGAATAGGCGTTTGAAAGTCGACCTTTAGAATAATTCAATTGAAAAAAGTATAGCCCATGTGTTTCAGGAGCTGTTTCTTGATAGGCTGCTTTTGCTGAATGGTGTTTGCCAGGAAATAGCACATTCACAAGTGTAATTGGTGATTTATAGCACACTTAATAAAGCACGGACCTGAGGATAGAACCTGTGTTGCTAAGCATCATCTTGCTTCCAAGGCGAGCACGTTGGCCCCGAGCTATCCTCCCAAGATCATGCATGAGTGAGACATGACTTACACATGAAGTGGCGGTACTGGCGAGGAGAAGCACAGGGGGTGAGGTCATGGACCAGGGGAAAGATTGAGGTGGGGGAAAGGGGTGTGGGTGCCAGGTGTGGGCTCACAGGAGGGACTGGGCCAGGGGCTGGAGAAGACGAGGTTGCCGGAGTGTCCCCTGCACCAGATGAGGAAATTGTGGGAAGCAGGTGAGGGAGAGATTCGGGATTGGGGGTGGGGGCGTGCAGAAGGGAACGCTGGGCAAGTACAGACAAGTTTTGGCAAACTCAGTCTGCAGCAAGACACCGTGGAGCTAAAAAAAAGCAGATGTTAAACTATTGGAAATTGACCACAACGCAGTCTCAATTGAGGGCCATCCTCAAATGGACGTCAACCTTAGGGCATTCATGCAAAACCAAGTCTACACCAGGATTTGCCCTTCAGACCTAAAGGAGAGCTTTCCCTGTGATAGCTGCGTCCTAAAAATGGTGTCATTTGCATTAATTAATGATTCTTTTGAAAGGTGTACTGGTGTACACAGAGACATTAGTCATTGATGGGGACCGCATGTCATCAACAGATAGAAAAAGGAAGACAGTGTGCAGGCCTATATATAATAGGTCTGGATGGCAGAGGAAAGGTCAACAGGGAAGACAGTGTGCAGGCCTACATGCAAAATGTCTGGATGGCAGAGGAAAGGGCTGTGGGCAAGTGAACTGGTAGACAGCGGGCTACACAAGGAGCTGCATACTAGCAACGTCCAGCTCAGAAATCCTTATTGGCAAAGAAAAGTAATGCATTGGTAGTTGAACTCAAGCACGAATAATGATTAATTAGCCATCTTCTGAATGTGTTGTGTAATTTGTCAAAAATTAACTTTCCTTTTGTCCTGGGGGCTTTTTTCTCAAGGCACGTCAAAACAGCCTGATTGCAGCGAACAGGACAGCAAGACCCCCGGTGGGGGGGAGGGGGGGCTGCGTGGGGGGCGTGGAGGCACTGTGACATGGAATATTATGCGCGCGCACACACCTGCCTCTGCGATTTCAATGATAATATTGGGGGCAGGTTAAAACTGGCCGACAATACCCCTGTAGTCACGGCTCACTGTAAGAGCAACCTAGAGAAGGCACGAGGTGCTCAAAAGCTGTCATTGCGGGGGGGGGGGGGGGGGTGGGTTGGATTCGAAAAGGTTTTGTGCAGGTTTGTCGAATGGTGACAAAGTTATAATCAACCCAAAAGCGCCTTTTCGTATGGGAGAGCGACTTAAGCACACCTACAGTGCTGCTATCGTGGAGTGGGGTGCACTCTGGTTCCCCTGCTACATTCACTTTGCAGCCCCTGGCCGACTGTGCCAACCGTTCGTTTGCCAGGCTTATGCTTTCAGTAGGGAGGCAGTCTTGGCTTGCAGACAGTGCAGGTGGCCGTGGTTAATTCCAATGATAGCAGCAAGGAACTCTGGTAGTTGTAGTCTGCAGGTAGCACGAAACAAACTCTCGCCCTGCTGGTCTGATAGCACATCCAGTAGCGCGCTCGCTTTGACATCTGTGCAAAGTCTCCTGATGCAGGTTCGAACCCTGGCATTGCTGAACTCAGCCTTTCATCCTTTCAAGGTTGATAAATGAGTGACACACACCTGGGTAATGATAAGCAGTGCAGAGATACCCGAGGGTTCGTAGCGCTATATAAATGCTAAACTATTGTTATTCTTATAGTAATCCATCCACAGTGTGGCACACCAAAGCCAGTCAAGGGTCACCCTGGAGTTTCGGTTGGCATAATAATGTACTGGCAGAGTGCACCTTGTGGCGTGCCACACTGTGGGCTACCCCACCCCCACACGGTGGATGACTTACTATAAAAATGGGGGGAGTGCTTGTTTCGCGCTACCTGCAGACTACAACTACCAGAGTTCCTTGTTCCTACAACTATTTTACTGCAAAACCAATATAGATGCAAGTGTACCAAAATGTACCAAATGCTCGGACTGCGGAAGGCCTTCAAGGAGGTGTTCGCTACCATTTTAGATCGGTCTGTGCCTTCTGCACACGGTGTGTGTGGGGCGGGGGGGTCCACAATCGCGTTATCATGTTTTATTATGTGTACTCCTGCACGAGCATGTCGCCAATGAGTGCTGTGGAGTGCTGGTCTCACAGCGCCTTGATGCCCGGTGCACACCCAATGCCAGCATTCATTGATGAGAGAACCTGGGTTCTAAGAGTCTCACGTTTGAGGTTGGGGCAGTGAGAAGACTTGCGTGTACATGGTCCCCCCTCCACCCTCCCCTTGCAGAAAGTCCCCCCTCCACCCTCCCCTTGCAGAAAGTGGTCTGGCCGGTTTAAAGACACCCCGGGAAATAATGTTGCCTTCACGACCTGAGCAAAGTCTGGAAAAGGCTGCACGTCAGAGGACGACTCTGCTGGTGGCTTCCTGGGCGAGGGTTCTCTTTGATTAGAATAAACAATGGGACAGAACTCGTTGGAATGGCATCTTACGTGCACTAAGCTGCGTGCATTAATGGGCCCTCAGACCTTTCATCTTTGATGGGCTCTCAAGGGCGTGATATTGCCCCTAAGTGCACTAATGATGACGTTTTACGGGTGATAATGCCTGGTTAGGTTTTAGGTGACGGAGGGCGCGAAGATTCTCTTAAAATTTGAAATCAAGTCAGGGTGGTGTTACCTGTGCATTCATTTTAGGGTCACGTGGCTCTTTCCACGCTTGATTAATCCGGATCTGTTCATCTTGCCACGCCCCGACATGGTCGCTCTTTTCTTTGCAGTTTGATAACGTCAATCGTTCCATTTCCAACACGCGAGCGCCGTCATAATAGTTACTATAATGTGTCAAGGTGTTTTTATTATCATCGAAATAATAATTAGTGATAATACAGGTGAAGAGTTGAGTCGGGCCTGCTAAGATTTGAACCTCTGAGTCCAGGCTGCACGCGGATGTCTGAGGTGAGTAGTTAACTGGCTGAGCTCACTTCAGAACTGTGAGGAGTGATTCTCTGTATATGATTTAGAATTTAGATCACGCCTGTATTAGCACTGACCAGATGCACTGCTAGTTACCTGGCCCATATTTTCCTTGGTGCCTGTGCTGTGTTTCCTTGTGTGGTGATTGTATTTAGTTTTGGTCAGGCCGGGAGGATAGCTCAGGGACAACTTGTTTGTTGTGGAAGCAGGACAACGCTGAGCAACACAGGTTCGAATCCCTGTCTTGACCTAAGTATCCCCCCTAACGACTGGAAGTGAGGCAGCTGGTGAGCAGGGGACCTGGGGCACACTGGTGTCACACCTTTAGTGCGGACTGGGCTCTCTCTGTTTCTGAGAAAATAGTCATCATGAAAACTCGTTTAAAAGGCTTCCTGCAGCATGATGACTCTGTACTCAGAAAACCAAAGGAGAGACTAGGCCATCCAGGCCTCCTCTTGTTTTGGCGTTCGGAGCCATCTGTCAGCCGTGTAGCCGAAGCCACGGTTGCATTGTCTGGCTGCAGATGTCAGTACTTCTGAAGTGCTAACACCTGCAGGCAGCCCGTGTAACTGTGCAGTGGCTAAACGGCTGCAAGAGGTGTCAGTATGGCTGGGGATAGTGTAGGTGGTCCCCGGCATGCACCCGGCTCGGGAGCCCTTTCTAGAGAGTGGCAAGGTTTGGCCCCAGCCCACTTAAATCCCTGCCTACTACATTCGAACATAGTCTCAGATAAGAATCCAATTTGACTTCATCCTGTTTAGGAAGCGAGCAAGATTTAAATCTTGTGTGCTCATAGAATCTTCTTAAGCAGACAGGAACCATTCCTAAGCGGAAGCCCATGGGAGCGCCCGGCTGCCTTCCAGCGTTTACCAACTGCGCCTTGAAAAATGGAAGAAGAACCAAATTAACTTGGAGGCATACCATGTTTTTTTAAATGGAATCGCCTTTCATCTGAGCTGTTGACTGCTTGTTCAATTCTCCGGCAATTTCCTGCGCTTGCTTAACGAGCCGCATTGTTTGCTTTGCATAATTTCCAAAGACATGTCAACCTTTCCGCGATAGCCTCCAGATCACGCGTGCATGCGGCGCGGGGGCGGGGACGCGCTCAAGGCACCCTGGGTAATTCGGAGGGTGTTTTTTGGATCCTGCCAGTTGAGAGCACGTGCCTTGAATTCCACTGTGTTATTCCAAAAAAGTTTGCCTCTGGGGGACCGTATTTAGCAGGTGCTTGTATTATTTTTATTTGTGAAAGTACTTTATTATTCACTATTTTCATTCGTCTTACACAGCGAGATAACACGTTATCAAAACATCACCAACGAATTTAGTAATTACTTATTCATACAAATAAAGCCTCGCCATATATAATTCTCTAAGGACTTGTGAGGTGCACGGTGACATAAACACGGGCATCCTTAGTCCCTATGAATCTACAGTTTTGCAAAGCTAAACTCATATAGACGAGGAAAGATTGGCATCTTAAAAGTCCTCACACCTTGAATGCAGGGGGGAATGTGTATAACTAGTTAACGGTTACAAGCTCTTTAATGTAAGGATGCATGCAGGGAAAAAAATAAATGAGCACCAAACCCAGTTTGCAATGTATTCTTAGTGATTCAAGCATGCAACCCTTTTATCATATACTTATTTGTCAAATGTACATTTCTCTGGTCATTCTTATGTTGTCAAAATACTATTCGATTGTATGCAAATTAGCCTGGAACCCTCATAGGTGCAGTTTGTCCAGCTCCTTTTGTGGTTCTTTTGAAGTAGGACAATGGGAGAGTGCCAGACTGTCCATCTTGGACTGATAAACGTTATAAGAACCTATTTTAGATGGCTAATCTAGGCTTTCATGATGAGCTTTGCCAAGTAAGACTATTGCAACATTCTTATTATGACTACAATATAAGCTGGAAGTGAGCATTGGAAATAAACCTGCTTTAAAAAGAAACCATTTCTAGTGGTTGTACAATGACATAATGTCCGTTGTTATAGCTTCCTTTCCAGAACATAGAGACCTTTCTGGCTCTTAAGATATATGCCTCTCCTGCTTGGAAAATATCATCTTCAAGTTACAATCAATGATCTGTCTTTTTTTCTTCTGAGATCATTAGGGCGAGGTTTAATGTGCGCGTGCTGTAGTGTGGTTGGTAGTGCTGCTGAACCTGTACAACAGTAACACTTTGCACAACCACTAATAACGAACAGCAGCTATCAAATATCAGAGACCATTTAAGATTTCAAGGTGTGTCACAACCTGAGCACTCCCATAGGGTCTATACACGCCACCCTCAGCTAGCTACCTTTGGACTAGACACCCTCATTGTGATGTGAAATTCCTGCAGGACTCATGCGCTGGAATGCCATGTTTCCACACTCCAGGCCATTCTTCATCTCTGGGGGCCTCTGTTTCTACAGCTTTTATACTACGTTTCCCCTTAAAAAAACAGAACATCCCTTTGTTTAAGATATCAATATGTTTTTGTTGTTCTCTGGTTGCCCTGCTGTCATCAGGGGCTGCGGTGGCACTGGCGAATTGGCACTTGACAACCCGACTCCTGCCCGCAGATAGACACAGACAGATACTTCCAGGGAGAGAGAGAAGGGGAAGGGGGAAGGCACAGAGAATGAGCGACAGAGAGAGAGGGGGAATGGGAGAGAGAGAACAGGGAGAGAGAGAGAGAAAGAGAGAAAGACAGCGAACGAGACAGAGACAGAGAGACACAGGAAGTAGAGGGAGAACAGAGAGAGAGAGAGAGAGAGAAGAAAGAGAGGGAGAGAACAGAGAGAGAGAGGGGAGGGAGGGACATCTAGGGACAAAGCAAAGAAAGACAGGGGGAGAGAGAGAGTCAGAGACAGAGAGAGCACAAAACGAAAGCACAGAGAGAGAGAAAGAGAGGAGGGAGAAAAAGAGAAAGAGAGACAGAGAGAGAACAGGGAGAGAGAGAGAGGAGGGGGTGGGAATGAAACGAGAGAAACAGGGAGCGATCAAGAGAGAGCGAGAGAGACAGAGAGAGCACATTGTGCTAGAGAGAGGGGGAGAGGAGAGAGAAAGATAGAGACAGAGAGAGCACAGGGAGAGAGAGAGAGAGAGAGAGAGAGAGAGAGAGAGCGAGAGCGAGAGGGAGAGGTGAGATAGTGGCAATTGGAGGATATTTAGTCACGTGACAAGTTATTTGAAAACCCCAATGGTTAAATGGATGTTACAGTCATTCATAGGGTATTCAGTGCAGCCACACTTCTGGGACACTGAAGAACACTTTGGCCCATCGTTGTTTAGGGCCATAACAATTAGTAGAGCATTTATAGTGAAATGCACGCGTGTTCCTGTTTTATTATAGGAATAAATCTAAGTAGATTTTTCCTACAGTGCTTCGTACCACAGTGCCATTGCACTTTAATTAGAATACATTAATTGTAACCCACTCAAATGATAGCATATGTTGAAGCTCCTACTGGTGGAAGGATCTGTTCGCTGGAATTTGAACCTGTGACCTCTGGCTCACCCCCAGATCTATGTATCAGGGGACCCCAGCAGAGGGATCGCTGGGCAACCCAACCATTTAAACCCACTGCTCACTGTGTGCATGGTCACAAGAATCTGTAGACACGTTATGCTCTGAAGCCGGTTCCTTACCTGCCCAGAAACAAGCACACAGAGGGCAGGGCACGCATCCGAGCACAGCAGAGTGATCGTCCACACCGCAAAGTGCTATGTCCACTCCATGCCAGACACTGGTACAGCCCTGTGCACATCCAAAGGCAATGCCATCAAGGAATCCATCAGATATGAGAGGCACAGGACAAGGCAACACATTGACAGCTCCAAAATACAGCCCATACCATCCTGAAGCATTCGAAGATTTACCACATTCAGGAACATTCCTTGAGAAGACACAGACAACACTTTCCGAGCCCTGGAACCTATCACCTACAAAGACAAGATCCTAAACTCCTCCATTGTGAAGGTCATGCGTGGAAAAGCACTTACTCCTCAAATTAATGTCATTGGTTCATCCCTCATGCTAAGCACCTACTGAGAAGCCTTGGAAAGGGGACAGGCCTTCCTCCTGATGACTCTGATGACATCGCCTACTATCGACCCATGACACATCCTCCCTTCCTTGGCAATATGATTGAGAAGTCAGTCAACATCCAGTTGCATCAAACCAACGTATTCTCTATCCGGTCTACCAATCTGGGATCCAATCACGCAACCATCCAAAGTGTTGATGATGGCAAATCTCTCCACTTCACTATCGACTGTCACCTGTCTTTCAAACCCCACATCACCAGGAATGTTCTAACAGCATGGTACCAGCACACCCTCATCGGAAAAGTAAACCCCTTCATCTCTGCCCAGAGTTTCAGAATATGGTTCCAAGTCCTGGTCATCTCCCACCTCTATGGTGGAAACAACTTACTTCCAGGAGATCCGGTTGCACTCTTGGGAGGATAGCTCAGGAGCAACGTGCTCGCCTTGGAAGCAAGATTACACGGAGCAGCACAGGTTCGATCCTCGGGTCCGCGCTTAGAAACCTCTGGGTATTTAGCGTGTTATAAATAACCCATCGCGTCATGTCATCTGAAGGTTGTCCCGTTTGCTGATGCTACAGGATGGCGACAATTCAACCACATTAGCCACATATACAAGGAGTGTCCCTGACCATCTGTCAAGCAAATATCATTTTCAAGACAACCTGCATCACCTACAAAGCACTCACAACCAAAGCGTCACTCAGCTTGACAGATAAGCTCACCATCACCCATGCCCAGTGCACCAGGAGAAGCTACAGCATCGCCAGGATGGAAAAACAGTACTTATCGAGAGAAAACGCAGCCAGTATTTGAAACAAGTTACCAATGCAGATCAGACTGACTTCCTCCATACTATTCACCCGGAAGGACCTGGAGACTCCCCCTTCAAAGAACGTCTCAACAATCGCTAACTGCTTAACTCAGCCTCCTGCTGAGCTCACCACCTCTTCTGTCCACCCTAGCCATCCCAGCAACCACCTGGGTGTTTGCCCTATCTCCTGGGCCCCCTTGCTTTCTAGCTTCCTCTACACTTCATAAGGCCCATGCAGACGCACTTTATACAAAGATACTAACATTGTACATAAAAGTACAATCAGACTTCTTTCTTTTCCTTGCTTGAAGAAAGAACGTCTCTACCTGCCCTGTGGCCAATGAGTCCAGACATTTATTATAAAGGAAATATGAGGCAAACTTATTTGGACAAACTCGAAATGACTGGAAATTCATCCGGCTGGGTGGGACCGAACATGCCCAAACGTATTTTGAGGTTCCGGAAGTGGTGGGACAGGGAAGTTCAGTCTGGCAGGTCCTATAAAGGCACACACGCGTGGAGTTTGTGATCGGCCTCTTGTCTGGAAGCTTGCCTAAGTATCTAGGGAAGAACTCTGTGCTCCATTACGAGTTTGGAGATAGATTGGTGGTACATCCCCTGATTTACCACCAAGCCTGTTTAACGATACCCTCACTCACTCCTGTAGCATCACCATGGCATTACGAGGGGTGCTATGGCAGTGTTAATCCCCATTATTGGAGTCCGAAAGACCATATGTGGAATTTTCGCATAGTTACTGCAAGCGGTAATATGGCACAGTAAATCTGTCGGGTTTTGAAGTAAAGTCAAAGAGTTACCTGCATCATTATCCTTCACTTTACCTCACAACTCAGAATTCGGAAGTGCAGCAAATTTGGTGGCAATTCCGTAACAGTGAAATATAGTGGCAGAAACAGAATTTCTGTCACTTTTTTACTGCACTGCCAAACTCATAATGAGGGTCTTTTCTTCTAAGTGATATTAGGTGAGTTGAGGGAGGGCCAGAACACGGGATTTGGATTTAGTTGAGGGAGATGGTCTAGCTGACCCACAACAAAAAATGCACAAATTATTGGTAAAAAAATCAAACTTTTGTGTTTCCGCTTGCCACTATTTTAATTAGTGCAATACACATATCCATTTGAATTTCTGGCATGCATTGCCCACAGAACTAGGGCACTCAAGCTTAAAGGATGCGACTCACATTTTTAGAGCATGATTTCGGTCCTGGGAGAAGGTCAGGGATGCATTTCTGTAAGGTTAATAGCTATCTCTATCATAATTTAACAGGATTGACACAAGAGTTAGATTTGGGTGCTGCAATTCTGCAATTTTCTGGGAACCTCTTTAGTTGAGTATTTAAGGGTAACAGGGTTGGTCCAGCATGCACCACTGTTCTCTTTCCCTGAGGGCCTTAGGTTCTGCTCTAAAGGGGAACAGTGCCATGGTTGCGTGAACAGGAGCTCCTGGTATGAGGCTTCAATGGAACAATTCAGACCCCATGGGTGTCCTTTCCATTAATCCTGTGAGAAGACTGAGGCCTCTCTGAGCGTCTTAAACCTTTAACTCACAGCACCATTTTTAACATAAACTCAGCCTTCTGGTCCGGAGTGTGAAAGCAAGACATCAGAATCGATTGGCATCAATGCACCACTGACTTTTCCACTGTCCAGGCCCTGGAGAATAGGCAACAGCACTTTGGGAAGTGAGGGTGGCACTGGGGATGCTCCAAAAGGAAGAAGGATTGGGAACCTTGCAGTTTTCCAAGATGTGAGCGCTGTCAAAGGAATGGAGACACTATGTCAATGCCAGTGCAGGTCCTCCAGGACCAGACCAACGGACATGTTAAGTGCTCTCCTCTGGCGTGGCGAAGAGAACTAAACCATGATGGTAGGCCTTCTTGAGTGGATACCGTCCCATAGAGCAGGCTGCTTGCCCTTTCATTCCCAGTCGAGGGGCTCCCACACGTTTGTCAAATGCTGAAACACTTGTGGTTTCCTGCTAAGTTATTAAGGGTTATCCAGACATGGACTCCATGCTCGCTGTGCCTTGAGGGCGGGGGCACCACAGCTGCAACCCGCGGATGCTGCCGAGCAACGTATCTCTTTGGGATCTGGTGTTGCCTCCGCTTTCAGAGAAACTATGCCTGGTGTTTTGATGTCCAACTTCTGTTGTGGGAGGTGCCAGACTGAGATGCAAATGGGTATTTCTAGTTTGGCTTGTAGACCCTTCGGTGTCTGCACTACCCTATAGGACAGGTTGCTTGGCCTTGATTGTTCCCAGTAAAGTGGACCTCACACCGCTGCTAGGTCTTCAAGGGTTTGAGGCTGGTTGCATGTTCTACTGTTTGCAACTTAGCAAGAGTCAGGCCAAGGGTCCCCCATCACATTTACTCATCGTGTAGACACAGTTACCTACAGCAAGGTTCTCCATCACTGACTGGCGCCTATTTCCCACGCTTCTGCAAGATAGCCCTGCGAGTTGGGTGCTTGCCCCAGACATCTGCAGAACAGAGGTTTGAATTCCAGTAGGGCCAACACAGCCCTACCATGATCGTATGTAGATGAATTGGCTACAAACAACACCCATTACTACTACACTTAGACGTGGGAGGAATCTGTCATGCAGGGCCATTTAAGGATATGATAGTATCCATGTTATTTCTGTATTTTCTAGTAATACATATCGTTAATTGGGAGGCTGAGAGGTTTTCACTGGTTTTCACTGGTAAAGGAAGGTTTGCGATGCAATGGGTGCTAATGTGGTTTGTAAGCTTATGGAACGTCTTTTGAGGGGAATGGTTACTTGACCTGTTTTGGGGATACAGTGAATGTTTTTTGGGGGGACTTTTCCAGTTTAAAGACAGGATCACCCACTGGCGTTTAAGACAATTTCAACAAAGGTTGCTAGTTGGAGCCTCAGAAAGAGCTATTTGGTCCTAAAGACTTTGATTGTATTTTTTACAGACAATGGGCCTCATTACAAGGAAGGCGGTGATCCAGGGCGCTATTAGCACCCTGGACCATGCCGGTAAATTACCGGCACCGCCTTGGCGGAAAGGGGATTTACCGCCCCATTCCAAGGTTGGTGGGGCGGTAAATCCCCCTTCCACCATTGCCCTTCCCCATTCCCATTTCTGCCCCATAGGGCTCTATGGGAATGGGGAAGGCGCTAATTACGGCACCGCAATTTTGCGGTACCGTAATTTGCTCCGAGGTCCCTTAGCGGGTTGGTTTTTAACGCCTGCAAAAAGCAGGCGTTAAAGCACCAACCCGCTAAGGGACCTCGTAGTAAGGCGGTAATGGTTAATGGTCACCGTTACCATTAACGGTGGCCGTTAACCATTACCGCCTTCCCTGTAATGAGGCCCAATCTCTTGTGGGTGGTTTTGGGTCGTGGCCGGGTGTTCTTTCTTTCTCACTAGACCCTTTGGAGCTGTTGTGATGGAAGCAGTCATGTTTTTGCTGTTCGGGTGAGTCGGTTGCACACATTCTGAAAACAGCCCTTTCCTCCAGTGGCGTGGGATCTCTGGGAGCAGTGGGGAGACAGTACTGCTTTTGAGCCTCAGTATTTTAGAGCATTTCTCTGGTTGTTTGCTGGCTTCCTGCATTTGTTATACAAGGATAGCACTTTAGGCCAGTGAACTATTGAATTTCCGCAGCTTCTAAATTGGTCTTGGTTGAGGTCGGGTCTATTGACCAATCCACTAGTAAAATCCAGGTAGGGTTTTCAGTTTATCCACAAACGATAGAACAGAGAGACTTTTCCACCCACTAACGTTTCACTGGTAACTACCTAAATATTTGGTGAATATTTTGAGTACCCCGATGTGATATGGGTTGACAATCTCTGCCCCAATTTTAGAGTGCTCAGATGAGTGCTGTTTTGGCGCTGAAACATTTGGTTGTCTCTCATGCGTTTTGAGGCCCCACGTGCTAACACACGTAGCGCTAAGGCTTACCTGGGTCCAGGCTGACCAACGGAGAGCTAGGTCTCACAAGAACCTCCACAAATGCAGGGCATTAACAGACCCCCGCATTGAAGTAAACGAGGCCTGTTGCAGGTCAAACTCTCACGTGTGTTTCCGGGGATGTGAAATGTGGTCTTGCAGTCTAAAGCTGGAATGCATATCACACTTAGAAAAGAAGAGCTTTAAATAGAGCTGTTTTATGGGTACCCTGACACTGGTGGGCCTGTCGGATTGGCGGGGCCGTTGCCAGCGATTCTTCTCGGTGCACAGAGTGACTGCTCTCCCAAGCCCATCAACCTCTTTTGTCCTCGAGCACAGATGGGAAGCGCCACCATTGAGACTCTGAAAATCTATTCCCCGCGCCATAAACTTTGCATCCGTCATTTCTAAGCGAGAGTTTAATTTTACAGCGAGAAACATGAATAAAACAGCCATTCGCATTGGATTCAATAAGAAGAGCAGCATTTAACTACACTTGTGGCTGCACTGGGCTTTAGTAATTTGCTAATTACTCTAATTACCAGCCCCGTTATTATTTTGCTGTGCCCGATCGCAGCTGTTTTGCGATTGTTTCCAGCGAGTCCTTGTCTTCGGGGGTGGAGGGGCGCCAAGGCCGCCAGGAATGGCTGAGAGCAGATTTCGGGCTGGCTCGGGAAATAACAGCAACATTAAGCAAGAGTTACGTCTGAAAGCCGCCCATCTTCAGGAGAAGAAAGCGGGTTCAAGAATTCCCCAGCGTGGAAAGAAGACTTTTCACACACATAGGAATGTCTAGGAACTGTTTTTAGCTCGTATTTATTTATTTATTTATTTATTTAATTTCTATAAAGCGCCACACGCCCGTGGGGCTCAGAGCACACATTGCAGTGACTTACATTTCAGTGACATGTGTCAGAAAGCGGTAAACAGGAAGCTCAACGTTGGATAGATGCTCCTAGGCTGAAGACCCAGCAATGGCCTCTCTAGAGCATTAATGTACGGCTTTGTACTAATCATCAATTCATCCTCCGATATTCTATTGTTTTTGCATACTCATTTATTTTAAGGGGGTCACCAACAGTTTGGTGGTATTACCTCAGGGCATAAAGTAGTGGAGCCCCCCCCTGAGATTCCCTCCCCCTTGTCACTTGAACCTGATAGTGGGAGATTAATATTGATGGGGAGCACAGGTGGGCAATCACTACTAAACAATCAATTGGCACCCCTTAAAGCCATATCCCAGGAGGCTACCCCTAATCTCATAGAATTATCATAAATAATGGGGAGTGGGGCTGTAACATCACCAAACAATCTGTATAATTTAATAATAGCCATCCCAGTCCATCTACTGCCGGCTTAGTATTCTCCCGACTTGTCACAAATGTGACAAAGATGTTATCACCCCTCCCCAATCCTTTGGCTCTTTCTAGAAACAGCACACGGCTCTTACAGCATCAGGGATCACAGAGACCCCCTCCTTACTCTGGCTGAGGCAGATTTAACACTGCCTGCATTGTCAGAAGGAACGCAGGACCCGGATATCATATAATGACCTTAGGAATAATCTTCACATATGGCGGCCTCCACACCAAAGCAATCAGACCCCGTCGCCTTAGTACTGAAGTCATCGCAACAGAAACAACGTGTTGGAGGACGACCAAGAAGCATGAGTCTCAGCACTGGTTGAGAGACAGGAACTCACGGGTTTCTCAGCACTAGAAGCAGATCCCATGGAGTAATTCAAACTTTCCTAGAGGGATTAAAGGGATGGAACCTCTGAGCAATCCACTCGCAAGCAGATCTATTCTAGACACACCCACCCAAGGCTGCCCAAACCCCTCCAGCAGCTGCCTATTGGGTTCCTAGTCTTGCCACCGCCAAACCTTTCTTAAAAGTGTACTCTATTGCCAACCCAACCCCTTGTGGAAAGTATCCAGTATTGCCTCTGTCCAAGTTGCCCTCATCAAACCTTTCTAGAAAGCATCCAGCATTGCCACTGCCAAACACTTCTAGAAAGCAGCCAGTGTTCCCGCTGCCAGACCCTTCTAGAAAACATCCATTGTTGCCACTGCCAAACACTTATAAAAAGCATCCAGTGTTGCCACTGACAATCCCTCATAGAAAGCATCCAGTGTTGCCACTGCCAGATCCTTCGAGAAAGCATCCAGTGTTGCCACTGACAATCCCTCATAGAAAGCATCCAGTGTTGCCACTGCCAGACCCTTCGAGAAAGCATCCAGTGTTTCCACTGCCAATCCCTTGTAGAAAACATCCAGTGTGTCCACTGCCAAACCCTTCTAGAAAACATCCATTGTTGCCACTGCCAACACTTCTAGAAAGCAGCCAGTGTTCCTGCTGCCAAACACTTATAAAAAGCATCCAGTCTTGCCACTGACAATCCCTCATAGAAAGCATCCAGCGTTGCCACTGCCAGACCCTTCGAGAAAGCATCCAGTGTTTCCACTGCGAATCCCTTCTAGAAAACATCCATTGTTGCCACTGCCAAACACTTCTAGAAAGCAGCCAGTGTTCCCGCTGCCACACCCTTCTAGAAAACATCCATTGTTGCCACTGCCAAACACTTATAAAAAGCATCCATTGTTGCCACTGCCAAACACTTATAAAAAGCATCCAGTGTTGCCACTGACAATCCCTCATAGAAAGCATCCAGCGTTGCCACTGCCAGACCCTTCGAGAAAGCATCCAGTGTTTCCACTGCCAATCCCTTATAGAAAACATCAATTGTTGCCATTGCCAAACACTTCTAGAAAGCAGCCAGTGTTGCCCCTGACAATCCCTCATAGAAAACATCCAGTGTTGCCACTGCCAATCCCTCATAGAAAACATCCAGTGTTGCCATTGCCAGACACTTCTAGAAAACATCCAGTGTTGCCACTGCCAAACCCTCATAGAAAACATCCAGTGTTGCCACTGCCAGACCCTTCTAGAAAGCATCCAGTGTTGCCACTGACAATCCCTCATATAAAGCATCCAGTGTTGCCACTGCCAATCCCTTCTAGAAAACAGCCATCGTTGCCACTGCCCAACACTTCTAGAAAGCAGCCAGTGTTGCCCCTGCCAATCCCTTATAGAAAACATCCAGTGTTTCCACTGCCAAACCCTTCTAGAAAGCATGCAGTGTTGCCACTGCCAAACCCTTTTAGAAAATGTCCATTGTTGCCACTGCCAAACTCTTGTGTGCTAGAACTGTCTGTTGCAGTAATAATAAAGTAGATATGTTTATACAACCTTGACTGGACAGTCCCTTTTATCATTGGGTAATCATTGTATTGTTGCTTTGTTGCAACTAACCAACGATCCACGACCTTGCAGAGATAAACCTGCCATTCCGTCCACGTTACCAACATTTGGAGAACAAGGTCTTATAATTCACTTGGATTCCAATCAGTTCAGATCCCTTCTGGTGCACTAGGGGTGTGGGGCTGATTGATGATTTAGAAACTGATATTCATCCCTCGTCCACTGGTGCCCCAAAAGTTGATTCATCACAAAAGCATCCACCGTTGCCACAGCCAGACCCTTCTAGAAAGCATCCAATATTGCCTCTGTCCAAATCGTCTAGAAAGCATTAAAAGTTGCCCTTGTGAAATCCTTCTAGAAAGCATTCAGTGTTGCCATTGCCACACACTTCTTGAAACATCCAGTGTTGTCACTGCCAACCCTTCTAGAAAGCATACAATGTTGCCACTACTAAACTCTTCTGCAAAACACCCAGTGTTGCCACTGCTAAACCCTTCTTTACACATCCAGTGTTGCCACTGGCAAACCATTCTACAAAGCATCCAGTGTTGCTACTGCTAAACCCTTCTCGAAAGAATTCAGTGTTGCCACAGCCAATCCTTTCCCGAAAGCATCCAGTGTTGCCACTGCTGACCCTTATAGAAAGCATCCAGTGTTGCCACTGCCAAACACTTCTAGAAAGCATCCAGTGTTTCCACTGTCAAACCCTTTTAGAAAGCATCCAGTGTTTCCACTGTCAAACCCTTCGAGAAAAAATCCAGCATTTCCACTGCAACACCCTTCTAGAAAACATCCATTGTTGCCACTGCCAAACACTTCTAAAAAACATCCATTGTTGCCACTGCCAAACACTTCTAAAAAACATCCATTGTTGCCACTGCCATACACTTCTAAAAAACATCCATTGTTGCCACTGCCAAACACTTCTAGAAAGCAACCAGTGTTGCCCCTTACAATCCCTCATAGAAAACATCCAGTGTTTCCACTGCCAATCCCTTATAGAAAATATCTAGTGTTTCCACTGCCAAACCCTTCTAGAAATCATGCAGTGTTGACACTGCCAAACCCTTTTAGAAAGCATCCATTGTTGCCACTGCCAAACTCTTGTGTGCTAGAACTGTCTGTTGTAGTAATAATAAAGTAGATATGTTTATACAACCTTGACTGGACAGTCCCTTTATCATTGGGTAATAATTTTATTTTTGCTTTGTTGCAACTAACTAACGATCCATGACCTTGCAAAGATAAGCCTGCCATTCTGTCCACAGTACCAACATTTGGAGAACAGGGTCTTATAATTCACTTGGATTCCAATCGGTTCAGATCCCTTCTTGTGTACTAGAGGTGTGGGGTTGATTGATGGTTTAGAAACCGATAGTCATTCCGGGTCCACTGGTGCCCCAACATTTGATTCATCACAAAAGCATCCAGTGTTGCCACTGCCAAACCCTTCTAGAAAGCATCCAATATTGCCTCTGTCAACCCGTCTAGAAAGCATTAAAAGTTGCCCTTGTCAAATCCTTCTAGAAAGCATTCAGTGTTGCCATTGCCACACACTTCTTGAAACATCCA
Organism: Ambystoma mexicanum; assembly: GCF_040938575.1. Taxonomy (NCBI): domain Eukaryota; kingdom Metazoa; phylum Chordata; class Amphibia; order Caudata; family Ambystomatidae; genus Ambystoma; species Ambystoma mexicanum. The sequence continues at coordinate 74,104,426 of NC_090931.1, read as the reverse complement.
GTGTTGTCACTGCGAACCCTTCTAGAAAGCATACAATGTTGCCACTACTAAACCCTTCTGCAAAACATCCAGTGTTGCCACTGCTAAACCCTTCTAGAAACATCCAGTGTTGCCACAGCCAATCCTTTCTCAAAAGCATCCAGGGTTGCCACTGCCAATCCCTTCTAGAAAGCATCCAGTGTTTGCACTGCCAACCCCTTCCAGAAAGCACCCACTGTTGTCAGTGACAAGCCCTACTGGAAACTATCCAGCAAAACCCCCACATAATAATAAGTTATTGGACTGAAAACACAACTGTTTGTGAATATAATCTCTTTTATTCACTGCTATCTAATCATAATAATCATAATATTATTAGTACTAATAATAAAGATAATGATAATTATTTGTGTTTTAAATAGTGCTTCCTGCTGGATTTATCTTCATTCTGAGCGCAGCAGAACAAGGTTTTATTTCTCCTACCACCTTTTATGGAATGCTAGACAGCTGCTCAGGAACAGAGACCACCCAATCCAACATCCAGGCTACACAGTCCCCACCTTCATCGGGACAGATTTGGCAAGGACTTCCTACCTTCCCCTGGAACCCGAGGAGAGAAGGATCCAGAGGCCGCCTGAGGCCCTGACATTCCGCTAATTGCCTTACCTAGGAAAATTAGGATCATGGGATCCGGAAGGGAGCGACAATAATCGCCTCCACCGCTTCTGCTCTTGTCTTCGTTAGCACCTCATGGAAGGATGGGGGGAGAGGCGTGGTACATAGAGCTTCACGGGTCCCGTCATAAGAGCACCCCTTCCCCATTCAAAGAGACCTGGGCCCCAAGCACAAAACAGCAGTAGCTGAGGGTTCATCCGGGACACAACCAGATCCTGAATTGAAATCCAGAAGACCCTGGTGATCAGCAGCAAAGCCTCTGAGATGGGCAGTCGCCTTGCAAGGAGCAAACAAAGCTGCTGAGTTGGCTGGCGCCTACATCGTGCGCCCCTAAAATGCGGGAGTCTGTCAGAGATAACTGGAGGGATTCAGCCCATTGGGGAAGTGCCAAATACCTTACTTTTGTGCCCCCATGGTGTTGATAATGGCCTTCACTGCAGTATTGTCCATGCGCATCACCACGCTTCTGCCGGATAATATGTATCGAAGAACTTGATGGGTCTCCTGCAAGTTAATTTCCATGAGGCCGATACGAGAGGAAGAACACCCCCACCCCCACCCTTCACTGCTGGCATCAGTGGTTATGATCTGTGGTGCCAGAGGTACATGTGCAACCCCCAGATCTAGGTGTTCAGGGTGTAGCCATAACTTTTGGGTTCTCTGCCATCAGAACCATGGCTCCGCAAACCACCAACCTCACTCCTAGTTGTCCAGAACCTGAGTTATTAGGAGCTTCACTTCAAGTGGAACTGGGCCTAGGGCACCAGGAATACACACAGCCCTGGTCCCCCTGGATGGTCAGCCATGTTCTGGTGGACACCTTCTGTAGAGGCAGACTTGTCTGGAGCCTGTTTCTCACCTTGATCGTTTCAGGGAGGACCACTGCCAATGTTCATCCTGAAATGAGTTTTTCTGGACTAAGCACACTACTGATATCTGAGGATTCACCTGTAGGACAAGATGCAAGAGGAGCTTGCCCGCCTGAGAGGCTGTCTGCCAGAACAGTTCATCCTTTGAGGCATTAATCGTCCAACTAACTACATGGTTATGGATCTTAATCCCCTCCTCAGTCAACACTCCCACCACTTGGACGATGAACCTGGAGCCTTCTCCGGAGGCATTCCTGAGAGCGAAGGGCAAGGGTGGTGTATTTAGGAACCCACTCCTCGGAAGCCATTGGAACTTTCAGAGCCAGATAAGGTGATGACGAGTCCACACGTAGCCTCTGACACCTCTGCCTCGCTTCAGACAGGATACATTTTACATAAATTAGCAGCAGACACTTCTCAGGGCCCCTCCATTCTCCAGTCAGAATCCTCTTCATGGATTTCAGGAGGGGACTGGCTCTGCAGATGGGGTCTCGTAGTGACGTAGGCAGTCCCGTTCATCCGCTCCTTCCTCTGGAGCAGCAGGATAATGGAGTGCCCCAGAACTCCTAAAGGAATTCTGGATATTTTTCTTTTGAAAAGTAGCATCTTTTTGAGGAACCCATGTTATCAAAGGCCTTCCTTTTGGGAGTGTCTTTAGCCTTTCTGGTCTCCTCCTGGTCATTGCCTCTTTATCCTCCAGAAATACAGGGCACCCCACATTTTTGTCAAATCTTCCTTTTCTAGACCCGAGGCAGCAGGTGCAATGCATACAGTGTGTCCTTTCTCGGGGGCAAGGACCCCATGTGCCTTCCATCCTCCTCGGTCTTGAGTTGCTTGGGAGAGTGGCGTGAAGAGGAGGTCGCAGAAGATCTGCTGCTGTGAACGTTTTGTAGTTGAGTAAAGCACCTCAACATATTTCCTTGCCTCCAGTCTAGGTCGGCCCAGCGTATGGCATTGCCAAAGTCCCCATTTCTGCCAACACAACAAAGAGGCGGCCGCAGAGGGAACAGAACTTTTACTTGTCACAGTTGAAGGCCCCTCTGAAACGAAATCGTTCCTCGTAGAATTACGGCCAGCAGAGAACGGCTTTCCTCCCTTGGAAGGCCCATGGGAATGCATCGACCACTGCCCCACAGCCTCTAGTCTAGAGGGCAAAATTCCTCATTTAATGTCAATTGATCAGGTGGTCCAAAATCTCAACTCGCCACTCAAACCAGACACGATGCAACTGGTGTCCGCATTACATATTAATACAGTTTAACCTGGTAAACTGCTAGCAAATTAATATTCTGGTGCAGAGGTTGGTGCAGTTATGAACATGTGTTCACTAAAAGGATTGGGCTGCGGGTGATGAGTTATATGGATGAACGTATAATGAGAGAAGCAGCGACGCGGGTAGGAACCTGCCTAGTTTGTGAACACATATGTTACCGTTGTGTGTGTTCTGCAGAAATGTCATGACCACACTGCAGGGGAAGGTGGGGGGGGGGCACAGATAGGCTCTGTCGGGAGACCTGGGGGTCTGGCAGACCTTCTAAGGGTACAGAAGATCACTGTGCAGGGTGCATAATTGGATTTTCTATTTTCTATGTTTGTTAATTATTTGTGTTTGCACATATTGAATACAATGTGTGGTTTCTGTGGCTGTAGCAACCATCCAGTGGCCAGCATGCACAATCTTGCACTGCTTTGGAATTTACAGAAGAAACATATCATGGGCTCCAATCTGAGGGCAACCCTTTCCAAGACCGAAAAGACCATGTGAAAGACAACATGCTGTGCATTCCAGGCAAAGAAAAACTATTAAATGAGCAAATTATGCAATTGTACTAACAGTGTAAACTGTTTCATTTCTAATGATCTCATCTAGTGTACATTGTAGTCATAATAAGAATGATACACCTGTCTGATTGATCAATGTACTTTATCAAAAGAAAGAATATCCATACATATCATTTTCTGATTGAGGTTATTATGTAAACACCTATTTTACTCCTTCACAATAGCATTACGAGAAAGGTGAAGTGACAAACAGCACCAATGAGCACTCATTGCTGTTTTACATGAAATCAAAGACAAATATTTGCACATAGGAAAGCCCAAAGATGAATTTATTTGTCAAAAAAACTGTGATAAAATCATGTTTTGTTATTAAATCACCATGTGGGGATAAATGGCTGTGATATTTCCCATTTCTAATGGGTCAGAAGTCCGCCTTCCAGGGTATGAGGGAAGTCTTGCTGATTGCAGAATGTAGGAAGAGGGGCAGCTGAAAGTGGAGTGACAGGTTAAGGACCTCCATGCGTGTGGGACTGTGTGCATGTTTTTAAATACATCATTGGTGATGATTTTGCGTAGGATAGCCTGCCGGGACGGTCCATGTTTGCGTACCCACTGTGCAAACGCCTTCCTCCACTCATTCTGCAAAGGAGAAAACATCATTAAACCATTAAACATTACTTTCTTCTCGAGTGCCAGCTGTGTGGGGGGGGGGGTCAATGTTCCATTTTTGATTCAATTTTTGATAAAAAATAGAGATTTAGGATAAGGACTGTTTTCCTCCCCTAGAGAAGTGAGATGCAGAGATCGGAAGAATCCCTGCGATTGTCTTTCCATGAAGCGCAAGCGTTGTCTCACAGTCAAAGACTCGAGTCTAATGTGTTCCGATCGCTCCAAGACGATTCCTGTAATGATATCTAAGTGATAGCCAAGGGTATCGATGGCTGTTGCACAGTATTGATTGCGTATCTCTCGGGCGGCCTCTTGAGACAGCTCCAAGAGCTCTTTTGGAGTGAATACACTCCAGCTGTTAGGGGGATTTGGAATACATGGTCACTGCCAGCCAATATTGTGCTGGGAAGCCAAACCCAGGAGAAAAAAAAAATCAAGAGGGACCCTCTTCGCATAGCACTGAGCTGTACACAGGTTTACCATCAATCGCCTGAGAAAAAAATAAATGAATGCCAAAAGACCAAATCCCCCACCCCACACTTTGACTGCACATATATACGGGGGAGATACCATGCAACCCCCCCCTGACCCCACAACATTTTCTTTTAACATTTCCCTTCCCACCCACATATATTTATACGGTCAAATTGGGCATCGCAAATTCGGTCTTTTGGGATATGGTCTTTGGGGTTCAGTCTTTTGGGATACAGTCTTTTGGGATACAGTCTTTTGGGATTCAGTGTTTTGGGATTCGTTTTTTTGGGATACAGTCTTTTGGGATTCAGTCTTTTGGGATTCGGTCTTTTGGGATTCAGTCTTTTAGGATTCAGTCTTTTGGAATTCGGTCTTTTGGGATTCAGTCTTTTGGGATTCATTTTTTTGGGATTAAGTCTTTTGGGATTTGGTCTTTTGGGATACAGTCTTTTGGGATTCATTCTTTTGGGGTTCAGTCTTTTGGAATTCGGTCTTTTGGGATACTGTCTTTTGGGATTCGGTCTTTTGGGATTCGGTCTTTTGGGATTCAGTTTTTTGGGATTTGGTCTTTTGGGATTCATTTTTTTGGGATTCAGTCTTTTGGGATTTGGTCTTTTGGGATACAGTCTTTTGGGATTCGGTCTTTTGGGATTCATTTTTTTGGGATACAGTCTTTTGGGATTCAGTCTTTTGGGATGCTGTCTTTTGGGATTCGGTCTTTTGGGATTCAGTCTTTTAGGATTCGGTCTTTTGGGATTCAGTCTTTTAGGATTCGGTCTTTTGGGATTCATTCTTTTGGGATTCAGTCTTTTGGAATTCGGTCTTTTGGGATTCAGTCTTTTGGGATTTGGTCTTTTGGGATATGGTCTTTTGGGTTTCGGTCTTTTGGGATTCGGTCTTTTCTTGCTCGATCTTTTTGGGTATTACCCTGTACACCGCCTGATGTCCAGCAATCAGATATTCCGCTCCAGTGATCATTTCCTTGATGTTTGATCCTAAAGCCACCTTATTATAAACACTATGGAATTGTCATCAGCAGTTCCATAGTTAAAGTTTCAACAGCTTCCCACTGAAATGGCCACCATTTTGGACCACATTAAAAAGTCCAGCAGTGCTGGAAAGAAAGTCGTGCTAATTCCGTTACTGCCCCTTTTTTGGGCGATAACAGAATTTTCCCGAAACCTCTAATGCATTAATTTGGAGATAAAGTGGATGATTTAACCCCAGCAACAACCTGAAGAAAAATGGGTGTATATGCCGTGCAGCAAAACCGCCAGTGGTAAATGCACCAAAAATCCAAACGGAGATGTATAGACTCCAAGAATGGGGATTTGCACTGCCATACCACCACTTGGAATCCTGTGGTAAACCTACGGGATCAAGTGGTGGTAATGAAAATCAAGTATAGCGGTAATGAAATGGATTTACCTCTGAATTACCACCAAACTTGTAATGAGGCTCTTTATCCCTTATCACTTTGGTCCTGGAGCTTAAATCCGCAAGATCTGTTCCAAAAAAGCAACTATGGGGCACTGCGTGATTCCGCACAGAGTCTGCCAGGCTCCCACTCCGGGGATGCATTTTAGGTTCCGAGGTCAGGAATATTTACTTATGCTTTTCCAACAGTCCCTCTGACCCTAGGATCACTCAACAAGACACAACCTTCCCTGTGAAAGACACAGCCTGTCAAATATACAGCCTTGCCTGTCAAAGACACAGCCTTTGCTGTCAAAGACACAGCCTCTCAAATACACAGCCTTGCCTGTGAAAGACACAGCCTGTCAAATACACAGTCTTGCCTGTGAAAGACACAGCCTGTCAAAGACACAGCCTTGCTGCCTGTCAAAGACACAGCCTTGCTGCCTGTCAAAGCCACAGCCTGTCAAATACACAGCCTTGCCTGTCAAAGACACAGCCTGTCAAATGCACAGCCTACCCTGTCAAAGGCACTGCTTTGCCTGTCAAAGGCACAGTCTGTCAATCACACAACCTTGCCTGTCAAATCCACAGCCTGTCAAATGCACAGCCTTGCCTGCCAAAGACACAGCCTGTCAAATGCACAGCGTACCCTGTCAAAGGCACTGCCTTGCCTGTCAAAGGCACAGCCTGTCAATCACACAACCTTGCCTGTCAAAGACACAGCCTGTCAAATGCACAGCCTACCCTGTCAAAGGCACTGCCTTGCCTGTCAAAGGCACAGCTGTCAATCACACAACCTTGCCTGTCAAATCCACAGCCTGTCAAATACACAGCTTACCCTGTCAAATGCACAGTCTTGCCTGTCAAAGACACAGCCTGTCAAATACACAGACTTGCATGTCAAAGACACAGCCTGTCAAATACACAGCCTTGCCTGTCAAAGACACAGCCTGTCAATCACACAGCCTTGCCTGTCAAAGACACAGCCTGTCAAATACACAGACTTGCCTGTCAAAGACACAGCCTGTCAAATGCACAGCCTACCCTGTCAAAGGCACTGCCTTGCCTGTCAAAGGCACAGCTGTCAATCACACAACCTTGCCTGTCAAATCCACAGCCTGTCAAATACACAGCTTACCCTGTCAAATGCACAGTCTTGCCTGTCAAAGACACAGCCTGTCAAATACACAGACTTGCATGTCAAAGACACAGCCTGTCAAATACACAGCCTTGCTTGTCAAAGACACAGCCTGTCAATCACACAGCCTTGCCTGTCAAAGACACAGCCTGTCAAATACACAGACTTGCCTGTCAAAGACACAGCCTGTCAAAGTCACAGCCTACCCTGTCAAATGCACAGCCTTGCCTGTCAAAGACACAGCCTGTCAATCACACAGCCTTGCCTGTCAAAGCCACAGCCTGTCAAATACACAACCTTGCCTGTCAAAGACACAGCTTTTCAAATACACAGCAGACCCTGTCAAATGCACAGCCTTGCCTGTCAAAGACACAGCCTGTCAAATACACAGACTTGCCTGTCAAAGACACAGCCTATCAAATACACAAACCTGCCTGTCAAAGACACAGCCTTGCCTGTCAACAACACAGCCTGTCAAATACACAGCCTTGCATGTCAAAGACACAGCCTGTCAAATACACATACCTGCCTGTCAAAGACACAGCCTTGCCTGTCAAAGTCACCGCCTGTCAAATAAACAGCCTTGCATGTGAAAGACACAGCCTGTCAAAGACACAGCCTGTCAAATGCACAGCCTTGCCTGTCAAAGACACAGCCTGTCAAAGCCACAACCTTGCCTGTCAAAGCCACAGCCGGTCAAATACACAGCCTTGCCTGTCAAAGACACAGCCTTTCAAATACACAGCATACCCTGTCAAATGCACAGCCTTGTCTGTCAAATACACAGACTTGCCTGTCAAAGACACAGCCTGTCAAATACACAAACCTGCCTGTCAAAGACACAGCCTTGCCTGTCAACAACACAGCCTGTCAAATACACAGCCTTGCATGTCAAAGACACAGCCTGTCAAATACACAGACCTGCCTGTCAAAGACACAGCCTTGCCTGTCAAAGACACCGCCTGTCAAATAAACAGCCTTGCATGTGAAAGACGCAGCCTGTCAAAGACACAGCCTGTCAAATGCACAGCCTTGCCTGTCAAAGACACAGCCTGTCAAAGCCACAACCGTGCCTGTCAAAGCCACAGCCGGTCAAATACACAGCCTTGCCTGTCAAAAACACAGCCTTTCAAATACACAGCATACCCTGTCAAATGCACAGCCTTGCCTGTCAAATACACAGATGTGCCTGTCAAAGACACAACCTGTCAAATACAGAGAGCTGCCTGTCAAAGACACGGCCTTGCCTGTCAACGACACAGCCTGTCAAATACACAGCCTTGCCTGTCAAAGAAAAAGCCTGTCAAATACACAGACCTGCCTGTCAAAGACACAGCCCGTCAAATAAACAGCCTTGCATGTGAAAGACACAGCCTGTCAAAGACACAGCATGTCAAATGCACAGCCTTGCCTGTCAAAGACACAGCCTGTCAAAGCCACAGCCTTGCCTGTCAAAGCCACAGCCGGTCAAATACACAGCCTTGCCTGTCAAAGACACAGCATGATTAAAACAAATTCGGAAAACCACACAACTTTTGAACAGAAGTGTGCCAGCTCTGTACATCTCTTTTCAGGACATGTCCTGAAGCCCCGCCAAGGGGTCATGCTTGAATGGCAAACGTTTCTTTGCAACTCCTCCTCTCCTTTGGCCGCCTCGGAGGAAAGTAAATACACGTTTCCAAAATGTTGAAAGTGGAGTCTGTTTTGATTGAGCAGGAAATCATGTAGTGGTGGCCTTGGGCCTTAAGTAGATATGCCTGCTCCTGTGCCCCGCTCTTCCGCACAGTGTACCAGGGCATGCCAACGTGTGCATAACCCCGGCCCTTTGGTGGTGTACCTGTCCCCTTCTGCTCCAAAGTCAGCATTCAGATGTTGCCATCGTGACTACTATGATGTTAATATAATGACACATTAAGGAGCCCCTTCTTTCTCAAAGCGTCATAGAATTGTAATGCTTTCTAGACATGTTTTGTTGTAATGTCATGATTTTATTTTGTTACAGGTGCACCTTATCAATTTCCAGACGGCGAAGGGAAATATATACAGCAGGTAAGATAGCTCAGCAGGTTGAGCGCTCAGTGCTGCGATCTATGTGTGCTCTGCAGGTTGCAAGTTTGAATCTCGGGAAGACCAACTCAGCCTTTCATCCTTCCACAGTGGATACATGAGTAGCAACTTTGGTTGGGATAATTAAAGTATCTTCTGTGTACAGCGCTTAGGCATAAGCACTATATAAATAACACGTCATTGTCATATCAGCGCTTTCCCCCTACCCTTTCTTCTTTTTCCTCATCACAAGAACTGTGATGAATTGAACTTGTTTGCTAATAAAATGGACTTTGCTATAAAACACACTCCTACTGTTTCCTCAGACAGCTGTCATTTTTTAATATTTAGTTTAGTCAGAGGTATGTTTTTTTGGGGAAAGACCCTATTTATTTATATGCATTTTAGAGCGCTAAAACAACCCGGGGGCATCAAGGCGCTGTCTAAGTTGTGTATTTATAATGCGCTTAATACCAAGAGGTTTCTACGCGCAGACCCGGGGATCGAACCTCTGCTGCTTCGTGTCGTTTGATTTCGAAGGCGAGCACGTTGCCACTGAGCTATCCTCCTTTTGTAAATGTTGATAACAGCCAGGTTCCTAAGAGGGGGGGAGTCGGGGGGGACGTATGAGATGGGATTTCAATGTCTGTGAGAAAATCTTTTAATCTATAGTTCGAATCCCTTGTTTGTTTAGAGAAATGGAGTGCATGAAAAGTGCAACCCCACCTACCCTCCCGCGAAGCTACCCCCTACATCCCTGTACACGCTTAGCCCATGCCCTTGGCTGACCTTCAATGCGCTGCTACCCTGCTCTGTTCAACTGCTGCACAAAAGTAGCTGAACAAACTTTCAGGGGGAACAATACATTGTTTGAATTGCTTTGAAATCTTGCAGGACTCGGTTCGATTTCGTATTTGAGATGTGGTTTACCTTATGGGCAATATATTGAAAAACACTTGATAGCCTTACGACCACGATTGTGTGTCTACCCCACAGCCTTCCTGACATCCGAGCCCCGATCGATGGCAATGGTAATAGCTGTCCAGTGGGAGCCAGGCTTGCAGAGGGGCTGGTGCAGCGAGATGGAAGCCCCGCCTGCTCTGGTTGGAAGCGGCTGCTACGGGCGGCCATGTTCTTGCGCCATCAGGGGATGTGAGCTACAGTTGCTGACGTGCCTCTCTCCTTAACACACGCACACACACGCACAGGCTTACCCACACCTGCAGTCTGCATGCAATGCACACCCACGCACATACCTTTTCCTGCAAAGATGCATGTTAACGGATAAACACAAACACTCACACACAAAGTTACACCTGCTTGCACGTGCCCACACACACGCTTGCATGTTCTTAGTATGCACATACATATAAATGCGCTTATCTGTGACTGCATGCATACATGTTCAGACACATAAAAACACAGACACACACGCGCACACACCTCTATGCCTGCACACATACAGTCAGACACACACACACCTGCATTAGGTAAGTATGCAAACAACCACACATGCACATACCTATTCATGCGTACATGAATATTCATGGATAGACACAGTTTAACCTGCACCTGCATTCCTGAAAAGATGCGTGTACACACGCACACACACGCACACACACGCACACACTTATGAGCAGCAGTATTCTATAAGTATCTGTATGCCAATACACTCACATTCACCTGTCCATCCTTGCATGTACGAATGGTAACAGTCACATGCACACACACAAAAACAGACACACAACCCCACATCTGAATGCTCAAAGTATGCTCTCTCCCACACACATGCACGTGCACAGACCCACATACATTCCTATCTGTTAACAGCATAGTCATTACAATAATACAGGTTCTGAAAGACCACTTAAATCGAGCCGGCTGAAAACACAGTGTCTTTGGCAGTGTTTAATTAGAGATTAAACCTTGGAATTGAATAACTGGGCACTACTAATGAATTCCGAATGAAGGAGAATGAGAGGAGGAGGCGGGTGTGGAAACAGGATCCCGCTGAGCTGGAGTTTCCCGGCAAAACAATAGAGGTGATGGCTGGAAGGTTTAGAATTAATCATAACCTTTGGTATTGCTCTGGGCAACCCTCCAGACCATTGTTCACCGCCAGCCAAGCTATTACAAAAGGGGAAAGACCATATGCAAATCAGGCTTGGTCCCATCCCCAAAGGGGCAGTCCAGCCCAAACTGCTAGGTCACATCCCTTCTGCACGAGACCACAAGCATCGCCAGACATGTTTAACCCTGATGGGGCTCATCAGGGAGGAATAGCTTGGATCTCTAGGCCATGTAAAGCAAACGCACCTATCAGCCATGCTAAATGATACCGTGGCTGGTTATTGCCAGCCGGTTGTAGGAAGGCGGCAGTTCCTACTAGCCTCCTCACAACAAGTAATGCGCTCTGACAGTAGCGACAGGCTGTCGGGGCGATTTATGGAGGTGCTCATGAGCCAAGTCAGCGGCTGCGGAACTGACAGGGCGAGAATGGGCTGCCACTGAGAATCCACGCGGCTGGCAGACAGGTAAGTGGATTGTACAGGTGTATCAAACGCATATCGAAATGCAAACCCCCTGCTGGCACCGGCTTCCCTTACACATATCCCTGCGGGTTTCAGATGGAAATCACTCTTTTACCACAATACTGTGAATGGAGGAGGTACAGCCATGTTTCAGCTCCCCGTATGGTTCACAGAGAAGACATATGCATTCGCAAAAATGCCTGGTTCTGCTCCAGAAGGACAATACAGCAACGTTTGGCAATTCTCCTCTGAACAGTAAGAGGGGTACCGGCAGCAAACCCTAGAGCCTGATATCTGCCCTTTTGGGCATCGTCATTGCGGTGAGGCTGAGCCTCTCTGAGCACAGTGAGCAGGGGGGCATGTCTGGATTACGCTGGGTAACTTAGGGTAATCACCTAGTTTCTAAATATGCAAAATGTGAGACATTCTATGTGGGACATCTGACTGCATTTCCCTGCAGCGGATATGGTGTCAGTTGGTGGTACAGTAGAGTGGATGGGGAGTAAGTGCTAAGACTGGGTGGGGTGGTAGGGGGGTGTGTATGATATGATGATGATAGGTTATTTATTACGCGCTTAATACCCAGTGGTTTCTAAACGCGGACCTGGGCATTGAACCTGTGTTGCTCTGAGTTGCTTGGCTTCTAAGGCGAGCATGTTGGCCCTGAGGCATCTTTCCATGCTGGCAAAGTACAAATAAAGAGCTGCCTTGGGGGCCGGGGGTTCAAAATGATGTAGGCGTTCCAGAGGCCACTGAAAGAGGGAAGGCTTGCTCTAGTGAAGACTGCAGAAAGACATCTTCTAGTAAGATGACCCGGGGCGTTCAGGCCCGCCTCTGCATGCTGGACAGTGTGGTCCCAATTTAAAGTGCCAGCAGAACTTATTGTGTCCCCAAACTGCTTAAACCTCAAATTCATAGCCAGTAGCTAATGCTCCATCCATCAGCATCCAAGTACCCTGAAACCCAATGAGAATAGCCTTAGCCTCTGCCAACTGGCGGATCTTTCCCTGACACCCCAAACGTAATCGATGTGATCGTCAATGTCACCCACTACACCCTGAGACGCAGAGGCAAGACTGGTCATCCATTAGGAAATTCAGAACGACCAATATGTCTTAATTAGACGTGAAGTGCTATACAAGTGAAGGCCTTGACTGAAGCCTTTGTGGGGGTTTCTCAATAAGAGAACAGGTGTGCCACTGTTGTTGAGACCAGCAAGAGAAGCATCGATTGAAAGTTCCAATGTTAGCTCATGAGAAACCCATTTTGTCAAATGAATGGACAATATCACAGACATATTTTACAAGTCTATTTAAACATGCTACAGAATAGTGCCCTCTCTCTAGGTCACTTGAAATACACAAAACATACAACTATGTTTTAAAACAAAACAAAAAACCTGTTTAGTATGGAAAAGTGTGAACACTCCTCCCAGATTTGAAAATGATACCTTTGAACTATGATAGCACAGGGGCGCAACATTAAGACATTAATAAAGCAAGTGGCCTTGTATTTCGTCTTCTTTAGGGAAGTTCCTAGCCCCTTTATGACAGGTTTTTAGAATTCTTGGATCCGAGAGTTTAAATGTATATCAATGTTATTTTCAGAAGAAAGACTCAGCCAGAGCACATCATTAGTTTCTATGAACATATCAGCATACGTTTCTGATTGGCTATTCAGTGCAAGTATGGGCATGTATGGGAATTCAGGAAATTCCGTGAGGTAATCGTCACATGCGATTAGACACTATCTGACGTCACTATCATGTGATGAGTTGAATTTGCAATAGACTCTGTGTTGTGTCTTATTAGCGTCTCTTTTGGTTTTACCAGGTCAATGGGAACACAACTTGGTATGTTTTTATTTCATGTTTTACAGCGATGTCTGGCATCGCGCCCACTCGACCCCCTGCTGTGGTTGTCGCAGTCGTTGGCTATGCAGATGTGCTGCATTAGGGCTCCCTCCAACACCAGCCAACATAACCCATGGTGAGAGGTCACGAGAGGCCGCAGAACCTTTCCCTGTGAGAAGCGAAGCGCTGCTTTGGGACCCTTTCCCTGGTTCAAGCGGTGCCGTGAACAGTTTGTGCGTGTTGAGTGTGGCTGATCCATGGCTGTATTTCCCTGTCTCCTGTGGATACACTGTAGAGTGACCCTGCCGTTAAGTCTGTTCTATGGCTGCCTTTACTGACCCCATGTCAGACAGCTTGACATTGATGGTGACTTTACGAAATGAAAAACGAGCAAAACCACCCTGTGACCTATTGGCTACTCTTTGGGTGGAAGTGGCTATTGAGAAGAAAATTAAGCTCAATTTAACGCAATTGTCTTATAATCGGCGCAGCCCAAGGCTGTCAAAACGGACAGACATTTCTAAAAACGTTATGCCGGCCGAACCATACTGTCCAGAGGAGTATGTCTTTTGAACTGCATAGCCATGCCTGCATAACTAGCTATACATATTTCATTTTATGGACATGTGCTTAAGGTATTGTTTTAATGGAAGGTTATCAAGCAAGAGTGCATGGGAATTCTGGGACTTGTAGTTCCCCAATATTTATGAGAGATGGTGTGTGTATTGCTCTCTGGGTGGACACATATACATGTAAAAATAGGAAATGTCTCTTGTCAAAGAACTTTACAGTCCATCGATGATGTACTCGCTGTTGCCTTCTCTTTCTAAACCCGAGCCTGCTGGGCCACCATCCTGGCCGCAATTAGGACCACTCCAAGGCTCCTGCGGTTCAGAAAGGAATTCAATAATGCCCTTCAGGGAATAACTGGGGCTCACTTATGACCTGCTACACACAGGCATACATAACCTGTTTTAAGGTTCGTTTCAAGTCAATGCACTTATTTTAAATAAATAAATAAATAACCTGTCTAGTATGGGATATCCAAGCTACTGTAAGCTGTAACCGCCACTCACGCTCTCAGCATCACCTCACGTGTTCAGCGCTCTGCTGGTCCCTACCTAGGTTTGCATTCTATAACCCTAAATACAGATATAAATGGATGGGTGTGTTTTAAGTGGTCTTGTATTTGTGGTTTCGATTTGAATATGTGTTATCTGTACCACGATTTCCTTTCCAGCGCTCTTAGTTGTTAGGGATGTTTAATTTGTTACTATGGGGTTTAAACGTGCCTTGAAGCCGGAATATATATGCATTTTTGCTGATTAACATGCATTGTTTATATGCGCCATGCATAATGAGATTGCTGTTATGTTCATGTATTTTTTGATCAGATATTATGAGTGATGGCAATTTGAACTGTAAATCACACCCTGATGCAGGCAAAGGCCATGATTCCGATGAAGGTGGGCGTGCAGAACACTCTCCTTAATACACATCATACCATCAGGTGATTGCAATATCCACGAACAGGCTAAAGAGAGTCCAGGTGGCTGTGTTTCCAGTGCCTGCATTAGCCTCCCGCTCACATCTGACCGGGCGGCCCCCTTCTCTGGGGCCCGCGCCTGTGACACTGGAGGGCCACTCGCCGCCTGCGGCATGACAAGGGGCCGCAATCAGCACTGCTTGTTTGGGAAAGGGAGCAGTGACTGACTAATCTGTGCTCCAATTACATCCATTCAGAGCCCAGCAATTAGCAGAGCTCTTCCTTGTATTATTTGCTCAGTGTGGTCGATTGAAGTAGCCCATCCCAAACTTTCCAATTAGCAGCTATTTTAAAAACAAGGATATACAATAACTGGTACGTATTACACGTCTGACATATTCCTCTGCCTACCTGCCTCTTATGTTTTATCTTCTCTCATCTTTCTATCCATAGCAATCCTTTTCTTGATTGCTCTCTGGCTTCCTTTATTTCCTTCCTTCCTTCCTTCCTTCCTTCCTTCCTTCCTTCCTTCCTTCCTTCCTTCCTTCCTTCCTTCCTTCCTTCCTTCCTTCCTTCCTTCCTTCCTTCCTTCCTTCCTTCCTTCCTTCCTTCCTTCCTTCCTTCCTTCCTTCCTTCCTTCCTTCCTTCCTTCCTTCCTTCCTTCCTTCCTTCCTTCCTTCCTTCCCATTCTATATTACATTTAATGTATTACTTTGTATGTGCATTTTCTATATTCCCTTCATTTCTTCTTCCTTTCTTTCTCCTCTTTTTTCAACCCTCTCTCCTGACTTTTCTTCCAACCGTTTTCTACTTTGCTCTTGACCTGTTTGCTGCCCCATTCCTTTGTGCATTCCTTCCTTACTTCATTTTCTTTTTTTCATTCTTGCCCCCCTTCACCCTTTATTTGGCATTCCCTCCTTTGTGCTAGTCCCTCTGCCCTCTTTCGTTCCTTTCTCCCTACCTTCATTTCTTCCCCAACCCTCAGTTGTTTACACTTTTTGGACCAATTTTAGAAACCCTGTTTCAAATAGTTATGATATGTTGTAAAATAAAGAAAGAGCACTGAGCGGATCCGTAGCGCCAGGAAGCCCGGGTCCAAGCAGGTGTGCTGATGTAACGCTGTTCTGGGATATCAATTAACTGCAAAGGGCCACCTGTATTTAGATATTTCAAACTTTTTATGGAAATTCACCAATCCTCACAGTTTACAAGGGGCATATCAAAGATAATCAGAAAACCCAAACTTCACTACCACCCCCAGTGTTAAAGTAATCAACAAGAAGGAACCAAATAGAGTTGGACCTTGAAATCTCCTTGCACACCAGAGTATACACCAAGGACTGAATGATGAATTTGAGTTGCCCCCCTGACCGCTGGAATGGTGACTTAATGCAGAGGTGCTCAAAGCGGGCCACCCTTCACGTTCATTGATGACCTGCCCTTGATGCCAAGGATTTGATAGACATTGGCATTCAACTTCCGGTATTGGTATGGAATCGAACGGAAGGGCCATGCACATCCTTATCTGTTTAAACTCCCTGTACATTTGCTGTTTTCTCCCCCCTTCATGTCCCTCAGGATCTTGGCATTTGATGGAGCAGGCAAGGAATATCAGTAAGAAATTCAATGTCCAATTGGCCCCATTAATGCTGTACCGCGTTTTCTAATTGAGAATATTTCTGATGTTTGCAGGTTTTGCTGATGACAGAAGCAACTGTTCTGTACAGTTACATTTGATATAAAAAAAAGACATCTCCCATGGGACGGAATTTTGGTTCAAAGGCCGGTGAGCGATTGGATTGCAATAATTGTTGCGAGTCGGAATAGCAGAGTGTTTTCGCTAGCTAAATTCCCATTTAGAGACAAAATAGGGCAAATTACCCCCACCAGGGAAGATGGATAGTTTGTAAGTCAATCCCCGCTCCACAGAAAGTAACCCTGACAATAATTGCATGCTTTCAGCTGTGACTGAAAATACCAGAGCATTCTGCCGCAGTAACGGTGTGCTTGCCGTTCCGCTGCTTAATCTTTTGGGCCTTAAGGGGATGGAATCCTTGCAGTGCTTAAATACTTGCTGTTCTAAGTCTGTGGAAGCCAAGCTGACAAATTCCGTCAAAGGTTCGAAATCTTTCAATCGAAGCACATTGTTGCTCGGAAGATAACATATTGACGGCCATTAGACCTTCAACGCTCGGCTTCCGATGAACCATTTCAAGGCCCATTTGCCCTCAAATTGATAAGGTCTAAGTCAACACTCAAGGTAAAGACGGCCATTTTGATGACAGAATGCTCAAATGTTCGACGGTATTAGATGCGGCCCCACCATTGGTGAAATGGAGCCCCGTCCATAGTCCAATCAGGATGATGGCTTTGGGTATTATCCGGGGAAAGAGGTTTTCCTTCCAAAGTAATCACTGCGTCCCCGCATTACTGCGGCAAAATCGACCATAAATAAGCGAGCCGGCAATATCTGATAATGTTTGTTTAAAAACCTTCTTGACGCCGCGCCGCATCGCGAGCGGCGAGGGCTTTATTCAGAGCTTTCTAATGTATGTTGCGCCGAGGGAGCAACAATAATCACTTTTAAGCCATCGTGTCCTCTTTGTCCAGTGGGTACAAATCTCCGCGTAGAGACGAATGGGAGTTATAAAGGATAATGTGCAATGGGACAGCTGTGGCAGTGGATTGGCGGCAACAGGATTGAGGCAATGACTTTGGGAGGCCCAAAAGTGCTGATAATAATTAGACAGATGCCTCATGTGTTGAGCGCGTGATGCTCTTGCATATGGAACATAGCCAGCACATAAAAAACATCAGCCTGCACGATGGGTTTCTTACTAGCAAAACCGCATCGCCACAAATAACACCAGTGGACATCATTTCTTTGGTGACTGCTGTCACTACCGCACTGTGCAAATGAGCGGGAATTGATATAATGCCCGATAAACAGAACCATTTTATAATGGTGCAATCCCATTGGAAAACGTTCTGTAAATAAGGCCCATGGTCTTTAAGATGTTATTCAGTCTTACTAAGTCCTCTCTATTTTGGACAAGGAGATTACTTAGTTTGACCGTGGTCACACGATTTGTTCAAGAGGGATGCTGAGATGTGATAAAGGACATTGTGGTCCAATGTCAGCAATTTACCCACTTGACCATATATTTTCTGAGTTAAGAAATCTATTTGGACTTTGTTGTTTCTCCGAAAAAAGTACAACTCAAATATTCAACCTGGAAAGACACAACTTCCTGAAACCACAACACCTCAGGATTTTAAATATGGAGGCTCATATTTCCTGATTTCAGTAGAATATGCGAACTCCGGCCCACTTCTCCAAGCTCCGTCTTTAGTGTTTATGAAGCGCCCCATTCAATAGCACAGGCATCACTGATTATTTCACTGAAAGTGGACTCCCATCTTGTATCTTTTTTTTTTATAGCTTTTTGTATTTGTGTTTTAAATATCACAAACCTACCTCGGGGCCAAGAGCAACACACTATTATCTCATACAAAGGGCCGTTTGGCCTTGCTCATTCTCAGTAGAGAGTCTGCGACTCTATTGGCGCCCAAATGTCAGAATGCTTGGCGGTTCTCCCTAAGACAGAGGCCCCTTGCTCGATGTCCCTATAGATATACAGCACCACAGTCCAGTGTTACCAACTTGGCGACTTTCTAGCTATATTTAGCGAGAAAGCACAGTCCCCTTGCGACTTTTTTTTGGAAAAAGTGGCTAGCGAGAAATCTAGCTATTTTCTTCTATTGGTTTGGAGACTTGTGTCATTTACGCAAGTTTCCAAACCAATAGAAAAAAGTGGGGCCGTGCTTTCTCGCTAAATACAGAGAAAGTCGTCTTGCTGGCAACACTGGTTATATGGCCGGGCCTGTGTGCAATGGCTGCTTGTTATTGCTTCGGCTTATCTTGAAGGCTTTCCTGCTCTGACCAATAGGAGAACGTCCTTGCCCTGCACCTTACTCTGCATTGATAGATTTGTCTGCTAAGTTTTTCTTTGTCTAATAATAAATATACTTTCTCTAGACATGCCAAACTAAAGCAATTTTGTGACAATGTGTTTACATATATGGAATAGCTGGATTATAAAATGCTAGCATATTAAAAATGGCAGTACATGTTTAAGAAGCTACAACAGAACGTGCAATACATTATATTAATAACAGCCAACCTAATCATTGTGGGGTTTAATTAAATACTAGTGCATTTGCATGTCCATGTATGCATATGGATGTAATGAGTTTGCATCTGTGCATTCGTGACTTTCATTACAAGAAAGGGGTTAGCTCAATGAGAGGCTATAACATCCATGCCCTTGTAAATCAGCCATCATGCACCTGGCAAATTATGCAAATTGGTACTTACTTCATTTAGCTACTTTTATGACGGCCAATACCTACTTTTCTTACTGAGGAGTTGGTAACACCGCCACAGTCATACTTCACTGCCGACCCACAACAGGGCAGACGCACGTGTCTGAGGTTGGTGCAGGTGGTCTTGCTCAGAGGGGATTTACCTGGCATTTCGGTGCTGGACTCTCCAGGTATAAGGTATAATCCTCCCATAGAATTAGTTATTTGGCCTTGCTGATTATCAGTCAGAGAGCCTCCCACAGTTTTCGCAAATGTGGGACTGTTAGAGGCTTTGTCCCAGAATGGACCCATTGCGCTCTGTATCCAGAGGACAGCCCAACACCAATGCCATAATAATCCCTCGTAACAAGGAAGAGAGACATGTCGGGGTTTGGTACTCTTCGTCAGAGGAGATTTGCATAGCATTTCAGTATCGGAACATCCTAGTGGGTGGGACCAGACTGATATGCAAATGGGTATTTATCCTCTGGTAAGGCACATGAGAAAAACCATGATTGTAGACCTTCCCAAGTGGGCACCTCCCCACAAAACAGGGTATTTAAGCTGTGTTCTTGCTCCGTCAAGGTGCTCTTGCATTTTGTCTTTATTTTGAAAGATTCGAGGAGCCGCCCTAAGTTAATAAGGGTAATCCAGACAACGACCCCATTCTCTATATGCCTATAGAGACATGGCCTTACCCCACTCATGATACCCAACAAGCCAGACATGTAGGGATGGGGTTGCCAGCGGTGTTCTTGTTCAGAAAGTACTTGCTTAGCATTTTGGTGCTAGACCTTCCTTGTGGACAGGGCCAATTAATATGCAAATAGATGTTGTCTTCTTGCAACGTAGAGTGGCCAAAAACAAGTTATAGGTCCTCCTGAGAGCACACATTCCCATCAAACAGGTGCTTGGTCTTGCTCTTTCACAGTAGAGATGCTCCAGCAATTTCCTGTTGGGAGAAGGTTCCTTGAAATTCTTTTAAGGCTGTAGCTAGCAAAGGGCCTGACAGGCTTTGAGGCCTAAAACGCTGTTAGAGAATGTGGGTTGCAATAGGCATTGACACCCGCAGTAGCTTTTTGGGGTTCACGCATGGCCACATATAGTTCATAACATTGCCAATCATCAGAACATGCTCCATTTATTTCATTTTCTAGAAGAAGGGTCTTCAATTAAAACACAGGGTGGTACATGCACCGTGATTCTTGGGTTACGCCTTACGTTACAAGGGACACACTCCCATGACCATTGTCGGGGACTGGAAGCTGGGGTGGTGCAGAGCAGAGGTTGACCTGGATGAGGATGGCCGGTAATAATTCAAGAAACATTGCCATCTAGGGACACCTCCCTGTTTGCATGCAACTTTCCACGTGTAGTTGCAGACTTGAGTGACAGGTTGGAAGGATCCCATTCGTCCAAGGTACAGATTTCTCCATTAGACCCGTGTCTATTACATTCTGTATATCAAAAAGGGAAAATGGGTCTGATCTTAGCCAATGAGGTGTTCAGTTTTCAGTATGTACTGTTATATGTAGTTCTGCATCTGATTGAGTTCTTACGGTCTTACAGTGTCATATGCAGATCATGGCAGGCTATTGCAGGCAGTGTCCCTTCCTGGAAGGGGCATTACAAAGCTGAGTCTCAAAGACCACTACAAAAAGACAGTATTGGACCATAGGAAGCCTTGTTCTCAGGAGTAACAACTTGGCCTGGTCTCTACCAGGAAAAACATTTGTTGGGAATCATTCAAGGTCCAGAAACCTTCTGATTTGGTAAAAACATGAACAAAAAAACATACAATGTACAAGTCAAAGCCCCATTCAGTGGCCATATCAAATTGCATTTTTGTGTACTCTGAGACTTAAACATTATCCTGGGTAAGATCTTCGGTTGGGTCAACGGCCTGATGAGATAGCCTAGGTCCCTAGACCACTGATCTGCAACCTCTGGATTACCAGGTTTTGTTAACTACATCTCCCATCGACCCTAGCCAGCCCAATAAACAGTGATGGATCATGGGAGCCATAGTACAGAGCATCTGGAAAGACTCAGGTTGTCGGCTCCATAGAGTCAGAAATGTACACAATTCTGGCGATAAATTTCAGAATATTGAACTGGAATCAATTATGAATCACACCTTCCCTAAGCTTGAAGTACAGAGGGGCGGGCGTTAGGAGTTAAACCCATTGGAGAGTGTACATGTTCCACCCCTGCCCAGTGGAGTGGCCTATTAAACTCGCGAGTCACAGAAATCCTGCCTAGAAACCCTTGTGTACAGGTACGTTATAAAGGACTCATCATATCATATCATAGATTGAACGTTAAGAGAGGGACGAAAAAAGTCACATTCAAAGATGTGGAGAAGCAGAGTCATATAAGGAATGGGCCTTGACTGGTGGTTCAGCAATTGAGAAGGATCTTGAGGCAGCTGGGCAGCTTGACATGGCAGTGTGGCTCTCCCTGGATGGAGAAACCCTTGAGCGAGGCATGGGGACATTCTTGTTATTTCCCGTTGCATCTCCTATTTCTAGTTCTAGATCAATGTCTGTGATAATGGGAGGTCCAAAACAAAGCCAGGCCATAACTCTTAAAAAAACTCTTGCCAAATCAACCAGCAAATTGGCATCACATGTTTCTGGAATCCCTTTCTCAAGCAGGACTTTCAACTCCCTGGATGTGACACGCACAAATGAAGAAGATCGACAAGGCAGGTTCATGGCCAACCAATTGAGGTGCTTATTTAGAACACAACTAACAATTTATTAATACTTTGATCTTATTTGGGACAAATACAAGCCTACCAACAGGCCACGCTCCAAAGCCGGAGCAAACACCATGCCATGAGCTTGGTCTGAGTAAAATGGTCTCTTAAATACGTGGATCAGGGTCTTGTCGTGGGGAACATTCTCTGAAAAGAATTCCCAACTCAGCGTTTATTTTATGGATATTTTAGTTTCTTTCATGTTTGGAATGCTCAATATGTATCCAATGAATGCAAACTGGGCGGCCAGTTGCCTAGTAGGATGAGATTAATGCAAGTGGAGCGTGTAAGTGTTGTATTTGATGGGGAACATTGCATGGGAAATTATATGAAACCTTGTGGACAATGCAGAGGGTCTTGAACTTAATCCTTGCAGCCACCAGAAGCCGGTGGAGAGATTTCAGGCCTGGAGAGATATGAATCCTGGGCTTGAGGACAAGGACAAGTCTCACAGTTCTGTTCTGGATGAGTTGCAGAGGACGGAGAATAGGGGAAGGCAGATTTAGAAAGAGGCTGTTCCAGTAGTACAGCCTAGCGAGAACCAGGGCTCTGGAGAAGTTGAGTTTCTGAGGGAAAGTGAGAAAAGGAAGAATACCCCTGAGGACATGCAGCTGGTATTGAAACTTCTTAGAGCCATCATGATGTCAGGAGAGAAGGAGAGGGTGGAGTCGAAGATGACACCAAGGTTTTTTTTTACCTTATAGGAAGGCAGAGGGCCTAAGGAGGGCAGTCAGAGTGAAATAGGGAAAGCTGGAGCAGGGGTCCCAATGAGAAGGATTTCAGTCTTACTGGTGTTCAGGCAGCGATTGTTAGAGACACACCATTCCTGAATCACGGAAAGCAAGTCAGGAATGAGCGGGGGAGGAGAGAAGGCTGAGGGGAGCTTGAAGGAGAGGTGGCATCTGCATAAAACTGAAAATTAGGAGATAAGGTAGAGAGGAGGTGGGCCAGAGGGGCCAAGTAAAGGTCGCAGAGCCAGCGTGAGAGGTTAGAGCCCTGGGGAACACCACATGTGGAGAGAGAGGTGGTGGAGAGAAACGACTCTGGTTGGACCTGGGAGGGTCGATCGGAGAGGAAGGAGTTCAACCAGGCTCGTGTCTGATCTTTGATACCCAGGTTGACACAGAAGAATCGATCAAGATGGCGTGGTTGACTGTGTCGAAAGCAGAGGAAAGATAAAGGGGGATGAGGACAGAAGGTCTTCACGGGTGTTCAGGAGAGTAGTTTCCGTGCTTCTGGCTGCTCTAAAGCCGGACTGATGGTCATGGAGACAACCAACAGATTTGGTATGGAGAGTAAGCTGGGAGATGGCCAGCTTTTCCAGGAGTTAGCCCAGGAAAGGAGTGATAGGGATGAGGCGGTAGTTTGCCAGAGAGAAAGGACTGGCAGAAGGTTTCTTCAGGAGGGGGTGTACAAGGCAGTGGTTTAGGTGGTAGGGAAAGTTCCTGTGGCAAAAGAGTGATTGGAGAAATTGGCCAAAGGACAGCACATCCATGTAATTTTACATCAGGAAAGGGGGATGAAAAGTGTCCCCAACACTTTTTGAAAGGGAGAACAAGATGTGTGGATTTGGGATAGGGTTTCCGGTAGAAGTCATGCCTTGAGGTTAAGGAATGCAAGAAAATAAACGCAGCGGGGCAGATCCCAAATTTGGCTCCCAGGTCGGTGACAGGGAAATCTCCACCTTCTTTCTTTATTTGTCTGCATTTCAGGGTGTAGAGGAGATGTTCAACCGCGGAGCGCAGTGGTCCCCTCTGGGAGCTGTGACTGTGGAACTAGGTCTTCTGGAGCCATCCAGAATAAGCTTATGCCGTGCCACAGGCTGACTTCAAACGGATCTGTTCAGTAGAGGGAGCCCCTTATGTGCAGCCCAAGTTCCAGGAAGAGCCCTGAAATGGTTGCACTCCTTCCAACCGGCTGCATCCTCACCCTTGGTAGGCGTGTTGCGAAGAACAAGTCAAGAGTAGCTGGAGAGGTGTACATCTTTTAGTATTAATACATCTTTGTAGGGTTTGTTTTCCTGTTTTTAAGCGCTGCAATGATAGGTGTTGTTAAGTTAATGTCACGCATTTCAACAACCTCAGGAGGTGGGAGCTGCCTGTATTCGAACTGGTGACTGTATAATGCGCACAGATCTCAGATGGGAGCTTAACTCACAGACTAACCTACTGAAGAGCAGCCCGACTTGGTAGAGGTGACGGAGATGACGAGTGAGACGAAGGGAATTGAGGTAAGAGAAGCAGTTATCGCCCCAGCGCTACACCAGTAGCATTGCACGTGTGCACACGGAAACCCAATTCTAATGCTCACCTTAGTTACCAGTTGCTTAGGGTAACCATCGGCAATCAAGTCACGTCCTCAACTGTATGACGTCAATTGACAGAATGCGGACACCGTCTTGGTGACACTGGTGAAAAGGTGTGCACCGATGAAATGCATGTTGCTGGGATACAGGATGTGCGCAGTACGGGGAGAGGAAATGGCGGGAAAACTGGTTCTTTCGCAAAGCTCTTAAAACACAGCTCTTCTCCTAACCTGCAACCCCTCCCACTCATCCCACAGACCTGTAAACATACATCAGAACTCTGCTCACCAACATGCATGACACTATGTCTCTGCCATGCAACCGATCCATTGTTTTCATCTCTGACGTAATCTGCAAACTGTTGACAAAGTGTGCTTGCTTGACCTGTGCCTGCAACAGCGCCTCAATACCTCCAGGTTGTTTGTGTGCTTTCCAGATGAAATAAATAAATAAACAAATACATAAATAAATAAATAAATAAATAAATAAATAAATAGGAGACAAAGGGAACAAGACAGGGACATTCGGGTGCCTCTGCTGACGCGATCTGCTGGGCTTGATAAGATTTTTAGCTACCTACCTAGCACTGTGACTTGCATGGGCAGATCTCAATAAATTCAATGCACGGGTGGACCGACTAATGACATATCAGCCACACTTGTTCTGTGGGGGGAGTTCCTGTGCAGTGATATGTTAGCCTGTCTCCACAGGCAGCTGTCCTCCTGGGTTTGTGTAATCGTACATCTGCCGTGGGCGCGCCATACACCGCAGGGATGTGTCAGCCCGCTGAAGGTGTTGCCAGGATGTCCGGCCCATGGGCGCAGCAGTCCCACCTCTGCTGGCCTGGATGCCCGTCAGCAAGCTGCGAGGAGAGAGCGCTGCATGACAGCCAGAGACAGCCTGTTTGTGTTTGTCTGGGAAGTTGTCAGTTAGGGTCCATGGGTCAGAACTCATGTTATCTGCTCAGCCATATGCTCCGTGGAACAAAACAGAGTCTTGTCAGGCTTCAAGGTGTATGCATTTAGTCCGGAAATCAAATGTCAAAAATATCCTGACAGGAGGCATGCAATTCACATAATTCCCCTCCCCCCAAAAATCTCTCTTTGGTATATTATTTGTAATTTTTAGCCTCTATTCAAGGAAGGCTTAATCATTCCTTGCTTTTCTCCTTTTTACGTCAACTTGCCAGCGTTCACGCCAGCAAAAGAAAGCGCCCTCTCAGCGCTTCACGCATCACTGAGTTCGTTGACACGCTGCCTTTTCCAATTATGAGGCAAAACTGGGAAAAAGGCGGCCATTTTAGTTCCAGTCAAGGTTTGAACTCAATGGAGAGAAACGCACTGGGGAAAAAAAAAGGCCGGCCTTGGCTTCCCAATGTCCTGAAGTAAAAGGAAGCGAACATCCTGGGCAGCTGCGGAAGGAAGTCCACATCTGATCTCAGAGAAAGAATGGATACCTGCCTTTCCCAATGCTCAGGACATCGGGGTTGACGTAGATCAGCAACATAAGAGGAGCATGGCCATTTGAGGTCTAAAAGTTGGGCCCACCCAAACCCAGGCGTTCCTTTTAGTTTTTGAAAAGGTGGAAATCAAATGTCAGTATCAGGATATGGAGCACGTGACTGCATGCCCTTTGCTGATTGGTGGATTAGGGCAGCATGGATACCAGGAAGCGATTTACCACCAGCCACGTGCATTTCGGAATTTGCAATGCAATTTAAGTAGATTTTGAAGAGCGCCAATTCGGGCATTTGGTTGGCCTCTTGACGCTATATCCCTTACCAATCCACTGGCATTTCACAAGATTGAAGCGTATCCTACAGAAAGTAGTATTGATCCACAATATATGCTCAGGCATATTTGAGAATTCGCCCTAAACTTTTGCTGGTAGGTTTGCCATCTTCAGTCGACCGCTTTCATGCTTTCAGCTTTATTTTGGTGGTGTGAATTTTCAATTTTTGAGCATTTGCTCCCAATCATTCGGTTGCTTTCTAACTGTACAACAGCTCAGCAAGTCAAACACTTGCTACAGATATCTCTGGGCAGCCCGCAGCCACAGGTGCAAGTCCCACAGTGTGGCTCCAACCCATTTTCTTGGCAAGGTCATTCAATTGAGAACCAATCAATTCAGTGTTCATGATAGCTAATAAAAGAGCACAGGACACTCTAGGAAACCAGCCTTTTCCTGTAATGCAGCCTTCCCTTGGAACAAGTAAGCACCACCGAAACTACTGGCCCCTTCCATCCTACATGCCACCAAGCATCTGAAGACCCTACTCTTTAAAGAACATCTCTGCAGTCAGTTCGTTTGGAAGCCGCTGACGAGCCGTCAGCAGCTGACTCAGTCTTCCCACTCCCATCCTCAGGCAGGCAGCCATGATCTGGATGATTTGAAGCCGATGCTGTGAGTACTTAGAAATGCCCAAATAGAGGAAGTTCCCATAATGCAAGTGGGAGGTCACAGCAGCACTCACAGTGCTTCTCAAAGGAACTTGGAAGAGAAAAGGAAAGCTCCCCAAGAGGACAAGCACATGATAAAACATAGTGAAGAGATACTGGCAAATGCAACTTTCTGGGCTTTTGGCGAAGGTTCAGAACCCTGAAGGGTACCCAGCTGTCTATCCATGTTGGCCATAGCGGAGCACGCAGCAATATGGGAAAGCCACCAAGCGCCCAGTGAATTTGGGGCATATTCCCTCACTTATACCTCGGATGTGTTGGCTTCAGGGTCGAGCCAGTGTTCCTTCACTCAGCCGTAAACTGCTAGTAAGCTCCCACCAGCCCAAGACCCCTGGCAGGGCATGTCCTGGCAGCGTCACTTCCTGATGCACAGCTTTGCTAGGATGTCAGGTAGGCGCTGTTAGGGGTCCCAAAGGGGTTCGTCAAAGTAGCACACTCTTACCCCCCCCCTGGATCCGCCGGTCTGTCTACAAAGGCAATTGGAAGCGGTCTCCACGTGGAGATGTTGATCTGGATAGTGTGATGTAATATGTTTGTGCACAGATCACACACCCATGGGCATTAATAGCCACAAAAGAGGGGTGCCGTTGTGGAAAACACCCATATCTAAAACGAATCCACGACACTGCTCTCCTATGAAGACCATGGGGTGTGCACAAGATAAATGCGGTGTGGTGACTTCACAAACCTGTCCTCATTTCCACACCCTCTAGGGCTCCTGTACACTGCATTTATATGCACTGCGCACAATGATTGTGTGGTGCACATTGTGGGCCCGATTCATGGAATTATTTGCCGGGAAAATCGGGGACTTGCGCGCCAAACAACTTTCAAGTCCCTGTTCGGCTATTCATGGAATTGAATGTGTCGGACCTCTCCTGGACTTGCGTGGAGTTTGCGGAGGTTCGTCATGTCTCTGTAAGCCGCTGAGGGCCTTGCGCAGCATGAGACGTATTCATGGATTCGATCGCGCAACCTATCAGCTGGGAAATGGCCATGCAAGTCCTTCATACTATCTGCCACCCGAAGGCAGCGGAGAGATGGATTTGCATGTCGGATTTCAGGGTGCGTGTATGCAACTGGGGTTACCATCCAATTTAGAGGTGTGCGTATGCAGTGTAGCAGTGTGCAGGATTGGTTTACGGGGGTTCGCACACATATCTTTCGAGATTTCACTGAGTTATGATTTTTCATATGCCTGCTGTCGGGTGCCAGATACAGTTACAGGAGACCCCGCGCAGGGTACCCGAGATACAGGCCTGCTTGCGGGGGACCCCATGCACTGTTTGAATGGTGCATGTATTCGCCCCCGGTGGAGCACACAAAGGTAGCTATCCTGGCTGTTTTTGCTTTGCGTGGGGGCATGTCGGTGGCGTTGCGGGCACGACTTGCAAATACGCTTACATTGCGCAGTAAATTCCACGAATACGCGGGACAAGCATTTTTTTAATTTGCACACAGACTCGCGCAGTGTCCTTCGTGGCACGCAGCCTCTCCGGGTTATCTGCGCACGTTTCCATGATTTGTGCCCTGTTTGTGTATGTGCAGTTTGCTGAATATACAATATTGCCGATTTTTTCTAGGAGGCAATAGTCGATGCTTAACTTGACGTAATCAGTGTTTTCTGGAATGTCTGCAACTTACTTCCGGGAAAGCCCCCTCTCCGATATTATGCTTTCTGAAGATAGTTCAAGAGCTTTTGTTTTTTCTCCCTTTTTCCTCCATATGCAAAGGCAGTTGTTGGCCTTGCGGAATCAGATGCTTCAATATTGTAGATGCTTTGAGAAGCGTACCGTCAAGAGCCCCCACGGCTGGAGAAAATGCCCACTCGGCGTGGAGTTGTCAAGCTACTTCAGGGCACAAGGGGCACATCTGGAGCTGCAGACCAAAATGCATGCAGTCAGCAGACATGCCTTCTGCCAGGGGGGCTGAGGGGCACAGTCTCTCCGCGCGCTCAAGATGGCAGCGCCCAGGGCTGGGACGCCTTCTGTTGCCTGTCCTCGGGCGTAGTCGCTGGAGCGGTGATGAACAGTCCACAAGACGTTTGCCGAGAGTTTCTCATGGACTGGGGAAGCCAGGAAGATTTCCACTCAATGCTAATTCATGTCAATATCTGTGCATCTTCAGAGCCCATGCACCTGCTTGCGAGGAGAAGCAAGCGTCGCCCCCTCTTTTTCTCTTCCGCAAGCCTCTATACCTCTTTATGACCATATCCATTGCTGTCTTCTTGTCTTCTTGACCCCCAACTCCTCTTTTCCAATCTCTGCTCCTTGCACCCTCTTACACCATCTGCCATTATCTATGAGTGTGTTTGTTTCTAGATTTTAACCTGTTTCAGAGCGCTATCAAGTTGTCAAATTAGAATCCTGTAGGACAGCTAAAGAGAGGTATCCTTTATAACACACTTTTTGGTCTGATTCATGGAATAGTTTGCGGGGTAAATCTGCACTTTGCAGGTCATTCAGTGCGCAAAGCCCCCCTTTGTCGATTCATGCAATCCATTCTGTGGGAAAAATGCATACACTGTGGGGCCTTGGGACAGATCCTGCACGTCCCTGCATGCAGTCGAGCGTGTTGCACAAGACTCCACGCAGAGGGTGGTTTGGGCCTACACAGAGCTCAAAGTAGGGGGCGGAACATGCAGAATGAGGAAGAACAAGGAAAGTTGTGTTTGTGTCGAGGGACACCCACAACTGCACTGAACCAAGCGTATTCATGGGTGTGATCGCACCACCTCATGTTGGGGAAATTACCTTACAAAGCTTGAGAACCGACTGCCACTGAAGGATAGGCGTAAAGACTGATGTGGATAGGAATCACTGTGCAAAGGTAAGATCGGAACTTGGATTTAGGGGTGCGTGC
Source organism: Ambystoma mexicanum (assembly GCF_040938575.1). Lineage (NCBI taxonomy): Eukaryota > Metazoa > Chordata > Amphibia > Caudata > Ambystomatidae > Ambystoma > Ambystoma mexicanum. Next base: position 74,074,754 of record NC_090931.1, on the reverse strand, counting down.
ATGCCGGCGGGGTTCCAATTGAAGTTAGGGGTGTGAGTAAGCAGTGTAGCAGGGTTAGGCATGGGTTACAGGGATTTGCACACATATTTACCAGGAAATTACTACCTTTATGATACATGGTACGCATGTTTAAGGGGTGCTGAAATAGTTACGGGGACCCTACGTAGTGTTGCCGGGGTGCTGCCTTGGTTGTAGGGGTTTGCATGCAGTATTGCCGGGGTGCATTACTTTGTGGTCGAGGAGTGCGCAAAGGTCTGCATACGCAGCTCGAATTGCTATGCATGGGTGCGTCTCATGGGTGTTCCGGCCGCAACTTGCGCATAGGGTTACATTGCTGGAACAATTCCATGAACCACCCGGAGCATGCAGAAAAGCTTATGCGTGCAGGGACGTACAAAGTTGTTTGGGCGCGCAAACTTTGCAGGATCAATGCACATTTTTCCATGAATTAGGGACTTTATCTGTGAATTTCCATCCCTCCCTGATTTCTTTTTTCAATATTTTCTGCCCTTTTTCTTAAATCACCTACTCTGTTCTCTGTTTTGCTATTATTTTCTTTCATAGTGATATGGCCTCATTATGAGGTTGGAGGTAGTCATGGCGCTATTTGCGCCAAGACTACCTCCAATACCGGTACCGAGTCTGCCCTGGTTCAATGGGGACTTACCGGTCTATTCCGACCTTTGCGGGACCGGTAAGTCCCCATTGAAAAAGGCAATCCCCATTCCCATTTGAGCCCCCATAGCGCTCAATGGAATGGGGAGGGAGCTAATAACAGTACCGCAATTTGCGGTACCGTTAGTTGCTCCCTGGTCCCTTTGCGGCTCCTGCTAAGGGCGCATGGTAAAACCAGGCGCCCATAGCAGGAGCCGCTAAGGGACCTCGGAATAGGGAGCAAAGGGATTACCGGCACTGATGTCCTTAACGGTGCCCAGTATCCCTTTGCGCCCACCTCGTAATGAGGCCCATAGTCTCTCTGCCCTCAAAATGTAGTACCACCAGCTTGACATTTGATCTTACTTGCTAGAAACTCTGGACCTCCACGTTCCTGTCCATTTATTCTCCCCTCTTTTAAGTATATTTTAGTAATTTTTGATGACGTGTTACCTTTAATACCTCTCCACTTCCTTGCCATCCAACTGCCCATGGCCATGCTAATCCTCATGGACATTCCCACCCGCAGCCTGCTCCTCCCCACCCTAAACACATCCTCCTGGGATCTCTTGGAGCTCGCTCTATCTATCAGTACAATCAAACTTTAGCCTGCCAGTGTTTTTTCTATGCAGATCTGTGAGAGTTCATGGCTTAATTGCAGCAATGTAGGGACACTGGTTCAATAGAAATGTCTTAACCACGATGCCTTCAGCCCCATGATTTATATCTCGTCCATGCTTTGAAATCCTGTTAAAAGCAAGCAGTGACAAAGGCAACAGTTTTGTCTTGAGGCATTAGCTAAGCATTTGCCCAAGTAATCGCGTCATTTGCCAACTGTTGCAATCGTATGGCCTAGTAGTACCTTTATTTCAGCGACGAGTAAACGCCTACGCCATATATCTACAAAAGCCCAAACTGTTAGGTTGAAACATTTCGACCAATTGGAAGAATGAACATTCCATCCAGACTGATTCTTCATGAGCTTCCTTAAGTATATGAGCAGCCAATCAGGTTTCCCGGAATCTAGGCTGGAACTGGCAGTAATGGTCCAGAGTCTGAGCACGCTGCTGCTTGGACTGGCTCTCCACGGTCACCCTGACCTCAATGTCACCCCTGGTGCTGCATCCATAGCTCTCCTGGACCAGTTCGCCCCAGGTATTTGTCTGGATGCTAATGGCAATAATGGCCCCCTGAGCAGGTGGATGGTACCTGCCAGTAACATTCCTTAACTACCATTAAAGGCCATGTCTTCTCTCAGGCCTATAAACTGGGACGTGTGGGATTGGACGATGGTTTCAGAAACAGAAATGACTCACAGGTAAGTTCCTATTGGGTAGGTTACTTTGTGATGGTAAAATAGAGAGCCATATGTAGAGGGTAGTGTATTTAGGGAGTGTAGGAATATGGGAGGAGGTGGTTATGGGATAGGTAGTGGGAAACAAAAGGTAAAGAAGGAAAAGAAGAAAAGAAGAAGGCGAAAATGCCACAAAGTAACTTACTGATCAATGATTTCGGTCACTTAAATCACATGGAACCTGATGGACCATTACTAGCCTGTACAACTCTCCAGAGAGGGCCTTAATGCCTCAGGAATGCCTTCTATTCTGACAATGACTGTTCCTGCAGGGACGTCTGATTTGAACCCGGGAACTGAAGTCTTTAAGCCAATACATTCAAGCGTCTACACCCGTACACATGGGCAGAGGTGCAATGTGGAATCATATTCATTCAAGTTGAGCAGGGGTCTGTGACCTTTCCAGATGTGCTGAACTGCAACACCCATAAGCCACTGCCAGAATAGACAATCACCAAGGATTATGGGAGTTGTTGTGGCCAAAACATCTAGAAAGCCATAGACTGCACTCTCCCGAAGTAGAGTGACCATTGGTGTTGTGAGCATAGTCTTTCTTCCATCCCTGCAGTATTTCTCACGCTAGGGCAGACATTAGTGCCAGACTAGGGCTGGCACTAGTGCCTGGGCATTCAGGGTGCGGGGCCCTGGACCCAGTGTAGATCCTTGACATCTTCCAGAAACCTTAAAGGGAATAAGAAGCTGGAAGACAAACACACAACTAAACTCACAGTGTGCTATGGAAACTACAACACAAGAAAGTGTGGACCCCATTATTAATTAAAAATAGTCAAACACAGAGAAACTCATTAACAGAGAGGCACGGTGCATTCTTAAAGCCCTTGCCTATGCTTTCCCCTGAGCTGCCACAGTCTCCGCTACCCTGACTCTTTGGCAGTAAAATGCCCCCAAAAGACCACCCTTTGACCTGAAATGGCTATCGCAGGAGTTTGCTGCCTAATCTGTCCTGAAAGCCCCGCCCTCTCTGCAGCCATCTGCAGGGACAGAGTGGGATACATTTCGCTACTGGGGCGGGTCGCAGAGTTTATGTCAGAAAAGGAAAGTCCTTCTAAAGTCCTTTCATGGCCGGAAGCCCCCAGATTGGGCATTTCCTCAGCAGCTACACTCACCCATGTGGGCACCACTCCCAGCTCGCCTTGAATTAATATGTAGCCAAAGACAGTCTGTCCAACAAAAGAAACACACATCACCCAGGGGTACCGAGTACAGGAGTAGGAAGGGGGTGCATTTAGCAAGGGGGGCAGGAGAGTCACTTTGAGCCCATAATATGGGGGTTCTAACTCTACTCCCTAAAGGAGGCAGCCTTTAGATCGTGTATTTTTGGGGGAATTCCTTCTTAAAACGTTCGCTGTAAAATGTGCCATTCGACCCTTGACCACATTTAAGGTTGGCCTCCATGAACCCACACCTCGATGTCTTAATAACTGATGCATTTCATTACTATGGAGCCATTGGACAATCCAATAACATTTTTAAAACATGTACCCTTTTATAAAATACTCAAATGAAGAGGCACAAAAATGGAAGGGTATTTGTGGGGGTACACCCACAAAAAATCCGATTAAAGAAAAAGAAATTGGCTTGCAGCTTTAAGTTTAAGAAGCATATTTCACTTTGGAAATGTATTTTCTGTTGTTTCATATTTAATTGTAAGGGGCACACTTTGCAGTATGCCCTGTATGTTGGTAGCCCGCTTTTAACGTATATGCCCCCTCTGCCCGCCAGTGATAGTCACTCCACATCTATTCCTGTGGTGTCTGCTTCAGGCCAGAAGAAAGGACAGACTCAGTAGATTCTGAGAGTGTCAGCAGGTGGAAGAGACACGTTCTGACTGCTGGAAAGAACCTTGGCCAGAGCAGAGAAAGAGTACCACTTCGGGGCATGGGGGGAGGGGCAGAGCTTCAATTCGGGGGCGGTGGGCATGTTGGCAGGGCAGGCGGGGTTAATTTCGCGGAACCAGTGTTGTGTGGCAGACACAATTCATATCAGACGAAATACTGAGTGCAAAGGGTGCAAAGGATGGGTGTCAAGGATCGAAGCGACCACTGCACCGCTTTTCCTTTGATATAACACATTTGGACTGTCGTTCAGCTGAATGGGACTTAATTTAATATGGAAGGATGAAAGGCGGAGTCGCCCTTTGCTCGACGTTGAAGCCACGTGCTGAGGCCTGCACATAGCTCCCTGAAGCAGGTGCTCTACTCACGGATCCGTCCTGCCAGCTGTTGAGTATGAGTTTGAAGGGCTTGATAAAGGTACCTGCTGCTGGGGGATCTTTTCTCTTACTAAGGTACCTGTCATTTGTGAACAGGCCGCGCAGGTGAGGCGTACTCTGGTTTCAGACCAGTTATCACGACATTGCGCCATGCCGGGTGTTGCGGGAGGCAATGGCTTGAAAGCTATGAGAGATCTGAACGGGTTCACCGTTGGGGGGTGTGATCGATGTGAGTATGGAGACACCTCGCTTTGGAGTAGATAGCCTGTGTGAGTGATGTAATGACTGTTTGAGGAGATATCATCTAACTCCGGTCCTTCTTTGGCAGGCATTGCAAGCGATTGATTTTACGGTGCATAGCTCCAAATCAGCGGGTGGTACTCAATAGGCACTCCCAGTGATTTGCATGATGCTATAAGACGAGTGTTCCAGAGCTACATGCAACTTACTCACCATTGCACATGATGTCACTAATGGAAAAGGTTTGATGGCATGCTGGGCATACAGCGATCAGCGCATAGGACAGGCCGAGAGCTAGAACCTTGCCCTGTAACATAGACATCAAGATGTGCTGTCATTGGTGGCTCTTCCGTGAGAGATGATGTCTCCTCCCTTTCTAAACCCACAAAACTAGATGAGGAAACAAGACAACCTCTGAAGGCTGCTTTATATTAACAGATTATGTGCTGGTACACCCTGGCAACATGTTTGTCAACTGTAAAGCTAGGCCACCATTCTTATGTTCCAAAACACAATTTAAATGTTAAGCAAGCCAGCCAGCAGCCCTCATTGGTGCTATTTGCCGCCTTCCCCTTTCGTATGCATACTTAGAAAGTGTGAAATGGGAGTGTGCCAGACTGTCTATCTTATATCAGAAAACCATTTATGTGGTAATTCTATGGTTTTATTATGTCCTTTGCGTGATAAGACACATTGACCGTTGTTTTTATGACTCAAAATATATTGCAAATGGTCATTGGAAATGCATGTTGTACAATTTGAAAAAGAGCCAGTGCACAATGTTAGTACAATTAAACAGTGCCCTTGTCTTTCATAGCTGCTTTTGCCCAGAATACACATCATTTTGTTTCTCAAGATGTCCCTACTTCCTGTAGAGGGTCCTGCTCAGAAGGTCCAGTGATCGGTTTCCTCTCTGAGTACCAAGGCAATGTTTAATTGGGTGTTCTCCCCACTGACTGCATGGCGGTGCTGTTGTACCTGTGCGTATGTTACAGTGTTGAAAACCCTAATAATAGAACATACACTTAGTTGAAGACCACGCCCCTCCTCTTTCGGTGCCTTATAAGGTCTGCTGGAACCCTAGTGCTCACTGCAGATTATACCTGCAGCACTCTTACCCCCACCCTGCCCCCCATTTGCACAATGTGCCCTCTGTATAATGGTCGCATTCCTGCAGGACGCACGCAATGATAATGCATGCCAAGCAGTCTCTCATGATACCTTTACTTATGACAAAGCGACCCTCCAGCCCTGCTAGATGTCTGTTTTTTTTTTTTTTTTCTATAGTCGTGCTTCAACCAACAATGGTTGGGTTGTGCTCTAGACAAAGCACACCTGACAATTCGACTTTGCCTCACAGAGACACAGAGACACAGAGACAGTGTGTGTGTGGGAGAGACAGAGAAAGAGAGAGAGCGAGAGGGAGAAGGCGTGAGAGCGTAGTAGAGAGAGAGATAGAGATGGCAGTGGGTGGCTGTATTATACACTTGCTACAGCTAGCATTTGCATAATGATTGAAATGTGCTGAATTCCAAGAAGTGCAACTCCAGAACTGTCTATCGAATAATCCTCCGAATGCGTTCCACTTGGGAATGTCACAGACTAAGATGCTGCGCGCGGTGGAGAAAGCGCCAGCCCTACCACTTGGTAACTTGGCACACAAGTGATCATTGGCTTGCCTCTTTGCACCATTTAGAGCAGGTCTCCATGTCTGGTCCACAAGAGCTCCAGGCACCAGGTTTTCGGGATAACCACTATCTATGCTAATAACTTCCAGTTAGATCAACTGTTCTCAGTTCGCACCTTTGGGGTGAGATGCAGCTAATCAGTGATCAGGGGACATGGCACCTTCCCCCCGCTCTATTAACCCCCCCATGACTCCCTTCCTGTCTGCCATGTATGACATTGACTTCGGGTGGCCCTGCCCTGCGTCACCTGTCACTCAGGGCGGAGTGGCCATGAGTGCCTCTCCAGTGGTGGGAGGGGTGCTGCTGTGTGTCCTCAGGACTGCTTCCGGCCTTTCTTTAAGTGTTCACCTCTGTCACCGGAACTGTGCTATGTTGCGACGATCCACCTCCAGTGCCTTCTTGTCAGGCCCATCCGAGTCCTTCCTGGCCGCCCCACTTGCCACCCGCCATTAACTTTCCTTCTCGGCCTCTGCACCCAGATCCCACTTGCTGTCAATTGCTTTGATCGCCGGTGCTGGGATTTGACCTGGTTGGTAATAGCCCTTGTCCTGGACTCTATGGCCACTATCCAGCGGCAGCCATTAATGCAGAAATGATAATTCTAATTTTTCTTTTATAACGCGCTTAATACCAGAGATTGGTTTCTCAGCGTGGGATCTGGATTCGTACCTGTGTTGCGCTGCTTCCAAGACAAACGTGTTTCCCCTGAGCTATCCCTAAGTACCATATTGGGTAGAGCTATCCTAAAATATTAAGTGGATTTGGTTCTTGAAGAGTCGATTTTAAGACCATCGATTTAGAGGGCCAGGGCTTTCAGTTAATTTAACAATGCCCCTATTATACCAAGGAAGTGTCTACCAGCTCGATCAGGGAGATTTTTAAATTGGTGAGATGTTGTTCCCCGGATCAGATCCTGCCTCCATCTCTCTTCTCACAATCTCCAAACCAATGCAGAAATCGCCGTGAGACATCCTGCTGAACCTGGGACTTGGTTCTTCTTTATGGACCCAGAACTGTAGATAAGGTTTCAGATCTCGCTGCGCCCCAAGCACCCCCTTCCTAAGAATAATTGGTATATTCCAAGCTGATTACCGCTTCTCTTTCATTTGTATCTCCACCTGTCACGCCCGCTTATATAGCCGAGTTATTTAAGATTCAGACTTCTTATTAATGCAGTGAAGATGTGGATGTTGCCATCACCTCCTGCTCATTGTCAACATCGCTTAGGAGAATTTATAGAACTTGTCCGCGCGGCGTAACAGAACCGTGCATCTTCCATCAAAGGGCGCTCTTTTGTAGGCACACTATTTAAGTGTCACTGGAAAAAATAGAACTGCAGTATGTTGTGCTTAAATGTGGATAAATATTGATAATGTTCTTTAATTAGTCAAAAAAATATCCTTTAGGCCATACAGTTGCACTGTATATAACTGATTGATACACACTGGGTTGTGTGTGTAAATAACTCATCTGCCAATCCCAGAACAACTGATTTGGGAGGCTTGCAGGCCAGAGGAAAGAGGACCAAGCGTGTTATGGAAACGAGGCCGCGTGATATTGAGAGGTGGGGCTTCCGCTGCCTTAAAGAGTCAAACTCACATTGCCGCAAGCTATCATGCCTCACTCACACATGAACGCAAGCGAGATCAGAAATAGCAAAACAAGACTGGTGCAACCTGTGCAGATATGGAGTACCAACACAGTGAATGATAAATGAATGAAAGAATGAGTAGTAGGGTTAATAGGATCTCTTCCTATGCATAAAGAAGCTTTCACCCAAGCAGAAGCATTTGTGATACTACTTCCCATTTTGGAGAACTCTATTGGCTCAGACAAGGTCACGCAATTGGTGCATCCTGACAGGCACTTAAACTATATTCTATAGCGATATAGAAGAAGCGTAGCTAGAGAGTTCCGCCATAGGGGTCGGAATCCTCTGTAGCTTGATCCTGTGCCGCAGTTTGACTCTTTCCTTTAGTCACTGTTCCATGGTTCATTGGTATGGAGGGACCACCATCTGATACCTTTTTCCGTCAATTGTCAAGCCAGGTTACTGACTGAAAACACAATATTACACGCCACATGGAAAAGAAACAGGAAAAACATGGACCTGGAATCCTTACCAGAACTGCTGGAATCGACTCAACCGAACACCGACGAGTTGAACCGACTGACCCTGCACTCAGCAGAGAAAATACTCAACACCTGCATCACCAAGGCATTAGATCATCTAGCTCCCGCAAAACCCTTTAAAGACGCAGCAAAATGATGGCAGCTAGATGTTTCACCGAAGAGCTGTGACAACTAAAAAACAACAACCGCAAACTGGAAAAAATATGGAAAAATCATTGCAATCAACTGGGCAAAATAAAAAAAAAAAACAAAGACAACTCAGAATATACAAATCAGCAGTCCTCAAATCCAAAAAAGCAAACTATCAGCAAGTGAACCACAAACGGAACTCTTCAGAATCGTCAAAGGAATTAAAAAGCCCACATCCTGTAACAAAGATGCCAGTTTATCACAAGCACGATGCAACAACATCACCAACTGCCTTCAAACACAAATCAAAACAATTCTACAGACCATTGAAGCAAGTCGAGCAACTACAAACTCAACCAAAGAACCACTACCGCCAAATGGCCCACCAATCACAGCAAGACTCATCCGATTTGAACCAATAGACAGCAATGTTTTCTCCACACTAATAAAGGAAACCAAACTCACTGGATTCCCTAGCAACTCTGGCACCCCAAGTATATACAGATAAATCCTCATACACAACACCCCAGGATCACGTTTCCGACTTATGATGGACCTATCACTCAACACAGGAACGGATCAAAATCATTCAAATCAGCATACATCAAACCTCTGATTAAAAATGAAACGGAAAGCGCAAAAGACCTCAGCAACTACAGTCCGATTTCCAACCTGCTGTACCCGGCAAGAATATTGGAGAACCATGCATACGACATTCTACTCAGTTACATAAAAATAAACAGATTACTTGACCACTCACAAGTCGGTTTCAGGACCAGGAGTTGAACAGAATCAGCGCTCCTATCAATATAGGATGACTTTAAAATAAATGCACACAACCCCACCCCCCCAATCTGCCCTCATACTTCTAGACATATCAGCAACATTCAACACAATCAGACACACAACGCTAATCAAAAGACTTGAGGTATATGGTTTAAAAGACTAAGCCTTAATAACGGCTACAATCCTTCCTCATTTATCGAACAGAGCAAACCTACCATCCACCCCTTAAACCAGCCTTCAAAAACGTCTACTGTGGAGTTCCTCAAGATTCCAACGCCTCTCCTCTCCTTTTCAACCTTTACATGTCCCCCTTGATGAAAATCATTTGGAACCACAGATTAACCGCCTACAACTATGCAGATGATACACAACTGATCACCAAGATAGCCACCACTCAAGACCCAAGCGACCCCCTCAATAAGTGCCTCACAGACATATAGAGCTGGGTGAAAACAATCTTAAATTGAACCCAGTCAAAACGGAAATAAAGATCTCACCCACAGAGGACCCCACAACAAACTCACAGCTGGACTGGCCACCTGGCATGGGAAACCAACCGTAGACATCGAACATGGGAAAAAACCTAGGAATACTCATGGACAACAGACTCTTGCTGGAACCATAAATAAATGCTATTACAAATAAAGGCTTCTGTCTCCTAATATTAATCAGAGGGATGCTGTCTTATCCCTGTTTCCCACAGAGAACCCTCACATTTCCCTGGTTTTTATCAAGTATTGACTGTGCAAACAGCCTCTACATTGGAATGCCAGAACGGCTCACCAAAAAACTCCAGCGCATCCAAAACACTGCAGCAAGGATACTCCCTGAGACTAAACAAAAGAAACCACATCATATCAGCACTAAAATGCCTACACTGACTCCCACTAAACCAAAAAATAATTAAGTTCAAAGCCCTCTGCATTGCCCACAAATCACTGCACGGACAAGGAGCTCAACTCCACCAGCCCAAAATCAACTGCTACCATCCAGGAAGAGAGCGAACATCCAGCGACAATCCCCAAATCGAAAGGAAATAATACGAAAAAAGGACATTTGGAGGAACAGCTTTCTCACGCCTGATTGCCAATCTCTGGAACCCAATGCCAAAGCAAATAGAAGACCATCTCACATTCAGAAAACTACTGAAAACTTGGCTGTTCAACTACCAATGACCAACACAAAGTGGACATCCCCAACGGCACAATAGGGACTGAAAGGAAAGCCACCAACTACTAACCATGCGCTTCCAACTCTTCTCCAGAATACCCCACACTACCCTTGCAAGAGCCTCAGGATCAGCCTAGCGTCCACTGAAGCACACAATCCACCCACGCATCACAAAGAAAACCTGCCAGAAACAATCACCCGATCCCTGGACGCCATCCATCCAGACACAATCGCCTCAGGACACACAACGCAAATACACCTGGAAACCTGACCTGCATCAGACGCCAGCTCCTCCTGGATCTACACACACCAACAGAAAAGCACAACCTCTTTCCTACTCCCTCTCCTCCCACAAACCTACCCAACCCTTTCTCTTACAGAACCACGAGAGCGCCCGGAGCCCATGCTGATGGCAGCGGTGCGCTATGTTAACATAGAATAACATAACACCCACAGGAAGTTACGGGAGGAAATGACTCTCTCAGCAGTCAGGGAGGTTTCATGATGTGCTTCGCACTGCTCTTTTACTGCAAAAGACAACACACTGGATTAATGCAAACTATTCTCTTCTCCTCTACACTACAAGACACCCTACAGCCGGACCTCCACTATGTCCGAAATTACGGCTAGGCCCCACCCGCTTCCCACCTGTGGTACACTCTGCCAGCAAACGCGCACTATTTCCCACAGGAAAGTGGCATGCACAATACTCTGCCTTCCACTAAGGAAAGAGTGGGGCTGAATGAATGGATGGATGACTGCGAATGCATTGAACATGCATACATTTCAAAGTTGTGCTGCAGACCCGCTTCTAGGCCCGTGCATGAGGGGTCTTCGTGTGTGGGTGTGCACCGCCAGCACCTTGCTGGGCCCTACAGATGGCCGAGAGGCACACTCCCCGGAGAGAGCGCTCGCTCTCCTCAGAGGTGAGATCCCGGCTGCAGAGGAGGGAGGCTCTGAACGCTGACATGGGCACTACGGTGCCTCGCCTAATGCAATGATCTGCCACCCTGGTAACATTTCCAATAACAGCTCTGTGCAACAGCTGACTGCCTCTGTCTGCAGTAATTTGCCCCCAATGATTGGGTCTCTCTATGACAGCTTACATTGTAATTCCATCATGTCTCCTTTTCTTCAGTCTTAATCACTTTGCGCGTGCTGCTTTCTCTCCCTCCAAGACCCTGCCTCCCTGGCTCTCCCTCCCAGGCTCTGTCTCCCAGACTCTGCCTCCCAGGATTTAACTCCCTGGCACTGTCTCCCTCCCAGGCTCTCCCTCGCAGGACCAATCTCCTTGACTCTGTCTCCCAGGCCCTGCCTCCCTGGTTCTCCCTCCCAGGTTCTGTCTCGCTGTCACTGTCTCACAGGGTCTCCCTCCCGAGCACTTCCTTCCTGCTTCTACCTCCTAGGCTCTGTCTCGAGGCTCTGTCTCCATTCCTCTTCATCCCTGACTCTCCCTCATAGGCTCTGTCTCCCTGGCTCTATCTTCCTGTGTCTGGATGCATGGTTCTCCCAACCCAGGTTCTCTACTGACTCTGTTTCACTGGCTCTCCCTCACAGGCTCTCACTCCCTGGCACTGTCTCCCTCCCAGACTCTCCCTCGCAGGACCAATCTCCCTGGTTCTGTCTCCCAGGCCCTGCCTCCCTGGCTCAGTCTCTCAGACTCTGCCTCCCAGGATCTAACTCCCTGGCACTGTCTCCCTCCCAGGCTCTCCCTCGCAGGACCAATCTCCTTGACTCTGTCTCCCAGGCCCTGCCTCCCTGGTTCTCCCTCCCAGGTTCTGTCTCGCTGTCACTGTCTCACAGGGTCTCCCTCCCGAGCACTTCCTTCCTGCTTCTACCTCCTAGGCTCTGTCTCGAGGCTCTGTCTCCATTCCTCTTCATCCCTGACTCTCCCTCATAGGCTCTGTCTCCCTGGCTCTATCTTCCTGTGTCTGGATGCATGGTTCTCCCAACCCAGGTTCTCTACTGACTCTGTTTCACTGGCTCTCCCTCACAGGCTCTCACTCCCTGGCACTGTCTCCCTCCCAGACTCTCCCACGCAGGACCAATCTCCCTGGTTCTGTCTCCCAGGCCCTGCCTCCCTGGCTCAGTCTCTCAGACTCTGCCTCCCAGGATCTAACTCCCTGGCACTGTCTCCCTCCCAGGCTCTCCCTCGCAGGACCAATCTCCTTGACTCTGTCTCCCATGCCCTGCCTCCCTGGCTCTCCCTCCCAGGTTCTGTCTTGCTGTCACTGTCTCACAGGGTCTCCCTCCCAAGCACTTCCTTCCTGCTTCTACCTCCCAGGCTCTGTCTCGAGGCTCTTCCTCCATTCCTCTTCATCCCTGACTCTCCCTCATAGGCTCTGTCTCCCTGGCTCTATCTTCCTGTGTCTGGATGCATGGTTCTCCCAACCCAGGTTATGTCTCCTGGCACTGTCTCCCTGGCTCTCCCTCCCAGGCTCTGATTCTCTGGCACTGTCTCCGAGGCTCTCCCTCCCAGGCTCTCCCACCCAGGCCCTGTCTCCCGGGTTCTGTCTCCCAGGATCTGCCTCCATAGCTCTTCCACCCAGGCTATATATTCCTGGCACTGCCTCCCCGACTCTCCATCATAGGTTCTGCCTCCCCGGCTCTGTCCCCCATGGATCTGCCTGCCTGCCTCTCCCCAATAGGCTATGTCTCCCTGTCTCTTTATGCCCGGCACTCCCTCCCAGGCTCTGACTCTCTGGTGCTGTTTCCCTCCAGACTCTCCCCCGCAGGCCCTCTCTCCCAGGCTCTGCCTCCATGTCTATTCCTCCAAGGATATGTCTCCGTGGCACTGTCTTCCTGGGTCTGAATCTATGGTTTTCCCTTCCAAGTTCTGTGTTCATGGCACTATCTCCCTGGCTCTCCCTCCCAGACTCTCACTCCCCGACACTGTCTCACAGGCTCTCCCTCCCTTGTTCTCCCTCATAGGTTCGGTCTCCCTGGCTCTATCTTCCTGGGTCTGAATCCATAGTTCTCCCTCCTGTGTTATGTCTCCCAGCACTGTCTCCCTGGCTCTCCCTCCCTGGCTCTGACTCCCTGGCACTGTCCCCCAGGCAATCCCTTGCAGGCCCTGTCTCCCTGGCACTGCCTCCCAGGCTCTCCCTCCGAGGCTCTGCCTCCCTGACTCTCTCTCATAGGCTCTGCCTCCCTGGCTCTGTCTCCGAGTATCTGCCTCCATGGCTCTCCCACCCAGGCTATATATCCCTGGCACTGCCTCCCAGGCTCTCCCTCCCAGGCTCTGCCTCCCAGGCTCTGCCTCCCTGGCTATGTCTTCCTTGCTCTGCCTCTCTGGCTCTACCTCCCTGACTTTCCCATTCAGGTTATGCTTCTCTGGCCCTCCCTCCCAGGATCTTCCTCAATGACTCTGCGTTCCTGGCTCTGCTTCCCAACCTCTGACTCCCTGGCTCTGCCTCCATGGCTCTCCCACCAGGCTATGTCTTCCTGTCTCTTCCTCCATGGCTCTACCTCCCAGGTTCTGTCTCCCAGAAATCCCTCCCACATTCTGTCTCCCTGGCTCTCCCAGGCTCTGACTCCCTGGCTCCGACTCCCTGGCATCGTCTCCCAGGCTCTCCCTCACAGACTTTTTCTCTAAGGCCCTGTCTCACAGATTCTGTCTCCATGGCACTCCCTACCAGGCTATGTCTCCCTGGCACTGTCTCCCATGCTCTCCCCACCACGACCTGCCTCCCTGGCTCTCCCACGCTCTGCCCCACTGACTCTGTTTCCCTGACTCTCTCTCATAGGCTCTCTCTCCCTGGCTCTGCAACCATGGATCTCCCTCCAGGCTCTATCTCCCTGGCTCTCCCAGGCTCTGACTCCCTGGCTCTGACTCCTTGGCACTGTTTCCCTGGCTCTCCCAGGCTCTGACTCCCTGGCACTGTCTCCCAGCCATCCCTCCCAAGTCTTGCCTCCCTGGCTCTGTCTCCCTGGCTCTGACTCCCTAGCACTCTCTCTCAGGATCTCTCTCCCAGGCTCTTTCTTGCAGGCTCTGTCTCCACGGCACTGCCTTCCAAGCTATGTGTCCCTGGCACGTTCTCCCAGACTCTGCCTCCCTGGTTCTGCCCAGGGGCGTTGCTAGGGTGGGGCTAAGAGGGCTATAGCCCCTGATATTTTGTTTGTAGCCCCGGATAGAATATCAGGAGCTACAGCCAAAAGACTAGCTAGCCCCCAGTCCCAACAGTTCCGACATCAGCTTAGCCCCGGGTCTTTTCCAGACCTAGCAACTCCCCTGGTTCTGCCGCCATAACTCTACCTCATAGGCTCTGTCTCCTTGGTTCTGTCTCTCTGGCTCTGACCCACTGGCTCTCTCTCCCTGTCCCTGTCTCCCTGACTCTCCCTCTTAGGCTCTGACTCCCTGGCTCTGACTCCCTGCACTCTGACTCCCGAGCACTGTCTCCCAGGCTCTCCCACCCACGTCCTGCCCCCCTGGCTCTCCCACGATCTGCCCCACTGGCTCTGTCTCCATGTCTCTGTCTCCCTGGTTCTCCTTCAAAGTCTATGTCTCTGTGGCTCTGTAATCATGCTCTCTATCCCATGCTCAGTCTCTCTGGATCTCCCAGGTTCTGCCAGTCTCTGAGTCCCTGGTTCTGACTCCTGGCGCTGTCTCCCAGGTTCTGTCTCCCAGGCTCTACCTCTCAGGCCCTGCCTCCCTGGTGCTCCCAGGCTCTGGCTCCCTGGCTCTGACTTCCTGGCTCTGACTCCCTGGAACTGTCTCAAATGCTCTCCCTCCCAGGCTCTTTCTTGCAGGCCTTCTCACAGGCTCTGAGTACCCGGCTCTGATTCCCTGGCACTGTCTCCTACCTCCCAGCGCTTGCCTCCCTGGTGCTCCCAGGCTCTGGCTCCTTGGGTGTGGCTCCCTGGCTCTGATGACTCCCTGGAACTGTCTCAAATGCTCTCCCTCCCAGGCTCTTTCTTGCAGACCGTCTTACAGGCTCTCCCAGGCTCTGAGCACCTGACTCTGACTCCCTGGCACTGTCTCCCAGGCCCTGCCTCCCTGGTGCTCCCAGGCTCTGGCGCCCTGGCTCTGACTTCCTGGAACTGTCCCAAATGCTCTCCCTCCCAAGCTCTTTCTTGCAGGCCGTCTCACAGGCTCTCCCAGGCTCTGAGTACCTGGCTCTGACGCCCTAGCACTGTCTCCCAGGCTCTGCCTCCCCGGCCCTGCCTCCCTGGTGCTCCCAGGCTCTGGCGCCCTGGCTCTGACTTCCTGGAACTGTCCCAAATGCTCTCCCTCCCAGGCTCTTTCTTGCAGGCCGTCTCACAGTCTCTCCCAGGCTCTGAGTACCCGGCTCTGATTCCCTGGCACTGTCTCCTACCTCCCAGCCCTTGCCTCCCTGGTGCTCCCAGGCTCTGGCTCCTTGGGTGTGGCTCCCTGGCTCTGATGACTCCCTGGAACTGTCTCAAATGCTCTCCCTCCCAAGCTCTTTCTTGCAGGCCGTCTCACAGGCTCTCCCAGGCTCTGAGTACCTGGCTCTGACGCCCTAGCACTGTCTCCCAGGCTCTGCCTCCCCGGCCCTGCCTCCCTGGTGCTCCCAGGCTCTGCCTCCCCGGCCCTGCCTCCCTGGTGCTCCCAGGCTCTGGCGCCCTGGCTCTGACTTCCTGGAACTGTCCCAAATGCTCTCCCTCCCAGGCTCTTTCTTGCAGGCCGTCTCACAGGCTCTCCCAGGCTCTGAGCACCTGACTCTGACTCCCTGGCACTGTCTCCTACCTCCCAGCCCTTGCCTCCCTGGTGCTCCCAGGCTCTGGCTCCTTGGGTGTGGCTCCCTGGCTCTGATGACTCCCTGGAACTGTCTCAAATGCTCTCCCTCCCAGGCTCTTTCTTGCAGACCGTCTTACAGGCTCTCCCAGGCTCTGAGTACCCGGCTCTGATTCCCTGGCACTGTCTCCTACCTCCCAGCCCTTGCCTCCCTGGTGCTCCCAGGCTCTGGCTCCTTGGGTGTGGCTCCCTGGCTCTGACTTCCTGGAACTGTCCCAAATGCTCTCCCTCCCAGGCTCTTTCTTGCAGGCCGTCTTACAGGCTCTCCCAGGCTCTGAGCACCTGACTCTGACTCCCTGGCACTGTCTCCCAGGCTCTGGCTCCCAGGCCCTGCCTCCCTGGTGCTCCCAGGCTCTGGCGCCCTGGCTCTGACTTCCTGGAACTGTCCCAAATGCTCTCCCTCCCAGGCTCTTTCTTGCAGGCCGTCTCACAGGCTCTGGCTCCACAGCTCCCCCTCGCAGGTTATGATTTCCTGACACCTCATGATATTGCCCGTTTTCTGAGCCTCTTCAGAAGCATGGGGCCACCATCTTCCCAGCCGGGAGGAAAGCCCTTACTACCTACGCCTTCTTTCCTCCACCGCCTCAACATGTTGGCCTCTACCATCCACTCCTATCCTCCCCCCAAGGCTGGCCCCACTTACCCAGTGCTTTAAGTGGGGTTAGAAATTGAGGGGGGAGCCTTGTTTGGGGGCGTGGCTTCCACTGTGGGCGTGGCCTAAAATGTGCACAAATCATTGTAAGGTGCACAAACAAATATATAAATGTATGTGAGCATTTATATACTTGTATGCGTACTACTATGGTTTGTGTACTTTTCAAGCCTTATAAACATAGCAATGTTACATATTTCTATGTTTATAAAAAGGTGGCTTGAAAAGTGCACAAGCCATACAAATTTACGCACACTTGTGTGCTTACCTTACTATGGTTTGTGTACTTTTCAAGCCACCTTTTATAAGCATAGACATTTATAACATATTTCTATGTTTATAAAAGACGGCTCGAAACGTAAACAATTCAAGGCATCTTTTATAAAGCGTTGAGGACGGACAAAACCCAAGGTGGCTTTGTCCGTCGACAAAGCTTTATAAAAGATGCCTTGAATTGTGCACGTTTGAAGCCGTCTTTTATAAACATAGAAATATTTCTACATTTATAAAAGACGGCTTGAAACGTACACAATTCAAGGCATCTTTTATAAAGATTTGCCGACGGAGAAAGGCGCCTCGGGCTCAGTGATCTCTGCTCTGATCACAGAGCCCGAGGCGCCTTTCACCCTCTGCGAACCCGCGGGCTCCGTGATCTAATCTGCATATTAGATCATGTAGATCATGGAGCCTGCGGATTTGCGGAGGGTCAGTGACCTGGGAAGGGCAAACAAAGGGACAGTAACTTCCTCTGATGACCCCTCACATGAGGGGTCAGCAGGGGAATTGACAGTGACTTACAGAAGTGCCAGCCAGTCACAGCAACGCTGTGGCTGGCTGGTACTTCTGCCAGCTCGCCTGACATTGAAATGGCGGGCGCATCTCCCGTTGCGGCTGTGGCGGGATAATGCGTCCCGCCAATGTTGTATGGGATCGGGGGGCCCCGGCAGGGCTCAGTCCCACTTTTTGAAGACTGTCGGGGAAAGGCCCACTTAAAGCACTGCACTTACCCGTAGCTGCCTCAGCACTAGCCAAGTGGAACACTTGCTGTTCCAGCCCTGTCCCTCCCCTGCAATGGCTGCCATGGAAAAGTAACCGGGACTACATGTATTTCCCTTCTTCCTACGACCATAGTGGCCATTTTGGATTATACATTTCTTTTATATTGAGAAACGGCAACCGTGCCACTTCTCTACTGATACACATTGTATTAGCACCCCAGCCAGATAGCATGTTCATGCAATCACACCAATAAACTCCTCCATAGGGGGGCATACCTGTCAGGTAATGGCCTGCCACACACATTAAGGCCCTCACAGTCGCTAATACCCGCCCACGTCATGCATCATTGTTTAATTCTTTCCTCCTTTCTCAATATCAATGTTTCTTCCATCACCTTCTCTCTTTCATTCACAGTATTTGTTTAATTTTGGACGTATTTCCTGCACGTGATCTTCAGTTTCTAAGGGTATCCTACTTCCTTGCCTTTGCTAGCTCCCTCTTTCTCAATTCTTAGAATTCTCGTTGATGTCTTCCATCGCCTCACGCACTTTGAACTCATGTTCTCATTCTTTGTCTTGCGCCTTCCTCTTGCGTTCACTCTCTTTTCCCTCTGCTATCTCAATCGCTGCCGCTTTCAGGCCTTCCTTTATTTCTGAGATGCTGCTCTTGATCCCCGTTCTATACCCGCTAGCTCCTGTCCATTGTACCGCCCACCTTCCCCTTTTCACTCACTGTCATCTTTCCTTCTCCCAACCCCTTCTCATTTGATTTGATGTCTCCCATGTTTCCCAAGGGCCTCTCTTTACAATCAAGCATCTAGTGTGTCTGCTATATTCTCTTTGGCTATGTCACAGCTTCTTCACACTATTTCTTTGTGAGTCTTCATTCCCTGACCTTCTTGCTTGCCTGCCCCTTCATGTTCCCGCCCCCTTTGCTCATCTTCTCATCTTTTGATAGCCCCCCTCTTGCTGTGTCTATTATTTCCCCGTTCTATCATCTTCTGGGAACCTCTGCTCCTTTCTCGCCCGCGCTTTGTGAATAGGTTCTTCTCAGACATGCAGAAGTCTGGATGGGAGAAAGGATAAGTGTTATCTCTCTGTTTACGCGAAGCAATCGCATCAGCGGAAGCAAACAGAGAGCGCGTATCACGCACACAATGCAGCGGCAGAGCTACGGTATCCAAGGAGATGAGGCACTATCTAGCAGTTTGGCTCTCGGCATGGTCTGTGGCAGCTCATTTACTCCACTATTGAGTGACTTTTACAAGCACAACCAAAGGCCCTCTGCAGTGGCAGCCCCACTCCGAGATGTCACTTAGCATGGGCAAAACCATCTGTGGCAATTCATAGAAATAGAAGAAAGGTTTTCTTTTTTTTTGGAAAAGTAAAAGAACCTGTGACTGTGTTTATTTTAAATAATGTTGGTGTTTGCAGAAAAAGGGGACATTGAGGTTTTCATAAGTGGTCCGTGTGCCATGACCCGTGACAATACCAAGGTCTGGCTTGCCCTGACGGGGGCAATGCCGGCCACTCCATGGACAATCCTGGACATTATGAAACTACTATTGTAGTGATCTGGTGCAATATTAAAGCCTGTTTCCAGTACATAGCATAATATAGAATACTCTGAGGCTACACAGAGGTAGTTTGTATTCACACTTGCCTAAACACAGGCACTGCACTTACCCTAAGAGAAACGTAATCTACAAAGGCTACCATCTCAACCACTTTCACAAACAGCCTCTGGAGTTGTTTCCCCCACACTCTGTGCCAACCAGCAGCCACTTCTTATCTTTCAGGGATCAGGCCAACAATGAATTTGAATAGACTATGGGGAGGGTTCAGTGGGGGTCTCAACTTATATTTTATAGTCCTACTGTTCACTAAACAAAAGGGGTTCCACCCACACGAATGAGATACCAACTGGGGCCTTGATTGGAAGTAAGAGGAGAGGCGGCACCAGACCTAACCAGACTCACATCACGAGGACATCAGCATAACTCATGATCACAATTCTTGGCCAATCTGCGGCGTTCAGAGGATGTCTTTCTGCTTTCTTTCTTTATTCCTGTCTTGTTTTCTCTCTCTCCTTATTTTTGCCTTCTCTCCCTTTCTATGCCCTTTTCCTCATCACCTCTCTCACTCCTACCCCCCTTTCTCACATGACTTTTCTCCACCTGCCACTCCGTCTCCATTGCTACGTTTCTCACCTTCTCGCCTTCTCGCCTTCTCTCTCTCTCTCTCCTCTCTCTCTCTCTCTCTCTCTCTCTCTCTCCCACTCTCTCCCATTGAGTTCACCTGTGGCACGGAGTTGCAGGCGATGCCCAGGCTCCATTCATTATGAACTCTTTCATGATGGCAGGCAAGAGTTAGTGCAGGATGCCAAACACCCGCAGAGACCTTACTTATAAACTATTGAGGCCTGTGAAGAGGGAGAGAAGGGGATTGGCATCAGTGGTAACATGGCCCTCAATTTAGCATCTAGAGGCTGTGGATAAACCCACTGGCGAAATAATCTTTGCCACGTGAATGTATCGCTGATGACTTCCATGGGTGTCCTAATGTTGAAATCGGGCAGTGTCCTCCCTCCCGGCCACGCCATTTCTGCCAGCTCTCAGAAATGAGGACAGAATATAAAAAAAAATCCAATCCTTCTGAAATACAGGAGGCAAATTAATGCTAATTCCAAAAAATCCTAAGGCTCAACTGGAAGAATTTGCGTGAATTTCCCATAAGCGAAATGACAGGGGAAGAAAAGACTGAATGTGATTTGTTCTAAATAATATCGAGTTTTTCTTCCTGTAGCCATTTCGGATACCCCGATCCCACCCAGCCCCTTATTCACCCATCAGCGGCACACTCCGCTGTGGGCCGCCAACTCGCTGTGTCTCTGCGACACCATTTCCCAATCACAGAAGTGATTGGGAACAAGCGTCGCAGGGTCCTTTTCTTTTTTAAAAAACTTAATGCGAATGGATGCAGGGGGCACTCCCGCAACCCTCGCTGACATTATGGTGAAAAAAGGTTGAAGATTTTCGGTGCTCAGTTGTCACACATAGTTTCAAAATATTTTATAAAGACTTCAAAGTTTGAACTATGCTTATAAATATAAAGCTTTGCTGTAGAACATACATGTTTAATAGATAGAAGTGAATCTAAATATGAAAGATTAGTGCAATAGTTTACTACTGGGGTTTATCCACTCCACAAAATAGTTCAATGGCAAAAGCAAGTCAACTGTAATTATTGTACTAGTTAAAGAAGGCCGCTGGAATTACACGCCAATGTAGATATTGAGTTCTCAGCACGTTACCAAACACATCAGGAAGAGAGTAAAATCGGAGGGATAAGAGGGCATCGCATACTGGGTGCTTGCCAATTGGAAGAGGCTTGATTTAGGTCCAACCGCATGGCAGGTATTAGCATAGGTTGTTTTTGGTTGTGACTACATCATTTTGTCACAAATGACCAAGGGTCTTAAAGCAAAGGAAATAGCTAGCTACAAGCAACCTGAAAGTAATAGCGGCCCACCTACAAAATCACAAGGAATGACAGAAGCCACAGGAACAGGTTCTGGCATGTAGGCCTCTGCGGTCTTCATTGGTAATCGTAATAGGTCATCACACTTGCAGCTTGCTAGGACTCTTTGCTGTTCTACGCCAGAGAATTTCCTGCAGAGGTATGTTTAAGGTGGTGCCTTCCGTGGCATTCATTTGTTCATTTCAATAATTGGAAAGTTCTTGAGAGTGTTTCCAAGGCCTGAACTACCACCTTTCACCCTGTTCTGCCTGAACCTATCGGGAACATGCCCACAAGTCGTGTCGCCTACTGCACTGGGTAGATCATAGGGCGTAGGCTGGCGTAACACTCGGCGCATGCTCTTTGGTCTTCTATGCACCTGGGTTCCAATCCGGGAGAAGGTCTTGCCTGAGTGCGGTAGAGTTGCCAAGCGGCACAGTGGACATGTAGGGATGCTGTTTTACAGGGCTTGAGGGAGCCGGTGTTCGGAGCGGGGCGGTCTGCCGCAACCCCCAGCCCATGTTATCACAAGAATTCTGTATCCCATGCCCCGTCATCATAGTATCTACTGCTAAGCTGCCGTTTGGAGGCCCGCTAAGCCAGGGGCAAAGCATATGGATCGGTCCCTGGGAAGTTAGATTACATCCTTTCAATTCCAGGTCAACCTTTGGAAGAGCAAATAATGTAATTAGCAGTAGGTGGGGACGCTAAGCCACAAGCTCGGAGATTCGCTCAGGCAGGCAGCAGCGACAGAGGCTCCTTAGCTTAGTTGCTTAACCGCATTGTAATGTGCCCTGAAACCTGAGTTGGCACCCATCCCTACATCGATTAAAAGGCACCCAGCGCTCTGAGCCACGGGCTCCGGGCCTCGGGCTGCGGGCTTCGGGCTCCAGACACAGGCTCACATGCTCCAGTCAAAGACTCCTTTTAAATTCTAAAAAATGTTGTTTATTGGGAGGTCGGAGTCGGATTCAACCAGATGTGAATTCCTGTGTTATTTCATCCACTTTCAGGCAATACATAAAAATAACTCTAATAGTCAGTATACTTAAATATCACATTTTACAAGCGCATTTATTGTTTGTACCGATTACAACCTTGGTGAGCAAACTCAGTAGTACTCATTTCACTGACTTTGGCATGAGAAGGTGGTCTAATGACACTGAGTAAAACAATGAAATGCTACCCAGACAAATACTACCCAGTGTAATGATACCCAGATGAATGATACTCAATGGAATGCTGCCCGATGGAATGTTACATGCTCAAATAGTACCCCATGGAAAGTTATTGTATGGAATGCTACCCAATGAAATGCCACCCGATTGAATGCTACCTGGTCAAATACTACCCAATGCAATGTTATCATCTGGAATGATACCCAATGGAATGATACCCAAGAGAATATTACCTTGACAAATGACACCCTTTGAATGCTACCCGATAGAATGCTAACCGATGCAATGCTATCTGGTTAGATGTTACCTAATGGAAAGTTATCCTGTGAAATGCTACTCAGATGAATATTCACCAATGGAATGTTATCCAGATGAATGCTACCCAATAGGATGGTACCCAATGCAATGCTACCTGGTTAAATGCTACTCAATGGAAAGTTATCTTATGGTATGCTACCCAATGGAATGCTACCTGGTCAAATACTACCCAATGCAATGTTATCATATGGAATTATACCCAATGGAATGATACCCAAGAGAATACTACCTTGACAAATGACACCCTTGGAATGCTACCCGATAGAATGCTAACCGATGCAATGCTATCTGGTTAGATGTTACCTAATGGAAAGTTATCCTGTGAAATGCTACTCAGATGAATATTCACCAATGGAATGTTATCCAGATGAATGCTACCCAATGGGATGGTACCCAATGCAATGCTACCTGGTTAAATGCTACTCAATGGAAAGTTATCTTATGGTATGCTACCCAATGGAATGCTACCTGGTCAAATGCTACACAATGGAACGTTATCCAATGGAATGCTACCCAATGTAATGCTTCCTGGTTACACTCTACACAATAGAACATTATCCAATGGCCTGCTACCCAATGGAATGCTGCCCAATGGAATGCCACCTGGTCTAATGCTACCCAAAGGAAAGTTATCCTATGGAATGCTACCCATTGGAATGCTACCCTAACAAATGCTACCCAATGGTATGCTACCCAGATGAATGCTACTCAATGGAATGCTACCGTATATAATGCTACCCGGTCAAGTGCTAACCAGTGAAAGGTTATCCAGTGGAATGCTACCCCGACAAATACCCAATGTTGTGCTTTCTAGACAAATGCACTATGGATGCTAACCAATGCAATGGCACCCATACGAATGTTACCCAGTTCTACCAATTGAGTGCTCCCCAGATGAATGCTACGCATGGAAAACTACCCAGACAAAAGCCCAAATAGAATGATGCACAGACAAATGTCCAATGGAATGCTCGGCAGATGAATGATAGCCAAAGGAATGCTAACCAAATAAATGCTACTCAATGGAATGCTAACCAGAAAAATACGACTCAATGGAATGCTAACCAAATAAATGCTACTCAATGGAATGCTAACCAGATAAATACGACTCAATGGAATGCTACCCAGATGAATGTCAACCAAACCTGCGAATTCAACGCTACACAGATGAATTCTACCCAATGGGATTGTGTCCACTGTAATGCTATTCAATGGAATGTATCCCAGATAAATGCCGATTGGAATGCAGTTCAGACGGATTGTCAATGCAATGCTACACAGAGGAATGCAACCCTATCGATTGCCACCATGACACATTTCCAGTGGAGTGGTTAAGAAACGCTGCACAACACATTGCTATCCATGGCTTGTTGCAGTTGTGGTGGCTCGCTAGGATTAACTCTCAACAGAAACAACACAGTGGTGTCTTCAGAGGATGGGTACATTGACCCACTCAGCTATCTTCTTGCCTCTCCACTGGACATCTGAAGTGCCAGTCTTTTGCCAATGATGGTGTTCCCGAGGGCAGTAAAGAGGGCATGAAGCATATCTCTGCAAGGCAGACTTTCCGCGCTGCAATGTGGGCCACCCTTTGCTTTTATTTTTCAGCTGTAGAATTTGCTGTGGGACCATGCAAGTAGCTCACATGTGTAATTGGGTAGCAATCAGCAACAGTGATCGATTAAGGGGCTAGATTTCTGAACAATTCACGGTACACAAATCCATTTTGCGCATGTGTGCTAACAGTGATTGCACACACTAGCACTAAATAAATAGTGCACACACAAATGCCATTTTCGCATGCGCACAATTCATTTGTGGTATGCAATTGTTTTGAAAACCAGTCACCTGATAACGAATGAGGTTAAATCTTGAGGTCTCTACAATGTCACTCGAAACCACGAGATGGCATTCACTGCAATCTTAATACTTACGCAGGGGCATTTACGCAGGGGCATACCTACGGCACGTGTCCCTTTCTGAACCTTAACTCTGTCCTCATTGCTGGGGTGGTAACACATTGATGTGTGTCACCCTCACCTGCAATTCATCCCACAACACCACAGAAATACCCGGCGCCCGACTACCCTTCCACACCATCTCATGTGTTTGCTCCCACCCCCACCCTTAAAACATCTGAAAGATTACCTGACGTCTTGCCACCCTCCTCCAGCTTCCCATCTGGTTGATCCCCCACTCTTCAAACATCTAAAAGATACCAGGAGTCCTACCACCCTCCTCCATCCTACAAAACCCTCCTCCATCTTCCCACGTGGCCCCCCAACCCTTTAAACATCTAAAAGATTACCTGGCATCCCGCCACCCTCTTCCACCTTCTCTCATGGTTGCTCCCCACATTCAAACATCTAAAAGATTTGCTGGAGTCCTGCCAACCTCCTCCAGCTTCCCACATGGCTGCCCAATTCTTCAAACAACTAAAACATTCCCTGGAGTCCTGCCACCCTCCGCCATCATCCAAAACCCTCCTCCGGCTTCCCATGTGGGGCCCCAACACTTCAAACAACTAAAACATTCCCTGGAGTACAGTCACCATCTCCCATCTTCCAAAACCCTCCCCCAGCTTCCCACGTGGCTCCCCAACTCTTCAAACAACTAAAAGATTCCCTGGAGTCCTGCCACCCTCCTCCATCTTCCAAAACCCTCTTCCAGCTTCCCACGTGGCTTCCCAACTCTTCAAGCAACTAAAATATTCCCTGGAGTACTGCCACCCTCCTCCATATACCCATGTGGTTTTACCACCCTCCTGTATCTTCCCACGTGGTTTCTCCCCAGATTCAAACATCTAAAAAATTCTCTAGAGCCCTGCCACTCTCCTGCATCTTCCCACATGGCTCCCCAACGGTTCAAACATCTACAATATTCCCTGGAGCCCTGACACCCCCCTCCAGCATCCAAGGTGTTTGCTCCCCACCCTTCAAATATCTATTACATTACCTGGAGTCCTGCCACCCTCCTCCATCATTCCACGTGGCTCCACAACCCTTCAAACAGCTAAACGATTCCCTGGAGCCCTGGCACTCTACTCTATCTTCCCACGTGGCTCGCCAACTCTTCAAACATCTAAAAGATTCCCTGGAGCCCTGCCACCTTCCTACAACTTCCCACGGGGTTGCTCCCCCACCCGTCAAATATCTAAACTAATACCTGGAGTCCCGCCACCCTCCTCCATCTTTCCACGTGGCTCCCCAACCCTTCAAACATCTAAAAGATTCCCTGGAGCCCTGCCACCCTCCTTCAGATTCCCATGTGCTTACTCTGCCACCCTTCAAATATCTAAAATATTACATAGGGTCCTGCCACCCTCCTCCAACTTTCAACATTTCTCCCTAAACCTTCAAACATCTAAAAGATTTCCTGGAGTCCTACCACCCTCCTTCAGCCTCCCATGTGGTTTTTCCCACACCCTTCAAACATCTAAAAGGTTAGCTAGAGTCCTACCACCCACCTGTTAGAGATATTTCTTGGCAGTACATGTTGGTGGTGGTTTTGGTGGTATTTCTGTCGCATAGTGATAAGTCTAGAATATGCAGTACTGCCTGATAATTGTGTTTATACTGGGGTCACTAGTGTTAAGCCAACTGGACATAATGCACTTTAGAATATAACATCATGCCCACGTTGTATTTTATTTACAACACCACATTATGCCATTTTGGCAATATCTCGGAATACGATTATCATGTAAACCAAATATGAACCTTCAAGAACGCAATTTACAGTGACCGACTTTGCTTTGTATTTTACCACATGTGATACAGTGAAACACTGCCTCTGGTAAAATGCTATACCCATCTGTCTGTATGCCACCACAAATAACCAGGATACACAATAAACAGACCCAGGCCAGCTTACTCATTTTGCAAGCACGTGATAAGTAATTGAGACTCATGAATAAAACAAAACAGCACACGTACTGCACTTAAGAGATATGTACCTATGTTCATGTGCCGATGCTGATTTCACAGCCTATTAAAATGATGCAATGCCTTCACAATTTCAGCAGCAATACTTAGCACATGTGTTGCTTTCTCCGGCCCCAGGCGAGGATCCCTCCAGAAGTTCAGAGAATTACTGTAGCCCTTTCTCCCACCTCTAACATGGCAGAGAACACTATGCCACAACCATGAGACACTTAGCCCAGAGAGCTTTAACTTCTTTCAGTTGCAATTATTTTTTGGCAACTGATTTCGCATTGGGAAATGCACTTCACTTCAGTATAATGGGGAACAAACAGACTTTGGGGTGCCTGATATGGAGAAATCGATATCTACATTTGTGATTTTAAAACTACACACACCTTAATTATACGTTTTATGCTCATCTAGAGGATGTCTGGTTCAACCTGTGCCTGGACACAGCAGGTTTGGGATTCTCCCTCAGACCGGCGGTTGCAAAACACCCCCACGGCAGCCCTCTGGACTGCGCTCACACTGGGCCTTCCTTTATCTGCCTTCTCCCCTTCGTGCTTAGGACAGCTCCGCCCACACCCTTCTGAGAGATAGCCTGCACACCAGCAGCAAGTGTCCCGTGCTCCAAACGACTGCCCAGGAAGAACAACCCCTTATACCTTAGTGCACAACCCTTTTAAACCAATCCCAGAGATCTGCCCCCGAAGTACGTTCCCTTAAAGAAAATGTAATAGAAAAGCCTGCATCTCATAATGACATCATGTGCTCATCAAAATACCAGCTCCCTTTGGAAAGTTCCAAAGAAACATGTGTTCTGCCTGCCACCTTTGATCATGTTCCAGGGTGCAGCAACTGATGCAAATAGCTACATCTCTGCGCTGGATTCCTGTCTATTAAACAATAATCTATTTTTCAGCAAAACAGATTTTGCATTCTACAATTCTAACTTGTCCTGTCTTCATGCAAACACAGCACAGTCTTCACTCTGCACATTTGTATTTCTTACATGACCAAGCTACCCTTGCACAGGCCAAATACCTTGCACATTCAGTTTATAAATCTGCACCAAGTTCATATAAACGACATGGACTGATCTTGCAATGAATGGTAATAACTAAAAGGTTAGGGGTTACAGGATATTAGTATAACTTAGTTTATGTTAGTCTCATGTTTTTCAGTGCTACTCAGCCCATAACTGTGGTGTAGTTGTGCAAAATGATAAAATCATGATATGCAATGCTAAATTCAAAACCTTCATTTGTTTTGTTGGCATGTGCTCTGTGCATTCACAATACTGACATCTACTAAATTCAACCTGAGTGTCATACATGAGTCTCACATCTCTTGCTCACAAATGGGACCAATCTTTATCCTTGTTGAAATATGGAGCCTTAGTTAAAATTCAGAGTCTCATCTCCCTACACTCCCCACTTCCCTGTTTAAGCTTAAAACAAAATATGCGGGGGGATGCTGACTATTTCAGTTTGAAATATATCAGTCCTCATCTTTCATTTGGCGACTCCCAAACCTTGCATTCTGATGCACCTGCTTGCAGACCAGGATGTGCCAATGTTTGATCAACAACTTTTTTAGTTTGGGATTTTAAAAAGTGTGCCACACGCCTGAGCCTTGCTCCGCCTTTGGCACCTATTATGTTAATGTCATGAGGTGATTTTAGAATCATTAGAAATTGAGTGCCCAGTGTAGCGCTTTAAAGGGCATAAAGACATCCAACATATCATGCAACGATTGTGAGTTGCCAGCAAGGAAATGGTCATCCATTTGTGATCCTGCTGATAGTCCTAATTGCACTAAACCTATGTGTGACCTGTAACGCTTCGAGCGTGCAGCCCGCAAGTGCTAGTATGGCAAGGTCATTGAGTCATCTGCTTAAATTAGGTAAATACCTAAGCTCTCCTCGAGGGATTGGCTGTGTTCAATTTTTTTTCAAGGCAACAACATTCGTTATACTCGCGCTATCCTCAATTGTTACTAAGATTGCGTCAATCTCCGTGTCCTCTTCCTCTGCAGTCACTTGCTCTTCTTCACCTAAGTCGAATCGCTCTGCCACATTCTTTCACACACTATTGAAACCTGCAAGGGGGTCAACAAGTCTAGGCTTCTCCAACTCCCAGCTTGATCTTGGTGCCAACATAATCTTCTGAAGAACATTCTTCTGTCGATCCTGCATTGTAGCCTGTCCCTTTTTAACATGTCTTTGGTCCTTGGGATAGTTGCCAAGCCTTGCAAAAGAGCCGATGTTGCCGAAAAGCTAAAAGAAATCCGAGCACATCCAGGTTTAGTTGGCAATTACAGGTGGATGTCATGGCTCTCAGTATTGAGGCAGAGTCTATAGAGGCAGATGGAAAGGCACCTTCTTTAATGGGCATTAGGACCACAATAGATCAAGTGCTTCTGGCTAAACTGTCATGTTCATCTTGTAGACCAGCCTGCACATTTTGTGATCATGGAACATAAGATCCTGTGTAATTGTTCTGAGTCAATTTTTACATGACTGGACCAGTCTTAGCCGGGATCTAGTCCTTTCTCTCAGGCATGGTGCAGCAGGTGAGACAAGGTTGGTACTGATCAGAGGTTTCTGAGATAAGAGGGACCTGCCTCCTCTCTCTCTAGTTCTCGCCAAAATCGGCCTTCCCCTTCCTGGATCTACTCGCCAAGAAATAATGGCTTTGCATTTCAAAGGCACACTGAAAACGTCCAGCTGTCGATCAGCGTTAGCAGCATCAAAGCACAACAGCAGGACCACGAGCTGCATCCTGAGTGTCCACTCCTAGCTCTGCCAGTGAGTGGACGTGGGCACCGTCCTAGACAAGACCTCTTCCCAGGACACCTGAGTTTGGGACTGCTCCGGAACCAGTTCTGGTTGCTGAACATCTGGGTGTTCTTTTTTGATTACTCAAAACTTCAGATCAATACTGTTGTGCAGAGAAACCCCCAGCAATCACCTTATTGCCAAAAGCTGTTATTTATAGGGACCACTTTAAGCTGCATCCTGAAATAGATTCTGCCTCTCTCCTGGCGCCAATGCTGTACTGCTGCCTGTCCAGCAGGACTAGCCACTCAGCAGCAATGCATCTAGATATCAGGAACACCCCTCCATCCACGGCACCTTCTTCGGGGTCAGTTGTTACATCGCCTTTTTCAGAACTAACTAACTTTGCAAGAGTGTTGGTCATCCGGGTACTTCGTACTTTGCCACCCAGGCAACACCCTGCTTGGCAGTCCAGGTGACAGGCCTCAAAGTAACTCCAGAAGAAGAGATTTCCTCTTAAGGCAAATGTCTTATAGGTGGTCATGTATTCAACTCCGAGGTGTTCAGACTTGCCCTTCTCTCTCACTTTAGGTGTTTCTTGTAACCTCTACAAAGCACCTGTTGAGCCTCATGTTCACCCACCACGTGTTTAATTTGACTTCCTTTGAGTTGACGGGCAGGTTGCTTGAATCATTCTGACAGTTTTTGTGGCTGATTTGTTCATTCTGTTGTTTTTGTTGTAATGTGTGCTTTTATGGGATGCTTTTGCAGCGTGTGAGGAATGGGAATTATAACAAGCAAAACATTGAATAGTTATCCTTCCTAAATGTATCAATCACACCAGTGAACCCCACAATTCATTAAACACATTAAAATATAATACATTACAAACATAGGAAGGCTTCTTATTAATGGGTTGCTTGTTGATGTGTTCACGGGCATTTGATAAATGTGATATGTTCTAAGTAGCCTCTTCTATTGCTACCTTTGCTCCTAGATTGCTTCTAAAGTACTCTTATGCCAGACAATCTTCTCTAATAGAACAGCAGGGATACTGGGGGGAAACTCAAAGAGGGGGAGGGGTGGCCTGAGGTCAAACCGTGATAGCATAGAGCCATAGACCAACATACTAGCGCCAGAAGCCAAACACTGTCTAATCAATCGCAGTGGACGAACGCTAATGAGTGTCTAAATCAATGACCGCGCTCTATATCGACTGTCACTCTTGTCATCTACTTTGGTTTCCAGTCTAATCTTTTCTGCACTTCCCTGTGATTTTTTTATCTGGTGATCCGGAAATTGCCAAAGCTGTCGATGCGACCTGGAGCAATCGACACAGGACAGCAAGCGTTTGCGGGAAGTCGTGTGAAGCAGGGACGTGGCTGCACAGTGGTTGCAAGAGGTGGCCTTGGAGATGGTGGTTCTCCTTCAGGCCGTGACAGAATCCGAATGTCAGGTCAGCCTTCAAACACAGGTTGAATCTGGGCGGTGTTGTCTGACGCCATTCGTGAGGCATGTGGGGTGATGCGCCCGTCTCTGACATAGGAGGCTTGGTCAGTTCAGAAATTGAAATTCTTGTGGGCACCCGCACAGTAGAGTGCTGAACACATGATGTCACCGAGGTGCAATTTGCTGAACATTATCTCGACATGATGTTAACGAGGTGCATTTTGCAGAACATTATCCCCACATGATGTCAACGAGGCACATTTGGCTGGACATTATCCCGACATATCCCGACATGATGTCAACGAGGTGCATTTTGCTGAACATTATCCCAACATGATGTCAACAAGGTGCATTTTGCTGAACATTATCTCGACATATCCCGACATGATGTCAACGAGGCACATTTTGATGAACATTATCACAACATGATGTCAACAAGGCGCATTTTGCTGAACATTATTCCAACATGATGTCAACAAGGTGCATTTTGCTGAATGTATCCCAATATATCCCGACATGATGTCAACAAGGCACATTTTGCTGAACAATATCACAATATGATGTCAACGAGGTGCATTTTGCTGAACATTATCGCAACATTGCTGAACATTATCTCGACATGATGTTAACGAGGTGCATTTTGCAGAACATTATCCCCACATGATGTCAACGAGGCACATTTTGCTGGACGTTATCCCGACATATCCCGACATGATGTCAACGAAGTGCATTTTGCTGAACATTATCGCAACATGATTTCAACAAGGCGCATTGTCAGGGAACCAGTTCCCGAAATATGCAACACGTTAACAACAGATTAAACATTTTTTTAGGAGAGTTAAAGGGAAAATTTGTAAGGTGATATGAGGAGAAGGTGGGGGAGGGGGGAGATAAAGCATATGGAGGGAGACCGCCTTCTCATGAACGGAAAGGTTGGAAAGATGTAAAGACAAAGAAAAACAAGAACAAGAACCGACATTGTAGAAAGTGCAGAGTGGGCCGATTATCTCATGCCGCGGGCATACGCAGTCCTTCATAATTCTGAAGTTGATAAATTGAGCACAATTAAATAGGTAATAACGCTGCCTACTACTATAGTGCTTAGAAGTGGGAGGAGTCAATGCGGGGGTACATACAAACCTGATATTATGACAGTCATTGCTATTACTATCATTATCATTATTAGTAGTAGCAGCAGTAATAGTATTATTTGCAGCAGTAGAAGTGGTAGTAATAGTAGTAATAGTAGTTGTAAAGCAGCAGTATCAATGGTAGTGGTAATGCTAGCAGAATCAGTTTTACTAGTGGTAGTAGTATTACAAGCAGCAGCACTAATAATGTGTTTAATAGCAGTAGCATAAGTCGTAATAGTAGTAATAGTGTAAGTTGCAATATGAATAGTATTTTCAGTGTAGTAGCAACAATAGTATTAATACAATTAGTAGATGTAACAGTAATAGTACTAGTAGTTGTGGTAGTAATTGTAATTGTAATTTTAATGCATTATGTATAACGCTCCTAATACCCAGAGGTTTCTAAGTGTGGTCCTGGGGGAACAAACCTGTGTTGCTTCACGTGGTCTTGCGTTCAAAATGAGCATGTTGCCCCTGAAGCAGTAATATCAGTAATAGTAGTAGTAGGAAAAGTATTAGCAGTTGCAGTAGCGCTAGTAGAAGTAGTAGAAGTAGTAGCAGTGGGAGTAGTGGAAGTAGTGGTAGTAGCAATAGTAGTGATAGTAATAGTAGCAGTAGTACTAGTCATATTGGTATTATTAGTAGCAGTAGTGGCAGCAGTAGTAGTTGTAATAGTAGTGGCAATATTATGCATAGTAGTAACAGCATTAATGGTAGTGTTAATAGTAGTAGTAGCCGTATTAATATTGGTAGTGGTAGTAACAGCAGTATTAATAGTAGTAGAAGTAGTAGTAGTAGTAGTAGTAGTAGTAGTAGTAGTATTAGTAGTAGTAGTAGTAGTGTTAATAGTAGTTTTAATGGCAGTGGCAATAGCAGAAGTAGCAGTATTAATAGCAGTAGTAGAAGTAGTACCAGTAGTAGTAGCAGTGGTATAGTAGTGATAATGGTAGTGTTAATAGTAGTAGTACTAGTATAGTCGTAGTAGTAGTAGTAGTAGTATTGGCAGTGCAATTAGTAGTATCAGTAGTAGTAGAATTAGTACAAATAGTAGTTGAAGAAGTGTGGTGGTAGTAGTAGTAGTAGTAGTAGCAGTAGTAGTAGTAGTAGTAGTAGTAGTAGTAGTAGTAGCAGTAGTAGTATTAGTAGTGGTAGTAGTAGTAATATTAGTGGTAATAGTAGTAGCAGTAGTATAGTAGTAGTAGTAGTAATAGTAGTAGTAATGGTAGTGGTAATAGTAGTAGTAGTAGTAGTAGTAGTAGTAGTAGTAGTAGTAGTAGTAGTAGTAGTAGTAATGCAAGTGGTAATAGTAGCAGTATATAATAGTATTAGTAGTGGTAGTAGTAGTAAGGCTAGTGGTAATAGTAGTAGCAGTACTATAGTAGCAGTAGAACTAGTACCAGTAGTAGTAGCAGTGGTATATTAGTAGTAGAAGTAGTATTTTAGCACCAGTATGAATGGATGACGTCAATGGCATTCTCTATACAGATAGGTTCTCACACTTGAAGTAAGGATTTTTGGGAAGGTTTGTTGGATCTTCCAGACTTTAAAGAGGTGAAACTTGCTGTATGTGACCACTTTCTTCATTTAAATTCAAGAGCAATGTCTTAAACATAGGCATGAGCAAAACGTGCATATAGTTCTATAGATTTTATAAATGGCCCGAGCAGAAAACAGAGAATTCTCTTGTTCCTAATGTGTTCAACTCAGTCCTTGCATAACACAACCAGTGTTCAACAGAGCCTGTTGTGCTGAATGTGGGCAGTATGTTTATGTGCACAGAGCAAAGCCATGTTTTTTCTGGCAGGTTCACCAGTATAGATTTCACTGATTATTTTGAGTGCGGCAATGCTTCCGCCGGTGGCTCACAATCTGGGAGGATGGGAGACAGCAGGGGGATGTGTGTGCTGCCGCTCTGGGACAGGGCAGCAGTGAAGCTGCACTCTCTGTCATTTCGTGCATCTGACTTTTGCTGTGAGTTCTGATTCACCTGTGCCAGGAGTTTGCGTAGTCTGAAAATGCATGCCACTGGCTGGCTGTTGGACTTCATGATATTGGATCTGATCATTAAATTAAGACTGCCGGAGAGCCTCGTCTGCCTGTGGTGCTTTGCTGTATTGGCTGGTGCTATGGTATTCAAAATCACGTGCAACCCGGTGTCCTTCACATTCCCGTCTGCGCTGCCTTATGCAGGCTGGTTCCTTTTCACTTTCTCACAGTGCCACTGTCAGACCCAGACTGCCTGTCTCTCTCTCTCACGTTCTGTCTTTCTCTCTCTCTCGTTTGCTCAAATAGATACATTGGATCCTCTGTGCCACTAGGATCTGGGAATACAGATGTGGGGGCAGGAGGGGAGATAGTTTGAAGACTCCATTATCAGAAGCTAATTGTTAAAGGTATGGAAGGCAAGAATCGTTGGTTCAACGGTGAAGCAATGTCTCTGGCATAGTTTGTTGTTATGAAAGTGGACTTTCGTTACTTAACATGCTCTCTGTGAAAAATTGCGAGGTTTCCACCGAGTGCAATTTAATGCACCAGGTGCAAAGATGTAATTGTGACTTCTGGAGCCTGATTTCTGGGTCAGATGCCACCGCAGCTTAGCTCTTCCTTCTCAGCTCTCCAGTTCAGAGGTGTGCCTTGCTGTCATCGTGCCCAACCTCTGCTCCTGGTTTGGCATGCCCCGCTTCATTCAGTTGTCTGTGATGACTGGTTGAGATTAGCCTGTCATGTAATAGGTTTTTGGGTGCGGAAAGAGAAGAAAGACTAGAACACGTTTACACACGGAATTATTCGCATCATTCTGGTGTCCTGACCAGCCCCATTCATAATTAGCAAGTTGTTTGAACTGCACTGTGCGTTGAAGTTTTCACCCTGTCTCTACATGCACAAGACCCCTGAGGAGCAGCTCCTAATTGGATTCTTGTTCGCAATATCTTTTTCCTCCTCCCGGCGGATTAAACAAAAATAGACCTTTTAGAGTCCTGTCTAGGGTGACTGTTGGCACATCACAGGCTTCTCCTTATCTCCTGCCCACGTGGCGCCTGGGGGCCACCAGCTGCCAAGGGCTAAGCTTGAAAGCGCACTATCTTCTTAGGAGCCAAGCGGCGCAGGAGAGTGTATCCGGAATACGTGCGCGACATTTGAAAAATGACTATGTGATATAAAGCAAAGGGATTTTTAATGGACAAGCGACAGGATCAGCATCCATGACGATGGCGTGGCAAAGACTAGCCTTTGAGATAATGCTTTGCGAATATTTGGAGATATAATCTGGGGATGGTATCAGACGGAATATTAGGACAGTTGGGAGGTGAAGACCAGAGTTCTAGTTTTGTTGGTTTTGTTGCATATTCTAACCCCTAGTTTGTGGTGTTCCCGAGATGAAACATGTTATGTTATGTTGCTCGGCTTTGATAATGCGCCAATTGGCACAGTAGTCGTTTTTGTGCTGAGACGTGTCTGAGGTGTGGCATATTGTGTTACCACCCAGGATACCCAGACTATAGCCTGCAGAGGTAAGTAGAAGGTACGTGGTGAAGTGGTGTGGGGTGGAGGGTACATATAAAACTAACAGGAAGGTTCAAGCGGGCTGGAGCAGAGTAAAGGAAGAAGGGTCATGTTTGTGATAGCTTACGCGGGCGCGTATCCTTCCAGACAGAGGAGATCATAGACCATAGGGTAGGAATCAGGAGGGTAGGTTCCAGGGCGTCTGAAGGAGAAGCGATATTTACATGGGTTTATATTTATGTTTAGAAACTTGTAGCGTGCCTTAGTCCCGAAGGCAGACAGGCACATAAATAACAAACACAAACAAGCAACACAACAGAAAAACCTGAAAAGCAGGCAACTAAAATAATGAAAGCATAAAAAGTAATACATACCATAAAAACAACATAGTACTAAAATCACTAAATCAAGCTCCAGGTCAAAGAACCATGAACAGTACCCGGAGCGCCATAAAGATTTTTTTTTTTAAACAGGACCACAGCGAGCCCCTTCAAGTGAAGAAGAAAGCCTTGAGGGATCTCTTGAAGGATAAAGCAGGGGATCCAGTTTTAGAGAGCAAGGCAGCTTGCTCCAGAGGGATGGAGCAAGACAATTACAAGAACATTTCCCTGCCCCTCCAGGTTCACACGGGGCACAGTAGGCAAGTTACTTTGATTGAATCTGAGCAGCAGTACAGATTTCTTCCACTGCACCCTATAGAAACCCATGATATGCTGGACTCTTGCCATATACACATGTGTGGGTAATAGGACCCTAAATGCAGAATGAGGCAAGTAGATGTTACTAGATGGCATGTGTAGCTCTGTGATGGACTAGAGATGTGCTCAAGCTGACCCTGAAGCGTGGCCGCTTCATTTGGCCGGGAATACGTTTAATTACATCCTGGATGAAGGTTAAAGTTTAGCCATGTATCCATTCTAGGTGAATGGTAATAGGTAGCCTTCTTATTGACTCTAGATGACTCTTACAGGGTAGACAACATATTAGCTAGGTGAATGTTAAAGTGTAGTCAATGCATTATATTTGTAGAACATCGCCATTGCATGGAACCTAGGGAAATGTAGCCATTGCATGGAACCTAGGGAAATGTAGCCATTGCATGGAGCCTAGGGTATTGTATCCATTTTACTGAATCTAGGAGAATGTTGAATGCAGCCATTGCACTGAATCTAGGAGAATGTAGAATGCAGCCATTGCATGGGACCTAGGATCATGTAGAATGCAGCCATTGCACTGAATCTAGGTGAATGTAGAATGCAGCCATTGCATGGAACCTAGGAGAATGCAGCCATTGTACTGAATCTAGGAGAATGTAGAATGCAGCCATTGTACTGAATCTAAGAGAATGTAGAATGTAGCCATTGCATGGAACTTAGGAGAATGTGGAATGCAGCTATTGTTCTGAATCTGGATGAATGTAGAATGTTGGCATTGCATGGAAACTAGGAGAATGTAGAATGCAGCCATTGTACTGAATCTAAGAGAATGTAGAATGTAGCCATTGCATGGGACCTAGGAGAATGTGGAATGCAGCAATTGTACTGAATCTAAGATATGTAGAATGTAGCCATTGTACTGAATCTAAGAGAATGTCGAATGTAGCTATTGCATGGAACCTAGGAGAATGTGGAATGCAGCTATTGTTCTGAATGTGGATGAATGTAGAATGTTGGCATTGCATGGAACCTAGGAGAATGTGGAATGCAGCAATTGTTCTGAATCAGGATGAATGTAGAATGTTGGCATTGCATGGAACCTAGGAGAATGTAGAATGCAGCCATTGTACTGAATCTAAGAGAATGTAGAATGTAGCCATTGTACTGAATCTAAGAGAATGTCGAATGTAGCCATTACATGGGACCTAGGAGAATGTTGAATGCAGCTATTGTTCAGAATCTGGATTAAAGTAGAATGTTGGCATTGCACGGAACCTAGGAGAATGTGGAATGCAGCTATTGTTCTGAATCTGGATGAATGTAGAATATTGGCATTGCATGGAACCTAGGAGAATGTGGAATGCAGCTATTGTTCTGAATCTGAATTAATGTAGAATGTTGGCATTGCATGGAACCTAGGAGAATGTAGAATGCAGCCATTGTACTGAATCTAAGATAATGTAGAATGTAGCCATTGTACTGAATCTAAGAGAATGTCGAATGTAGCCATTACATGGGACCTAGGAGAATGTTGAATGCAGCTATTGTTCAGAATCTGGATTAAAGTAGAATGTTGGCATTGCACGGAACCTAGGAGAATGTGGAATGCAGCTATTGTTCTGAATCTGGATGAATGTAGAATATTGGCATTGCATGGAACCTAGGAGAATGTGGAATGCAGCTATTGTTCTGAATCTGAATTAATGTAGAATGTTGGCATTGCATGGAACCTAGGAGAATGTAGAATGCAGCCATTGTACTGAATCTAAGATAATGTAGAATGTAGCCATTGTACTGAATCTAAGAGAATGTAGAATGTAGCCATTTCATGGAACTTAGGAGGATATGGAATGCAGCTATTGTTCTGATTCTGGATGAATGTAGAATGTTGGCATTGCATGGAACCTATGAGAATGTGGAATGCAGCTATTGTTCTGAATCTGAATTAACGTAGAATGTTGGCATTGCATGGAACCTAGGAGAATGTAGAATGCAGCCATTGTACTGAATCTAAGATAATGTAGAATGTAGCCATTGTACTGAATCTAAGAGAATGTAGAATGTAGCCACTGCATGGAACTTAGGAGGATGTGGAATGCAGATATTGTTCTGAATCTGGATGAATGTAGAATGTTGGCATTGCATGGAACCTAGGAGAATGTGGAATGCAGCTATTGTTCTGAATCTGGATGAATGTAGAATATTGGCATTGCATGGAACCTAGGAGAATGTGGAATGCAGCTATTGTTCTGAATCTGGGAGAATGTAGAATGCAGCTAGAGTATTGCATCCACACAAGTGTAGAATGCAGACACTGTATTGAATCTAGGTGAATGCAGAATGTAGCCATTGTATTGATTCTTGGTGAATATATAATGCAGCCATTATATCAAATCTAGGTTTATGTAGCCAGTGTATTGAAACCAGGTGAATGTAGAAGGTAGCCAGTGTATTGATTCTAGGTCAAAGCAGACTGTAGCCATTGCACTCAAGTTATGTGCATATAGAATCTATCCATGGTATCTAAACCGGGTGCATGCATGATGTGATATGATTGGTCAATCATAACGTGCTTAATACCCAGAGGTTTTCCAGAATGTTGCCCTTGAGCTATCCTCCCGAGACCATTTAATTTAATCTAGGTGATTCTAGAGTGAGGTGAAGGTGTTGAATCTAGGTATTTGCTAGAGCGGGGCCAGCGTATTGAACCTATCACACGCCATACTTATGGAATTTAGCCAAAGGCACGGTCGTCAACTCACATGCATCTGCTACCATACACTACTTTAATCCACTCTGCACAACAGCTTTGCCATAAGAATCCAGCTGCCCATCACAACAAAGATTTGATAGGTAGCTTCACACATAAGGACAATCCAGCTCTCGCATGCCAACTCTAGACTACTTCTCACCACCCATCCTCATGCCAGCTAGACATGGGTGTCTAGCAGGGACTTGGCCACCCTTTCATATCCTCAGTTTGGCCAAAATGTACACATGCATACTAGCACTTCCTCGAATTTCTCATACCTGCACTTCGGTCCCCCCGAGGCCATTGTTACTACAGTGCATTATGGCCATACCAATGGTGAAAGGTGCAATACAATGACGCATTACATTGCACTAAACATATTCCAGAACGCTGCTTCTTGAACTGCCAAGAATTTTGGTGAAGAGCTGCAGAAGAAAAAACAGACTGTGCGAAAGGCGAATTCAGACACACAGGCTAAATGGAGAGGGTTGCGGCATATGTCTGTCCTTAGGCACTGAACATCTGGCAGGCTTTCGTGTGACCTATTGCAGTGACGTGGCCATGCTTTGCTTAAGAGAGGTCAGTCTTTACACCTTCCACAATGACTGGGTAAAATAATAGGTGGGGCTGCATTAAAACAATGCACACGGAAACAAGGGAGTACGCGTACTTCTCCTTACTCCCTAGTCCCTGAATGCAACACACGACCAGTTTGTGGGGAGAGGAAATCTGGGAGGAACTATTGCCACTCTTAATGGTGGGTGTGTTTTGAACTGTGTGCCCTCTGGCTGCAACGCCCTAAATAGTGCTGGCCAGAGGCGTTTCTGGCCTTCAAGGAGCTTACGGTATTGTTGGGTCTGGACTCCTCTTGGGGCGAGGTTGGGCTCTTCTGGGAATTCATCTGCGTGATCTCGCCTTGCGTGTCCTTCTCGAGATGGGCTGCAGACCCCTTGTCATGTTAAAGGAAGGCTATTGGGGTAGACATAAAACAATAGATAAAATATGTTGATGGTTGGTATTGGGTTCACTACAATGATCTGGGGGTAAATCAACATTTGTTTGGGGACAATAATGGGCGATAGGGTTATGGCCTGCTTCATTGAGTTCTCCAAATAGTTTTAGCTACTATTAAATCAAGGGAGTTGTAGTCCAAAACATCTGGAGAGGAGCGGGTTGCAATCCTCTGGAGTAGGGTGTTGTGACCACAGACTTAAAATCATGAGTGTAGAGACTTTTCTTATATTCTGGGAACCAGTCAGTAGCTCTGTTGATTGGTGGGAGTTAGTTCTCTGGTCAAGGGATAGTCTTTTCAAGGGATGTGTCACCAAAGTGTGTATTTTCAAAGTCTGCCAATTGCTGATGGCATGGAGGCAGCCATCTGTGTGGGTTGAATTTCCACTCAGAACATTCAAATTGGTAGCATGGAATGCTGGGCAGACAATAATCATTTGCATTGAGTGCTGCACTTAAGTGTAATTCGGCGCAGTTTAAACGTTGAGGGCGAGGTGTGATCCCATCTTTCAATGTACTTACAAGCTTTTAAGATCACAATCACAGACACCCATGGTAACCGTCAACTTGCCTCATCTGATGTGTGCTGCTTTAAACAAAAAATATCCAGGCTTTTAGTCAACAGCACTTTTCATGTTTTGCATTTGCATGTGTGCAAAAACAAATCCAGCAAACGAAGTGTTGGTGGATAAGGAAAGTGAACCGGTTGAAGGTTGTATGCAGCAGGTATTGGTTTGATAACTGAGTGGCCTGAGGTCTGCGTCCATGTGTGGGTGCAATCCTTGGTCTTAGGTAACTCTACATTCCACAATTCAACAATTAAATGCAGCCAGCATAAGTGAAAAAAAGAGAGCCATAGATTCAATTACACTTGCAAAACAATCTACACATTAATAAATAAAATAAAATAAAATAAATGAAATAATAATGCATGTGGTGGTGGTGAAATCTGAACATGTATGCATCTGGAAGCCGCCCTGCACATGTCATGTCCCCATCTGGAACACATGCTGATCAGCATGGCTGCATGAAAACCGGAGATAAACAAGAAAAAGTCCAAGATGGCCGCTGTAGAAAGAGACCACCTGACAGTGATGTGGATGGGCAGAGCAGTCCACTTTCTATTGTTAATAACACAGAGGCGGGATCTCATTGCAAATCTGAAAAAGCATGGCCCGGGAGCTAGGAAAGGAGGGAGCGGATTGCCCACATGGGCAGAGGAGTCTGCATCACACTGGCGTGGTCTGGGGGTCTCAGAAAGTCCTCAGCATCTGAGGAAAACTCAATAATAAAGGCCTTACCACCCGGAAGCTAACAATACTGCTGGCTGGCTGCATTGAACTCAAGGGGTATGGCCCGTCGTGGTATGTAATAGAGGGCAGCTGGACCAGAAGCCTGACATATGCGTCCAAGGCAAAGGTAGAAGATGGATAAGGAGGGCTTGGGGACCCCAACCCTAGCGTTTCCAAACACCTGGCAGTCCATAACTCCCCGTATTTCTCCACAGCCATGGGCCTGGGATCTGGCAATTTACCCTCAAATAGTATGGTTCATGGAGGGGGCAAATGAGGGAATATATGAACCTGAACCGCAATAAGACTGTTGCTGGGCAACAGACGCACGGGGGCTAAGCCGGCAGAGTCCATTTTTTATTTTCTTCATGGCCTATGGTGCCAAGAGTGAATTGCCCGGCACAATGATGCCTGCGACAGCAGATTGTGGGGACGAGAAACAGGAAAAGAACATGGTAGATGCAGAGATCCATGCGATGGAGCTGGAGGCAACGGGCTTGGGGTCGTCGGGATCTGTGACTATACCGGTGCTTATTGCCTGAAAGGTCTACTCCGGATGCCACTAACCTGTAGAATTTGAGTGTTGTGTCCATGGAGCCAAGTATGTGAACCTTCCCTATAGAGATCCAAGCTCTTCCTACAGTTCCATTCTGGGGTTTCCATGAAAAACACTTGTAATCTTGTATAACAGCTCCCTTTCCCAGAATGTATTTGATTAATGAAAATCCAGGACTGGAAACATGATATCCTGGCGACAAGAAGTCGCCTATTCACTCTATCTGTGTCACTCGTTGGAATCCAGCACAGCTGGGTAGTGCAGGATTCAGGTCATCGTATGCGCTTTATTGAAAGGTTCTTTAACATCCAGAAGCCACCACTGCATTTTTACCACGATTGCCTCTATGCTTCTCAGTTGTGTTGTTTTGTTTTCTAAGGCAAGTGTGTTTCCATGTTTCCCATCAGAGGAGAAAGTGACGTGGTGGGGGGGAGTAGGGTGTGGGTGTGAACGGAGGATAGCACATGGGCATCGCGCTGGTCTTGGAAGCAAGACCACGCAGAGCAAAGGGACGCAGGGGGAGTGGCTGTGGGTGTTAACGGTGGATAGCACAGGGGCAACACGCTGGTTGTGGAAGCAAGACCACGCAGAGCAAAGGGACGCGGGGGGGTGGCTGTGGGTGTTAACGGAGGATAGCACAGGGGCAACACGCTGGACTTGGAAGCAAGACCTCGCAGAGCAAAGGGACGCAGGGGGAGTGGCTGTGTTTGTTAACGGAGGATAGCACAGGGGCAACACGCTGGTCTTGGAAGCAAGACCACGCAGAGCAACCGAGGTTTGAATCTCAAATACGCGCTTAGAAACCGAACTCAGGTACTGTATTAGGCGTGTTATAAAAAAAAAACGATTAAATTAAACTCGTTTAGTTTGCACCTGCAGCATGCCTCCAACCTGTAGGTCTTC
The DNA here is from genome assembly GCF_040938575.1 of Ambystoma mexicanum. Taxonomy (NCBI): domain Eukaryota; kingdom Metazoa; phylum Chordata; class Amphibia; order Caudata; family Ambystomatidae; genus Ambystoma; species Ambystoma mexicanum. Next base: position 74,031,989 of record NC_090931.1, on the reverse strand, counting down.
ATTGTGAGTATGGTGAAATGATAAAAACACGAGGCATTTCATAGGCCACTTGTTTTTTTATTAAATACTACCCATTTAAGAGTTGGGTTTGCCACGACTATTAGAAAGGACTGCAAGGTGTGCAACGCATCCCACACAGCAAGTTCTTCCTACTCCAGATACTAGGTGTTAGCATAAAAATGGAGACATATTTAAATGCTACAGGTTATTTTCATACTCGTAATGAAGCTTGACACTGTTCTATTGCCCCTGGCGTGTCTCACACTGAGCAGTGAGGCTCAGCCGGGGGGACTGCTAGAGAAGCCCTCGCGGATTCATATCTGACACCTGGAGAGAGCGTGAAGGGGATGATTTCAGAGCGTGGGGTGTGAGAGGGAGCGTAAAAGGTGTGCACGGCAGCCTGCTGGAATGCGGCGTGAGACTGCTCTTAGCACAGCTGGGGTGACATGTCTCTAATTAGAGGTAGCAAATGATGCCGGAAGGCGACTCCCTGCCACATTTAGCAAATACTTTTTAAAAACACAAGCAACCTGGTTATGTAATGTGATGTAAAGTGGTCTTGTAGCACACTCTCTTGACATTATGGTGGCCTCACTACGTGTGACACTGCAATAAAAGTTTGGGGGGGGGTTGTAGTTAATAAAACAATGGGAGAGCGGATGAACAAACTGAGGTGTTTGTGAGGAATTCTACCATCCGCACGGGGAGAGCGTGCTCGCCTGGGCTTTTTGATTTTTTGATAAATGAAAACTAATGATGGGAGATCAACCTCCGAGGAATGTGTGAGGCCATTCCACACACATTTCATCTGCTCTCCACACGAAATGCATAGTCACGTGTACTCCGCTGGAATGTGACAGCCACGGGTACATCAAAGCATCTCAAGAACGGGGAAGGCATACCTTCCTCCAGCCATTGGCAGCCTAATTTATATATCAAGGGCCCCATGGATCTGCTTTCCCATTGTCTAATCCAGCTAGTGGCAGTCCATGCTAATGAGAGATAATTAAAGCAAGCCTGGAGAAGAGGCTTGGTTGCTGGACACACAACAGGAAGGCGGGGCTAACACCCCCTTGTTATGCAATGTGTCAACTTGAAGCTAGTTCACACCTCTCTTTATGAAAGGCATTGAAATGCATGTCTGGGCCCACTATTTACTGTAGGCAAACCCCTGCAGAAGTAGGTGATTTGGGGGAGACAAGATGTCTGCTCTTGCCACATACTTCAAGGGAAAACTGTGCTTTAATCAAGATTCACAGAGGGCTCAGTTAACCAGAGAGGCACTTTGATCTACAAAAGACAGGAAGATGCGTGAGACTTAGGTATATGTTGTCACCCTTTACCTTTTCCTGTTGCAGGGCACTCTGGTCCTGACCTCATGCATAACATAAGAGTGTTGGTGGGGACCCAGGATTGGATCATTAAGGTAGGGTTAGCCTGCTCCAATCACCTGGGACCATTTGTCTTTAGAAAAGGGCTGAACCCCTCACTTAGCAGATCATTTAATGACTTTGAAAGGAGTAAGAAGGACTCATTTGGACCCGAGCTGAAGGTACAATCTATCTTACATCTTTTTCCAGTGAAGAAAGGCCAGGAGTTCCAAGAGGGAAGAAAGATCTCTCCCCTAAAAATTTTCCAGGGAACAGAGGGAGATACCACACTCAGAGGACCGGTCCAACAGCTCCTGAACCAGTACCCAGCCAGCACACAGTGTGTCCTGCTAGGTTCTACCTTCAAGCTTCCTAGGTGGGAAGTGCCGGAGAGTCTCTGGACAAAAAACAAGGCCTCTGCCTGCAAACACTCTCCTAAACTTTGAGCCGACTGCCTTTAAAGGACGCCATGAGCCATGCAAAGAAGATCGGATGAGAGCCAAACAAATATCAACCACCATCCATATTATAAGGACATTTAGAGACAGTCGAGCCCTCAAACCATATTCGGCTGCACCGCTGACTGTTGTCACGCCGCAGTCACCAGAGCCATCCGAGCTGCTTCAACCAGCATTCCAGATCCACCAGCCAGCACAGAGACAATACTTGGCCCCGAGCCACCACGCATGCCAGCCTGCAGCCATTCGTTCAGCCCCGCTTGCCGAACTGCCTGCCGCCTGATAACCGCAGCTGTCTCGCGCCACAAACTCTGTCTCGGGAGATGCAAAGCGCCCTGGAACCGCTTCAACGCTGTCGAGCATCAAGAATTTCTTAAGCACCAGGTACATTGTGGTTCTGCTCCCCCTGGTCCTTCTCTGAAGGCCCCTAGAGACAGTTACAACCCTTTGCCCCTTGGTACTGTAACCAAAAAGCCTTGAACAGTAAGAGTGATTACTTTACCAACTGCCCCCTGCCAGTATCCAGAGTGCATCCCCTTCCTTCGTGAAACTGTCTGTCCTCTGTGTTCCTTTACAGTGTGGGTTGTAATTGTAGTGTGCTAGAACTGTCTGTTTTAGTAATAAAGTAGATATTTTTTATATAACCTTAACTTGACAGTCCCTTTTATCACTGGGTAATAATTGTATTTCCGCTGTGTTGCAACTAACAGACGTTCCACAACCTTTCTGTCCATGTTACCAAAATTGGACAAGGAGGTTTATAATCTGCTTATGTTTCCAATCCATTTAGATCCCTTCTGGTGTATTAGAGGTGTGGGGCTGATCGATGGTTTAGAAACCGATATTCATCCCTGTACCATTGGTGCCCCGGAAGTTGGTCCGTCACAGTGTTGATGGGTGCAGGCCGGAATAACTAAGCCCTAAGTGCCATTCTGGGTATATGCACTTGGCAGTGACACTTGCTCATGTGTTTATCCATCGGGGAGAGTGCACAGCTATGGGTGTAGCCAGGATTTTCTAGCAGGTGAGGTATAAAGTTAATGCAGTTAGGCCCACTGCAGTGACATTAACTTCTGTACATGCCCACACAGTGCTGTTGAGTGGGCATTTAAATATTTTGGGTGTGCCTTGCCCGCTCAGGCGCTACCCTGTCTATGTGTCTGGTTCAGCTTAGGTACTCTACGTTTGGGTTAGCCACGGATGTGGAGGGTGATATAGAGGAAGAAAGAAGAGATTGGTCTGACACCAATAAGGAAGCGTGGTCCATTGGTCGCCGTGTGGAGGAGTTTGCGCATGTAGGATTACGGGCGAGGAGATTTTAGGGTGAGAAATAGTTATGAGGAGTGCACTGGTAAACAAACACGAGCACTGGGTATAAAGGAGTGAAAGAACACGGCACACAGGCATAATGTGCATGTGTAAATTGCACTAGGCTTCTGTTGACAACGATGTCCAACCTTTGCTAAAATGCATTTTTTCAGTGTCATTTAGCTTTTTGCATTTTGGGTCTGATGCACTCACCTAATGCAGTGTTCCCTTTCACACTGAGCATGGGTCTGCAACCCACTGAGTCTGCTCTCCAGATGTCTTGGACTACAACTACCATCTGCCCTAGCAGCATAATAATGATGAGGGACCATTGGAGTTTTAATCTGAAAAGCCGCAGGTTGCAGACCCCCGACGTCAATGAAGCTGTGATCACTTTCAGCCCGTCTTGGGTTACTCTACTGGGCATGTAGTCTCTTACTGACATCGACAGGGGGGCCTTATGAGTGCCATTATGCAAAGGCGGGGGGCCAAAAAGCTGCCACACAGGAGAGAGAGACACACTTGGGAGTTGTGCCTTCATTTCATCCCTCTGGCTGTTATTTTTAGGGTTTGACCCCTTCATTTGAAACTAGTTTTTGAATTAATGTAATTGTTCCTCACATGTGTTATAGCTTATCGTCTAGAAACAAAAAAGCATTTAATAATTCATTGGAGGATAGCCCACAGGTTAAGGGCCCGATTCATGGAATTTTTTGCACGGTTCAAAGTGACTTTGCACTGCTGAAAGGCGACTTTGCACTATGGACACAAACACTGATTCATGGAACTGTGCCAAGTGTATTTTTGCAGTGAAAAGAAATGCTTGCAGTACAAAATGACTATGCACTGACTTTGCCCTGTAAACATGCACTTTGCACAGTTGCATGAATCAGGGTTTGTGTCCGCAGTGCAAAGTGACTTTTCAGCAGTGCAAAGTCACTTTGAACCGTGCAAAAAATGTTATGAATCGGCCCTAGGTTTTCACCTCTGACATTAAATCAGCCTGCACTTTGCACGTTCCTATAAAGAGCGAGGCAGCCTCAGTCCTTCTTCCGTCCAAGGATCCGAAATTGAAAACCTTTAATATTGGATAGTACTTATTGAAGTACTTGGTAATGGTAGAATCCGGCATAAAGAACTAAACACCTGATATCGCTATAGTTGCTATTATTGTAATCATCATCATTATCAGTATCATTATTATTCTCATTATTACTATCAACATTATTATTATTATCGGTATCATTCTTCCTCTTCTTCTTCTTCTTCTTCTTCTTCTTCTTCTTCTTCTTCTTCTTCTTCTAATTATTATTATCAGTATCATTATTATTATTATTCTCATTACCATTATTATTCTCATTATTACTATCGTTATCATTATTACCATTATTAGTATTATAATTATATCATCATTATCGTTATTATTATCATTATTATTATTCGCATTATTATTATTATTATTATCATCATGATTATCATTATCATTATTATTATCAACATTATTACTATTATCATTATCGGTATCATTCTTCTTCTTCTTCTTCTTCTTCTTCTTCTTCTTCTTCTTCTTCTTCTTCTTATTATTATTATTATCAGTATCATTATTATTCTCATTATTACTATCAACATTATTATTATTATTATTATCGGTATCATTCTTCCTCTTCTTCTTCTTCTTCTTCTTCTTCTTCTTCTTCTTCTTCTTCTTCTTCTTCTTCTTCTTCTAATTATTATTATCAGTATCATTATTATTATTATTATTCTCATTACCATTATTATTCTCATTATTACTATCGTTATCATTATTACTATTATTAGTATTATAATTATATCATCATTATCGTTATTATTATCATTATTATTATTCGCATTATTATTATTATTATTATTGTCACGTGGATTAAATAGGTGGAGGCGGTTGTGGTGTTTAAACATTCCAACCCCCTCCTGTTTGCATGAGGATAAACTCATTCACAAGGTCACACTGTGTGACGCTGAGTAAATGAGGGCTTCTTGGCTCTGTAGCCACCAGAAGAGCCAATTAAACATGTGTTCTTCCGTTTCTAAGCAGTCTGTGGGCCACACCCCCAAGAGAGAATGCCCGCGCAATCTACAATATGCACTTATAATGGAAAACATGGAATGCTTTTGATAATCCGTTTGCGCCAGGATTAGGCGGGAAACGGCCTATTGTTCCGCGCACATAATGACACCATCCTCATTATCCGTGCCATTATCAGGCGGCAAGGTCACGGCAGAACAGAGCAGAGTCAGACACACGCGAGATGTAGGGATAATTGTATTTCAGGGGTGTGGGTGTGGGTGGGGGAGGGGCTCTGCAGACGGTGGCGCAATATCGTCGATCCATTGGGAAGCAGATACGGGAAGCAGCTGCACATGGCTGCTATTGATTGCAGCACACACCAGTTCTGGTCGTGCAGGAATTGCTCTCCTGCAACACTTCAAACACTCAGCAGGGAAAGCCCTGGTCCACCAAATCCAAAATCAAGATGGGTGCAAAGGGCAAATAAGTAGAGGAACATATGTGCCCCTTGCTGCCCCCGACATGGCCAGGTAAGGGGGCCCTGATCCCTCCTCTGCCAACAGGCCACCTGGCTTCAAGACTGGCACTCTCCCACACATCCCCACCCCCGGGAGTCTCCCCTGATATGATAACCCAATGCCATGTCTCAGATCCCCAGCCAGGGGCCGAAGGACAGATATCTAAGGGATGCCCCCAATCAACCAGCAGCATCCCAAAAGCCGAGTCCATGGCTCAACCCCTTGGCAGCCCCAGACTCACCTCGGGAGCAGAGACGCTGTGGTGGCTCAAGGATGAGATTGAAGCAGTGATGGGAGGTGGAGTCTGAGGACTTTGCAGCTTAGCAGCGCATTGCATCGCGCTTGACGGTGGTGGTGCCCAGCAAGGTGGTGGGTCGGCGAATCTTCAACAACAGTGTGCAAAGTAACAATGTGGCGACAGTGACTCTGCCCGCCATGGACACTGGAGGGCAAGTGGTGAACTGAACCAACAGGCCAGGAAATGGGGGAGCCACGAGGAGAGACACCACCCCACAATCGGACTCCTGTCTTCTATGGGCTCAGCCACCAGCAATGCCACTCTACTGTGCCAGGGACCCGATACCCCACCTCATTACAATGGCACCACAGTCATTATCCTACTCCTTCTGACCAGATTGTCTGAGTGTCATGGGTGGCATGCCTCGTAGTCACCGGAATGCAGGCCAGCCTCAAAGTAGACCCAGAAAGAGAAGCAAGCAACACAGGCAGACACTGTAGCTACTGCGGACCCCCGCTGCAGGCCCAAACACAAAGGGGCACTCAGGTAAGCCGGGACTAAACCAGGGGGCATGACAGAAGGGGCTGAGGAAGTGGGTGGGGCAGCGAGTGCAAATCTCAGGTGGAGAAGGCCTAGGGGTAGGACAGAGCAGACCGCAAATGGCGCAATAAGAGTAACAGCTGAGGATGGTCACCAGAGAGAGGAGAGGAGAAGAAAACTCACGTTAACACATCATTCCTCCTCACCATCAGCATTGAAACACTCCCCCAGAACCGAGAAAAGTCCCAGCATGCAGAGCGACACATGAACACATAGGGAAATGCTGGAATGTCTTCAGTACCCTGAAGTTTCCTGATGACCCCAGATTTTACTTCTTGCCATTAGCATGGCTTCCAGGATTGCAAGACTGGGGCCGGAACTCAAAGCCACAAAGGCAACTAGTGATTCCCTTAAACACCCCGCGAAGTCATGTGACCGTGTAATGCTCGGGAGTGCCTGTTTGTAAACTGTAGTCACATGATTCCAGAACGATAGCTCAGCTGTGGAGACAGACGCCTATGATCCGCATGAAGGACAATAGTTCTAATCCTTGCAGGGTCGACTCAGCCATCCATCTTTAATGGGCCTGTATGAGTCATATTAAACTGGGTAATTGTGCTTTCCCCACTCAGGCTTTTCGGTGCCTTTCTGGGCTCGGTACCTGGTGGTGGCAAACGTTCGGTCACTCTCTGGCACCAAATCTAGGTAGAAATCCTCAGACATTTCACAACTTCCAGACAGCGATTGATTACATGTGTGTGCTGGAGGAAGCACAGTAATACAAAATAGGCACTCTTTAGCATCGTGTAGGTGTGGAACAGTAGCCAGAGGCTTTGATCAGATAGATTGACTGATCGCTCACAGGCCCAATGCCTATGTATACCCTTTAAATACACATACATAGACAGAACACCACAAACCAGAGAAATAAATATTCTACAACAACGGATCAAATAATAAAGAAAGCGTCACAAAACGATAGCCGCTAACCAACTTCACGGAGTTTGATTATGACAGTTCGAATATATGTGTCACACTACCATAGTATGAAACTTTTGTTATCCACGCCACTATTATGTAGTACACATTACCACCTGGTGGTTTAGTGAAACGGCTGCTCAGACTGCAGCTGACCTATGCCCGACATGTTTCGCTCCACTTCATATCTTACTAAAAGTAAGGGATCTTCTTCAGGAGTAGTTATATGAGCATTGAGCTAGCTTTGCACGAAGATTCTCGTTTACAGTCGCTCTTCCTTGACTTCAAGATTCAACTACAGGGATTATGCTTCGTTAGTAGCACTGTAATATTGAACACCACCACTGTGGTCAGTCAGGTGGGCCAAGCGCCTATGGAACAGGTAATTGATTATCCAGTAGTCTTGTGTCAGTGGATTCCCAGTGGGTAGGGTTTAATATGTCGTATCTTCAATCTGTGTGTCGGTTCCCCGTAGAGCAGTGCTCAAATATATTTTTTGAGTCCTAATTTATGTGGGGGAGGAACTGTTCAGGAAAAGCCTTCTGGATCCCTGCGGGAATATGGGTGGGATACGGCGTGATGGAACACTTGTGATCCTGGTCCACGAGTGACTGGGATGGCATTGGTACTGCGCATGGGCACAACCGAGACATTTGTTTGGCGCTTCAGCTTCTCCGCACCTGTTTATAAGGGGAGCCCATAAATTGTCAGGAGCACACGCTCTACTCAGGGATCCTAAAAAGACTCATCCCAGCCCCTAATCATCTCAGTAGCCCTCTTTAATCCGGTATCTTTAAAGAAAAAGTAATTGCCAGCATTGCTCAGTGTGCAATGGAGCAGGGAGCAGTGGTGGCAGACGATGTGTACTGATACAAGTGAAACTGGTGAGTTGGAGGCACTAGAATTACATTTATAACAGGACCAACCTGTTGCCATGAGGACTATGAAACTGAGGGGTAGTGAGGAGAAATTTCCGTTTTCAATTTCCTCGAAGTCCAATCAGTCACGCGTGTTGTACTTGGTGGCAAGCCTCCCATCGAAGTGGCCACCCGTGTTCTTCTCATGCACAGACTTCCGGCAGAATGTGCCACCCAATAAGAGTGCCAGCCATCGGGTTTCTCAGATGTCCAATGGAGTAAATGAGGAGTGGCCTATGGGCGTTTTAGATTGGCACCTGCCACCTAACACCTGATTCACAAAGGCCCTAACCTGGAGCACATCTGGATGTGCCCGGAGCATCACACACGCCACTCAGCGACAGCATGCAGTGTGTGTGCAGCTTGAGTGCAATCCTGCAAGCTTACGTGGGCCCTCTTTGTTGTACTGCTTGCGCACACACCTTAGGTTGCACACCCGGGTGCAAATAAGCCCCGGTGAGCTTTGCACACAGTGAATGATAGGCTTCACATGGGGTAGGACTATGACAGTAAGGTAAGTAAGGACGGCTATTTTAAACGCCGACCTGCACGAGCGAAAATGTGAATCTTGCCAGACACTGTTTGTCAATTCTTCTCGCTTATTCGGCTGAAGGTTTCCTGGAATCATCCTCTCTTAGAAGTTATTTCATTTGAAGTGGTCTTTTCCTCCCTGATGTCATGGTCCATGAGAGAGGAGAGCCCCTTCTTTGAACGCCTCGTCACCCTTCTTCCTGCAATGCACGCTCCTGAATCAACAGGCGGCTGACGTAGTGCCTGGAAGCCACTACTGGGCATTCCCTCAAGTGACCCGGGATCAGTTGCACTTGCTGTGCACTTTCTCACAGGATCCGCCCTGCGTGGCAGAGAAGTGCTGGAGCACACAGCAGGGCCATGGGCCATCCTGGGCCGCTTCTGGGCAACGCTTATTCTATGGTACGATGCCTCTTATAACGCGCACCCCACCGCCGGAGCTGCATTAAGCACCGAGCCTTGCCAGTACACAGGGGAATTCGGACCCCGCAGAGTGGGGGGGGGGGGGGAGGGCGCAGCCAGACAGTGGTATGCGAGGCAAAAAGGAAACTTCCCCCGGACCAGGAGAAGCTTCGATACGTTACACCCAGTGTTAATAGATCAAGTTTGCTTTTGAAATTCTGAGATGACTTTGCAGCAATTAACTACCACTCGTTTTAATTTGATCATTGACCATTCGATCCACTTTATGTGGACATGTGCTCCTGTTGGATCCCCTTACTGAAGGAGGGGGTGGTCTCCACAGCACAGAAGACATCTCCTATACTGGAACATTGGTTGCAGATCAAACAATCCAAGCCTCAAGCGCGTGGTGATGATGTGAGTGCTGCGCAGTGATGCCCTGGGGTGTTTAGCTATCTGAAACATATCATCAATCCAACCTTAACATGTGTGAGGATGTGAAGGCTGTGTGATGCAGCACATACGTGTTTGAAATCTGAAAACGATCACCAATGCACCCTTCTCAAGTCTGTTGCTCTGATATGAACATGGTCGTCCATGCCTCTCTCGTGTGTGTGCTGTGATGGGAGTGATGTGTGGCCCTGCTTTGCGATGCTTGGAGATATGAAAAATCAGCTCTGGTGTGTGTCATGATGCGAGTGCTGTGTGAAGCTGTTCTGGCGTGTTTAGAAATCTAAAACATATCATCGCAGTTCTTATGTGTGCTGATGTGTGTGCTGTGTGATGCTGTTCTGGGGGTGTTTAGACCTCTTAGAATCCTCTTCAATACAGCTCTCTTGTGTGTGCTGTTCTTATGGATAACTGTGGCTGCTATGGGGTCTAGAAATCAGAAAAATGTACTCTCTGAAACTCGCATGTGTGATGATGTGAGTGCTATGCTGTGTGATGCTGCTCGGGGGTGTTCATGAATCTAAAATGTATAATCACTGCAACGTTCACGCCTGGTGATGTGAGTGCTGTGTGATGCTGCTCATACGTGCTAAGCAATGTGAACTATGTCAACAATGCGAGCAGATGGTGCGCGATGATGCGAGTGCTGTGTGGTGGTGCGTGATGATGCGAGTGCTGTGTGGTGTGGGCCATGGGTGTTTAGAATGGGACTCTGTGTGTGTTCAGTTGGTGGGGACTTGGAATCCTAGCCCCTTTCTGTCGCTTTCTGTCCCTCCTGAAATGTCTCCTACCTCTGTGAAAAATACACAAGATGTGAAAATGCAGCCTTATTGGCTGAGAAAATAGATTCTTAGGGCCCGACTCCTGCTTTGCTAAAGGCCCCCGTGCCACATGGAACCGACACACGGCGCCCCCCCCCTCTTTACCTCAATTTCCAGATGTGAAAGGGGCGATGGGAGAGGGGGTACTGATGAACAGCGAGCCCGGGGAGCGTGGAAAGTACAAAGCCCGTCTTATCTCGCCATCAAAGCCCAGCAAGACTTCAAGTGGCCCTGGGTAGAGCAGGATTTCTGCGCGCGCGCCCGGCCGGATCCTCTAACTGAATTACTCCGGGGCTGTCAAGTATCAATTACCTGCATCTTTTTACCATAAGTGGCAATAGAAACGGAATTGGTTGCAAACACGAGGGTCTCTGGGAAGTGGAGAAGGCCCTCGGCGGAGTAGAGGGAGGCTGGCGCGCGGCCTCCCTTCTCTGCATCCCCTTTCGCGTCTCTTAACGGATAGACACACTGCAGTGCTGCCCCTTTTATGCAAGGACGCAGTTCTGTGACTTGTCTTTATTCAGGCTGGACCGGTTGTGGGGCCACGCAGAATCCACACACCTTTTCAACGTAGCTTTGCTTCTTAAAAGTGCTGCCTCTGTTATCAAACCCCCCCGGTCTTACTCTCGGGTTGCACCTGGTCAAGAACCCCTCGGATCAATATCTTCTGAAAATGAATATATGGGGGTGCTGCATACAGTATATTGTGTCATTGAGGCGCTATATGTACCCGTATGATGTGTTTGTTGTAGCACGATGACGAATTGAGAATGCATTTGCACAGCTTTTTTTTGCATGCACAAATGCCTTTGTTCATAAACAAATTGCAACTATGTCCAGTTGCTCCCAAATAGTCAACAATACCATTTGCAACCAGCTGCAATGGAAACCAGCATTGGCACTGCCAAGGATTTGGACTTTTGTGTAGGCATGGGAAAGGCACTGCTGTGGTGGTATTAACTGGCCAATGATGGAGGCAGCTGGAAAATGCTGCTAAGTGTGTTGGGCATTCAATAGCACTGCCTGGCAAATGCCTAATACGTGTACACACACCCAAACGGTTTGCTTTCTCAATACTTTTGTATTTATTTTTTTTTTACACAACTTCATTGCAGGGCATGCAAAGTGCTTCTAAATCTAGTGGGTGAAGGCAAACCTCGTTAGGCCACTTTTATTGCCCCAGTAGGAGGTTGACTGCTCCAATTAAGCCATTAACTCAGAAAACTGATTTGAAAAAAAAAACACTGGAAGTCACTTTGAGCTCCAAGTTTGATAGTAAGGCTTGAATCAAGCGAGTTCATAAAGTTTCCATGAGGGGAGGGGCAGGAACTGGGTCGGAAGGGCCATAGGGATTAACATGGGCAGTCAATAGGTGGGCAAATAACCAAACTACCCCTGCATGCTTTGAGTCCACCCGATATGCAATTTCTCGATATCTATAATCTAATGGAATCATTTCGGTTTGTAGGTGGCACAAACGCCACCTAATAGCCGAAACTGAAAATGGTTGCCCTAGGATTTTAAAGTCTGGGGAAGATACCATCAGCAACACCCACTTGTCAGATGCCAGATCTGTATGCCTCGAGCAGTGTCATTGCCTCGGAAAGGAGGGGTACACACAGTCATGCAAATGTGATGACCTTTTCAGCTTCTTCAGTTAAAGAAGCAACAAGATAGACATGCTTATGTGGCAATGTGTCCCTGTGCCAACCTGACACGGGTCAGATATGGGAATAGGGGAGATCCGCTGGAACACATGTTACTTTGGAAACATTGTTCCTTAAAAGCTGCCCCTTCCTTTACAGTGTAACTCCACTTTCAGGAAAACAGGTTGTAAAGTACATTTTTTTGTTTTCTCCTTCTCACTTGTATTTGAATGGATCCATGTGATCAGTGCAACCCCCATAATTTCAACGCCCGAAAATGGCAATCTGTTTTCCATCCCCCCCTTACACCACATACATGTGCGGGGGGGGGGGATCCCCGCAACCTCTCATACTACTATTATATCCCATACCCCCCACATATGTATGTGGTGTAAGGGGGGGGGGGATTGAAAAAAAAAACGAATCAGAATTTTCGGCGGTCGGAATTCTGGGACGACGTTTTGGTACACTTCCGATTCGAACTTCCTGTCACCTGTGTCTCTTGATTTGCTCTTTGTTTATGCCACTCATGCACATTCGTGTGCAGAAAGTGATTGCAATTTGTTCGTGCCCACAAACCACAGAGAAAGATTCACAGAAACACGCACGAAGCCTCCACACACGAGAACACACTATGCAACATGTTTTCATTGCCAATTCTCCATATTTGAAAAGATGTGTATTTTAAGATTTGTGTTAATTTTTGAACATTAGTGCCCTAGCCATGTTGTTGTGGCCAGACTTTGCGTGTGTCGTTGTATGCTTTGTTTCTACCACACTTTTCCACTGCTCAGGAACAAATCACACTTAAGCAATCTAACCCGAGCAGAGGGGTATTACCGGTCAGGTAATGCCCCAGGGCATCAGGCTTTATCGTTAGCCCTGGGGAATTACATGACCATTAATGCCCGCCCTGCTTGGGTTAAATTGCTATTAGTACCCCGGCACGTTGTACTTGGGTACTAATAGAGTTTTTCTCAAATTGAGAAATGGCGTGTTTGTCGTTTCTTAACTTGAGAAAAAAAAACTACAAATAAATCAAGATGGCCACCATGGATGGGATAGAAGGGAACGACATGTAGTCCCTTCTCCCTTACGATGGGGGCCATTGTCGTGATGTTGACGCACCCGGAACACTATTGTTTCTGGTGCCGCCGACGGACAAGGTAGTGAAGTTAAGTGGGTCAGGGGTGGGGCGTGATTGGAGATGTTGAAAAGGGGATGGGGTGGGGACAAGGGGATGCAGGAAAGTGCAGTTACATGATTCATGGCGAGGAAATGTGATGGCCACCAGCTCTGTGATTGGCCGAGAGGTCACCAGCCCCACCGTTGCCAGGTACTACGGTTGCTTAGAGCCCTTCCCATGAAACAGCTCTTCCCTAAAGTAAGAACTGTTTTTGAAGTTGTGCATTGTGTTTTAGCACTTCGCCAACTTAGTGTCCACGATTCGAAAGCACTGGGAAGCTCAGGCGATCATTTGATCGTTCCTTTGGGGATGGTGTTTGCATCAGAGGTTTTTTTTCTTCTTTTTCATGCGGCGATATTGATGACCCATAAATCGGACAAAGCTTCCTGTTTATTTCCGAAACAGAAAAGGTATATATGGCACCTGTTACATCATTACATCATCTCTTTTGGCTAAGTAATCCAATGAAACATTGTTAAAGGCTGCAGGATTAGAATTCTTTACATTTTGGGCAAACAATAAATGGATATGTCTTCTATTACACCCCTAATTGGAAGCTGACATCTTCCTTAGTCAATAACATTTGTTAGAAAAACACACAATTCTGCATTGCTCAGTTGATTTGAAAACACTGTGTCTCCATGCAATCTTGGCTGTTTCCAGAACATTTTACTGGAGCAAATGAGATGACATTGTGGGCCTGATTCATGGAACGTTTTCCTATGGGATTGTGCCATTATAAAACACTTCCATGAAACCGGCCCTGTGTGCCCATACTGTAGGATTTGCTATTAAGGACTTAAGTAGATGTAGTCTGGTCTGATTTTGGAGTAGCTTGTGTCTGCTGCTCAGTCAATGGCCGGGGTCAGGTGGATCATTACTGTCTTTTCTCTTTGCAGGCCACCGTGATGACATCTCGCCTGCCCTCTGCCAACCTCCTCTGTAACCGAGGAGTTCCTATGGGAGTCCCTGAGTGGTGGAGAAGCCTCACGTGCCGCCGGAGGATTCTGCAGACTGGAGAGATTTGGAGCGATGGAGTTTCCTGATGGCTGGCCGGAGCAGATTGTAAGGATTAGTTCAGGATTACGGATGAGGGCTCAGAGCTGATGTGTTAGGATCCTACACCCCTCTGGTGTAATCCACTCTCGGAACGCCTATGATCCATGGAGAGAGGGCCACACGTCCTGCTGATCATATGTCAAATGCATGCCGCAAAGCTCCCTTTATCAGAGCTTAAGGAATCCATTTAAGAGGTCTGATTGAGACGATATTGCATGAGGCAGCGGGTCGGCCCTATCGATTCCGTTACCGACAGGGTCGGCCTACAGCTGAGTGTAATATCACCATGACAATCAGTATTTCTACTGCAAATCCTAGTATGCGTGGAGGGTAAATTGAGATCCTGTGAGGCTTCTGCTTTCCCTTAATGGCCAATTTCTGTCACCATTCCATCGTATACAACTTCGGAACGAATCATAAAGTGCATTACTGATCTTTTGGGAAAAAATAATCAATAGGGCCAAATTGGAAGCGTTTAGGACTTTAAGCGCAGCAAAGCTGCACATCTGAGGCCAGACTCCATGCACTTTGCATGCACTGCCTTACACAGTCCGGTGGTCCATCACTCCTTCCACATCTCCAAATCCTGTTATTTCAGGTTAACTCGTGGTTCATCAAAGTAAGCCCTGGTGTCAGTATGTCTCCTAGCCCGAGCCTGGAATGACGGCGATATCTTTATCATGTCGGGAAGGGGACAAGAGCTTAAGACCAGCTGATGGGGAAGAGTCAATTCCTTTTTCCAATTACTTTTCCTCTTTGCACTATCCAGCTTAAGTGACTTCTAAACATGATGGAACTAATTAAACCTATGGATTTTCTATCACTGGTCCTGGCAGCGAGGCAGACAAGCCTGAAAAAAAAGCCATGTCCGGCTCTTGCCAAGGTCTGCTGTACGGTAATACACTACTAATGATATTGAAAAAGGGAATTTTCAACCTGAAGAGGCTGTCATGTGAGCAGCATCCCATGGTCCATTTCCTGGGCTGCACGTGCGTGTCTCCAAGTAGGAGAACGATGCAGAGGATGCCAAGAGAGCGAGCGACTAAAGACAGGCCAATTCCGCAAAGTGAAGCCATTCCTCAAGAATCTTCTGGCGACTGTGCGGGCCGACGTTTAGGAGCAGTGATGCGTTTAGGAGCGGTTATGCAGACATCGGTGCCGTCATGTTAGATCAATTTGAAAGACTACGTCGATTACACTTTCTGATATAATTTAACAGCTGTGTTGCAGGTTTTGCAGAATTGTTAAGGTAGCAGACTGGAGCTGGCAACATACCACCAATGCAACTTCCAATGAACCTTCAAGTTTTGATTTCAGTTTGAGTCATAGCTGCGTACTAAGGATTTCACACATCCGGGCTTGTGTTACCAATAGGACAAAATGTCCTTCATCGTCAGAGTTTTGTAGAGGAACGGGTAGGCGCATTATCCCCAGCTCCCACCCCCTCAGCATTGTCATACAGGAAAAACAGCAGGAGAAGGGCTCTGTTTGAGACCCCATGTGTTATGCCCCACCTCGAGTGTATGAGAGACAATATGCACTCAGACAACCATATCAAATGTACCCTCACACTGAGAGGGTGGAAGGATGCCATATGGAAGGCTGTCAGCATGCACCATTGGACATCATGGAGCACTGAGTGAAATCTGACGAGGGCAAAGTGATGACATGGAAAAGATGTATGAAGCAATGGTGAAACGATATGAAAATACTTAGGAGTGACAATGTGACTGAAGCGATAAAGTAATCATGAATGCAAAAGAAGATACAACTTGCTGACCAATACGTGTAAATACGCAATAACACAAGGTGGAATACACAAGCTTTCTGTAGTGCAATATATATATAGTGTGGCACAGGTGGACATTATTGGACAATGGATGCCGACTTGTGCAGATATTCACTTCAACTACCTCAGAAGCTGATCAGGGTTGCAGAGCTAGGAGATGCCGGACGAACAGCTTTATGTGCAAAACAAAGAGGAGTCAATGTTGGATTGAGATGAAGGATGCTATTTTTAAAGAATAGCTGAAAAGCACAAAGGGAGGCAGTCGGATATGCCATGGACGAGACATATTTCTCTTAGATTGAAAGAGGAGAAAACGTTTGCAAGAGGCAAGTATTGGACAATTAAAAGTGTATAAACTCTGTACAAGGTAGAGTGAGCAAGTCTTTAGAGGCCAAGAGGAGCAACGACACCCAGTATAATTAAATTAAATAGCAGTAAATAAGAAGCTGAAATTGACAAATTTGTGGTCTCTTCACATGTGACTCAGAAGTCGAAAACAAGGGCTATTCATTAATCCTCTAATGAAGATAGTGATGTGCTTTCACTCCTTTGAATGTCCTAGAACAGAGAACAGCCTACAAGGCCAAATACAGATGGGACACTTTGGCTCATTGTCGGTCTGATGAGAGATGATGGACTAATTGCGAAAGTGGGGAGTAATCAGACATGATCCAAGCAGCTGGGTTTCGATTTCCTTATGTGCTGCTAGCGGAGTCGAAAATCCAAGGTTGGGTAAGAATGCCAACCAATCAGTGGGTCTATGGAGCAACCTGCTATAAAATGTTGCATAGACCAATCTGCTGCCATTTTGTTTGCTATAATTAATATTATAGGTATTATAGGTGGTTTGTGGGTTGTCTTACAGATAAGAGACAACCAATGAAGTACTAACCGTATATATTCTATAAGTGGATATGTTCCCATATCCAATCCCTCCCACTAAAATGTTTTATGGTTTGCCACATAGGATGACGTCGTAGATGACGCTGACTCCTGTGTGATCACGTTTGTGTGTGAGTGTGCAAGCATCCGTCTGATGTTTGCTAGTTGACCCGGCTTTATTAAACTGAGAATAAAGTAGTACTTTGCCTTATTCCTTGAGTCTGTCTGGTTATTTGGTCTGAGATCTTTATTGGTATTTCCACCAAGCACAAGAGACGCTTCAAAGTGCTAGAGTACAGTTTCACTTATGTTCCTTGGATTGTGAGTTCATGATTCTCCTTTGTAATATTTAATATCAATTAAGAGGGGTTTTAACCAATCCCAGGAGGAGTTGTGAAGACCTGACAATGCAACTATTGTAAAACCACACATATCCAAGGTCAGGCGAATTGCCTCATATCAGACTCATATCTTCACAAATATTGGGATTTGCATCATTTTGCAATAAAACCTTGAACATTATTATAAAGTTTCAAGCTCCAATTTGAGCGGCCGCTGAGCTAAGACTTTAAATTTAACTTATTTTTCTTTCACTTTATTTTTATTTTGATTTGATTTGATTTTTATACTAGGACAGGGTTCTAGGTGTGTGGTCGTCCACAGCCACAACCACACCAGGTTTTCCGGATGACCACTGACTATGTAAATACGTTGCATTTTATTCCAGTGCATTCAAATGTACTTGTGCATATCGTGAAAGCATGGAGTGGATTTCCCTCCTGAGAATCGGACTTGCGGCTCCTATGTTGGGCCTTTTTTAAGACTTGAATCAATTTGACCAGATTCATACCAATGACCCGGTTTGTCTTACAAATTAGGTCAATCAGGCATTTTTATGTTCATATTGAACTTGCACATGAGTCAGTTTTCTGGGTTGTTCGTCTGATCCATAACCATTTGAACAATTCATTTAAGAATGTAATCTACAATACAAGCTTGCGTAGCAGTCTGGGATGATATTCTAAAAGTGTCTGATAATGGAGAGTTGATTATACTAGTTATGATCGATCTGTTGGCGGCCTTCGAAACAGTGGACTACGGTATCCTCCTGTCCCATCTGGTGTCGGTAGGCCAAGTATAAAAAAGGCATTTCAAGGGTTCTGCTCTTTCCTTTCTAACCACAATCAATGCGTGTAGCTGGCTGGACATCTTTCAGAAACACCCCCTGTAAATGGTGGTCACCCTCAGGGCTCCTCGTTCTCGCCCCTCCTGGTTAACATTTATTTTCAGCCCTTAATGGGCATCTTCAGGAAATGTGAGCTTTGTGTTCATACTTATACTGGAGACACTCCAATTTACCTGCAGGTCAACAAGTCAAGAAATTCTCTTCACAAGATAATTATCTGCCTTGAGGATATGGGGCAATGGATATCCCATAACCGGCTTCAATTGAATCCAAACAAGACAGAGATGATCCTGTTTGGCCCTAAACATCTACTGGACCCAGTTAAATGCCTTTCCCCTCGTTGCTTGTGGGGGACTAGCTTGGACTATGCCCCTAAAACTAAGAACTTAGGTTGTATCTGGCAAACAAACCTGGGCTGTGAGCAACAGATCAGTGCCCAGGTGCATTCAGTGTTTTATACACTCCGTCTGTTACGGCTGGCTTTACCATATGTCCCACAGCAAGATCATTCAAGTGTAGTTGGGGCTCTAATCAATTCTAGGTTGGACTATGGTAATAGTACATTAGCAGGCATTTCTAACAAACAATTAAGTCGCCTTCAGAGAGTCCAGAACTTGGTTCATCTTTAAAGTCCCTGTAATGACAGCAATTTCACATCTGCCCTGAAGCCTCCATTGGCTTCCGATCAAGAAATGGATTGACTTTAGAATCCTTTCCCTGATGTTCAAGTGCTTATATAACATAGCCCCTCGGTATCTCGCTGATTAACTGACCTACTATATACCACCACGCCCCTGGCTATTCTGTTCCTCCAGATGTACCACCAGAGGTAACAGGTGCTTCTCGGTCTATAGCCCCAGACTCTGGAACTCCGAACCCTTGGAGCTCAAGAGAATCAAGGTGCTGTTTCATCTTCAGAAGGCCTTAAAAACACACCTGTTTAAATAAACACACCTTGTAGGGGGCTGTCATCCATAGTCAAGTATTGCTGTTACCTGGTCTTGTTGACCTATGCCATCTCCATATGCATCAAGATTAAGTTAATTCTGTCCGATGGGGGGTATAAATAACACAAAATGATAATCAAATCAAAATAAAGCATCTAACCCAAACAACCCGAACACACACCATGACTTGGTGCCCAATGTGTCAAAGACTTTAGTAAAGCGTCACATCTTCTTTGTAAAGTCTATGAAGGGGTGTACACCCCATGACTACCACCCTTGATGCTGCAGTGGCACTGCCCCTTGTGATAGGATGCACATGTGTTATGAAAGCCCCCTATCCCTGCCATTTGGGGTGACCCCTGGACTTGCAGCTGCAGAAAGTCAGAGAGCTGCAGGAGGAGTGAGGTTCACAGGCATAGTGCCACCGCGGCCACATCCAAGCACCCGGCAGAGACCTCTTTGAAAACCTGGGAGTCTAGGGTTTCAGTGGACAAATCTAGAAAGGCAACACTGCAGTGAGGAAATACTGCCAGCGCGCCATCTAGCCCATGTATTAGGGTGCAGATTTGCTAAGGGAACTAGCCTGGTGGCCGAAAAACCACTGAGAACCATTTTCCACCTCCACCGCCCTGAGAACAGGATCATGGATAAGGCAAGTGGGACCGCTGTTCCAGCTTATCCTAGAGCATATAGGACAGGAGACAGGGCCCTTTAACCATTTAGGGACCTCAATGGGCCAGTAGGTGCTCAGCAAGTCATTACCTACAACCCCTTCCTTCCTCATGGACCTCTCTTTGAGTACCCTCCTAGAACACATCAATAGCGAACTAGGGGTACATAATCCTTTACTGGTAAAGGATCTGATATTCCTTATTGTTTCTGCCCTGTACACACATCTGCCCTCAATATGAAGGGCCATTGAGAGTGGCTGGGCCCTAGGCCCCTGTGTCATTGCTCTGTGGGCGATTCCCTTACACAGAGACTTCCCATATGGACTTTCCTGAGCTTCCTTAAGGAGCTTGTATGGAATCTTACTTCAGATCTGAGAGAAAGGCCCACATTGTAGCTTTGGGTTGAAAAATTGCCATTATGGTTGGGTTGATAACCATGGCTTATTATAGTTATATCCTTTTGATAGAACAACTACGTGGGTTACAGTCGGTCAGCCCTCACCTGAGCCACCCAGCCACCGGCAACTTGAAGCCACATTTTGCGGAACCCCCAAATCAAGTCTTTAATTCCCTTTGTTGTCCAGAGGAACAGCATACTGTGAAATAGTACCATCATTGTTTCAGCGAGCAGGTGTGGGCAGGAGGGTCCCGGCAACGGAGGATCTAGGGAGCTGGTGAGGATGGCAGCAGTGTGGGCATTATAGAAGATAGGGGGTAATATGGAGAGGGAACAGTGGAATGCGCAGTAACGGCTGCCACAGCTCTGCTCGGTGCCCCACCATGTATCCAGCAGTGGAGGGTTTGCTACAAGATCAAATGCATCAGTTCTGCACCCTACACATGTGTACCAGGACATTGTGCCTCAGTATTTGTCCAAGGCCTAGACGGCCTATAATGCAGTCACTCTCAAGTCACCCAGCTACCTCGCGGAGAAACTCAGCATCTCTGGCCGACAGCGCACCACCCGAAGCCAGGACATGTGCAGGCTTGAAATCCACCAATGCAAAAAGGAAATGACCAGAAAACAAGCATTCTCTGCCTACGCCCCAAGACTATGGAACCTCCTCCCGGTCAGCATATGGTTCGTCCCCACAATCCTACCATTCAGAAAAGAACTCAAGACCCCCCACCTGTTCAAGGAGTCTCTCCTCCTGAACATCTAGGCTATCACGTTGCCCTCGCGCCACCTGACCCACTGGATGCTGCCCTCCCCTCTCCTCGCCACCCCCAGGTACAGCTGTTCCCCTCCTCTGTGGCCCTCTCTATCCCCCGCTGTATATCTGTTCTGTTACCTCTGAAAAGTGCTCCACTTTGCATCTGTACTATTGCATACATCTGTTAAGCACTCCGTTATGTGTCTGTATTGTTTTATACCTCTGTAAATGACCCCACTGCTTCTCAACGCTAGGTTTATGCTGAATAAATAAAATACTAATAATAATAATAATGATAATAATAATAATAATAATAATAGTGACAGCCAATCATCACCAGGAATTTGCATTGCCTGTTCTCAATGCCCAAGGAAACTGCACAAGAAATCGAACATAAGGTGTAAACCGGCGGCCAGGCACAGTTCACCACAATATTTGGTTGCCTTATCCTCAATGTTCTACTAACCTCCTGTGGTGATGCAGAATCTCATCTTGAGATGAGAACTCATGCAGCGGCCGAGAAGACCTCCGTTATCTGTCCCCATTCTTCTGGTGTTCGAAGGGAGCATTTTTCAGTGGAATACTGGTGCTAAGCATGTCACGTGCTTCTACACATAAGCAGTTCCAGACAAATAGTTGGGTTGGCAGCGTCTATCACACATCTTACTGACAAAAGGTCTGCGAAGGACAGTGACACCAACACCAAAGTTCCAGAGATAGCAGGTAAGGTTACGCTTACTTTAACACTAAAGAAAATCCAACACACAGTTACCATCCCCACTGATCTGGTGAATACTTCAAGGCACATATCTCTGCTGCTAATGAGCCATTCCTGGATGACCACAAGGAAGCACCCTACATTGAAATGCCCAGGTAATGACGTCCTAAGGATGGTCTGTAATGTCCCAGGTGAGGCAGTCACACAGTTTGCTGGAGAGGGAGAGGGTGAAGACAAGTACATGATGTGGCAATCAGGAACATGTAAGAACATGTTGCGGAAGAAAAGAATCATTTTGCTAGAGTGAGATTCATTTCAATCTAGGGCAGAAGGAGTGGTAGATATTCATCCAGTGATGTTTCAAGGTTCAGTGACAAAATGTCACTTCACATGGATCGTTAACTAGTGCATCAAGGACGCCATGCTGATGGCCATGGCCACAATGCTAGAGCCTCTATGAATGACTAAGGGCCTCATTACAACTCAGGCGTTAAGGGTTAACGCCGTCGTTAACCCTTAACGCCTGATTCCGATTTTAAATCCATGGCGCTAAACCGCCTTGGTGCTAATTACGCCACCGTAATTTACGGTGGCGTAATTAGCGCCTTCCCCACTCCCATTATGGCCTATGGGGCAAAAATGGGAATGGGGAAGGGTAAAATGGGAAATGGGGATTTACCGCCCCACTCACCTTGGAATGGGGCGGTAAATCCGCCATCCACCATGGTGTAAACATGGTTTACACCATGGTGGTAAAGTTGGCATACTTACCGCCTGGGTCGTAATGACCCCCTAAGAGAGATAACGTTGGAGGGGGCTCTGTATATATGGCTTGTGCCATCACATATGCAATATAGTTTTACAGGGGCTTTCAGTAAAGTTGGTCACTTTGGAGAAGAGGAGGTAGAAAAGATTCAGCCCAAAGGAAATGGGAAGGGACACGGAGCATCTATCAAGGGTGAAGTAGGCATAGCGGAAGGATGAAATCTAACAAACGTGAGGTGCCAACCACGTGAGATAAGGGAAGCTTCGGTCCAACATCTGTGTTGCCTGTGCCAAGTATGTATGCCCACTATAACACATGGGCAAAACTGTGCCGCTGCATTTGCAGAATGATGAGAGGTAGCAGGTAATTGGAGAGGACTTCCTGTTTCAGATTAACAGGAAGTGCAAAAGTGGCCTGTGGAATTCCTGTGAATGGAGTTGACCTGGAGATACTAGTCAATTCTGGAATTTCTTGTAGCACGATATCCAACAGAAGTGCATGCGTAGAGCCTCAAGATATCCATCACCCTATACAATGTTAATCCTAGCACTAACAGGAAGTCCCCTTCTAATGTGGTGGGGTATGAGTGGATTCACATTGAGGACAACAACAACAAATCCTAATGGGAAGCTCCATGTTTCAGAGAAATCATGAATGTGCTGGGTTGGGAGGAACAATGCAGCCCCAAGATCAAATTGCATCTAGGGCAAGAGGTACTCATAATATGCATGAGTGAAATGGGGTCAATCCCACGTAAAGGACTGGCAAAAAGATATCCAGAGGTGTTCATCAATTAGGGAAACAGGATGGTTCACAAAGGGCCTCATTACATGGTAGGCGGTAAGGGATTAACAGCACCAGTAAGGGCACCGATGCCGGTAATCCCTTACACCCTACTACGAGGTCCCTTAGCGGGTCCCTCCCCTAACGCCTGGTTTTACCAAGCATTATGTAAGGGACCTGCTAAGGGACTTCAGAGCTAATAATGGTACCGCAAATTGCAGTACCGTTATTAGCTCCTTCCCCATTCCCATTGAGCCCTATGGGGGCTCAAATGGGGAATGGTTCTCGGAATGGGGAATTACCGGGTCCTCCAGGGTCGGAATGACCCGGTAAGTCCCTATTCCGGGAATACGGACCCGTAATGCGGTAATGGAGTAGCCATGGCGCTAAAAGTGCCATGGCTACTGCCTACCATGTAATGAGGCCCAAAGTCTGTAATGTGTCTGCATTTACCAGGGAGATGATCAGGGCAGAGCTGGACAATGTTTAGCAGCACAGTGTCATTGAGAAAATAGAATCTTTTGAACGGTGATCACCGGTGATGTTATCATGGAAGCAGGATGGCAGATTGCAGATGTGTGTAAATTTAATAGAGCATAATTCCAATATAAGATACATTATGACTCTTTTATACTGAATCTATCACCTCATCTGTGGTCTTGTGGTACCCAGACCATGTCCGCATATGGGTAGATTATCATCCTTTAACCATTTTCAATGACCTGTTGTCTATAATGGCTTCAGCTAGGTGTCACGGCATCTTAGGTCTATGGTCATCTGATGACCAGATACATCGGCAGGAAGGTCCTATCACTTCCTTCATGTATGATTCATGTTAGTGTTCATAACTTCCATAGTGTGCCTTTAGACTAACATCGTCATCGGAGAATTTACAATGGCTTATGAAGAAATGGTTTGGTGGCATGATCGAGGAACATTATTCTCAGGATACCATTCTGGAGTGCGGGCACAGTATACTTAAAGACTAGCAAGACATGGGAATTGAGATGATTATAGTGAAGTGCTATGCTAATGTGAACTGTGTCACATGCCCGGGACACACCATTAACGAGAAAGGCATCAGGCCACATAAGGGATTATTTGGGGTGATATCAGTGGCTCAGTGGCATCGGCTGGGCAGCTATGTCCTTGCACAGGAAGAGTGTATGTGCTTCAATGGACCCCCTTTGAGATGACCAACGCTAATTCCTGAGGAACATATGTCCAGTGTTGTGTTGTTGAAACTTTTATTTGGTGCTGGAAATCTAATGATGAGAATTGCTTATCCTTACAGCTGTGTGGCTTGGACAAGCAAACAGAGATATTTAACGATTCCAGAAAGATAAATATGACAGAGAATTTGGACATAGTCCACGTGTCATGGAGGAAGGGTGGTCGAGTGACAGCAACATCTTTGCATAAGAACTTTTGCAAGTGAGGGCAGAGGTAAACAAAATCAGAAGAACAACTAAAACACAGACGGCACAGTCAGAAGGGTTAATCAGAGTGTGCGAGCCAGAAGCCAGAGCAGTAACAGACTGAATGGACCAGGTGGGGCGTCAACCACAGCTTCCGGTGCCATTACAGCTTGGGGGTGGACAATGAAGTCAGTCTGGGTCCTGTTGTCCTATCCTTGGCGACTAGAGTGGCATTCTAGGCCCAGGAAGTTCAACACAGCCCTTGGCCCCACCCACACACAAACCACTCCCCTTACTGTTCTCTGATCCGAATTCTGACAGTGCGGAGCTGTTTAGATTCTGTTCACATCCCGGGCACGCCGCACTCCAGCACTTAGTGGGCTTTTGAATATTGAAAGCAGAGTGTTCCAAATGTTTTCTAAATAGGTATCGATTTTATGGAATTTATTTTTAAAAGCAAAACTTGATTATTGTCTTTGCTTCCCCGCTCCTTTTATCATAAGCCAGAGGCTCTTTCGCGCTCATTCGCTCCCCTCCCCCCCCCCTGCACGAAAAAGCGGGAGACGGGCGAAGCACGGGCAATTTAGTTTAGATTACAGGCTATTTGGCTGCTATAAATCGGAATCAATTCAAACAGGGGCTGAACGCAATCCGTGGCCCCGGGGAGATGCTTTCTCCCGCGTTACTTTCCCTGTGCCCATGCCCTGCAATTTCCGAATTCACAGATGGCAGGGGCGTTGCCAACCTCGGAGGCAGTGAGGCA
Organism: Ambystoma mexicanum; assembly: GCF_040938575.1. Taxonomy (NCBI): domain Eukaryota; kingdom Metazoa; phylum Chordata; class Amphibia; order Caudata; family Ambystomatidae; genus Ambystoma; species Ambystoma mexicanum. Next base: position 74,006,446 of record NC_090931.1, on the reverse strand, counting down.
ATGCGTGGGGGTGTGGGAAGCAGGCGGGGGCGCGGGGGCAGGGGTACTGGCGAGGAAGACAGAGCCCTCTCAGCCACTTAGCACAATTCCTTGCAATACTGATCCGAGTATGCCCGTGAAGAAAGCAAATGTCACTCAGTGTGTGATGGGGTCAGTGTGTGATTGGCACAGTGTGTGATGTGGCTCTTTAGGCTGATCACCTCGCTAACGAGTAGCAAGCCTAGTACTTTTCTATATGTTATGTTATTTGGCATTTATGTAGCGCTCTATTCATCAGAGGTATGATCTCAAAGCGCTTGTGGGTTGAACGCCCCTGGGCAACGTAGTCCGAGTCAGTCAAGAGAGAAGGGTAGTATAGGGTGTTTGGGTGCACTCAATAGGTGTGCAGCTAGTGTGATTTGCCTGATGGTAGCTACATCCTAACAGTAGGTGCAGTGATAGTGAGAGATCAGTTGAATGTGTGCAGTCAGGTGGTTGGTCTCACAGACTGCATTCTGGTGGCATTAGGCCTGTATAGGACGTTTATGTGTGCAGCAAGGCTGTTTTTTATGTGGGTTATAGCTGCATTCTATCAGGCTGTTGAGGTGTTCATTGAGTAGTGTAGGTATGTGTGCTGCTAGGCCGAAATTGATCGAGATGTATAACTGCGCTCTATTGTGCATTGGTGTAAAGTAGAGAGTGAGCATGGTGGTACGAGAGGTGAGTGTCTGCAGTGGATGGTTTATTCTTACAAGACCACTGTTCCAGGATTAAATGCATTGATCTGGATGAGCTGGTAGTGGTTGCTCTCGTGTTTTGTGGTAGCAGCACTCTGAGATACATTCACAGCTAGGAGCGGAGTACGATTTGTTTGCTCGTTCAGAGTGTCATTATTCTTTGGCTCAGCACTATGCATCTCAGGAGCACGGTTTCCAGGTCACTGGTTGTGGTTTATGGTGGGTTCCAGGGTAGGATTAGGCAGGATATTTGGTAATAGGACAGGAGGCATCTCGCACCAACATATTTGCATTGGGGCAGTGACGCTAAAGGAAAGGCGGGGCAGAGGCATTGTAGAGTCTGGGTGTTTTAGTGCCTAGGTGGGATCGTATCTTAGGTATATAGTTGGGGTAAGGTATGGCGTGCAAGGGTATTATCAGCTTGATGGCGCAAGAGGCTGCTGGGCCTGTGTAGTAGACCTGGGAAGTGGAGAGTCAGCAATTACACATCGTAGAGCCTGCAGGATGCTAAGGTTGCCATCTGTGTTATCCATTTTCTAAGTCTGTCTTGGTGACTTATTGGTTGTTTTCTGTGGTCTGTTCGCTCGGTATCTCCCCAAACATTTGTCCGCAGGCTGTAATTACTTTCCATTGTAATGCCATTGAAGTCATGGTCCATGATGTTGGTGGGATTCAGTGGCCCTAGATGGTCCTAATATGGTTTACAGAAAGAGCCAGGTTTTAGAGCTTTGTGGAAGGCCAGGTAGTCTTGGTTGTGTCGAAATGTGCGGAGGGAGTGAGTTCCACAGAGTTGGAGCCAAGGTTTAGAAGGCAGAGCCTCCAATCCTGCCTGAATTGAAGGCTGTCATCACTAGTGAGAGGGCACTGCTTGACCTTAGGGTGTGTGATGGGAGGTAGGGTGTAATATTCTCTTGTAGGTATGGTGGGCCGTTTGTGCACTGCTCGGTGGGTAATGCATAGGATTTTGAAAGTGGCTCTTAATCCCATAAGGAGCCAGTGAAGGGTGCGTAGAGTGGGCAAGATGTGATCCCTGTGCCCCAGAGCAAGAAGGAGTCCTCCAGCAGTGTTTTGGGCTCTTTGGAGTTTGTCAAGTTGGAATGCCGGTGCACCCAGGTATAAGGAGTTGGCATAGTCCAGTCTCGACATAACAATGGACATAATAGCATCAAGTCTGTGGGATAGGTGAGCTAAGGGAAAATGCGTCTAAGGAGTTTGAGGTGGTAGTGACAGGATTTTGATACATTATTGATCTGACGGCAGAGGGTTAGGCCCCAGTCCATAGTGCAGCCAAGGTTTTTGACCATTTTGGAGTCAGGAGGGGGTGCCAAGAGAGGGGGGCTATGGGAGTGGTTGCAGGAGAAGGGCAGTATTGCCGCACACCAGGATCTCAATTTTATCTGAGTTCAGAAGGAGGGTTTTCTTGTCATCCATCAGTCAATATCTCTGAGGCAAGCTTCAAGGTCAGGACGTGGGTTGGAGCTTGTTTTGGGAATTCTTAGGATGATTTAGGTATCGTCAGCATAGTTGTAGCAGGTGAGGTTGTGCACATGGATGATTCCTGGTAGAGCTGTCAGATAGAGGTTGAAAAGGAGAGCAGAGAGGCAGACGCTTGGGGGTACTCCAGTGTTCACGGTGCGAGCAGTTGAGACAAAAGGGGAGAGGAAAGCAATGTGTTTCCTGTTGTTGAAGAAGGAGGCAATCCATTTGAGTGCCGAGCCACGGATTCCTAGGGAGTGGAGACGGTCAAGGAGGATAGAATGGTTAACGGTGACAAAGAAGGCTGCTGACAGATCAAGGAGAATCAGCGCTGCACTACCTCTGAGTCTGCCGAGACCTTGGTTTCTGCTACATGGCATGGCCTGAAGCCTGATTGAGTGGGTCGAGTAGTTTGTTGGATTCTACAAAGCGGTTGAGCTGAGAGTACGCAGCACAGTCAATGAGTTTCGCCAGGTATCGGGTGTTGGAGATCGGTCTGTAATTCTTAGGGTCAAGGGGGTCGAAAGATGCCTTTTTTAGAAGTGGCTTGACATATGCTATTTTAAAGGCCTCAGGAAAGATTCCAGAGGTGAGGGAGTCATTTAGTATGGACCTTGCTTATTCTCCTGCACAAGTGGAGGAGAATATTTCTTTCAGGATATAGACAGGACAGGGGTCGGGGGGGATCCGGAGGGTCTACTGCCGTATAGTACATCTAGGAACTCGTCTCTCGAGACGGGTTGAAAGAGTCGAAGGATGGCACTGCGGTAGTCAGAGCAACGGAATCAGGAGGGGCAGGTGTGGGGTACGGGGTGAGAATGGAGAGATTGGTATTAAGGGTTGCCACCCTGTCTAGTGCTGTGTTGTAGAAATGCAGTGAGAGGGAGTTGCAGAGCGTTTGCGTGGGTGTGGTCTGGGCAGAGGTGCAGGTGGGTTTAATGAATTCAGAGATGATCCACTGGAGTTCTTTGCTACTGCTGCGACAGTTCAGTATTTGTTTATTGTAATAGGCCTTTTTGGCCTTTCGGATCTCAGATTTGTAATTACGGTGGTGGCGGGCGAACATAGATCTGCTTTGAGTGGTTTTAGATGTTCGCCATTTGCACTCAAGACAGTTATTTTGACTTTTGAAAGTCTTCAGGTGGCGAGTGAACATTTAGAGGATGGTCCTTCACGAGAGGCTTTGGGGCATGAGGGGGTGAGAGGAAGTAGTGATTCTTTAAGCCAGAAGTCAACGGATTTGATGGTATATGTAAATAAGGAACTGGAGACTAAAGATTAGAAATAATACTGCTAAAAGTTTGTTAATTTATGAGACGCATCCGCAGGCTCCTTGCAAACCAACCACAGCCAGAACATCACAGAATGATCGCCGCTGCAACATTTTTCCAAATTATTTTTCAGAGAGGCACTAATTGGGTCTTTCCACAACTCCTAGAAACACCAAACACCTTGTATCTTTCTTAAAAAGTTTGGCCACCATCATGTGGAGTGGCTTGTGATGGATTTTCTTTCCGTTTTGGGTAGGAGAGTTGTAAGTTAGGGGGACGAGGAGAAGTCAGGAGATTTAACTTTTTCACAACCCCCCCCACCTCCCCACCCATTTAAATCTTTCCATTTGATTAATGAATACACCAATAACAACTGGAAAATACCCCTTGAAAGGGAGAGCATTTCCGATGATGTTGAAAGCTGTACTAGGTGCACGTTTAGGGTTTTGCTAGCTGCATATTAATGGTGATCAGGAGGCCTCTTGTGAGCCACTCCATATATCACAAAATGTGCTTATTGAAACAGAAATGTTCCATTGAAGTTTTGGTGTTAATACATCTAATCGCACATAGGCAGGCAATGGCTGCAGCGGGCACCATTGAAGTAGAGTATTTTTAATATGCTATGTTTGCAAGTAGAATCAGAAGTCTGAGGCAATCAGACTCTTCACTAATGTTAAATGTGGAACAAACAGCTAACACAAGAATTACTACACACACATTTGTTAGTACAAAAAATGCACATGAAGAGCATCAATGCATACAAATCTGAGGCACATACAGGGAAACTCTAGTGCAGACAAAAAAATTATAATTGTTCATTTATAATGCACATAATAACAGGAGAGGTTGCAAGCGCAGTGTCGGTTTGACCTGTGTTGCGCTGCAGTATCTTGCTACGAAGACAAACATGTTGCCCCTAAGCTATCCTTTCTCCCCAACAAACACATACTATGACCAGAAAATGATTCTAAGATTAGAAGTACGTCATCACATATACAAATGGTATTGTCTGTCTGGGGCCTGCTTATTGTGCAATCTATGTGCACCATGAGCTCAGCCCAACCCTAAGGAAAGTAACATAAGTACATAGCACACGGTTACGGTCTAGATATACAGGACATTTAGAGTATACATAACATGTTTTCAATGCAGTATGGCCAGATCAAATCCTCTGCTTAAAATGTGTACTGACACTGAACAAAAACAACCACCCGGATATGTGATGTCATCAGTGATGTCATTGATCGTGCCATTTGTGATGTCATCTTTGATGTCCTGGGCATTAGTCTTAGCAGTGCATGGAGGTGGTGTGAGTCACAACCTGTTCAGAGCGACCAAACAATGCATTGTGGGTATGCAGATGAGCTAAAAAGCATTAGTGTGTGCTCCATAAAATGGTCTTTGTTTTTTAAAGGAAGCACTTTTTTATGGATAGCTTTATCATCCCACACCAGACAGCTCATTGGGGAAGAGTCTCAGATCCTTCCACTTGAAGCATTGTGGGGTGCTTCGCAAACACCATGGGCCTCATTACGACTTTGGCGGTAGCCATGCCCTTAATAAGGGCATCGCTGCCACCAAAACCGGCTCTGGGTTCCCTGAATGGGAAATTACCGGGCCATTCCAAGTTTGGAGGGCCCAGTAATTCCTCCTTCAGGGAACCCGGGCCCGGACCTTCCCCATTCCCATTCGAGTCCCCATAGGGCTCAATGTGAATGGGTACAGGGAGCTAACAACGGGCCGATTACAACCGGCCCGTTGTTAGCTCCAGGGTCCCCTCGTGGGGCGCAGTAAGGACGCCTGGTTTTACCAGGCGTCCTTAGCTGGTCCTGCGAGGGAACCTCGTAATGAGGCGGAAGGGTTTAACGGATCCGCCTCCATTAGCGACACCCGTTAACCCATTCCACAAGGTTATAATGAGGCCCAATTAGTGTTATGGTGGGATAAAAAGATGCATGGAAAAAGAACATTTCTTCCCAAGTTTTTGGGGTAGAATAGGTCATTTCAGCCAACAAACACACATGCTAGCACGCCACTCATTAACCATCCCTAGAGGTTCACCTCCAGTTCAGAGCAATGCATGGTGGGTATGCAATCGAGTTCAAAAGCTTGCATTTGTGCTCCAGAAAATAGCCCTTGACTTTGATGAGCAGTGCTATTTTACACAGACGATTTTCAACCCTAGAAAATGTGCTCTCCAGCATTCTACCCAGATGTGGATCTGTGAATCCAGCCAGAACCTTTGCATCTGGGTGAGTAGAACTAGGGAGCACTTGTAGATCCCACGCCCAAAGCTGAATTCCTTCATTGAAATAATAGCAATGTTCCATCGGGTAAGTCATGGGCTTACCCATGACTGGCGTCAACATGGCCAAGGTGGTCGCTATTCGGCCTTTTAAAACACGTTGCTGGTCCAGATCCACGTGTCCCACATCAGCCAATGAAATTGATGCTTTTATGTTCAAAGTTACGGTTCAGCAGATTTAACTGCTAAAATATGCAACATCAAAATACAGATAAAAGCAAAACATCCCGAACAGGAAATGAGTGGGGCATTACACTTGTGGTATCACGCAAAACATGTGCCTTGCTGGATGAAACTTCACACAACTTTGAATATATATTCAGCAGTGCATGTCCATCAAACAATGCACAAAGGTTATACGCATCTCAACAACGGCCTCTTACTACGGTAACACCATGACTGTAACTCTGGGATGTGTGTGCACGTGTGTGTGCGTGAGTGTGTGTTTGTGTGCGTGTGCGCACCCAGCTTGACAGCCCCTTCACCCACTGACCAGCACCAGAGGAAAGAGGAAAAAAGCACCTGCAACAAACCTGCAAAACAAAATACCAACTTCTATAGAAAATTGGAAGCATGCCAATGTACAACGGTCCTTTATAGAGGTGATGGCAAACATCAAGAACAAGTTTGAAATGGAGTATGGAAGGGTGAGTGGGTGATTTCCGGTAGCCTTCCCGTATTAAGGAAGAGGAACACAAAAACGTTTAACTTTTAAGAAAATATATCCCCCTGTTTTAACCATCATTTATTTGAAAAACACGTTTGCTTACCTAAAAAATCACTTTAGTCCAAGGTCCAAAAGTAAGAGGAAAGCTCACTGAATACAATGTTTGATCTGAAGCTGGTGAAAGTATCAGTCCCACGGTGTGTAGACATCTAAATAAGGGTGGGAAATCAGGGGTGTGTAGGGTTGTGCCTTGCTGTGCCAGCTCCTTAGTAAGGTTGGGAAATCAGGGGTTGGTAGGGTTGTCTCTTGGTGTGCAAATATCTGAGTAAGGGTGGGAAATCAGGGGTCTGTAGGATTGTCTCTTGGTGTGCAAGCATCTGAGTAACGGTGGGAAATGAGGGGTCTGTAGGATTGTCTCTTGGTGTGCAAACATCTGAGTAAGGTTGGGAAATCAGGGGTTGGTAGGGCTGTCTCTTGGTGTGCAAGCATCTGAGTAAGGGTGGGAAATGAGGGGTCTGTAGGATTGTCTCTTGGTGTGCAAACATCTGAGTAAGGTTGGGAAATCAGGGGTTGGTAGGGCTGTCTCTTGGTGTGCAAGCATCTGAGGAAGAGCAGGACATCAGAGGTCGGTAGGGTTGTGCCTTGCTGTGCAAGCTCCTGAGAAAGGGTGGGAAATCAGGGGTTTATAGGGTTGCCTCTTGGTGTGTAAGCCTCTCAATAGGGTGGGAAATCATGGGTCTGTATGGTTGTCTCTTGGCGTGCAAGCTCCTGAGTAAGGGTGAGAAATCAGGGGTCTGTAGGGGTGTCGCTTGGTGTGCAAGCTCCAGAGTAAGGGTGGGAAATCAGGGGTCGGTAGTATTGTCTCTTGGTGTGCAAGCTCCAGAGTAAGTGTGGGAAATTAGGGGTTTGTAGGGTTGTCTCTTGGTGTACAAGTAACTGAGTAAGGGTGAGAAATCAGGGGTCTGTAGGGGTGTCGCTTGGTGTGCAAGCTCCAGAGTAAGGGTGGGAAATCAGGGGTTAGTAGGGTTGTCTCTTGGTGTGCAAGCATCTGAGTAAGGGTGGGAAATCAGGGGTTGGTAGGGTTGTCTCTTGGTGTGCAAGCATCTGAGTAAGGGTGGGAAATCAGGGGTTAGTAGGGTTGTCTCTTGGTGTGCAAGCATCTGAGTAAGGGTGGGAAATCAGGGGTTAGTAGGGTTGTCTCTTGGTGTGCAAGCATCTGAGTAAGGGTGGGAAATGAGGGGTCTGTAGGATTGTCTCTTGGTGTGCAAACATCTGAGTAAGGGTGGGAAATCAGGGGTTGGTAGGGTTGTCCCTAGGTGTGCAGGTGTCTGAATAAGGGTGGGGAATGAGGGCTCCATACGGTTTGTCGGTCAGGCATACCACCTAGTGCATTGGATGCAGAATTCACATCCTACTGTGTGGAAGATTAACTTACACCCCTTATTCCCTCAGAAGTGTCTGGAAGAACAGCATAGAAAGGGGCCTTACCACCCTTATGTAGAGTGCTCCTGCACCAGGCAGGGAATCGTGAACCGCACTGCAAGATGAATATTCCAAACCCTGGGGAAAGTTGTGCTTTCTGCACGCTGTGCCTTCCTGTACTGTCCTTGGGAAAAGCAAGCACAACCTACTGGAATCAGTGGGACAATGATGGCTGCCATGTTTGCTGAACTCCGCTCCACGCATGCGTAAGTACAATGGGGATCCCTCCGGATTGGCCACGTAAAATGTTGGGAATTGGAGATCAGACTGCTTTCCAGTGCCTCACACCGATGAATGCAGTCAGTCACGAGAGCCTAGGGAAAGAAGGCAACCGCATGGCTGCAGGGGTGGTCGGGCCTTCTCACCACATCCTGCACACAGCGCATGCTTCTGTGGTTTATTCAGAAAATGTCCACCTTCCTATTACGTTGCCTGTTCTTGGAGACTTCAAGGGATGAGACCCCACGGCTTGTGCATAGGGATATTGTGAGCGCAGCGAGACCTCAAACTCGAAACGGTGTCAACAACAGCGGCTTCCGCACCGTCTTGTTTTACCAAAATAATCCATAATTATGTGGTGACGGTTTGACAATGCCGCAGCCAGGTGGGTTTTATTTGGTGGCGCGGGAAGTATTTTTATTTGTCCTTTAATCATTTGTGCTAGCTCTCCCGCTGTGGCATTTGTAGCGCTCTGTGTCCTGCTGCTGTTGTGGGATCTGTCACGCAGGGCCTTAATTAGGTTTCTCATCTAGTCCCTGCTTCCTCACAGAGGCAGAGAGAAAGCACTGGAAGAGCGTGCAACCTCTCCACTCTCCACCGAGGGGGTGGGCGGTGATAGGGGTGGGGGGACCGAGAATGCCCCGTCTACACTCTCATGCAGCACTTCATTCACGCCTTCCCTAATTAGTGTTTGCTATGTTGAGCCTCTTTTTATTGAAAACATATAAAACCTTTGGCATTTTGATAGTATTAAAATTAATAACTTGGTAAAATGAGTTAATTTGCTCCCAGCACCGAATCGTGTTCTTAAGGTTGTGGAGGCGCTCCGCCACGCTCCTCGTAGCGGGCGGCAAAGTGTCTGAGGCAGTGGTCGGAGTGAGCGGGAGCGGTCAGGAGCGGTGCTCCTATACTTTTTTTAATTAGCTTGTACAGCTCTTATACTTTTATTTTAAAAAGAAACCGTTCCGGAATGGTTTTGTTTTAAAAAAAAAGTGTAGGAAGACGTTGAAACCTTCACTTTCAGTGCACGGCACTGAAAGTTCCCTTAAACAGCAGGTGCAAGAGTTTGGGGGGTGTATTGTGTGTGGGAGTGGTTGTGGCAATGGGGTTTGTGGGGAACAGGGGCAGGCCAGCAGGGAACATAGCTCCACTACTTATGTTCGAACACTTCGACCAGGGAAGGCATATGTCTGCTTCTTACATTATCAATTTGCCTCAAAACTGCCCCCCCACCACCCACAAGAGGAGTCAACATTCCTGTTTGTTTTTGCAAAAGGGCCCCCACACGCCTTGAATTGCCCCCATCGAAGTAGAAGAGGCCCCAGTGGAAGAATACAATAACATGTGCTGTCATCAAACGGGTCATGTGTGACTCAGGACTTGTCATGTGTGACTCAGGGCTTGGCATGTGTGACTGAGGACTTGGCATATGTGATACAGGACGTGTCATGTGTGACTCAGGACGTGTCATGCGTGACTCAGGACGTGGCATGTGTGACACAAGACTTGTCATGTGTGACTCAGGACTTGGCATGTGTGACTCAGGACGTGTCATGTGTGACTCAGGACTTGACATGTGTGACTCAGGACGTGTCATGTGTGACTCGGGACGTGGCATGTGTGACTCAAGACTTGTCATGTGTGACTCAGAACTTGGCATGTGTGACTCAGGACGTGTCATGTGTGACTCAGGACTTGGCATGTGTGACTCAGGACTTGTCATGTGTGACTCAGGACTTGGCATATGTGATACAGGACGTGTCATGTGTGACTCAGGTCTTGGCATGTGTGACTCAGGATGTGTCATGTGTGTCTCAGGACTTGGCATGTGTGACTCAGGACTTGTCATGTGTGACTCAGGACTTGGCATGTGTAACTCAGGACGTGTCATGTGTGACTCAGGTCTTGGCATGTGTGACTCAGGATGTGTCATGTGTGACTCAGGACTTGGCATGTGTGACTCAGGACTTGTCATGTGTGACTCAGGACTTGGCATGTGTAACTCAGGACGTGTCATGTGATTTTCGGGCTCAATCACTTTCTGCATTTGTCTTGGAATTGCGCACAAACATGTTGCAAATTCGCAAAATTGGCCACATTTAGGCATACAAAATGAAAATAAACAGATATTCAGTCACTTTACTGGAAATAAGTCTGCAAAAAAGGCTTTCCATGTTTCAAAATCTGGAAAATTGGCCGGAAAAATAACAGAAAAAGAGCTTTTGTTGGAGGTATCAGTAGAACACTCTGCAAACATGCTTTGTTTTATTTCCAGTTAGTTCTGGGCTGAAGCGCCTGCAAAGTAACGTTCTGCAGGCATAACGTCCGGCTCTTAAAACAGAACAAACATTAAAAACATGTCATTGATAATTTAGCAATTTTGTGAAATGCAAAATATTGGAGTTGTGCTAGAAAATAGACACACTGCACGGGCCTATTTCCCAGCCTGGAGAAGGACCTGGCCCTGCAGCCTTCATGTGACTCTGGCTCATAAAGATGGATGTCATGTCTTGTTGTCGTTGGAGTTGGAGCGCTATTAAAAGCACAACATGAATGAATGCCTTCTGGAGTAATAATGTGAATGTTACCTCTCTCCGCGGGGGCTAGTAGTCATTCCCTGTGTAATAGTTACTACCAACGGTCTTGAAATAAGCAGCCAATCACATTGCTTAGAAATCAGACACAATGCAACGAAAACGACACGCATTTTTAGCAAGTTGTTGGCTACCCTGGCCAGCACAACTCCATTGCGCCCCCTTTCCTAACTTCACTTGCACGTAAATAAACAAAGGGCAAAGGCCGCCACCTACCCCCACCGCAAACCCCCACAATCTACTGGACACAAAGGACATAGAAAAGCTACCTTTACTTTTTTTTTTCTTGGCGTCTATTTTTATTGTTTTTTTTTGTTAGTAGAACACAATTTATTTAGTTATTTATTTTAATAGTTTTTTGAAAAAAAATGTATTACACACCTAATACCGTGCCTGAGTTTGGTTTCTAAGCGTGGAGATTGAACCTCTGTTGCTCTGCTTGGTCTTGTTTCCAAGACCAGCGGGTTGCCCCTGTGCTATCCTCAATTTAGCAAATCCTTTTGTCCCACACACCCAAAAAATACAAAATGAAAACATGAGCACCCTTAACAATATGGTGGGATGCTAATGTCAATAATGCTGACTGTGAGAGGTTATGCTTAGCAATAAGCAACCGTTCCACGGGCTGTACCGGGTGGCAATGGCCCAGGGCCTGAGTCGCTACCACCCAGTACAGCCCCTAGATCGAGTGCTTATTGTTATTAGTAACCCAGGCTTCCAATCCAGAAACCCGGGGTGCTGATAACTTTGCATGTTGTATGAATGAATGAGACAGCTCTGGCTGTTGTGTTCATTCATATTAAATACTTAACTAAGATGGCTGCCATGCAGCTGGAAGACAGGGCTTCAAGCGGAGCCCATCTTCCATTTCCATAGAGCCCCAGGAGGCTGGAGTGGCGGTGGTTGAGCTGCCGCCAAAAGAATAAGGTGAGTTGATAAGTGGGATCGGGAGGGAAAGCTGATTGAGGGAAGGGGAGTGTGAGTGGAAGATGGCAATGTGGGGGAGCAGCCATCAGGGTGCTTGGAATGCAGGTTTCGATCGTGCGATTCAGACCGCGATCTGAGCAACCTGATAGGTTAGCTCTTCCGCTTCGGTTGCTAATAGATCATAACGACTTTAACCAATCATAGGCCTTTGCTACACTCAAGCCTGCTAATTTGGATTGCCAGCTATGACCACACAGCATATCCCCCACCATTGACATGATTGCCAAAATCACGAGCAAGCACCAAATACAGTCAACAGTCAACTCAACCTTGAATTTTGAAATGCTTACTTAAATCATGAATGCTATGAAAGCATGTGTTTTTTGTACAAGGGAAACACACAAATGAGCCAAGGAACCCGCTCCACTTTGCCAACCGAATTGTCCAACCAGCAAGCCAGTCATCCATCAACCACGGACAGCCAAGGATCATTTTAGCCTTGAGAAAGGCCCTGATGGGTCGAAACACATGTTGGCTGACCTATTTAAATCACTAATTAAATCCTTCATATGAAAAACTAGAAAAACGTCATCATCCTTATTATCAGCGCAAGCATTATGGGGTCCAAAACGTTCATGCTAATGTGGGCAACACCTCTTCCTGCCGTGAACTTGCTGATAATCCAAATATCAAAACCTAAAGCAAAGCAAATATCTAAAGACCCAGTGCTGCACAGGTTGATTCAGTCTCTTGTGCCAACTTTCGTCTCGCTTCTGCAAAAAGTACCCTTGTGATAGAAAATAAAAAGTGCACACTCATCCACACATCCTTCACCGAATGCTCCCCCTTTCAGAAATCTGGGCTGGCGACTGACCAAGGGAAGCAGGCACACCCATGAAACCAAATATCCTCTGGACTTAATATATTTTGAAGAATAGCATTTGCCCATCAACTCTGGCAAGCAACCGGACCATGCAAAGAGTGCAGACCCTGCTGCATTTGCTGTGGGCCCCGGTCCAGCCCATGCTGGCTTGATGGGGCTCCGTTTCACGGCACAGTGGTGCGCTCTTGGCAGGCCCCGCAAAACGTCCTGCTTGAGCTCAGGCGCATCGTTGCCTTTCTCCATGAATCTGCAGCACAACAACACATGCAGGGATCATCAAATTTAATACCATGCCAATTTCCATCTGATGAATTCCTGGCAGATTCAGAGACTGAAGATCCAGAAAAAAAATAACTAGTTCCCTGCCTCGCTTCCCTGCTCCTGGGGACACATCTAGTTGATGCGGGCCTAGGGCTTTTCTTATTGCAAATGCTTACTTTTTTTTTTATTTGTAATGTTTTAATTGTGAAGGTTTATACTGCATAGATAAGCCAAAAATCCGTCAGAGCATTGAAGGGACACCGCCTAAAGATCGTGGGGGTCCAGGCACACGACATATATACAAAGATGTGAGTGGGTCCAAGTCACAAACATCAAAATACATAGGGTATGAATGGTTATAGGTCAAAGGTTCGAATGAAAAGGATCGAATGACAAAAGGGTCGAATCAAAAGGACTGAAAACAAAAGGGTCGATTTTTTTTGGAGGGTCCCCCCAAAAAAAACCTTTTTTGTGGTAGAAAAACACTTTTTTTTACCTATAGGGAAACCCAAAAAAATATATGTTTTAAAAAAATGTGACTCTTTTGTTTTAGGTCCTATTGACTCGACCTTATGGCATTTGATCCTTTTGGATTCGAACCTTTGACTGTACACCGGTATGAATGGGTGGGGGCATCCATGATAAAACAAGTGTTTCAATCAAGCTGCTATTTTCAGCAGTTCAAAGCACAACGGTACAAACAGTGGCTCAAATTAAAAGGGACCATGCGGGAGGGTAAAGGACAAATGTCACCTGTGATCTTCCAGGGTATCCAAAGCTGTAGTAACCCTCTGAGCCCTCTGAGGAAACTACCAAAAATCGGTATAATCATCAAAGAGTAGGCACATAAGTGAGCGCAATCTTTTATTTTGCCTTATTTAGAGCAATGGAATTGAAACATAGCCTTGGGAAAACAGTGTGCTCTACATCGATACGGGTTATTGGCACACATTATACCACATTGCGTTTTGGGTACCATGGAATGTATCAATCACCTCTGCTTAGGGGATGTACAGGGCTGGTAATGGCCCACCAGCCGCAGCCAGGGTTCACACCCCCTTAAACAGAGGTTTCTTGTACCCCTGGAGTTCATCCAGGGTGAAAATAGTTTTATTGATTTATTTTTTACTGGAGAGGGTGCTGCGCAAATTGCACGAGACCAACCTCCAGTAAAAAACCAAGATGGCCACTGCCATACTAAATAGAAAAGGTGTTGAGCCACTTTTCTATGCCGGCGGCTGCAGGCAGGACGGGGCACCAGACCAGAGCACAAAGCTCCGGGCTAGCAGGAAAGTGGGGAGGGAGGTGGGGGAAGAGTAGAAGTGTGGCGTTTGCCTCCCTACAATCAAGATGGCAGCCCCTGGGGAAGAACCTTGGGCGCTTGGGAAATGTGGGGGTAAACTGTGGGCTCTCGCCCGTATTTCCAGCCACTTGATTGGCTGAGCGCCCTTTCCCAGGTCCACATAGCTGTTATTTACAGTTAGCAAGAATAAGTAACAGAGCTGAGAGGAGGTACAGGGGTCTGAGGTAAAGGATAGTGATCACAATGGCTATTAGGCTGGGTGGGCTCACAGGTGTGCATCTTATGGGCTGTTTAGAAGGTGATCTTCGACAAGGTAGATCTTGATTTATTATCTGTATTTTGCAATGTTGGAACCAAATCTTGTGTTGATGAATATGAGGCAACACTTTCCTAGAGTGTAGTTTCATAATGCATGCTTCATGATTTGTGCTGCTCAAGTCTGGCCAGGTCCTGACTTCTGGTCATTCTCTGGCTGCCAGAGATGGAGACCTTGTCTGCCATGTGGTTTGGGGGGTGCGTGGCGACAGCTTAGCACACAAGACTGCTGACTTTGAGGGTGATACAGGGTCGTTGGAGAAGTCTGGGAAGGCCAATGAAAGTGGTCATCAAGTATCATATTTGCTGGGACCTTTGATGAAGAAGGCTGTGGGGTAAAGGAAGCTTCTCACAGGTTCTTTATTGCTGGCATAATGGGACATGATGACTTGACCATTTATTACTTTGCTTGTAGCAATATAGGCCAGACCAGTTTCTTATCAGCCTGACTTACAGGCTAGAATGAAGCAAGGATACATACGCAGATCTACAGGATCGTAAAAGTCCATATTCCCCTTCGGCTCTGAACAGTATTGCTATTAGCAAGTGTGGCAAATCTAGAAACGTTGTCACTGATTCCATGGAGGGAAGCTTCTCTTACATGGCCAGTGAAAGACAGGAGCTACCCATCTCAGACACTGGGGGTGACTATGTGCGGGAGGGCCACATAGGGGAGGACCAACTCCAAGGAGGCAGAACAACACTGGAACAAAATAATCCTTCAGTTGTAATTATCAAAGACACCCATGAACATTTACAACATTCCTGTATGGCATATTGCAATGTAGATGGAGGAGTCCCAGGTTTTCATAGCCAACAACCTTATATACCTTCTCCCTCCCTTTATAGTACTGAGACAAGGAAGAGGAATGGAGTAATAAGGATGAACAGACGCAGTAGGTTAATGCTGCATTCTAGTATTTGGAAAATGCTAAGCAATGCTAAAATGGACACAGTAGAACAGCACAAGAGAGAGAGGCAGAGACTGCAGCTGATTCCAACTTGTTCTGAAGGTGGTTGGGCACCGGAGGCGAGCAGACTGCAGGAAGCGGCACAGAGGCTGATGAGAACTACTTGCAAAGCGACAAAGCTGGGAGAGAAGTTCTCTGCACTATTGCCACAGGCAGCTGATGCCACCAGAAGCAGAGGAAGGCAAAGCGTGAATCAAGCAACTAACAGGGTGCACTCCCAGTCAGTGGGCCAAGAGCAGAGACGATCAAAAGATGTGAGGAACGCCGAAGGTACCCGTGAAGACCGGTTAGCCCAGAGAGAGCAAATGGGATACTGGGTTGCTTGAGGGTGAATACTGCGTACCGTTGACAGTGCACGAGAGCCTAAGTGAAGGGACTCAAATCATTGATACGAAAGCAAACAATGTTAAGAAAGTGACGGTGACCCAACACTTGAAACACATTATTTCCTGGATGCAAGAGAGTGAATGGAGACTGGAAAAACCCTGGCAGGATAGTGAACCAGGCAAACAGTGAGTCTTGGACTCACACCCATGAGAGGATATCTAAAAAACCCTGGCAGCATAGTGAACCAAGCAGTGAGTCTTGGACTCACACCCATGTGAGGACATCTAAAAACCCCAGGCAGGATAGTGAACCAGGCAGTAAGTTTTGGACTCACACCCATGAGAGGATATCTACAAAAACGTGGCAGGATAGTGAACCAGGCAGTAAGTCTTGGACTCACACCCATGAGAGGATATCTACAAAAACGTGGCAGGATAGTGAACCAGGCAGTGAGTCTTGGACTCACACCCATGAGAGGATATCAAAAAAGGCCTGCCAAGAAAGCAAACCAGGCAGTGTGCAAGTCTGGGACCCGCATCCAAGTGTGATACCCTGGCAGAAGTGTAAACCAGGGGCAAGAAGAGAAGTAAGAGATCACAGGGGTAAAAAACCTGGCCCTGAAATTGTGGAAAAGTGATAATCAGTACAAAAGTGAAGAACTGTGCGCCTTTTAGGCTAATAGAGATCTAAAGAGTGAGAAACTGAATATATTTAAAAGGGCTGCAGGTTGAACGGGGATTCAAGGGAAGGGCTGTTTCCCCTTGAACAAACTGGATTCTGGTAAAGAGACATTTGAATCATCAAAGGAAATCTAGGGGAAGTGAAGACCCTGTTGTTGGTGGATCCTTATTCCTTTTTTTCCTCACCTTAAAACTTTATGTTTGGAACTATGAAAGAAAGCTACAAGTAAATAGCTTACATAAATCACCAAGTTGCACATTACATTGCGTTTAGTGTGCAAAGGTCAGTTGAAGGTTTTGGACATGGGACGCTCTTTGGTGTAACATCCCGACACAGACGTTCCTTAGTTTTGTTGAGGCAGGGAAACCCCTCTTAGAATTTGGGATATATAGGATTTGTCCTAAACCCTGTTATTATTCTGTGATAAATAAAAGTCTGCAACCCACACTGAGTATTATAAATAGGACAAAGCACCACGCCAAAATAATCCCTCTGCCTCAGAAGAGGGAGTAACTTTTTCTCTACTGTCCGGGTCACAATAGAAGGATATATATAGATAAAGAAAAGGACATAAAATAATTAGAACTCATAATCACGGTCATTCAACATGTTCTCAAGCTACTAACACCTAGCAAAGTAAATCTTGTGATGCAATCACAAACCAGAAAATGGAATTGATTACAAAATGAATTCAAAACATTGTAGAACTAAATAAAACCCACTACACACTCCACATACATGGTACAATACATTCAAGAAAAATTCACTTTTACAATGTTATACATCCACACCTGGACCCCCAAACAAATGTATAATAGTCCAAATTATGTTGTTACATAGTCAGCCCAACATGTTTCAATCCCTATATGAACAATTGCTAGGACATTCATCAGGGGCGATGCAACCTGGAATAGCAACGTACGTGATAGGTGGGTCAAGATAGTCTCCACAGCGTAGCTATCATTCCATGAGAATGTTTAGAAACCGCTTATGACACATGGCATACTCCGAAATTGCAAAATGCAAAGTGTAGCACTCATTGATAGGTCTGGAATTGATGAATAAATGAGCAGGTCTCCACTGGCCAAAAAACACCTAACACTTTCAAAACAGCAAAACACAACCAGGGAGCTTTCAAATGCTTCTCAAACACCGGCCATGTCCTAAGTAGTCCTGTACACGCACTGGTGAGGTCTGAGAAAGGCAAAATGAATTCTGAAATGTTCGTACCTGGAAGTGTCGGGCGTTTTTGGCTAGTAGGCACCTGCTCATTTATTTACATCTAATAATGTATAATGCAATCAGTTTAAAAGTTTCTGGATGTCAATTGAATGTTTATGTTAAAACTTAACCTAATCTGAAAAAAACTTAATTGTCACATTGAACAACCTTTTGGGAAAATGATAAAAAATTGAAATGAAACACTTTTTTGTTATGAATATTACTGTAACTAGTGAACAAGATTGTTGTTATATATGTTCATGGTTGATCCATTTTGGTTAGCGCAGAGCATCAGTTAATTTGCTTTTCTAGCCATGTTTGCATACATAGTACATAGTCCAAGATGTCTGAGTAAGAGACAGGGGTGGGGGGGGTTAGTAATTGACATGGACGATATTAAGATTATAGAAGAAGCCTCCATCTCAGGGGCACGAGCTGCAGATGCTATGTCATGAAGCCGATCTTGGCATATCCTTGCTGTGTTAAAAAATACTACTTAATCCTCCCCCACACACCTCCCAACCCCCACACCTGGTCCTGTAAAATTCTTCATTGCTATCTAATCACCTTTTAATCATGCTGGGCCGCATACAGGCCACGTTTACTGATGTCCTGGGGCAAGGACCTTACAAAATGCATTTATATTTCCTAATGTTTGGCCTCTTGTGGTAGTCCTTCACACAATAAGAGCTACTGATTGGATCTTGTGCTATTTAGAAATGCAAACATCCAGCCAATGACCATTACTGCAGTTTCTTATCGCGGCCATGCCGTGAGTGCTTCAATATCTTTGGAGAGGCATCTGGAACAAACAAAGGTCATGGCATCCTGGTGGGCCATCAATATGGGTTCCACCCAAAACACGGGAAATGGATGGCAAAAGTGGCCACCTGGGGTGACCTTTTACAGGAAGTGGATGAGGTGTCCTCTGCCTTCTCATTACGCATTGCATCTCTGTGGCATGTGTCACTGTGGACCATACACCACTAATCGTAGGACTTAGGTCAGTTCCTGGAGTGCACTTAGACTGGTTAGGCTCTCTTCTCTCAAACTGAGGACACATAGGGCTTTTAGGCCCCCTCGCCTCAGGGTCTGACCACGTGTATTGTGGCATTCCTCAGGGTTCCTCTTTGTTTTCAGTTATAGTAAATATATATGTCTCCTATTAGAGCTCCCCAGGAACTACGACCTCGCATTTCATTCCTACACCGATGGCTTGTTCCTACTCTGCAAGATCATTTGTCATCCAGCCCTGAGATTTACCTATGGCTGGCTTTTGGCTGGAATATAGCAGAGTTAGACTCAATGCCACCAAGACTGAGGTGTTCTTAGTGTGTCCCCGGCATTTGCTAAAACAGCCAGAGAACATTCCATTCTTCCACAGGCACTTTGCCTTCAATTACAGCCTTTTCACCTTGCTCGAGGAATGCAGGAGGTAACTAAGAATTAGGTGTTCAGCCTGAAAAGACAAGATGGCGCTGTCCCTCGAAGTGCCCACTTAAAACTGCAGCTGTTCAAAAGAATTCCATCACGTGATCATAGGATGCCTGATTACATCCTGGCAGAAATATAGCAATGCTTTGTATTCTGCCCACCTTCATGCCCTCTGGAGACCCTGCACAGGCCCCACCATGTTGCTGGTCATAGGGGGCTAAAGGGAAATCAAGTGAGCCAACGTCACTCTGCGCCGCCGCCTTCCTTGCACTGTTGCCGGTGACGTGTTGATTGACCATAACTATTCTCAACCTGGTCTTTAAGTGAGGCATGGGCTGGCTCCCTCTTAGCTAACCGAGGAAATCCTTCCATGCATACCTGGTTGGATGCATACCTGGTTGGGGCCTATGGGCCTCTAACCAGAACCGTATGCTTGTATCTTGCTTACATTTCCGGGTGAGAGGTGATAAAAGATTAGCAATGCAGGCTCCGGATCAGGGGGATTCCCTTGCACTGAAGGAAATCCCTGCCCTGTCAAATTGATTAAGTGTAATTCTAATGGGTTATGTATAACGAGCTTAATACCCAGAGGTTTCTAAGCGCAAACCCAGGGATCAAACCTGTGTTGCTTAGCATCGCCTTGCTTCCAAGGCGAGCGTGTTGCCCATCCTCCCGAGACAAGTGCATGGAAAGCTCCCCTGATCTGCCTGCGCCCTGCTCTCTGCCTGTCCATTCTTGCACTACTGCTTTGCAATGTGTGTATTGTTGATTGCCAGCTGTACGTCTTCATGCCAAGCTACACTGTAATATGTGGTGGTGAGAAAAGTAGATGTAAAATCAAATCAGGTGCATTCCCTCCATGCAGGTGAGACAGGACCGGGGCCTCCACGGATTACTACTCAAGCGAGAAGCGACCTGATGAAGGATGGAGATGGGATAGGCTGAAGGAAAGGGCGAGAGACAGACCACAAGCAGGTGGCTCTGCTGCAGAGGCCCAGAGGAGTGAAGAAGTTTCATTGAGGGCTATGGGAGGGTGGGGGATAACATAGACCTCTCTTGAAGACAGCTAATCATAGAAAGTGGACTTCTGCTTTGAGTCACTCTGGCAGAAACTATTCTGCCGAAACCGAATACCTGATTTTGAGCCGAACTTTGGCCGAATAGTGACTCAAAGCCAAAGTTCGGTACACCCCTACTTGGAAGGGCAAGGCAACATTTATGCAATGCAAGGGAGTGCAAGGAAACATTTACAGACATGATGGAAAAGAACTGGGTATAACCGTCCTGAGACAAGACAGTGTACGTTCGGTGATTGGGCAGGGCGGAAAGTCGGAGGAGGCTATTTTGGGCGTGCCATGTGTGCAGAAAACCAAGATGCTAGAGAAAAATGGGCTATACGTGTGAGAAATGTCCGTGTTTTCCTCTTACACACACGCACTGCTTGCGACGTTCACGCAACTTTCAGGGAGAGCCTGATTAAGCCAGGCGTGCCTCCCCAAGACTTGGTTTGAAACCCCTTTGGGAAAGGCAATTGCCTAGTCTTGCAGCCCTGGAGTTGCTCGTCTTGGGATACAATACTGGCTGCATCGACGAAGAACCCGCGTGCAGGGCTGGCATCCCAGCGCTTGCCAGCAGTAGGAAATACACGCTTGGCAACAAGGCCCATTTGACCTTTAATGCCTGCAAGTTCAGCTTTGCTATCACTTGTCATTAGGTGCGACACGTAGTGTATACAGTCCATCACAGAGAAGGCGTGCTTCCAATTAAACCCCCAGAAATTCTAGTTAGCAGGGAAAAATAATTACGCAAGACTTAACGTGGCAGCCTTTTCCCTGCAAAGCACCTCCTGACAGTTTTCATTAATTTTCAGAGGACTCTGTGGAAAGTGGGGTAAGGGGGGGGCACATTTTATATACCGTGCAGGTTAGGAGCACATCGATTTCCATTGGATGTGCGGCCAGCGCATCAGATGTTGCAAAGATGCTGAGCCGCGTGGCTCGGGCAGTCACGCTTATACCTTATCACGCCCATGCCATCATCTGATTGCGTTCTCAGTTGTTCCCGAGAAACACGAGTATTAGCAGAGCTTGGTGTCGAGAGTACAGCTCTGTCTTGACATTCTCCATGTTAGAACAGACAGTCAATACATGCCCCTGAGTTCTCAACTGTTACATGGCGGAACAGTCCCAACCCCCTGGTTAAACAAATGCCCAGGGTCTTCAGTTTAGTTCAAGAGATCCTGGGTCTTCCTCTCTTACAGTCACATGTTTCCTCCTTGCAAAGCCGGAAGTGCCTGGCTTACTCGTGTACACTATGTCGCACACTGGCACAGCTATTTCCGCCCAGCACCAGAAGGGTACGGCCGGTGGCATTGCAAGATGCCAAAAGCAGCGTTAACAAGAAGGGCATAACGAGGGAGCAGGTGCGTAGCTGGACACGCAGGTGCATGGGGCTGAGTAACAGCACAGGGGAGGACTGTGCAAGGCTGGCAGAGTTGGCATTGGGCATAGCAGCAATTTCAATACGTGCGACCCTCGTGTGCGCCAGTTGGCAGTGTGTATCTGCTTGCCACTTTAGGCTGAACTGTCTGGGTGGGGAAGGGAGATTGTGGTTTGCGGGCAATGTAACCCCTTTCTTTCACCATTGGACGGGACCACCTGGTGGAACAGTTCTCCTGTGTCTGGAGGCGATAGGCTGTGACCAGCAGGGATAGTGCCCGGCTCGCTTGCTGAAAGCTTGCTCATATATTTCAGCCTCGTCTTGGCCTTTTTTGGGAGGACCAAGACTAAGCTTTACTGCTCTCCCACGAAGTGAGACCAAGGTATGGATCACTCTCTGACAGGTCCAAGAGACGTGGCATAGTCCGCCCGCATCTCTCAAGGCTGCCCCCCCCTACACCCAGTCACGCATCGGCCAGGGAGGAAGAGGTATCCCTATACATCCAGTTACACATCACCCTAGGATGCCCAGCTATCCACCTACACCCAGTTACACATCAGCCTAGGATGCCCAGCTATCCACTTGCACCCAGTTACACATCAGCCTAGGATGCCCAGCTATCCACCTACACCCAGTTACACATCAGCCTAGGATGCCCAGCTATCCACCTACACCCAGTTACACATCAGCCTAGGATGCCCAGCTATCCACTTGCACCCAGTTACACATCTCTCAGGGAGCCAGTGCTTTCCCCTACACCCAGTTACGCATCATCCAGGGAGGCAGTGCAATCCCACTACACCCAGTTACACATTGCCCTGGGAGCAGTTACGCATCACCCAGGGAGGCAGAGCTATCCCCCTACACCCAGTTATGCATCGCCCAAGATGGCAGAACTAGCTCCCTACACCCAGTAACGCATCGCCCAGGGAGGCAGAGATATCGCCCTACACTCAGTTACACATCACCCAGGGAGGCAGCGCTAGCCCCCTACACCCAGTTACGCATCACTCAGGGAGACAGCGCTAGCCCCCTACACCCAGTTACGCATCACTCTTGGGGGCACAGCTATTCCCCTACACCCAGTTACACATCACCCAGGGAGGCAGCGCTAGCCCCTTTTGCCCAGTTACGCATCACTCTTGGGGGCACAGCTATTCACCTACACCCAGTTACACATCACCCAGGGAGGCAGCGCTAGCCCCCTACACCCAGTTACGCATCACTCTTGGGGGCACAGCTATTCCCCTACACCCAGTTACGCATCACTCAGGGAGCCAGAGCTTTCCCCCTAAACCCAGTTATGCATCACACATGGAGGCAGCAGTAGCCCCCTACAGTCAGTTACGCATCTCCCCAGGATCACAGCTCTCCCCCTCCACCCAGTTATCCCCCTACACCCAGTTACGCATCAACCCAGGAGGCACGGCTCTCCCCCTACACCCAGTTACGCAGCACCCAGGGAGGCAGAGCTAGCCCCATACACCCAGTTATGCATCACCCAGGGAGGCAGCGCTAGCCCCCTAAACCCAGTTATGCATCACCCAGGGAGGCAGAGCTAGCCCATACACCCAGTTATGCATCATCCAGGGAGGCAGCGCTACCCCCCTACACCCAGTTACGCATCATCCAGGGAGGCAGAGCAATCCCCCTACACCCAGTTACACATCACTCAGGGAGCCAGAGCTGTCCCCCTACACCCAGTTATGCATCACCCAGGGAGGCAGCGCTAGCCCCCTACACCCAGTTACACATCACCCAGGGAGCCAGATCTTTCCCCCTACACCCAGTTATGCATCACCCAGGGAGGCAGCTCTAGCCCCCTACACCCAGTTACACATCACTCAGGGAGCCAGAGCTTTTCCCCTACACCCAGTTATCCATCACCCAGGGAGGCAGTGCTAGCCCCCTACACCCAGTTATGCATCACCAAGGGAGGCAGCGCTAGCCCCCTACACCCAGTAACGCGTCGCCCAGGGAGGCAGAGCTTTCCCCCTACACCCAGTTATGCATCACCTAGGGAGGCAGCGCTAGCCCCCTACACCCAGTTACACACCACTCAGGGAGCCAGATCTTTTCCCCTACACCCAGTTATGCATCACCCAGGGAGGCAGCGCTAGTCCCCTACACCCAGTTATGCATCACCCAGGGAGGCAGAGTAATCCCCCTACACCCAGTTACGCGTCATCCAGGGAGGCAGAGCTAGCCCCCTACACCCATTTACGCATCATCCAGGGAGGCAGCGCTAGCCCCCTACACCCAGTAACACATCACCCAGGGAGACAACGCTAGCCCCCTACACCCAGTTACGCATCACCCTAGGATGCGCAGCTATCCACCTACACCCAGTTACACATCACTCTTGGGGGCAGAGCTATTCCCCTACACCCAGTTACGCATCTCCCCAGGAGGCACAGCTATCCCCCTCCACCCAGTTATTCCCCTCCACCCAGTTATCCCCCTACACCCAGCTACTCATCGCCCTTCGATGCCCAGCTATCCCCCTACACCCAGTTACACATCACTCTTGGGGGCAGAGCTATCCCCCTACACCCAGTTACGCATCAACCCAGGAGGCACAGCTCTCCCCCTACACCCAGTTATGCATCGCCCTAGGATGCCCAGCTATCCACTTACACCCAGTTACGCATCGGCCCGGGAGGCATTGCTAGCCCCCTACACCCAGTTACGCATCACCCTAGGATGCGCAGCTATCAACCTACACCCAGTTACACATCACTCTTGGGGGCAGAGCTATTCCCCTACACCCAGTTACGCATCTCCCCAGGAGGCACAGCTCTCCCCCTCCACCCAGTTATTCCCCTCCACCCAGTTATCCCCCTACACCCAGCTACTCATCGCCCTTCGATGCCCAGCTATCCCCCTACACCCAGTTACACATCACTCTTGGGGGCAGAGCTATCCCCCTACACCCAGTTATGCATCAACCCAGGAGGCGCAGCTCTCCCCCTACACCCAGTTATGCATCGCCCTAGGATGCCCAGCTATCCACTTACATCCAGTTACGCATCGGCCCGGGAGGCATTGCTAGCCCCCTACACCCAGTTACGCATCACCCAGGGAGGCATCGCTAGCCCCCTACACCCAGTTACGCATTACCCAGGGAGGCATCGCTAGCCCCCTACACCCAGTTACTCATCACCCTAGGATGCCCAGATATCCACCTACACCCAGTTACGCGTCGCCCCAGGAGGCAGAGCTATCCCTTGCACTATGCAGGGCACTTGTGTCCTTAAACAGCAAGTAGAACCCTGGTGTGACCAGAGCCAGTGCAGGGATGGGTGCCACAACCGACGTAGTGCTATTTCGATGCCTCACCCTCAGCGCTTAAGCCAGAGCACCAGGTGGTACCCCAAGATAGGGACAGAGATGGTAGGGCTACCCGCCCAAGTCTCCTCTTTGCATTCTGAATGTGATGCTGCCCTTGGGTTCTAATTCCAGCGCTGTGTTATGATTGCTCTGCAAAGTTGGAAGCCCCTGGGCGAGTGGTCGCAGTGAGCGCGTTTCTAATGCACTGTTTCCCCGGCGGCAGCTGGCAGCTATGAAGGCATTGACTGTGTCCTGCCAGCCCTTGTTTCTCCACCAGCTGAAGCACATCAGCTTCCAATGATGGCATCCTTCCACCATGTGTCTCCAAAAACATAACAGCTAGCAGACTGTGCCCGGTGGATGGGTGGGAAATGGGCAAAGCACCCTCTGCTCTGCCATTGCCAGGCACCGCCGCTACTAACAGCCGGAGCAGAAACAATACAGCAACTGGTGCAGACAGGGATTGGGGCCTTATGCACGGAAGGAGCCACCTGGAGAGGAGGGCCCTTAGCGTCCCTCAGCTGGCACCCACAGCTGATGCCAAAGTTGTTGCCACAGTGTACGGGGCATCGTTACATCCACAACAAATACCACCATCTTCCCAGCGGTCGGAACTCATGTAATTAAGATTGTTGGCCTCATGGTCTGAGATCCTCAATGTAAAATGGAGAACTCTCCACAACTGCTTTGATTTTTCGGGTTCGATATATGAAAATCACACACTTGCAACCCAAGACCAATATGCATATTTGGACTCCCATGATCCCTCAAATTTGAATATGCTGGCTAAGGCTGATGAGAGTTGTAGTTGCAAACATCCAGAGGGGGGCAAAGGTTGCAGACCCCTGACCTACACTATGAATCAAAGAGGGCTTGGTACTGAAGGCTCTAATTTGATTATCACGGATTTAGGTCTAGTGTTATTCCTCGCATGAATCGAGACATTCCAGCCAGACATTTCTCACAGGTCAAACATTTCTTAGATGAATGCATTTTGTCAAAGCTGGGGTTCTGCCCTAGCTCTTCCGCTCACTAGAACACCTGTAACCCAGTCTCATATATCCCCTGGCTTCCCTTTAGAGCCTGCCATGTCCTCGCTCTGCCTCCTGATGCCCGATCTCACACTGGGCTATGGAAACCTGCCCTCAAGAAAGGCTTCCCCCTCACTTCAATGTCATGGCCCTCACTGAAAGCGTAGTCCCCTCCAGGAGCCTCGTACTGATATCCACACAGTTCAAATTGTCATTCTTGAACCTGTGCTATTACCTAACAGGTAGACGATTCCAGCCCATGAAAGACCACTCTGCTCTGACCTGAATGAGTCTTAGGAAAGATTCCAACTCCCGAGTCATGGGATGGTTTCTAGATCGTCAACCCTTTTGTTTCTCGGTGGAACATCAAAAAGGGAAAGAACAAGGCAGTGTGAACTTTTTTGAGTCGTTACCCCCATATCCCAATCATTGTGGGGCTGTCATTTTATGGGAGGGGTATGTGACAAATCTGGACTATTTGTCCTTCATCCCATCTCCCGAGATGGGAGCCACCCCTCGCCTGCTTAGCAAGTGCCTCCCTAAGGGTCTGGTCAAGTGGGACCTCAATGGGAGTGACTTCCCTCTCAGGGACAAGGACTCTCATTCTGGTAAGTAACTCCTCATTGAGAGTACCTTCTCTGCCTAAATTCGATTTGGAAAGACTTTTGTTACTTCCATTTTAAATCCACCAAATAGTGACATTTCACCATTCTCTTTGGCTTCAAGTAATGCTGGATCCTGTGTGAACTCCACAGTCAAAGAGTAACAACACACCCCTTTTTTTGTGATGACCTACATAAAACAACAAGGAACCTAGAATGTCGGGCAGATAATCCCACGCAGAGGGGACTCTCTGACGGAAAGATGTCCTGGGGGGGCAGAGCCACGCTAGACCGCAGAGCCAGCAGTAGTGTGGAGAGTAAGCAAATGGTTTGCCTGATGCTGGAAAGCTGCCATCCTGACTGGCCAAGGAGCCAAGGTCAAGAGAGAGGCGGAGATGGTAAAGCTACCATCTCGCCTGGTAGCACGACCACACAGAAGCTGTGGTGGGCCTGGGGGACATTAACAGATGCCGAAATCAGACTGCAATGGAGAGACCGGATCGCTGAGCTCCACATGAGAAGTGTGTTAGTGACTGAGCTGAACAGCGGAAGGGAAGAGAATGCTCCCAAAGAGGTAACACTATTGAGAGGGCGAACAGGGATACCAAAGGTTGTGAAAGGTACAAGTGTTATGGGAGCCAGAAAACCCTGAATGGGCTGACACCCTACCAAGGCCCTGCTAACACAAGCCTATCAATGGGCCGAAGGAGGTTGGGGAACCCTGGGACGCTGAGAGACATTAACACTCAAGGCTGTAGAAGCCCAAATAGTTACGGATACCTGGAACACCCAAACGGGCAGATGCCCTACTGAGGCTTTAATAAGGCAAGCCTGTCCAAGGGCCAGAAGACTTCAAGGAGTTCTGGAAACATGAAACATAGTGACTAGAACTGGGAGAAGAGAGAACCAGGAGGGTTACAGTGTTTAAAAACAAGTCAAAGACACTGTCAAGCACCAAGTCGGAAATGGTGGAATTGTATTAAGAAAACGTTGCTTTTCCTGACAAAACGAAACTGTTTGAAAGATATGTAAATACTTAAAACTTGGTATGCAGAACATGCCGAGAAGCTGATCACTGTACTATGCAAAATTGATGAACTTTGCGAAAAGAGATCCAGAACTTGACAACATTTAAAAAAAACTTCTTCTTGGAAAATCGATCCATTTGTTGGGTCAGGCAAAATCTATGGACCAACGCTATTGCTCCAGCCTCCTTTCCGTCGTCATTGCTTTTTCCTAAGTGGCAGGGCCAGGTAGCCAATAGGATTTGGATGTTGACTAGCAGCCTTACTTTTAGTTTGTTTAGGTAGGGAACTTCCCTCATAGGGGTTGGGCTATACAGGTGCTTTTCTTATGATGTGAATAAAATCCCATGAGCATGTCAGTACTTAGTCCGATTCCATCTTCTGGTTCATCATAGGACTCAAACAGCCATGCACCAGTTTGTCTTTCTCCTCCCCTGCTGCTACAACATCTTGAAAGGGGTCGTAACTGTTTCTCTGCCATCAGCTTCTGCATACAGCTTTATCCCCTCATGCTTAATTCCACAAATACCAAAGTTATCTCCCATCAAGCTTGAACTGCCCTCCCCTCCTGCTCCCTGTATGCTTTCCACCCCGACCTCTTTAAGAAATCCCCTAAGGGTTACCACTTGGAGTGCCCCTTGACATGGATCTTGCCTTCGCACTTCATCATCTCAACTGCCTCTGCAGACTGGATGAATCTTGTAAACACCCAAGAAACCCACCCGCACATAAACTACCGCTCCAGCAAAATGGCACCCTTGTTCCCAGTCCGCTTGACTTCCTTGACAGCCTCCACCTGGGCCTTCCTCTCCACCTGTACTTCCCTCAACAAATTACTTTGATTTGCAGACGCTATACTCTTTCCTCTCCCAGCTCCAGCCAGCAACTTCATGATAAAAGGATGTCCGTGCACAATCGATAACTCTTTCAATTCGTCCCTTTGGTCTTTCATTCTGAGCCTGGTGTAACTCCTTCTTGTCTCACTGGCTACATTTCCTGCTTTCTCTCCACCTGGACTCTTCTCCCCCAAGTGCTAATACACCTGCCTGTACTCGGCCCTTTGTCCTCTGAATCCTGGCTCCACACCTTTTGCCTCCTGTGCTCTTCCACTACAACTCATTATTCTCCCGAAGTCCACAATATCACCATGATACAGGTGTTTCAAGTAAGTCCTATCCGTGCCCTGGAAGCAGCACCCGGGAAATCATCCGACCCCATTATCCGCTTTCCACCACCCTTCACTTTAGGCAGCAATCATTACTGTGACTGTACGCACAGTGACTTGGCTCCTGGCCTGCATTGCCCTATTCACCAATTGAAAGTCTCACTCACTGTGCCTCTTATTTTGCTATATCGTCTTTTACTCATCTATTGTGAAGCACTTTGTTACAGGACTGCTCTGCTCTGAACGGTTACTGTTCTAGTCTGGTAGAAGCACTTTTCCCTACCTCAAAAAAGCTAATAATAAACAAGCAACACTTTCAAGACGTACTCAAAATGGTTCCATGTCATTTCATTGCAGGATGTTTTTTTGCAGGGTTTTTTACCGCCGATTTTTCTACAAAAAAACTCATTGCATTTTTTATTTTTTATTTTCGGGGGGTTCGCCCCCAATACCCCATCCCCTTTAATTTTTTATATATTCCCAAAGAACCAGACCCATTTTATATATTTTTCTAACCACCCACCCCAAAAAATTTGATGAGATTTTTCGGGCAAACAATTAGTGGTAAAAAACTCAGCGAAAAAACATCCTGTGATGAAAGGACGTCGTACCCTGTCTCAGTCCCGGCCAATATAAATATGCAGAGTCTTGATCTCAGGCAGCGATGCACGGACAAAGCTAAATCTTGAAGACCCCATATAGATGTATTGGGAGAAAAACTGGAAAAATA
The DNA here is from genome assembly GCF_040938575.1 of Ambystoma mexicanum. Lineage (NCBI taxonomy): Eukaryota > Metazoa > Chordata > Amphibia > Caudata > Ambystomatidae > Ambystoma > Ambystoma mexicanum. Next base: position 73,977,068 of record NC_090931.1, on the reverse strand, counting down.
CAATGTTGAAAAATGGCTATTTTGTTCAAATCTAACATCAGCAATATCATTGGTAGTTCTAAAGACATATGATTTTCTGGTTTCCTTACAACTTCTCTTGAGGGGTAGATTCCCCAATTAAACCACGGTCTCTGCCTCCTGGTTACAGCTGTGCAGAAGGTCTATTTAATTCCACTTCCTGTACTCTCCATCTTCCTTTTCCAGATAATAATAATAATAATAATAACAATAAAAATAATATGAATTACTATTTATATAGTGCAAAGGACAAACTGAATTGGCTTTGAATGATGATAATAAGTGTTGCTATTGCAGAGCTCGGTGGGCATTCAATGTATCACGCTCTGAACGATTAACCGAGAGGTGTCCCTTGTGGGGTGTACATTTGTGGTTTCAGGATACACAGCTGTAGGAGTCACACACTGAATTTACTGAGCTCTCTGAACAATGTGTGTGAAGGTTTCCTCTTCGCTCACTTGTTCCTGCCCCCATTTCATTCATGAAAGTCCACATGCTTTCTCCCATCTCCCTGTCAATAGCATTTTGCAGAATGCTTCTTTCTTCTTCTCCATTATCTATTAGTAGTGGCAATTACTGATAATTAATAAGTATCCCCTCCTGGGGGACACTTTCTCAGCTACTTATGAAGCTTTGCATATATGTTTACCCTGGACAAGCACACTGCGTATTGCACATTTGTTTTGTTTTATAGATTTGCACCACAGCAAAGGTTGTGAAGAACCCACACCATAATTCCCGGTCCTGATGAAGGCCCTTTTTATTGATAGCTATGTGAACTACTATTGGCCGAAACACAGCGGCGTCACCACATATACTAGAAACCAAATATCTAATGTTTAGTTCAATACTAATGCCAAACTCTGTATAATATAAAAGGGGATATATGTTGTTAGTCACCAGACAGTCAAAAAGTGCATTAATTATTGTGTATATTGTTGTCTATGTTTATCTGTTGGGAATGTGCTGGGTTCACTTACCTGTGGCGACGATTTCGCCAATATGTAATGCAAAGTATTAGATTTCTGTCATACATACTTTTTCAATGTGTGGTGTGTCCTTTTGTACAACCGTGGTCACCCTGATCAATCGTCTTTATACTGTACAAATATGGGTAACACAATCAGATTTCATAACAGGAGAGGTATGAAGGACCTTAGGTTTTATGTGTCATGCGATGATCTGTTTAAGTGCAGCCTGAGACAGTTATGAAGTCAGGATGGAAAGCGTTGAGGGTGATACAGGATTGGGATATGTATGGAGATGGACCTAAATGGAGGTGGAGGCTGATTTAAAAAAAAAAAATGAAGTCGCAGACGTTCCTTACTATTTCACAAGATGCAGAGTTTCACAACCAGTTTGGATGTATTTCCCGGGGAAATTGTGCCAAATGCATTTAAAGTTACCGAAACTCATTTCGGTGGTAAACCTATCAAAGTATGTGTTGCAATAACACAGTGTTTGTCTCCATTCATGGAAACCAGTGGACTCCATTTGAATTTTGAATTTTTACCACAGGCGGTAATTCCAACCAAAGCAAATCCTCGATTTTATGGCAGAAATGTGAAGAAAAAGAACTTGCAACGATTTGTTGGCGGCTTCCCCTTCATATTACCCCTAAAATGCAGGTATTCCCATTTTATTTTCCATTCCCCTAAAGAAAGCTTCGTTTCTATGAAAAATAGGTCAGAAATCAGTTTAGGTTGTCACAGTTGCCTGAATTAAACAACTTCGGCATGATGGTGTTCACTGTGTACACAAGATGTGTCATCCGCATGCTCGTTTATCAATTTACCTTTTGCTTGTTGGGTCAGGCATATCAATTTACCTTTTGCTTGTTGGGTCAGGCATAACACAACTTCCTCATTTGTCTCCCCGTAAGGAATGGAATTTGACACAATTGCATCGCATAATGAAAAAGGGTAAGACCTTATAAACACGTTGTTAAATTGCTACCCATCTGCCATGGAGGATCCATACCCTCAAGATCGCAGTAGGCCGAAGACCTTTCTGAGAGTCTCGCTAGCTCCAGTGCAAAGCATGAGCCGTCGAGGTACCAGACCGAGCCCATAATTGCAAATTGATGTTTAAAGGAAGAATAACAGCTTGGCATTGTGGAACCGAGAGGCATCGGGGCCTCATTCGTCTCAATCAAATCTCACTCGGCACCTCAACCTTTCAGGGCTTAATTAGCTTTTTCTCCTGGTTTCTTTGCACAGTGATAGGCATTCTTTTCACTTAGCAGGAGAAGCAGTGCTTGATAGATGAAGGCTTGTCACGGATCCATAGCATTTTTCCCTTTTCCAGTTTTTTGACCTTTCTTGCTAAGGTACCTGCTTGTCTTTCCCTGGTGCCTCTTTATCGCCTGCGGACGATGCTGGAATAAAATGGCCACCGTCAATAAAACCGCATCCCCCCAACCGGTTGGAAAGTTAGAGGCGATATTTCACTTTTCCAACTTTTATTTTAAGTAGTGTCGGGTAATTCCCATTTCCTCATGCCCAGCAGACTCAGAGACCATGCTCTCAACTCCAAGATTAAACAACAAGACACTCTCCCAGCTACAGCAGGGGGTCCCCCTTCAGACTGAAAAGATGTATAATTGAGCCAAGCAGATTAACTTTGCAACAGCGCCCTGGATTATGAAAAAGCATAATTATACACAATTATAAATTGAACATTATTTCTCACCCAACTAAAGCTTAAGAAGTCATTATGAATCCATTAACTCAGCAGACCTTTAACAATGAGGATCCAGCCGCAGCCCTGCAGCTTTGCACGCTTTCCCCCATGCTTTGACCCTCGTGTGGAGCTCTGCAAGGGCACAGAATTTCTATCTGAGCCAGTGCAGAGACGGAGGGGTGGAAAGTACATTAATGTGAGAAATAATTCACAAGGGGGCAAAAAATAAAGCAGCAGCCGAGGAGACATATAACTGAGCTGTAGAGAGAAAAATAGCCTCTTTTGAAGGTGACCCAAGGTAAGGGCACTGAAAGATGTCAGGGGGGAGGCAGGCAAACTCATCACTCCTCCATTGCACCACCTCTGGGATCAAAATATGCTGATGTTAACTGGGGTGTACTTATCACAAAAGAACTTTCAAATTGATAAATATCCAAATGGTACTAACTTTTAAAACTGCACGGCATAAGGGCGATTTGGCGGGCCAGAATCGCTCCATGAACGTTTTACAGATTACTATTAATGTAAGAATTTAAGATAGCTCAGTGGCTGAAGCTAGGGTGACCAGATTTAAAAAGTAAAAAAAAAAAACGGGACATGGCAACTAACATGAAAGTAGGACTAACTCTTGAAAGTGGCTGTCAAGGGACTACACTTCAGTAGCGTTTTCGGGAGAAGGGGGTTTAAGTGTTACTGTTCAAAGAAACACATATTATAATTAATTTATCAGAAACTAACACTTTTAAGTTGTAAAATGACGCATTTCTTCTGTACGAGATTGGGCCTTCCTGCCTGGCAACTATGAAGACGTACTACAAAATAAAACGTGACCACTGCTGTTTCCAATGGGAACATAATCTTGAAAAAGGGGGACAGAGCACCAAAAACTGGGACGTCTGGTCACCCTAGTGAGGCGCATGTCAAATATATGCAAATCACTCCTTTGAATGCTGGAAGGCCAGTACGGATGTTATTGCACCAAAATTCATGTGGTGGAAGATGAGATGGCACCGCAGGAAGTGATTTCACATGGTCTTTGACCATGGTGAAATAAGAAGGAAGTGACAACACATATGTTTAAACAAACGTTAAAATATGATTTAAATGAATTATATAACATTACTAAAGTATAAAATGCACTGTTTTGTTTGGTAACAATTTTTTTGCTGAAGTGCTGATTCGATAAGCCACGGGTGGGGTCATTATTTTATGTGGTACACCAAGAAGAAGCAACAATCGCTACAGGCACTACATTCATATGCCAGTCAAGCTCCATTTAGCCTCTCGCCTATACATAAACATGTTCCACCTTCACAGTTGCTGCAATGTTTAGATTCCTATATGCGGTGAGTTTATTTATTTATTTATTCATTTATATACAGGAGGAACAATGCTCTTTTGATCTCAAAAGAACGTACACTAAATAAGAAATTCGATTTGATGAGAAGCAGTGAGTATCCTACCATAGGGTGAGTTTGAGGGACATTCTGACCAGGTTGTGGAGGGGACTAAATAGAACAGTCACTGGGGACAATACATAAGTGAACATACATAGATTAAGCTCAATGAACATTGGCCATTTTGAAGTGCAGGTAGGCAGTACGGCCAGCTATGTTCGGAATGTGACCATGATGGGTGAAGTCCTAGACTGGAGGCAGAGGAAGTGAGGGACAGAGGCAGGTTAGAGGAGAGGAGAAAATATTAGTTTGCGGGCAGATGAGAGGTAGATTAAGAGGGTAACTCGGAGGTGAGGAGGTAGGCTGTTAGTTTGATTTTGAACAAATCTGTGCCGACTGTTTCTCATATGTCCGGGGGAAGAGAATTCCATGCAAGTGGAGCAAGAAGAGAGAAAGAGTGGAAGTGAGAGGAAGCACATGGAGGGTGAGGAGCCGCAAGGGTAGTGTAGGATGCAGAGCTGAGATTATGAGAAGGCTTGTAGAGTTGGATAGAGGAGGTTAGATACAGTGGTACCTTACCATGGTGAGGTATGGGAACCAGGAGTGGACATTTAAATCGGACCTAGATTTAAAGACATTGAAATCTGGATATTGCCCTCTAAGGCCTGCCATAGCCTCACAGGCTGAATATAGTCATAATATAGCAAGCACAGCCTCACTTGACCCGGTGCGTTCACTGCACATGCACTAAAGCCCTCAGTACTGCCAATGTATGCGTACAAAGTCTGGTACAGTGGCAATGTGCCAGGTAGCATCATGGCTCCGGTGATGCCATACTTTACCAGGTGCATCATCAAATCCTCAGACATGCCATCTCATTGTTGCTGATGCCTCACATGCCCAGCAGGACCTCCATGTGTAGGGTGCTCACTCCATATGGCACGCGCAACCCAATGGCAGTGGATACCGCATTTGCATTACACTCGCCTCCCCGCTCACTCCACATCCTGCCCTTCTGATGCAGTGAGAGTGGGAGAGGGAGTTCACACCCTTTCTCCCTCTCGTAACTCTGCGTCCCTCAAAGGAGGCTGCCGATTGGCTAAGGGAAGGAAAGGTGATGCAAACTCACCAGAGCTGTGTTTGTGTTTCACCAGTGCTTTGTGATGCCAGTGCCTGGGGTTGCAAGGGCAGTGCCAGGGGTACCAAGGGAGCTACTAGGGGTATCAGTTGCCCCGCCTTGTGCTCCCCTGATGACATTCACGAATGTCAGACTCAACTTGTAAGAAACGCACTGTTGGTAAAACGAGAAGCACTGAGTTGCCAGCTAATAATTCACCCTTATTATATGAGTGTCTGGTTATGGGCAATGACTGGTCAGCACACGATGATCATTGCTGTATGTAATTAAGAATGGAAAGAAGGGCACACACGTGACTTCTCAGGGGACCCAATGTCTCATTGGCTGATGACTGAGATCAATCAGTGACTCATGCAATGACTCCATGCAGTGGGTCTGGGGCCCTCTTATGAGGTAGGGCGATTGGGCTGTGGTCCGGAAGCCACAGCCTGTGGGAAGGGGGCAGAGGTGAGTCTGGAGAAAACAAAAGTCTGCCCCGAGTTCTTGAGCAGTGCGGATGGAGAACCTGTGGCGTAACTGCCAGAGAATCAGGAAAGTCACGTGGGCTATCAATAGCCAGTAGGAATCAATAACCAATGAGCCAAGCCAATGAGATGCAAGCTTCACAAGACCAATACGCCGGGTAGGACTACAAGCTGCCCAGAAGATTCAGATTCAGCTGTGAAATGAAAAGACATTCATAAGCACGTCCCCACTGAGCCAATCCAAGAGCCAGGGTAGGCCGCCTCAAAGGCGCGGCCCTTGCGCCCTAAAACTAAGCTTCTCTGAAGAAGGTGCGTGGACTGTCAGCGGCCCAGGGTGCTATGAGGGCCCTTGGATTACCTAGAGGTGCTATCCTCCTAGAGACTCACTATGAGAATGAAGGTAATGGTTAAACAGGTGGGATTTTAAATACTTCTTTTATCAAAATCATGTATAATTATGAGTCGGGGTCAAAGAGTAAAATTATCTCATGGGGACATAGAAAGTACTGCATGAAATAAGCAACACATATGTACCCCATGTCTTCTTTTGGACCTTGTGAGGCTGATGTCCCTGGTATGCCCAACTCATAGTCATGTGGTATTTTTAAAAATAGGAGGTGTTGCCAATACCCTGGGGGTCATTTTATAAGGGGCAGGCGGGGAAGGAAGCCGTCAAATCAAAGAGTACATCATTTCCGCCTTGTGTTCCTCCATCTTGAAGAGGACGAGGCTTGATGGCGGCAGGTATGTACATGCTGGCGCTCAAGTAGTGGACTTCCATGGAATATGGCTCCTCTAAGCACCTGCTAAAAGCAAGCAGAATCCTTCGGAATTCCTTATAGATACTAGAGTCTCATCTGCAGGGGGCATCTCCAGTCTTTACAAAACAGAGACTCGAAGGAAACAGTAAACGTGAATTTGCCTGATTTTGCTCTTTCATTTTCCACTCCTTCTTGCAAAAGTTGAACATTGTATTCAGGTGAACCAACAGCATATGTGTAATCATATTGTCCCTCCCACTTTTTACAAAACGCCCTCCATATTTTTTTGCCCCTACCATCGTACTCATAATGGGGCCATGAGCAGGGGGGTCCCAGACAGCCCCCCACCTCCCAGAACTGAAGCTTGAATTTGGCTTCCATATCCAGGGCGGGACAGGTGCTCTTCTTAGCTCTGACATCTAGCCATTTGTTTACCAGCCCCCCGCGCCCCCCCGCCCCTCAGAGCAGTGGACCCATTCTGCTCTTTGCAAGTTCAAGCCACTGTAACAGGTTGCAATGCCATCAAATATTCTCAGACAGTTTTCAGGAATTTGTACTGTAAATATCTCACAATCCAGACACATTGTGGAGACATCAAATATGGGAGGAACACGTTGCTGTCCCATTTAATAAAGTGTTATTAAGGTGATTCTTAAAGCTTGAAGCTTACAACGGAATGAATAGCAATTAATTATAATGGGAACACAGCGGCGCAAACACTTTCCATAACGGCATGGCCTGTAGTCTTATAAAGGCTCATTTGGTGAGACCAATATACATAGGATGTACCTTCCTGTTTTGGCTGATATTGCTTCTGCCTACTGCAGGGGTCTACAATCGGTGGCTCTACAGATGTTTTGTACTACAGTTCCCATGATCCCTCACCATTGATGGAGCTGACTAGGAGTGATGGGAAATGTAGCAGAGGACATCTGGCGGACCTAAGGCTGCAGACGCCTGGTCTACTTCATCAGAGTGGACGGTAGACCGCCCTACAATGGCTGACCTTAAAATTCCCAAGTTCTACCGGAAATCCGTCACATTGTTGCCCTATAAACCACCCTTCCCAGCTGTGGAGGAACTAAATTCACTCTTAAAGCTTCCGCTCATGTCTGCCTCCCAGAAATCCCAAACAAGTGAAGGCATGTAGGGTTCGGCTGGAAAAGGAGGTGCCCATACGGTCCTGATGAATGCACCTGAGAAGTCCATCTTCTTCCAGATGCACTTGCGCCTTATTACCCCGCGACCATATGGACGTAATGGGACCTAAACTCAACTCACAGAGCTAGATACTCAAATGAGTGTATGCAAGACCCGCAGGGCCTTAATGCGCAACCTGCAATTAGCGAAACATGCACCGCTATCGTTGGCTGGTAGACTGATGGAAAGGTGCAGCTCACCGTCCTGCAGTGGTCTTCACTCTAACTTCATTGGCACCAGGAAGACTCTGAGGGGAGTCTTTATGAGACATAAAGCCGTGCCTCGTCTCAGGTCTCAGCACCTGACCCAGAACATCACCTGCCAGGCACTCGCTCACCCTATGAGATCCGCCGTGCAAAGGCTTTTGTGGGTGCCCTTGTTTAAATGACATCATCTCATCAGAAACATTATTACACGTGCAGGGAGTGCTTTACTGGATTGCAGTTGCCCTCCCACTTAGATGCAAAGCCACCCATCACAAGATGAGGAGGATCTCGAGAGGATACTTGTGTACAATGCCTACAATGTGTTGAAGGGTTCTTTTGGTGGCTGAAATACAGCACATAGTCTGGTCCTTGCTGACACACTCTACAATTGTTGTGTCACTCACATGTTCGCGATGATGTCCTTAAGCCCTCCACTGACTGCCCCCCAGCCCCATTGAAGCCCTATACCACAACATTTCAAGATACAGCTGCCAACCAGCCCCATAACACCAGGGTCATCTTTAGCCAAGCCTGCATTGTAATCAGCTCTTTCTAGTACGGTCAGGTCGTTTAGTTCACACTTGGAGACCGGTCAGCGATTCCCAGCATGCACTCTGCTGTTAGAAATGTAAAATTGAATCAACGTACCCCTTATAAAAAAGGAGGCATATTTTCAGCTCTGGCTCTATAGACCGTCTTTTGGAAAAAGGGTGCCTTTGACCAAGATGCACACTTTTCAAAACCCTCTCCCCAGTCTCTTCCGGCTCCTTCTTGTAATATATAAGGCTCTGAGATTCTTTTTTTGTCTATATATTGATGGGATGGAGAAAGCCATGATTGTTGAGTTGTTTGACTGTTCGAGGTGGACCGGGTCTTGGTACACTATGTATTTACTTATTTGTAGTTTTTATAAAGCGCTATTCGCCCATACGCCTCAAAGCGCACACAGATACCTCTTACAAGTCTTTGGTTACGTTAAGGGGAACTGTCTTTAAACATGGTTCAAGTACTGTGAAAAACCACGTCTGTGCAATAGAAGCCAGACTTCAACACATAATAGCCCGAGTCTTTATCATTTACAATTCAATGTTCAGACGAACCATCTTATTCTAACTCTAAACTTCCAAATCCTCCCCACCTGCCTCCGCCCCCATCCACCTGCTTATCTCTTTTATTCCAGAAAGCTGAGGACTCCGGTACTTGAGACCGCTGTGGGTGGCATGTGTCTAGGGGAGCCACCCATGCCTACTGGTGATGAGGTGCCTGTGAAGAAGAGAGCAAGGCCCACAGAGAAGAGGAGGTGCGATGGACTGGACTGCAGGCCAGGCAGGCCATGAGAAGAAAGCTGGGATAGATCGATGCTAGGGTAATAGTGACTCCGCGTTCACCAGGACATGTGTGTATATGTGCGAGTCATGGTGTACCCCAATGATTATAATTGCTCCTCTGGTGTAGGTTTGAGCGAAGTAGTTTAGGGATAACGCGAACCACCCAAATGCTGGATGTTAAAAGGAACTTTCAAACTTTTGGAGAAAGTACTACGGGAAAGTTCTAGGTAAAACAATTGGGTACCCGTCAGAGAGACAGGCTCCTGCCATCTCTTCACCCCGAGCCTTATCACATGGCCCACCATCCTACTGTGGCCTGGCAGCCCAGGCACGGTGGGGGAGGGTACACATTCATATTCTTTTCTGTTTCTACAGCTGTGCTATGGAACATGGAAACGCGTGTTTTAGCAGTTCTTAGGTTCTGTGTGAGGAAGGAAGCCACGGGTTGGGTTTGAGGGTGACGGGGGGGCATACGAGTGCTATAAAGGAGCAGTGGAGGGCGGGTTCCTTCTCTCAAAATTGAGATGTGACTGTATGTGTGAGTTACCGAACATTTGAATCTGTGACCGTTTTTGGTCCAAGTCAGCAGATTCAGGAATCTGTTTCTGCTCAGAAAGGAAGAGACACACAGGGTAAATGAGGCTCCCTGCTCAGCGAGATTATTGAATGGAATTAATGTTGAAGTGTTTTTGTAGGTGCTGTTAATGTGCCCGTTTATATTCACAGCTCTATCCCCCTTGCTTCGTCCATCCATCTTTCAATGAATGGCTGTAGATAAGTTTGGACCATTGATAAAGTGCCAACCGATTATGGGAAAACCACCAGTTTGCTGTCCTGGACTCGAGGGACAGCAGCAGTCAAACATCTCAACAGGTTCAAGTCGATTGCACTAGGAATTATAAAGGGGACAGATAAGGAGCCTCGGAGAGAGTCGAGTGGGCGGACCTTGACGGGACTCTAATGAAGGAATACTTGCTCAGCCGATACCAATGGGACGTGGACGTGGAAAGAGATCACGTTCTCTCATTGAGTCTCAATCACAGAAATAATCAATCGTTCCTGCACATGCCACCACTTCTTCACATGTCAGGACCGGTTGGAGGGTCTCAGCATGCACGCAGGGTGACCAGTGGCCAGAGTGAAAGAGTCACGAATCTGGAAAGATGCCCTCAGTGCTTTCTGCAAATTGGCTCATGTGGGCACAAGTGAGGCACATGGAGTGGCCTAAGAGCGAGCTTCTCCAGCCCGGCTTGGCACACACCCCGTTCTCATGAACTGGAATCATGTTTCATGAAGGCAGTGACCTATGAGTAAGGAGAAGGCAATAGCATGTTCCAGGATGAAGCAATTTGTTCAATCTCGGGGTCAGAATCTGATCACTGATCTGGTGTCACGGCACGCGTCAACCTTTCCTCCTTAAAATACAACCTTTCTCACCACCTTTAGTCAACCATACAACGTGCCTTCTCCTTCATTACTGCCCAGAGCCAATGGACTCCACCTGCTGGGCCTTCCTTTCATCTTTAGATCAGAAGTGGGCATCCTGCTCATTGCTGGTGCCAGGGGAGTGGGTTCATCAAATTAGAGATCATTCCATTGTCCTTCTGAGACAATCTTCGCCGCTCCACATGCCCCTTATCTGCCCTGCGCATAAGGTGGCCCTGCAAGCTGTGAATGACTTCCACTTCATCTATTCATCTATAGCACAGCCCCCATAACCGGGCCATGGGACTGATTCCTCTAGAGAGCCAAATAGTCTGTGGGAGACCACCACAGAGGCAGCAGACAGTGGCAGGGTCCTTGCCATCGCCCGGTTTGATGGTCGGAAGTGTTCGAACCAGTGCCAAAAAATAGTCATCAGTGCCTTAAAGAAGGAGTGACTGCGGGCAAGGTTCTCCAGTGGCTTACATCTTTTCATCACCAACAAGCTTTCTCTATATTCAGTTTTGGCTCAGCATTTCACCATCTGCCCCATGGTTTGGCCTCGCCACTTTTGCCACTGTTATTCGACGTTTATGGTCAACGTTTGCTGGTGCTCATTTGACATTTTTGGTTCTCACTTTTTCGCCATTGCTGTCACTGTGCAGTTTCCCCTCCACTTGGTGGGTGGCTTCAATACTCACTAGTAGTGAATGAAGGGCATCAGCCAGGCTCAAATTGACCAAAGGTGAATGAAAGATTTGAACTGTGGGAGGCCACTGCAATCATTGGCCTCCCACATAGGCCACTGGATGTTGGATACTTGCCCTGCACTCAAACCTAGGGTGCACATCCCGGGTTTAATGTTGATTCCTTTCGACAATGTGAGCTGTTCTTCTTCCCAATTTTTGTATTTGCCTTTCTGACAAACAAATGGAAACAGCAATACCCCCTGATTTCTTCAACAGCAACCATCAAAGTTATCTCTCACTTCGACTATTCCTACACACTTTATGTCCCTGCCCTAAACGTGCACAAGACCTCCTCCAGTTGGTTTCTAAAGACCACCACCCATCTGATAAAGCAGGCAAAAGAGACCTTTTGTCAGACTTTTAAAGCCCCTTGGGGTGTCTTTCCAGACCAGCAGAGTCTGTAAATAACACGCCTACACAGATATCTGAACACCCCCAAGCTTCAACACTGCAGAATACCACACGGTAAACAGGCCACGATCAGTGGCTGACCACCAGCCCAGCTTCAGCACTGCAGAATACCACACAGAAATCATGCCACAATCGGTGGCTGATCATCGACCAAGCTTCTGCACTGCAAAATACCACACAGAAATCGTACCACGATTGGTGGCTGATCATCGGCTGAGCTTCAGTGCTGGAAAACACCACACAGAAATCATACCATGATCGGTGGCTGATCATCGAGCAAACGTCTGCACTGCAGAATATCAAATGGTAAACAGGCCACGATCAGTGGCTGATCACCAGCCCAGCTTCAGCACTGCACAATACCACTCAGGAATCATACCACGATCGGTGGCTGATCAACGACCAAGCATTTGCACTGCAGAATACCACACGGTAAACAGGCCATGATCAGTGGCTGATCACCAGCCCAGTTTCAGCACTGCAGAATACCACTCAGGAATCATACCACGATCGGTGGTTGATCATCGACCAAGCATCTGCACTGCAGAATACCATACAGAAATCATACCATGATCAGTGTCTGATCATCGCCCAAGCTTCAGCACAGCAGAATAACGCTCAGGAATCATACCACAATCGGTGGCTGATCATCGACCAAGCTTCAGCACTGCAGAATACCACACAGAAATCATGCCACAATCGGTGGCTGATCATCGGCCGAGCTTCAGCACTGCAGAATACCACATGGTAACCAGGCCATGATCAGTGGCTGATCACCAGCCCAGGTTCAGCACTGCAGAATTCCACACAGAAATCGTACCATGATCGGTGGCTGATCATCAGTCAAGCTTCATCACTGCAGAATTCCACACAGAAATCATTCCATGATCAGTGTCTGATCATTGACCAAGCTTCAGCACAGCAGAATACCATACAGAACTAATGCTACGATCGGTGGCTGATCATCGACCAAACTTCAGCACTGCAGAATACCACACAGAAACCATGCCACGATTGGTGGCTGATCATCAGTCGAGCTTTGGCACTGCAGAATGCCACACGGTAAACAGGCCATGATCAGTGTCTGATCATCTGCCAAGCTTCATCACTGCAGAATACCACACAGAAATCATACCATGATCAGTGTCTGATCATCGCCCAAGTTTCAGCACAGCAGAATAACGCTCAGGAATCATACCACAATCGGTGGCTGATCATCGACCAAGCTTCAGCACTGCAGAATACCACACAGAAATCATGCCACAATCGGTGGCTGATCATCGGCCGAGCTTCAACACTGCAGAATACCACATGGTAACCAGGCCACGATCAGTGGCTGATCACCAGCCCAGGTTCAGCACTGCAGAATTCCACACAGAAATCCTACCATGATCGGTGGCTGATCATCAGCCAAGCTTCATCACTGCAGAATTCCACACAGAAATCATTCCATGATCAGTGTCTGATCATTGACCAAGCTTCAGCACAGCAGAATACCATACAGAACTAATGCTACGATCGGTGGCTGATCATCGACCAAGCTTCAGCACTGCAGAATACCACACAGAAACCATGCCACAATTGGTGGCTGATCATCAGTTGAGCTTCGGCACTGCAGAATACCACACGGTAACCAGGCCACGATCAGTGGCTGATCACCAGCCCAGGTTCAGCACTGCAGAATTCCACACAGAAATCATACCATGATCGGTGGCTGATCATCAGCCAAGCTTCATCACTGCAGAATTCCACACATAAATCATACCACAATCAGTGTCTGATCATCGACCAAGCTTCAGCACAGCAGAATAATACACAGAAATCATGCCACAATCGGTGGCTGATCATCGACCAAGCTTCAGCACTGCAGAATACCACACAGAAATCATTCCATGATTGGTTGCTGATCATCGGCCGAGCTTCAGCATTGCAGAATACCGCACAGTAAAAAGGCCACAATCGGTGGCTGATCACCAGCCCAGCTTCAGCACTGCAGAATTCCACAAAGAAATCATGCCACGATCGGTGGCTGATCTTCGGCCAAGCTTCATCACTGCAGAATTCCACACATAAATCACACCACGATCAGTGTCTGACCATCGACCAAGCTTCAACACAGCAGAATACCACACAGAAATCATGCCACAATCGGTGGCTGATCATCGACCAAGCTTCAGTACTGCAGAATACCACACAGAAATCATTCCACAATCGGTTGCTGATCATCGGCCGAGCTTCAACACTGCAGAATACCGCACAGTAAAAAGGCCACAATCGGTGGCTGATCACCAGGCCAGCTTCAGCACTGCAGAATTCCACACAGAAATCATGCCATGATCGGTGGCTGATCTTCGGCCAAGCTTCATCACTGCAGAATTCCACACAGAAATCATACCATGCTCGGTGTCTGATCATCGCCCAAGCTTCAGCATTGCAGAATATCACACAGAAATCATGCCACGATCTGTGGCTGATCATTGGCCGAGCTTCAGCAAAGCATAATAACACAAGGTAAACAGGCCACGATCGGTGGCTGATCACCAGCCCAGCTTCAGCACTGCAGAATACCACACAGAAATCATGCCATGATCGGTGGCTGATCATCGGCCAAGCTTCATCACTGCAGAATTCCACTCAGAAATCAAACCACGAACAGCACCTGATCATCAACCAAGTTTCAGCACAGCAGAATACCACACATAATCATGCCACAATCGGTGGCTGATCATCGACCAAGCTTCAGCACTGTAGAATACCACACAGTAAACAGGCTACAATCGTTGGCTGATCACCAGCCCAGCTTCAGCACTGCAACATTCCACACAGAAATCATGCCACGATTGGTGGCTGATCATCGACGAAGCTTCAGCACGCCAGAATACCACACAGAAATCATACCAAGATCAGTGGCTGATCATCGGTTGAGCTTCTTCACTGCAGAATTCCACACAGAAATCATTCCACGATCAGTGTCTGACCATTGACCAAGCTTCAGCACAGCAGAATACCACACAGAAATCATGCTACGATCGGTGGCTGATCATCGACCAAGCTTCAGCACTGCAGAATACCACACAGAAATCATGCCACGATTGGTGGCTGATCATCAGCCGAGCTTCAGCACTGCAGAATACCACACGGTAAACAGGCCATGATCGGTGGCTGATCATCTGCCAAGCTTCATCACTGCAGAATTCCACACAGAAATCATGCCAAGATCAGTGTCTGATCATCGACTAAGCTTCATCACTGCAGAATTCCACACAGAAATCATGCCACAATCGGTGGCTGATCATCGACCAAGCTTCAGCACTGCAGAATACCACACACTAAACAGGCCACGATCGGTGGCTGATCACCAACCCAGCTTCAGCACTGCAAAATACCACACAGAAATCATACCAAGGTCAGTGGCTGATCATCGGTTGAGCATTAGTGCTGGAAAACACCAGATGGTAAGCATGGCTGGATTGGTGACCGATCCTTTTCTGCTCTGGCTCTGAAACTCTGGAATTCACTTGCCTGGGCTCTGCGCCTCTGTGAGAGGTACAACCTGCCTGTTCCCTAAATCAGACTCGCTGGTCACGGCAATGTCCAGTGAGTTATTCTATGCATCGTCTTGAGACTTCGTTGCGCTTTATGAATGTTGTTTAGTGCAACCTAGCAAATATTGCTGAAAGGGTCAAACCGACCCACATGCACACTCACCAGGGTAGTGTGTTACACAATAACCGAAATAAAATAAAAACGAAACCAGTCTGTGGAGAAATCCAAAGACACGAACTCGCTCTCGGTGCCATGTTTTGGACTCTTGCTGTGAGTGACTTCATTCCGAATTGTTCTGACTGTGAGAGGCCCACGGCCATTCCCAGCTGCGGCCTCTGTGCTGAGCGGCTTCCTCTGTGAGTGATGTGTTCTGAGAATAAATCCGCTTGTTTGTATCTGGGAGGAATTCATGTGCCCCAGTGTTGTGCAATCCTGCTCGTGATGTCTGCCTCGTGCTTCTCCAGGACAGCAGTCTGGAGCAGACACGGCTGGGCGAGCACAGTCTTCAAAGTGCCAATTCCAAGCTTCCTCTTTCTCAGAAATGATCCCCTTTTTGGAAAGCTCGTTTGTCCAGCCTGAACAGGTTGGCAATCTGCACGGTTCTTGGCCGCTTTGACTTGGGGCAGATGTTGCCGAATGTTTCCTGGTGAGCTGAACTGTCATGAGTGCGGGTGCTGTGAGGTGGGAACACGTGTTGGTTGCACCCTGGATCAGGACTGCAGAGGGCCACGTGGATGTGCTACTTTCACGCAGGGAATCACTCGAGTTAACCACTCCAGGTCCCTGGGAGAGCGAGCGCTCCAAAGTAGCTAATTGGTTGGGAGAAGTCTTTCTTCTTCCTCCAAACCACGAGGCATGTCTATTGTGTTTGAGCTGTCAGCGCTGCATCTTTGACACGGGAGTAGACTGCGTGTGACAGCAAAAGACCTGAGACCTGAATGCAGCCATCTGTGTTTCGGTGTCTGTCCATGTGACGCCTGAAGCTCAATCTGGAGTTCCTTGCAAAGTGGTGACTTTGAGGAATTCAATCATCCGCACAGGGAGAGTCTGATCACTTGGGCTTTTTGACTTTATATTTTTTTTTAAAAATGAATGATGGGAGATCAACCTCTGGAAAATATGTGGGGCCATTCCTGCACATATTTTCCACCCTCACCGCTCTGGGAGGACACAGTTTACCATCACCGCCCTCCCTTGTCATGTGTAGCTGACACCTGACAGCAGTGGGTACATCGAAAGCCTCTGGCTGTGGGCAGCCTGATAAGCATTTCAAGGCCCCATGGATTTGCATCTCCATTGTTACACCTTGCTGGTGGTGGCAGATACTGAAGAATGTTAGTTAACAGGCCTTAGGGAAGGCCTGGGTTTAGGAAGTGACAATGGAGACCAGAGACCAACACCTCTTTGTAATGCAATGCATCAACTTGGTATTAACACCCCTCCTTGGTATGAAAGGGCAGCTGGATGTCCTGTCTGGAACCACCCCTTTTCGGAGCAGGGAAGTATGTGAATTGTAGGAGAAGAAAGTCTTCCTGCATCCCCTACTTCAAAGGATGCCCATGTTGTGATCAAGCACCAAAGTTGATTACACTTTATGTACAGCAGACAGGAAGATGGGTGGGACTTAGAGTATATGTTGTCATGCGCTCTGGTTCTGACCTGAAGCATCACTGAAGATTGTTGGTGAGGACGCAGGATTGGTTCATTAAGGTGAGCTTTGCTTGCACCAATCACTGGCGTCCGTTTGGCTTTAAAAGAGGACTGAGCCTTCACAGATCAGATCATCTGAAGACTTTGCAAAGAATAAGAAGAAGGACTCATTTCAACCCGAGCTGAAGGTACAGTTTACCTTACATCTTCTGCCAGTGAAGGAAGGCCAGGAGTTCCAAGTGGGAAGCAAGATCCCTCCCCTAAACATCTCCCAGGGAACAGAGGGAGATACCAAACTCAGAGGACCCATCCGGCAGCTCCAGAACCGGTACCCAGCCAGCACAGAGCGTGCCCTGCTAGGTTCCACCAGCAAGCTTCCTAGGTGGGAAGTGGCAGAGAGTCTCTGGACAAAGGACAAGGCCTTTGCCTGCAATCACTCTCCTGAGCTTTGGGCCAAGAGCCTTGAAAGAACACAGGCCCTGCAAAGAGGCTAAGAGGAGTGCCACACAAGCATCCTCTAGCGTCCATCTTTTTAAGGACAATTTCAAGACAGTCGAGTCCTCGACCCACATCTGGCTGTACCGCTAACTGTCATCATGCCACATTCACCAGAGCCGTCCGAGACAGCCTGCAGATGTCCGTCCAGCCTTGCTTGCTGAATTGCCTGCTGCCTGGTACACGCAGCCGGCTGCCGCCACTAACTGTGTCTCATGGGCTGCAAAGCACCCTGGAACCGCCTCTATGCTGTTGAGCACCAAGAAGTTCTTCAGCACCAGGTACATTGTGGTTCTGCCCCCATGGTCTTTCTCTGAAGGCCCCTAGAGACAGTTGCGACCCTTTGCCCCTTTGGTGTTGAAACCAAATAACCTTGAACTCCAAGACTTATTACTTTACCATCTACCCTCCTGTCAGTTTCCAGAGTGCCTCTCTTTCCTTCGTGAAACTGTCTGTCCTCTATGTTCCTTTAAGTGCGGGTTGTAATTGTAGTGTGCTAGAACTGTCTGTTGCAGTAATAATAAAGTAGATGTTTGTATACAACCTTGACTGGACAGTCCCTTTTATCATTGGGTAATAATTGTATTTTCGCTGTGTTGCAACTAACCAACGATCCACAACCTTTAAGAGATAAGCCTACCGTTCCATCCACGTTACCATAATTGAACAAGGAGGTCTTATAATTTACTTGTATTCCAATCTGTTAGGGTACCTTCTGGTGCACTAGAGGTGTGGGGTTGATTGATGGTTTAGAAACTGATATTCATCCCTGGACCACAGTTGATTTATCACATTTGAAGTATTCTAGTCCGTACAAAACCTTGTTACCCATCCTCTGAAAAGTGGCAGGGGCATTCTTCAATCTAACAATCTGAAGGGCATTATAGTGAACTGATAATGTCCTTCCGGGGTTGAGAATGCCAACCTCTGACTTATTACCACCCCCACGCACTTCTTACCACCTTTACTCAGTGCCTCCAAACCAGATCATGTCCGACAATCTTTCCAATGCAAGCATGTGGCTTGACGGCTTGCCCGCACACAATAGATATGCAATCTACAAATCCCACATCTCCATTAAATCCTACAGTTCCCGCCAAACCTTTCAACCAAGCGCCTCACTTTGCAAAACGCCATCTGACCAAACAGACTGCTTGCCGCCTGCAACTATGCACCATGCGCTCTGCCGGTGAAATGACACCCACTCATACACAAACCTGCATCAGACCTCAACAGCAGCTACTCACTGTCCCTACAAACACTGTTTCAACTCCCTGCTCCCACCTGCAGCATCGTGTGCATCCTACGTCATTCTTGCACCCTGTGCAGTGCAATCCTACCCATACATGTATGCCACCTCCCCCAGGGTTAGTTAACACCTGCACGCCCCGAGCCTATCATGCCTCGCCCTCTACAGTCTATCCCACTCCTCCTCATGCCCCACATGATCCCTCAAGAAATCCCCCATCACGGCGCACCGCGCTCATTGAGTCATCCAAGCGCACCTTTAAGCAAAGCTCAAGCCTACCCAAATCTCGCATGCCGCTTAGCACTGCCCACCCAAATCTCGCATGCCGCTTAGCACTGCCACCCAAATCTCGCATGCCGCTTAGCACTGCCCACCCAAATCTCGCATGCCGCTTAGCACTGCCCACCCAAATCTCGCATGCCGCTTAGCACTGCCCACCCAAATCTCGCATGCCGCTTAGCACTGCCCACCCAAATCTCGCATGCCGCTTAGCACTGCCCACCCAAATCTCGCATGCCGCTTAGCACTGCCCACCCAAATCTCGCATGCCGCTTAGCACTGCCACTTTAACTACATCTGTGGCCAAATGCGACCTGAGCACTACAACAGGTGCCCCCACCAAACCTAAAGTCACCCTACAGCCCCACTAGACCACTTATGAAACCTTCCAAACACAATGGGTTTAGTTGCAATGACCAGAAGGGATAACTGTCCCACAACAGCCAGCTGCATACGAAGCAATGGTTCCATGTAATAACGTCGCCACAAAAATCTCGCCATGCAAAAATATCGCCGAAAAATGGCCGTTTTTTGTGGCGACATTATTGCATGGAACATGCGGGGGACACCCCCGCAACCCCCAAACCTTTTTTTTTCTTTGCAATTTTTGTTTTTTTTTGCCCCTGTCCCCATATATATGGTCACCCAAATAATATCGCCACGACATTTTCCTGGCAATATTATTTACGGCGACCATATAAATGGGGATATTATTACCTGATACCGAAGCAATGCCATGTATACAAAGGGTACAGACCTAGATCCAGGACTACCCTCTCTTTTGGCTCTCAGGCCAACATTGCACCTGGATCACCACACAAAAATGGAATTAGCCAGCCACCTCCCTCCAATTTAGGAGCCACCCAACCTTGCGTTGTTTGTGACCGACTAAATAGACTCAGAGCAAGAACATCCTTCTAGGCAACAACTACGACCATGTCTATGTATCCCTCACTAGCGACATCCAGACACACCAGGCTCAGCTCACGAAACAGCAGTGATGCTCAACAAACACAATCCCACATCAGCTCCCAGCTTCCAGCTAAACAACCAGAGACACTAGGAGCACCTGCCACTGATGTCCACAATCTCCTTCTGGAACATCGCCTGAACATCTTAGCCATTACAGAATCCTGGTTGCAGAACGCCTCAGGCCACTTCTCTCCCTAGTCTCCCGCCCAACTGCACTATCTTTAGGGCTGACCGCCTTAATACCATAGGAGGTGGGGTAGCCCTCATAGCAAAATCCTCCCTACTGATCGGATCCTCGCCCATTCCCTCCACCCCAGGGTCTGAAATGCTGCTACACAAGCTTTCTACTCACTCCAAATCACATACAACCTCCTAGTGCTTGATCACCAGCCCAATGGACACAACTGCACAGGCTTGGATACCCCCCCCCTCCTGATCACACCAATCATGAAACCCACTGCCAAATCTATCATCCTGGGTAATTTCATTCTTGGTTACGATGATGCATTGAACTCCAAAGCCACTGCTCTTTTTTTATTTTTTATATTCATTGTGCAATAGCCAAAAGAAAACAAAATTGACTTTTAACACATTTCATAATATCAGAAAATCAATACATTCACAACATTTAACTACAAAAAAGGAATTTAAAAAGTAAAACATTGGATAAAAAGCCAAGTTTACCAATAAGCAAAAAATGAGACACAGAAGAAAAACCTATGCTCTTTCACGATAAAAGACGACAACACGGAAAAGAAAAAAAAAAGAAACCCACAACCCAGTTAAAAGGACACAATTAGATTTCCACCAAAGAAGAAAAATAAAAAAAATAAAAAAACAACGGGCCTCATTACAAATGTTGTAGTAAGGCAACAACGGCACCGGTAGTGCCACCAGCGCTATTGTTGCCATGCCGCAACAATACGAGTTTGCTCAGGGGGGCCGCTTTGCACGCCTGGTCAGACCAGGCATGCAGAGCGGTACCCGCGAGCAGGCCAGGATGGTAGCAGCGGTACAGTTATGAATGGTACCGCTGCTACCATCCTCCCCATTCCCATTGAGCCCTATGGGGGCTCAAATGGGAATGGGGTCGTACCGGGTCCGGGTCCCGCGAAAGGGAATTACCGGACCTTCCAAGGTCGGAATGGCCCGGTAAGTCCCCTTTTCTGGGACCCGGACTCGAGCTTGGGGGTAGCCATGCCCTTATTAAGGGCATGGCTACCTCCAAACTTGTAATGAGGCACAATGTGTTTTTTTTTTTTTTACTTCACGAATACATCAATTATCCCTCAACCTGGTTAAGTTCCAGTCCCTTAGTAACCAAACCACCTCAGTCATCAGGAAGACTTTATTACCCGCCAAAAGTCTTTTCTAAAACAAACATGAATCAAGAAAACATTCATGATGTAGAACCCCCAAATCCACTACCCATGCACTAGCACTAAATGACATGAACTTCACGCAACTGATCGATTTGCCGACCCACATCAAAGGATGAATGCTGGATTGGATTCATACAGCCAATGCTTCCATCAATATCACATCCATTAACGGGATCCCGTGGTCAAACCCCTTCTTTATCCACTTTAGTCTACCCCTCTCCAGTACTAAGTCCAGTACTCCGTAACACCTGTAAACTGACACATGAAGTACTGAAGTTTATTCTCATGCCACGTTCAGGTCACATTCCCTGCCATCCAACATGAACCCCCTAGGAACTAGCCAACCTCTACCATGCCTGTCTGCTCCACACTAAGGACCTGTATGCCCCAATTAAAGCCACATTTCCCAAACCACAAAAGCCAAACAACTCTTGGTTCTCTGAGGATCGTGTCACCTTACACAGGAACAGAAGAGCATGCAACCAGCTTTGTAGAAACCACCTTCCCCAAGCCACCTCAAATATTTTGATACCGCTTCCAATTCCTACAAGAATGCGATTGTCACCTCCACCTCCAACTCCTACAATGAGAGGATCTCCAAAGCAGGTTCCAACACCATAGAGTTATTTACTATTCTGAGAGAACTTGAGACACTGTTACCCATTACTAATGTGGTCCGCACCGACAAAGCTTGGTGTACTAAAATACAAGATGCCCTTTCCTCCAAAATTGAGACACTCGACACAAAAATTGTTGCTAAAAAAGCATTGCTCACATCCCAAGCACCCATGCAGACCACCCTTAAACACCCACTCAGTCGTGCTCCCTCTCTTCAAATGCAACCTTGTAGCACAGCGTCAAGTCTTAGCTACCATCTTATCTCTAAAACCCTCCAACTGCAAAGGTGACTCTTGCCCCACTCACACTGTGAAGCTCTGCACACCTAACTTGGCTCTCATCATTACCAATTTGGCCAAGACCTCCTTCCTTGCCTGTGAGGTCACCTTAAATATAAAATCAGACTGGATCAATTCACTACTTTAAAAACATCCCTGGACCACTCCATTCCCACCAAATATTGCCCCATTACCACGGTCCCTTTTTTCCTCAAAATACCAACCGTCTAGCTTACACACAAGTCCAACAATTCCTAGAGCAAAATCATGTGCTCAGCACTAGACAATCAGGATTCCGGACGAAACATAACACGGAAACGTCTCTTCTTGACCTGAAAATTAAAATTGACATGATCCATGACTTAGGAAATCTTGCTATCCTCCTCCTACTAGACCTGTCTGCTGTAATTGACTTAGTGGACCACAGCACCCTCTGCCATCACCTTAGCCATCATTTCCACTTCTCACAAGAAGACACCTCATGGAGCAAGTCTTTCCTCAGTAAACGTATCTCTAGAATATTCATTTGTGAGAACGTACCTGACCCCATCCCTGCTCCACTAGTTGTCCCACAAGGCTCCAGCCATTTACCCACACTGGAAAACACATACGCCAAGCCACTGTACGACCGCCTAGACTCACTGGGGATCACTTTTTTGATGATACCCAAATACTCATCCCCAACACAGGTGACTACCCCTGGGACACTGCAACAACAACAGCATCTACAGCACCACATAATACTTGACCCACAACCTCTGTCCTAATGGCGATAAGAGGGAGCTCCTCAGTGTGTGCACTCCCTATCGCCTAAGCAACCTTGACTCCTCATTCTTCACATTCTGCATCAATGGATCTATCATCCCAGTTCTGAAACAGGTAAAAACACTGGTTATTCACTTTGAAGCTGAGTTAATGATGATGAGGTCCATTAATGCTCTAGCACCCTCCGCCGCCTACACGTCCAGGCTCATCTCACTGAGTAGGCAATAGCTGCCCCTGAGTAACTGCCCCACTCTTGCACAAGCTCTTATACTCATCAAACTTGACTACTGCCACGTGCTAATGAAGGGCACTTCGGCATCTAACTTGGCCACACTTCAACTTCTGCGGAATAAAGCCCTTTGCACTACCCTGGGCCTTCAGCGATCTGATCTCAGCTCAGCAATTAGACGTGAAGTCCATTGGTTACCAGCCAAAGCAAGGATTCACTTTAAAACACTGACTATTGCACATCAGTGCACTGACAATGAAGTGCCCTGTTACCTCAACAGTGTCATCCAGAAACTCCCTGTTTGTGCTCCAAGATCCAGCTCTACCATCACTCTACTCACGCCTCACTTTAAGAGCAAAAGAGCTTGAGAGGTCAGATTTGGTGTCACCGGCCCAACACTGTGGAACTCTGGACCAGACAATATTAGAAATTAACAATCATACTCGGCATTTAAAAAGCTTGTAAAAACGTGGCTGTTTGACAAATATGATTAATCCTACCTGTTACCGTGTGCCACTACCTTTTGTACCAAACGCTGTGATACCCCGGGGTCTGGGCGTTACCAAAATGTTATAAATACATAAATAAATAAAGAAAATTGGATTGGCCCTGCCCCCCTCAAGTGGCCACCGAAATAAATGACATGTGCGAAACGTCCAAAGAAAGAATGAATAATCCTCTATACCGGCATCAGCTGCTGCGAAAATTGGGTTTTTGCTATAAAAGCTGAAGTTCACTGAATTCTTCACCGACACTTTCCCTGACCTCAAACGTCCCCTCAGCTATTTCCCGCAAATCACCCTGTTAACTGGTTCCCACCAATTCTCAGCAGGCTGTACCCCTGCTAGCAGGCAATGGATTACTCTATGGCCTTCTGATTTTACTCCTCAGCCCTTGACCACTCAAAGAAGACTTCTGAGAATATCAGTGACAAACAACAGACATGATGAGAACACCTCCAGCTCTGCAGTCAACCTGTCCACCCCCAGTCCCGAGCCCCGAGAGGCACTATGTTGTTTATTGATTCAAGGACAGGAAGAGGATGGCATCAAACCGTGCCTTGATAAAAATGATGTCTGTTTTTGTTGCATGAACACATGGTCAGCCTATAACCTCCTCATATTTGAATATTTAAACTCCTCTCGAGTCTCAACAGCGAGAATTCCCCACTATTACAGATTCCACATCCATCCCGGAATTCCATATTTTCCTGCACACGCATTCCTAAAGTCAATGTTTACAAATTGCCCCAATAAAAAGGTGGAGGGATCGCTAGGAACTGACCTTCCATTCACAAATGTTCTGAAGTGGACTGTAGAGACTATTCATCAATGTTACACCTGTTGATTCAATTCACCATCAACAGCAACATCCGCCTGCAGGTGAATTAAGCAATATTTCCCAAGCGGGGGTGGGGAGAAGTGGAGGGGGGGCTTTACCAGGCCTGGTAATTGCCCAAGGGCAAGCAGAAGCCAGAACGAAGCAAGGGCTTTACCGTTAGCGCGGGGCATTACGAGACCTGGTAATGCCCCGCCACTGTACAGTTAATATTGCTATTAGTATCTGCATTATATGATGTACCAGATACTAATAGTTTTTTATAGTTAAGAAAGGACACAGTTGTTTCTCTAACAAAAAAGAACAAAGATGTCCGCCATGGATGCAAAGAAGGGACTTCATGGCCCCTTCTCCCTTTCCGTGGTGACCCTTTAAAAGTGAAAAAAAAAAAAACAAGATGGCCGACATGCAACATGGAAAAGGGACTACATGTAGTTCCTTCTCACATTCCATGGTGACCATTCAAAAGTGAAAAAAAAAAAAACAAACAAGATGGCCGCAATGAAACATTGAGAAGGGACTACACGTAGTCCTGGGGATACAAAAATGAGTAAGGTTTTGCCCATGTTGTAGCAAGATGAATCCTATAGAGCCTCAGAGCAGAAAAGGATGATTGCGTGCGACTAGGCAGTGTTGCAAAGTTTGTTTTCTTGTTAATCAGATGTCAAATTCCAAGAAGAAGGGAAGGGCAGAGGCTGGTAAAGGCCTGACACAACAGATACAAAATAGTCATGAACAGCAGAAGTGAATTCCCGAAGAGTGCCCCTGAGATGCAGAGAAGGGTGTAATGACTGTGCAGTTGGGCTTATCAGCTCACCCCAGGAGTGTGTTTACGAGGAACTCTTCTGCACGAAGGAGGGATGGGGGAAGGAAGATTACGTGACTAACTGCTATGCTTATGTAAACTCCTTCTTTGTGCACGGGCTAGAGATTGGAACCAATGATATTTGAAAAAGTATATAAACCATGAAGACCTAATGCTTATCAGCTCACTCCTGCGCAGTCTTTTGAATGTGCAGGAAGTCATGCCCATTCGCGAATGCTGAAATTGAATAAATGGATGACTTGACCAAACGTCTGAGTCTTTTTTTGGAGTGGGGTCCCCTTTGACAGAAGTGGGGTGAGCAAAAGTGTACCCCCAGTCCCTTCTCCTTTTCCATGGCTGACATTCGCAAAGCTGCGGGGACGTGCCGGGAGCACTACTGTTCCTGCCGCCGGCTAGTGACCAGGCAGCAGAAGGTAAGTGGGACAGGGGGGATATGTGTAAATGGGCATTAGGGGGAAGAGGAAGTGGGGCGCAGGGGAGCACTTACCTGGTGGGGCAAGATGGCTGCCCCCCAGCACTGAGGAGGCTCGGAGCAGCTGCATTACCATATGGTAAATACCCCCACTCTGAGCCTCCCCATTGGCTGGGAGGAGTAGGCCACGCCCCCACAGGAGTACTAATATTACATATCAGCCTCCAGGATCTATGATGGCCAATGCTCAATGTAGTTCCATTAGCATCTAACGTTACGGACACAATTTTGGTGATGGGAGACGCGGGCATCTGGGCAGGCGATCCAGACATCGCTGCCCCCTTGACATCCTTTGTACCATATTTATCTTGAGTTTCATCAAGTTCATCCAAGGCTTTACTGCTAACATACACTTGATGTTCTCTTGCACAAGATTCAACATCTTCAACATCTGGCTCTTTCCGGTTTCACGGCCAGGCCACTCTCATCTGGGCACCCAGAGGAGAGTGCCAAGGGTCTGTACCAAGCGACTTAAGTCTCCACAACGGCTTATGACTTTGAGACCCGGCTCAAGAATCATATGCCAACCCATCATCCAACACTTTGCTCTCCGCCCCGACCCCCAGATCCAGCAAAGACCCCTGAGTTCCTGATGGTCTCCCTCCACAAGGAGTTCTAATACTGATGCTGCTAAGAGACTCATCAGTATCTACGTTATCAGAATGGCGTGTAGTGAGAGCGACACCAAGATTAGAGTGTTCTCCCTGAAAAGCACTTTTAACATGTTCACTCTTGCTCACTACGGCATTACTTTGTACTCTTGCCCACCCCCATTCCAACTTTGCAATTGTGCTCCCTCCTATCTTTTCCTGACCCCCAGTCCCTCGCCCTGCTGTTTCCTATGTGCTCTGACGTGACTTGTGAAAGAGTGGTGCATTTTAAATCACCGAAAATTTGGTACAAAATACAAAGGTTTCCATTGCTATGTCTAGCTTTGAAGATAGTGTTTGGTGGGGGAGGGGCACTTACACACGATGCTGTGATTGGATACAGAATGGAGTCAAGACACCGCAAGACTGGACTCATGCAATGGGATGCATCAGACACGTTTAGAACCTGCCTTCCTAGAGATGCCAGCCAGTAGCTTTATATTAGAAGGACGACCATGATCAGGGCTTTGGACATAAACCTCCTACCATTGCCAGTCTACTGAGGAATCAATCATTGTGTCCTCCTG
The DNA here is from genome assembly GCF_040938575.1 of Ambystoma mexicanum. NCBI lineage: Eukaryota > Metazoa > Chordata > Amphibia > Caudata > Ambystomatidae > Ambystoma > Ambystoma mexicanum. The sequence goes on along the minus strand of NC_090931.1, from coordinate 73,950,016 downwards.
GTGGAAATGACCAGTTCCAGTTGGACGCAGAGTCTTGTGCTACACCCCATGGTCCTTGGGACATGGTCACTGCATCACCGCCCACGGAGCTGTAACGGGCGTCCTTGGTGTCCTCCACGTGCAGTGAGATGCTGGGACACTCAGAGCTCAAAGGGGGATTAAAATATGGACCGTTTCTGACCCCGAAATCTCTGAGCCCTTGATTCAGAATTCACAGTCAAGTGAGATTAGGGCAGGGCGATGCTGCACTCATATGCACCCCTCACCAGTCGGATGCTGGTAGAAACGGTTGTTCCATCACTACTGGGGCTCTGTAGTAAGTCGCCCCTATGTGCAGGCCAGAAGGACATTTCACGTTCTGTGATAAGGGCTTGATCCGCGACAGATGCAGACCATCCTGCATTGAGTGAGAGGCGCTATCATTTGTCGGATCACCAACACCTTTTCAAGCACTTGGACGTTCTCCTGCACTTATCTATGTGCTCCTCTCCAGCTTTGCACTTCCACCGGAATGTCGCATGGATTCAGGTTAAGGACGTCAACTGCCAATATGAGTGCTACTCTATTGCTATATAGTCCCCTTGCCCTAAAAATGCCCACTCAGTTCTTTTCCATATGGATCTCCTGCAATGTCCAAAAGAGTGGCACCACCTAGACACAGAAGGGGCAGCCTCCAGCACTTACCCACAATGCCTGGAGGTGGACTCCTTTGGTTAACTTTGCTAGTGGCCACGGCCAGTTCCAAGGCATACGATGGCTTCTTTGTTAGGGCCCTTTGCCTGGTTGAGGTGGTCTGGTGATGGTCCAGGGTGGAAGAGTGCTACATTAGGGGGATCCTTGGCAGCTTGAGATGGCGTTAGCAGGAGGGGCACCAAATCCCATGTCTGTCCTTAAAACGTCAATTATGACCGACTGGATATCAAGACTGCTGTTATGGTTCCCCCTGAAGCAGTGCAAACACTTGCACGAGTCCCAGGGTCCAAGTGGGTATTGGGGGTATTTTTTTGTATAAACCAGGACATCCTTTAAATATGAACTCTGGTGCTCTGTGGAGAATGGAAGTTCATGCTGCGTTGCTTGTATTATGCTGAAATGAGAGCATGAGAACATGTAGAGCCTTTGGATAAGAGGCGGAATTCTGGGTAACCTCCGTGAAAGGGCAAGGACAAAAATGGAGACAACAACCACAAGGATCTGCATGAACAAGAAACATCCCAGAGGGAACCGCCTGATTCATATGTAGCCCCTCCAGGTGGTGGTGTTGTGCTTGTGGTGGTGCTTTAGCACGACCTCGTTGCCAAAAACAATGCTACAGAGAAGCAGAACAAAGGAATTAGCGAGAAGAAAGAAATCATACTAAACTAGGCTTTTATATATAGTGCTTGATGCCGGAGTCCAGCCTCTAAGCAGAGAGTCGAGTTCTAAGCATGGGACCCTCGTCAAACAGATGCTGCTCAGTGTTGTCTTTCTTCCCACACCAGCACGTTTCCCCACAGCTGTCCGCCCAGCCCAACCAATAGAATACTTAGTTGGCATTATAGATAGCAAGGGAATTGGCATGAGTGATGTCACCTTCAAACCGGAGTACAGTCAGAAGGCGGGGTGTGGCCTTTTCCCTGTCGTGGCCCCAGTTTTTGCCTTCAATGATAGGTGCAAAGACCCGCAATATCTATTCCTTTAAAAGGGGGTGTCCAACTCACGCAGAATGTGTTATCCAAAGGCAGACATCACTGTAAACGTTTGATGATTAGAGCCCCCATCCGCCCTGTAGTTTGGCTTTTTATGCACAGCAAGGCCTACAGAAAGCCCAGCAAGGAGCTATACAAGACCCCTTCACATTACATAACATTACCAGGGCAATGCCGTTGAAAGGAATTGTGAGTCGAAATAAAACGAGGGTAAAGTTGGTTGTATTTGGGAATTCAGTTAAAGTAATGCCAATACTATGGTAAGAAAGGGACATATAAACCAAGGTGCCCCTGTCACATTAAAGAGAGCCTCACTCTTGCCTGAGGTAAGCCCTTGCACCTGGACGTCATTCAGCCAAACTGGTGACCAGCTTATCATTGGAATGAATGTCAGAGGGGAGGCGCGCCCCGCCTCCCTTCCCCGGCTCCCTGAAAGCATGGATGTCCTGGACAGCACCCCCTTACACCTGGAGCCTGGTGTCTGTGCGCCCCAGCGACACGCTTGGCTCTTCTGCTTCCCGGGGCCAGTGAAGATGAGGGGGAAACGTTCTGCAGCAAACGTCAGACATCGCTTTCCATCTCCGCTTCAGAAACATCAATATTCCTCTTCTCGCCGAGTAGCCCAGACTCATCCTTTTCTGCAAATAACTGCTCAAAGTGCTTTTATTTTGAGGCAGACTCCTGCTATATGTCAATTGCCGGTAAAGGGTTTTGGGAAGCCAGCCACTGGCTGGGCTCTATAAATAAACATGAGGGCCCAGAGCCTGCTCCATAGGGCGAGTCTCTTGTCTGCTGGACTGGCGGGTCTGGGGAGACAACTGCCCAGGTCTGCAGCGATGGCCAATCAGCCGGCCCTTACCACGAACTTTGGGCAAACATCTTGAACATCCTTCATTTGGAGGATGGTCCGAGGAAGTTTGAGGGCACCCAGGGATACTACATCCGTTACTGCCAGGGAGATGAGGCTGCTACCAACCGCACCAGGCCCTTTATCAGACCCCAGTGCCACTCTGGGTCCTGGCAGGGAAGTGGGACTTGTTAAACTTGTTTCTGAAGTCCACCATAGGCGTTCTGGAAATAGATTTAAATGTTTTTATGTGGTGCTTGGGGTGGAGGGTGCATTGGGAGAAAAACGATGCACAAGTGCTTTGGGGTAGTGTAGGGTGCTGGTTTGTACCCCAAACGTGGCTCACAAGAATTAAAATTTCAATGAATAGGGCACTTATCAGAATGTTGGCCCAGAACCAGGATCCCCACTAAAAGAGATGCATTGAGGCCCCTTGCACCCAGATAGCCAGCACAGTGTTCTCAATGGATGCTATGTTATAGGTTTTTATAAAGCACACAGTCGCCAACGGAATCATGGCGCTGAAGAATTAACACAGTTGAGGCTGCCTAGAACAGATTGGTTTTCAGAAAGGCGACGGAATGTAAAGTGGTCTTCCGTAGCTAGAAGAGAAAAAGGGGGAGCATTCCATAATCTGGCTGCCACAATGGAGAATGCGCCGCCTCCCATCCTGGTAAGACGACATCAAGGAACGACATGGAGGCGAGCATCAGACGAGCGGAGGCGGCGGCTAGCCACGTACGACAGAAACTCCTGTAAGTACTCTGCTCCCAGCCCGTAGTATGCCGATGAATTATGCACTGAGATTTGAAAGTGATCCGCGTTTGAACCGGCAGCCATGGAAGTGACCGGAGAACCGGAGGGATATGCAAAGTAGCAGTAGCAACTTGAGCAGCAAGATTTAGCAATGACTGTAGGCGGTACAGAATGTAGAGGAGGTGAGCCAAAAAGAGGGAATTGCCTTAGGCCAGGCAGCTTAGAATAAGGGAAGAGACCACTAGAGCACAAAGATGAGCCAACAGGAAAGGCAGAATCTTTGGCAGAACCCTGAATTGAAAGAAGCCTTATTTGCAGATGGGACTAACCTGGTCTGAGGCGGACAAAGAATTGGCGAACTTGAATCGAAGATTCTTCACCTGAGCAACAGGAGACGGACCAGGGCCCAAATCCGCAGGCCAACAGGCATATGTCCAGAAGAAAGAAGGGGGAAGGAGCGTAAGACTGGGGCCCGGACCCACCACCAACACTTCTGTCTTGTTTCCATTCCACTTAAGCCAATTGCTAACCATCCGGCTACACACTGCCACCAATCAACACTAAACCTGAGATTGGACTTGGGTGTCATCAGCATAGGAGCAGGAACAGAAGCCACAGAGGTGGCTGTGCAGCAAAAGAGGCTGCATGAGAATGTGGACTAGAGCAGGAGACAAGGCGAGCCCTGCGGGACACCACAGACAAGTGAAGGAGGTTCAGACAGAAAAGAGGAAAGAGCGAGAATAGAATCTGTGTCCTATCCACCACGAAGGAAGACAAAGAGTAGAGAACCTGTCCGGAGAGGCCTGCCCATGGGAGGCCATGCAGCAGCATCGGGTGGTCAACTGTCGCAAAAGCTACGCAGAGATCTCACGCAGAGATCTCAGAGAATCGGTGCACCCCTAAGCAGCCGAGAGGGGAGGTTGAGTGCTTTATGACACTAAATAGATCACTATACTTTAATAAATAGAGCATTGTGCAGTTTTTGCTAATAAAGCACATCTACCATGTACACATTTGTGCTAAATAGTTGATTTCCTCAAATTGATGCCAAAATAAATAGTTACATTTGTTGGTAGACAGATCAATACATCATCCATAGCCTCTGCCCCTCCCCTGCATCAATACCGCTAAGGTGAGAGGCGTTACTCACTGAGACAGCCATTCCACCCTTATCCCTTGTAGGTACAGCAGGGTTTGGGAACAATGTGAGCTGAAGATGGCAAAAGCATTAAAGCTAATGTTGCAACTTTATAAAAGCATGCATTAGACACAAAGCAAATATGCACTCTACATGAAGAACATGAACAGTAGGTGATATATGCATTTATTTAGACACAAAAAAAATTAACATAGCATCTACAGACATGAAGAATCCTAACATGACCAATGTATAAGGTGACCGCAACTTATAATTGATGGAAGAATGTTGCATGGGCCTCTCTCCCCCTACTCTATATCTGGCTCATATCCTGATGACCTGCCTAGTGTCCAAGGTTGGGTAGCAATGCCCCAAACTATCAACATCCTTAGAGACATGCCACCCATCAAGTAGTATGCCAACCAACCCCTTGCCGTGAAGATGATGTATTGTAACCTTTATAAATATAGGGATGGATCCAGGTGGAGCCATCAGCTATGTATAACCCAATGAATGTTTAACCCATGTGTAATCTATAGGTAGTCAAACCCGCTAACCTAGCCCCGTTCCCCGTAGGTTTTGTAAACTGATATTATGTTGTGAAATTATTGATGACACATTTGTAGTACTTAAGCAACGATTTATGATACGTATTGCACGAGCGATGCAATTTCAATGTGTGAATGCTGCCCGAGCTATGTTTCGCTGTGAATAAAGTTGGGTTTTGCAGTGCACTTTGTCTCCTCCATCATTGAGTCTGTTTGGATTGACTCTTTCCTCTGGGCCTACCTGGGCTTTTTGACCACCTTAACTTGACTTCTTCAAAAGGTGAAAGTTTTCTCAGAGAGTTTAGGAGTGTTCAATGTCTGCTCCTAGAAGCAAGGTGATAGGCATGAGGCACTCAACCCGAAACCTCTCCAGTTCAGATGTACACAAAACATGAGCCCAGCGTAGAGGGACCCCTTCTCCAGAGGTACCAACCCTACTTTCAGCATACGCTCACTTTAGAACCTCATCACAACTCTTTACCCACTCAACCCCTTGGTTGATTACCACTTATCTACCACTCGCCCTAAGCACCAGTTTATTGACCACCTGTTATCACCCATCTACTGCATGTACTCACCAGTCGAACAGCCCACCACGGTTTCTCAAAGCTACACTTTTGATCATTGAAAGTCCAATTAATATGTGATAATAGGTTTTATATATTTATTGTCTTTACTCTTTACCAGACTTTCAGTGTGGTGCTCCTCCCTTCCAAATAGAATACGGGTATAACTGGATTAATAGGCGATTAGACAGTGTACTGTCAAGTCAGTTGATCATGTGGATAGCATTTTGTTTTTAATGAAAAATAAATGTGAATTTAATAATGTCCAACTAAAGGATTAATAGAGAATGTGTTTAACAATGAGGTTTGAAGCTTGTTGTGTTTTGCTTATGGCCAGTGTATTTGCTGTAGTCTTATGAGTGTTGTTTTCCAGCCATTTGTTGGTCAAAGAGTGGTGCTCAGTGAAGGAGGGGGTGAGTGGTGCTCAGTGAAGGAAGGGGATGGGTGCTGCTCAGTGAAGGAGGGGGATGGGTGCTGCTCAGTGGAAGAGGGGAGACAAATGGTATCTGCCAACACCGAAGGCAACTTTTCTTTAATGAAGATGTAGAGGCAGCCAAGGAGCGCATGCAGGTGCCCTGCCGTCTTATAATTAGTACCCTCCGCTCTCAAGCTAGGGGGGCGAGGGCTGCAAAAGGCATTAAACAGATTTGTTCAAGCCAGGAACGCAAGCACTTCCCGCGCGATGGCGAAGAAGCTCTACTGGGGCACAATGAAATGCCATCACTGGAACGGCATGTCATCCTCCCGCCTGGTGAACAATTAAAACTGGAAAACAAAATTACATTTCTGAAACTTCATTTACAGAGCAGCAGGGGGGGCATCACGCGTTATATTGTACGATTGGCGGTGCACGACAGGTCTCAATTTTATAGGTTTGTAAGTGCTCAGGTCCGTCCCATTCCTTTTAATGGCTCTGGTTGGGGCCATTGGTTCTTGCTTCATCTAATTGCCTCATACCAATTTGGTTTTCTATAATAATAACCCTCCCTATAACTTGAACTTATAGCACTGAAACAGCCAAATAAAGAGGAAAGACTGCCCATTTTGCATCGAAAGAGGAGTCTTTTTTTAATCTTTACTATCTTTGGCTATCCAATCAATTACAAGCATTTTCATAGAACAAAGCATAAGGGGGAACACATTGACAGAGCAAAGTACTGTATACATTTGTTACAGATCACCAATTGATTCCCCTTTGGTTATCACTGAATTAGTTAATTGATGTATATCTCATACCACTATATTCTAGACACAGTCTATAATTTCACCAATAGGTGTCTGCAAGTCATTTGCCAGGAATTAAAGCTTCTGCACAGGCATAACCTGTCCAACATGCACATTGGTGCACTTTGCATAAGCATATAAGTAACCCGCTGAATCTTACCACCAAAGCATTGGTCGATTAAAGGTTGAAGACTCGCCTATTGGGAAACAGGGAGCCAAAGTCCTGGGTCTGTGTCTCATAACCCGAGTCTTCCATTTATTTTTATATTCGAATGTGTATTTCAGCCAGTTGACAAAGATGTTGTGTACTTGAACGTGGGAGTATTCAAAATGTTCTTTCTCAGGATCAAACTCTTTAATACATTTTCAGACTGACTGATGAACTGGTTCAGCCCAGAAAAGGCCGGCATGAAGTCAAAAAGTGATGTCATTATCAATAAACATGTATAGACTTCCAATCTGGTGTCGATAGCTGGGCAAAGTTGACAAAAGGGATATGGTTGATCCCTGAAAATGTCACCATCAGTCCGAATTCAAATATTTTAGCTATATCCTTAGTTCTATCCCTGCTAGATGGAAAATATTGGTAGGCTACTAATATTGCAGAACTTCACAATTCTGAGTTTGCTCCCCTTTTTGTCAACCAATGCTCGTTTATGCAATGTTCATGTTGGAAATGCGATCAGCTGAGAACCAGTTCCAAAGTGTTTATGTTAGTTCATAAACACACATATTTGGCAGGTACTAGTGTGTGGCTTGCCCCTGCTTATCTCCCCACAAAGGTATCCGTCTTTAATTTCTGACTTCAATTGACCACAGTATGAAACGTCTGCTTCAACATTGCTTCCTTTGGGAACACCCAGCCCTCCAGTGAGAAATAACCTCGATATTGCATCAATGTCCCAGTACGTATTATGTCCACTACGGACCCTGTCCCTGTATCTGTGAACATTTAGTCAGAATTGTTCTGCCAGCAGTTATATTGGAAAACAATTACTGACATCATAGGCCAAGGTGCTTCCATTACATTTAGGCCTCATGACAGTCTACATATGAGTAATGTTGTAGTATTCCAGGTACTGCCAGAAATATGAGGCTGCTGGCTTTATATGTGATGGTGCTGTTAAGGAAATAATTGTGTTGTTTCTTATGCATGGATGATGCTAGAATTATATATACACACATGGTGTTCATTGTGCCAGTGTGTAGCCTGGTAACGGCCAGGTACATGGAGATTGCAGTAGCTGGCCCACCCCAAATAAATAATGACTTTCCCACCTGGCCCCATGCAAGCGCATGCCCCCAATCAGGTCTTATTTATGTATTTATTTTATTTATTCTGCATTTGTAAGGCACTTATACATCAATACATTGTGTTTCAAAGCACCCAAAGGGCAAAGGGGAGGGAACATGGGGAAAAAAACAAGACAATGGGATAAAATAACAATGATGAGCACTAGGCAGAGGCGGTCCTACAAGGCTTTGTGAACATTCAGAACGGTGCAAGTGCCGAGAGAGAGCAAAGGGACAGGGGAGGTGGGTAAGTGTTAGCGGTTCCACAGAGGGTGTAGTGCCAGAGAGCCGGTTGCAGAGCAACTTGCAAGTGCCAGACGGTCATCACTTGCTAGGAGAGTGGTCACCAGCAAGTACAATAAGTGCAGGCCTGTGAGACAACACAGGCCATTGAGTCCCAAAGGCAAGTGCAGGGGGACAGAAGAGTCTGCAAGCGTTTGGACAGAAGGTCAGAGCAAGTTGTAGATAGCATGGTCCCAGGTCCCAGACAGCCCTGGATGATGCAGAGGGATTTCAATTTGATCCTTGCAGCAACCGGGAGCCAGTGGATAGATTTTAGGGCTGGAGAAATGTGGTCCCTGGGCTTGAGGCCATGGAGAATCTTTGCAGCCCTATTCTGGATTAGTTGGAGGGAGCGGAGAAAAGAAGAAGGCAGATTATGGAATGGCTGTTCCAATAGTCCAGCCTATAGAGTACCTGAGCTCCGGAGACATTGAGTTTCTGGGGAAAAGTTAGGAAAGGGAGGGTACCTCAGAAGAGGTGGGGTTGGAAATGGGCCTTCTTGGCAAGGTCCAGTATGTGAGGAAGGAAAGAGGAAAGAGGGGAGTCGAAGATGACACCAAGGTTTCTGGCTTCAGGGGACAGAGAGGGGGGAGAGCCTATAGAGGAGGACAAAGTGAAAGGAGGAAAGAAGGAACAGGAGTCCCAATAGGAAGGATCTGCGTTTTTTGTTGACTAGGTATTGGGCATGGGGGGGTCTGTGTCTTTGACTTTCTCCCATAGCTAGACTAGAAAGAGGACTTGCAGCTAATTGTCTCTTATGGCACACATGCATTCACAGAGGTCCCTTCCAATTGGGACCCCCAGATAACCCCCCAATTTAGGCCTCCAGCTTTTAGTTCCTTATGGCAGTAGAAGGTGGGCTGCATAGCTTCTTGGATTGGAAAGGGCAGTTCATAATTGCACCAATCCTTCATGTCTTAATGAAGCTGGCCCCCTGATTGGATCAGGTGGATTCGGGTGCTTTTGCTCGAGGCCCTCAGCTGAGTGCCGGCATTCATATTAGTGAACATGGCTAAATTGAAAAGGCCTCAGGAAACTTCATCTACCTGTTTCTTCCAAGAACACACTCGCTTTTCTTTGAGCCAAACAGAGCAAGCAACGTGTCATGGCATTTGTGGGTTCTGATTACATTTTTGAAAAATATGTTGTGTAGCTGCTGCTTTAGATTAGGTTTACTGCGCGCCGCTGCGCCTTGGCATAACACCCAGATTGCTTTGCGCTGCCTGTCCATCCAGGTCTGTCAGATTACATTGCCCGTCGCATTCATCCTTCACAGATAGGGTCGCGGATCTGAATGTGCGCGCTTCAGAGGCCAGCATCATTCCATCTGACAGGCCCCCCCATCGCAGGCAGTGTCTCCCTGTCTATCCACATCTTCATTGCATCCTTTTCCACCTGTCTACGCATTGTAATGACATCTGCCTCCAGGGGGCTTTGTAGTCACAGGAAAATTAGCAACGATGCTGCTGGCAGCACAGGGGGAGGGCCCCCCTTGGGACCATTACAGCAGAAGGTTAGCTAAGCAGGTATGGACACTGATCATGAATAGATATGTCTGTGTGTGTGTATCTATGTCTGCCTCTGCTTGACTCCAGTTTCTGTGTCTTGCTCGCGCTCTCTCAGTTTTCTTGTCTGTCCATTTCACATATAAAGGCAAAATAAGTGCACATTCGAAGGTTCAGGGGTTGGCACTTGTTTTCTTCTGCTTTTAATGGCAGCCCTGTGAAGGACACCATGGAAGCTTGTGCACCCATTGCCCGATATCTGGTCTTAACAGTGTTAAAATGGTCTGGAAAACTCTAGTATAAGCAGAAATGAGAGGCCGGGAAATCCTGCACTCAATAATGGAAATAGTCAAAGTAAAATGGAAAATCCTGCCTTATTGACAATCCACATAAAGCAGGTACAGAATACAAACATTTAATTTACGACTCTCAGCGCTCCTCCCACAAAACATTGTATTTTAAACCAAAACACGTAATAACGATGATATCAAAATACAAAAGTTACAGTTTGAGGGGAATGGTTAGAGGATAAACAAGGTATATATTTCTGTAAGTGATGACATTCACATTGTGTAACACTTATCAAAAGCCTCTAGTGGGACCACCTCTAAATTGATAACAAAATAAGATGTCGCTTGACAGCTAATGATTGGTTAGCTTAATCCATACAGGTCGGCCTGGTATTGGGGGTTTTCATTGGTTGGCATCTTACTGACCAACCTTGAGCAACTGACAGGTCATCACAACATGAGCCAAACTGGGAGTAAGGGTAGAGATGTCCACAAAATACTTGTTTACTTCAAGAAGAATGCAATCCCCCATCTCCCGGGATATGAGCCAGGGTGATCAGCTTTGTAGTAAACCATGTATGGCACCCCATGTCTGAACATATGTGAGAGGGGCAAGGCAGGCGTCTTATCTGTGTCTGTACTGATGAATAGACAGTGTTCTTGAATTACAGGTCACATGTGAGAGGACTGCGTTTCGAATAATTTCATCCAACAATTATGAATATTTTACCTGCTATTAATTCAAATCTTATAGTTTTCTCTACCACTAGGGACTTGCTTGAGCTTATTCTTCATAGAACTTTTAATTACCCTAGATCTGGCTTACTATGGATGGTTGTACATTTCCAAGCTTTAATTCAGGGGTGTACTTCTTGCATCCTGGGAATCCTTACCTGGTGTCTTCTCTGCAGCGTGTAGACCCTCCCTAAGTTCTTAGTAACCTTGGCTATGGCTTTGAGCTACTGTCTGAGCTCTGCATGGATCTTCATTTGCTATTTAGCATTTTGAATTCTTGTAAAACCTTGAGGCCTTTTGTTCACTTTAGAAGTGTGATGCATCCTCCATTTTGAGAAAAGATGGCTGCTCATTACTGCTGCGTTTCTACGTTAGTGAGCTATACTCGCATGTCTTTCATGTTGCATTCAGGTTATTTATTGCTTATGTTATATTCTTCCTGTCTTTATGGTTGCAAATGCTAATATTTGTCATGCCCAAATCCACGTGTGTGCTTCATGTGTAGTGGACGCGTGTCTATGGTTCTGTCGTCTGTCTGGTCATTCTCGCCATCTTTAGCTCCCATCATGCTCATCATTTATTGCACCGGCTTGGGAAACGGGCAGGATGGTTTCCTCAATTAATAACGTTTCTCGCCTGGGTGGTGCTGGGAGGGGGCGGAGCATTAGCTATGGATGACATGTTCATCTGTGCCTCAAAAACGGCTCCTAGGCATTGAGATGGAAGTCCAGCTTACTTCAGTTGGTGTTATGTGACATATTAAAGACTTCCATGGCCCAGTAGCATACATTTTGCTTTGATTATATACACGCTTGTGGCGGTGGAAGGCATAATTTATTCTGAATGATATACGCCGCACATAATGGTGATTCATCAATTGAATTTGATCATCTTGGTCGAAGACTTAGACAATGTCATTCCAACCTTTGCGTTGTAGACAACGTATAGTGAAAAGGTGCTTAATTGGGTATTGTTTCCATTTTAAAACCTCACTGCTTCAGGTTTAGTGACGACAGGAATTGAGGACAAAAAGACTCGTCAGTGTTCTCTGGAGGCACAAAGAATTAACAACAAGTAGGTTTTCTGGAAAAATCATCCTGTTTTCAAGCCGCACTCCTGGCTGCACAATCAGAAGGCCCTTCCAATTAGTATCTGGGGAGTAGGAGCTGGCTCGATGTGGGGCCGATGGCGAGGAGGCTTGGTTGGAATGGGTCCTGTTCCGCAAATTGGCAGTGATCAATCTGCTCCCATCGAGCAATGGGACAAGCCGAACGCAGTCTAACGCGGAGCAATGGGCGCTTTCCACTGGAAAACAACCCTTCAACAATTTTAGTGTTTCTTCCGTTCGCGTTGGGGTCTAGATATTCGCTCCTGAACATTGGCCAGCTTTCTAAAATCCGCACTCTCCACCTGCTCATTGTACGCATCCTTCGACACCACGACGAATAAACAAGTTCGATATTTCTCTGCTAATGTTCCCCTCCGAGGAAGCAACTCCCTAATGCACTAGTTCACACTCGCAAAGAGCGACTAATTGCAAGCCAAACTCATGCAAAGATGGCGTCTGCACAGGCCGAACCTAAAGCAGATGGTAGCGGAACGAGCTGCAGGCTTCGGACGCAAGTATGGACTACTAACTGTGTGTGCTTAGGGAATATTGCTGCAGGGAACACTGGGCAGTCGCACCACTTGCTATCATCATATTTTCGACTCATACCTCTGGGATATGTTTTGAAAAAGAGAGCAGTTGGAACGTTAAGGTGAATACCTCGTGTTTATAAGGTGAGCGTACCGGACCTTAATATGTTGGGGACAGAATCCTCAACCGGACCTTAATATGTGTGTACAGAATCCTCAAATCCAAGGACACAACTCGGCATCACACGATATGTTGTCCCATTCCATGTCCTTTGCTAATCCTGTATTCTCTGCCCTCAAACTGTTGTGCTCTCATTTATTCAGGCAAGCTCCCTGAAAAAATGGTAAATTGACATAATCAAGACTACAAGATGCTAAAGCAAACACATAAATAAGTGCACATATCAGTGGACGTGGAAGATGAAAACGGTAAATTACCCGTGTGATCCACATATTCAATGAGCCAGAGCAATGGCAATAGCAGCCAAATTCAATAGCTAAAGATGACCACAGTTTTTGCACAGTGAATTGTCTAAGCGACCAGCATGGCTGCTGCATATATGGAAAGGCATGAAGAAGGAAGGGGCTGCCAAGATGAAAACAAGGCATTACTCAGGAACGTTATAGTCCGTCAGTCAAAATACATGTATTTGACAGTTTGTCTAGGCTTACACTATAAAAACATCAGATCTTAAATACAACATAACATTTAGGTAAAAAATAGCTCTGCGAAAAACATACTAAATCATTGAATGTATGCCCATTGTTCATCAAAGATTGCTAGAAATGTGCCATGTAAGGGCTGCCAGTAACAGAGCATTCGGGTTCCTTTTTGAATCATGATGCCAGCTTTAACATATCTTTTCTCCAGAGCCATGATAGGGATATGTATTTGACAACAGCAACGATCATAACATCATTCGTTGTTCTACTACATACCGGTCATGGCATCTACTGTCGACCTTATCCCATTTTGAAAGTATCTATCCCTCAAATACATTTTACGACAGTACATGTACAAAGGGCACGCCAAAAGGCAATGTTCCGTTATTTTACCCTGACTTTGCAGTGGGCACCTTTATTTGACATAGTGGGTGTCATTGGTTCAAGTAACTGGGCAACTGGTAGGATGCCAAATCTTACTTTGGTGTAAAGTTAGCGCAAATGTCTTGGCTTCATAGCATCCAGGTTTGAGCTTATGGAACCAATACGTATTTAGCATTGCAGACTATTGCAGAATTGTCCCAATATTTCTTCCTGAGCATTCCTAGAGAGCCCGGCTCAATTATTTCTGGGAAATCCCAGAAATCAGCACACCCAATGGAGGTGACATTTATTTTAAGATGTTGAAACCATGGGAGTACAATGCAACCCTCCTGTTAAGTGCATCAAGCAGTGAATACCTGAAGATCGACTCTTCTGGTGTACTCAGTACCCCATAATCTCAGCCAAAAGCAAAAGGGTTAAAAGCCACCAGTCCTCTCGAGATATTGGAGGAGGAGTATCCAGTTATTTTATCGGAAACAAAACAGAGTGGTACATAACAGAGTGGACAATAAGACCGGAAAACCCCGAAAAGTTAAAAAAAATATATAAAGGGTAGTGGGGTAAGGGGTTAAAATGGGTCTTGATGGGGTTGGGGTGGCTTTAAAAGGGTGGAAAAAAAGGGATGGGGGTTAAACCCCAAATAAAAACAAACAACAAAAATAGGTGTTTTCCGGTGTTTTGTCCTCGATGAAATTTACCACTCAGTAAATGTTGTTGGTTAGGTCACATATAATCAGTGAAGGTAGTTTGAGGGAGAACCAAGATTCGTTTTAGGAAGGCAGTCTCAATCGTGCATACCTTTTTACACCTGGAATAGCCCTGAATTTCACCCCTGTATGAACATGATTGCCAGGCCTGTAGTTTGTAAGCGTCTAAAGTCCACCTTATGACTCAATTTCCGTGATTCTGCAGAAAATGCGCAATGACTCCTGAATTTCTTGCCAACACCAAGGCTGATGTCTCTAAGTGGGATTCCCATGCCCTTTTGTCTCTGTGCCTCAGGGCTGATTTTTCTATCTGCAATTCCCATGCTCCTGTGTCTCTGTGCCTCACGGCTGATTTCTCTATCTGCAATTCCCATGCCCCTCTGTCTCTGTGCCTCAGGGCTGATTTCTCTATCTGTGATTCCCATGCTCCTACTGTCTCTGTGCCTCATGGCTGAATTCTCTATCTGCGATTCCCATGCCCCTGTGTCTCTGCGCCTCAGGGCTGATTTCTCTATCTGTGATTCCCATGCTCCTGTGTCTCTGTGCCTCATTGCTGATTTCTCTATCTGCGATTCCCATGCCCCTGCGTCTCTGTGTCTCAGGGCTGATTTCACTTGCTGCGATTCCAATGCCCCTGTGTCTCTGTGCCTCAGGGCTGATTTTTCTAGCTGTGATTCCCATACCCCTGTGTCTCTATGCCTCAGGGCTAATTACTGTAGTTTTGATTCCCATGTCCCTGTGTCTCTATGCCTCAAGGTCTATTTCTCTAGCTGTGATTGTCATGTCCCTGTGTCTCTATGCCTCGGGGCTGATTTCTAAAGCTGTGATTCCCATGTCCCTGTGTCTCTATGCCTCAGGGCCGATTTCTCTAGCTGTGATTCCCATGTCCCTGTGTCTCTATGCCTCAGGGTGGATTTCTCTAGCTGTGATTCCCATGTCCGTGAGTCTATATGCCTCAGAGCTGATTTCTCCAGCTGGGATTCCCATGCCCCTTTGTCTCTGTGCCTCAGGGCTGATTTCTCTATCTGAGATTCCCATGCCCCTGTGTCTCTGTGCCTCAGGGCTGATTTTTCTATCTGCAATTCCCATGCTCCTGTGTCTCTGTGCCTCACAGCTGATTTCTCTATCTGCAATTCCAATGCCCCTCTGTCTCTGTGCCTCAGGGCTGATTTCTCTATCTGTGATTCCCATGCTCCTACTGTCTCTGTGCCTCATGGCTGATTTCTCTATCTGTGATTCCCATGCCCCTGTGTCTCTGCGCCTCAGGTCTGATTTATCTATCTGTGATTCCCATGCTCCTGTGTCTCTGTGCCTCATTGCTGATTTCTCTATCTGCGATTCCCATGCCCCTGCGTCTCTGTGTCTCAGGGCTGATTTCACTTGCTGCGATTCCAATGCCCCTGTGTCTCTGTGCCTCAGTGCTGATTTCTCTAGCTGTGATTCCCATGCCCCTGTGTCTCTATGCCTCAGTGCGGATTTATCTAGCTGTGATTCCCACATCCCTTTGTCTCTATGCCTCAGGGCGGTTTTCTCTAGCAGCGATTCCCATGTCCCTGTGTCTCTATGCCTCAGGGTGGATTTATCTAGCTGCGATTCCCATGTCCCTGTGTCTCTATACCTCAGGGCTGATTTCTCCAGCTGCGATTCCCATATCCCTGTGTCTCTATGGGCCTCATTACACTGATGGCAGTGGACCAAGGTGCTATTAGCACCTTGGTCCATGCCGGTAAAATACCGGCACCGCCTTGGTGGAAAGGGGAATTACCGCCCAATTCCAAGGTTGGCGGGGCTTTAATTCCCCTTTCCCCCATTGACCTTCCCCATTCCCATTTTTGCCCCATAGGGCTCTATGGGAATGGGGAAGGCGCTAATTACGGTGCCGCAAATTGCGGTACCGTAATTAGCTCCCTGGTCCGTTTGCGGGTTGGTTTTTAACGCCTGCAAAAAAGCGGGCATTAAATTCTCCAACCCGCAAAGGGACCTCGTAGTAAGGCGGTAAGGGTTTACCGGTACCGGTAAGATACCGGTACCGGTAAACCCTTACAGCCTACCGTGTAATGAGGCCCTATGTCTCAGGGCGCATTTCTCTAGCTCCGATTCCCATATCCCTGTGTCTCTGTGCCTCACCTCCAGGCAATCGAAAGCTGTGACTCGTTCGATGGCACTTCCCTCGCCGTCTGTATGGCCAACCTTTTGCTTTTTCTTACAGTGAAATAGCAGTGCAGGATTATAGTTCATCTCTACTATAACTGTGATTGTGGCCCTCAGCACTTTCCACGCAACATGCAGGCACATTGTGGGATGCTTAGTTGTAACATCCCAGAGCATGACTGTATGGCATGAAAGCATGCCACACGGGTGTCAAAACATGTTAACTCCAATTCTAGAATGTTGTGTTCAGCCTCAAGACGCGCCCCCTGCGGCATTTTGCTGGGAGAGAAACGCATTAAAAGTTAATATGCAAATACATTTCCAGAAAAAGTGATCCCAGATGCAGCTGCTGAAAGCGTCTCGCTGCAACGGCACACATTTATTCCTGGAATTACAGATACTTTTCTCCCTAGTTTGTGAATTGCGAATAAACGCTCTGAAAAAGATGTTACCGCTACCACTGCTTCCTAAAATGGCAGGCTCCAGGATTGAGAGCGGGCACACTTTCTTCTAATACCCCGACACTATGAATGCATTCCAAAAATGACAGATCTTTTAACGAACAAATGAGTAATCAAACGAGCTGCGTGTGGACGGTTTTGACAATGGATTTTATCAGGAACCTTACCTGTTCTCTTTTCCGTGCCGATTTTGTCATTTTTTTCTCCATTTTGTGTATTGTAGATGATTTCCAAGGTTACTGAAAGCGATGGTGTGGTGCCCGCAGAAAGAGGGTAACATGCATTTTCCCACAGAATCCATGCTTCTCCAGCCAGCCCTTCCCTATATACATCGCTACCATTCCCTCGACGCCCCGCTTCTGTGTTGAGGCGGCCTCCGCTACCCATGACAGGTTGAAACAAACTAGTGGCCTTTCCGTGCTTTGTTACTGCTCTTCAAAGTGTGGCTTGAGGTTTGACTTCTCTGGACGTGCAAGGAGGCGGAGCGTGTTAAAGAGGTAGACATTGGTAGGCCCTGGAGGATTATTGGCGTTTCAAGGTCATGGCTTTCCTTCATGAAGGCCAGACTGAACATCACGTCCTGTAAGGCAGGTCACTGGTGGAGCTAGGTTCAGTAGAAGACAGTTGAGTGGGCCTTAGTATAGGTTTGGTGGTCTTTTCACTGGAATTACTGCCAAACTCCACTACCGTTACCTCCAGTCCTTCAGGTGGAATTACCGCTGGATTACAAGTAGTCTAATGGCGGTGTTAGCCCCCATTTTCGGTGTCCACCGGTCATCATGGCGTTATGGCGGATGTGCTGCCAGGAGCAATTTCGCCGTGTTAAATGATTTCCATACTCTACTATTTGGAGGCAAAGTTCAGGATTGACCCATCTCAACATGCTGGCCGTAAACACTCCTGTTCGGCTCCGAAGTCAGGATTCTGCAGTGCAGCAAGAATGGTGGTAATCCGAGTACCACGGCATTGCTTCACAAAATGTACTGCATGGACAAAATCTCAATGAGGCCCAGTGACGCTCATCAAAGAATACATCTTTCAAGTGAGGTATAGAATGCAGTAGGCATGTCTTGGCTTTGGGGGTTAGAACCTATAAACACGTTCCATATGAGCAGTGCTGATAATAACCATGTTTTCTGTGTTGCCAAAATTAGAAGGATTTGGAACTGATCTGGATTAATCTGTATGGCTCTCTGAGCCCGGCCAGTCCTTACACTCAGCAGAAGCCTGTCCAGTGGAGGTCCCCCGATTCAGGCTGACTTGGGCTGGTGGGCGTTTTTTTTGGTTGCGGCTGCCGTCCTGTGGGATTCTCTCCCTCTATTCCTCCGGAGGATGGACGAATACATGCCCTTCAGGAGCTCCCTGAAGACCTGCCTATTTTAGCTCTCTTCTTGATACTCGCTTCGGTAGCGCCGAGAAGCCCCCGGGGACAAACCTTGCGCTTTACAAGCGTGAAATAAATCAATGGGTTCAGGTGTGATCCCCAAGAACACGTATGACGCGTCTGTTTTTTTTTAACTCGGTTCATGTTCTTATGCCTTTTTCCTTCTGTGGTTGGTGGATCAGCACCGTGACTGCCATAGACAAGTCTTCAGCTGGGTCGTCCACACCTTACCGTGGTTGGCACTTTCATGGGCATGGGTATCCTGAAGCATTAGGGCTAGTGAAGAGGGAAGACGTGCAGGAGTGCCCATCTGCGGAAAGGAATGCCCAAGGCCTGACATAGAGCTTGAAGGGGGTTCTTTGAAGAAGTTCGCACCCTGGCATGCAGGAATCTATGGGGCAAGGTGGTGTCTGTCTCCATCGCAAAAGTTTTCAGGCTTCTTGAGACATATGCCAACGTACAGTAGGCACATGCTGGACGGTTGGATGTTTAAAGCACCCAACAGAAATGATTTCAACTAATGATCCACAGTTTTTGAAACAATGGTAAAGACATTTGATCAGAGGTGGGCACCTGTTGTCTACCGACATGTTGTGTAAACGCTGATTCTTAAATGCCACATCCAACTCTTGATTTTTAGGTTCTCTGGGATGTCAATGCCACCGTTTTCAGTTGATCCATTGATGGAGGCTGGTCCAGAATGACCGTTATATATTCCACTTGCATGCTGGGAAATGCCTTTGCATTGAGAGCTCTTGGGAGGTGGCTGGATAAACATAGTGTGGTGACTACCACACCTTCACTCTTAGTACCTGACCCACCACCAAAGGTGCAGCCAAGAAACCGGCATGTGTTAACTGTGTCTGGACCTCCACACGCCCAACCCCACATTGGCAAAAAGATGCATTTAGAATAAATGCATTTTGCAAGTTTAGGACACTATATAGCCTCTTGAGACTGCTGGGTTTCCATGCAGGAAAGAATTGAATATTGCAAAACTAGGTTAATTTCCCGTTAAAAGGGGTAATTATGCTGCCCAAACGTTCCAAGCCCTTGCATCTAATGCTACGGTCAAGCATTGCACCAGTGGTCTTCATTCCTCTGTGTAAAATATCCCAGACAGCTGCTCAGAATGAAAGAAACTAAATGCACATATGTGCAATTTCTACCATGCTATCCTGTAACTACCTTTTTGACATATTGCCTTCCCCAAAGAACATTATGGGCCTCATTACGAGTTTGGTGGTATCTGGGTGGAAAATCTGCCCAGATACCACCAAACTGAATTACTGTTACCGCCACTTGGTCTGACGGAATTACTGCCGATTACAAGTGGTGGTGTAAATACCCATTTTTTTGAGTCCGTAGGGCTCTGCTGGGCTTTTTTGGTGGAATGACCGGAGCTGTAATTCTGGTGCGGTAATTCTGCAGATTTTGCTGATTTTTCAGCAGAGAGTGAAGTATTTACCTCCAGCATTTTTCTGGAGGTAAATCCTCAACTCCAGGACCATGCCTGTAATATGGTGGAGCAGAAAAGTGGTGGTAATTCTGTATTGGGCTTCGTTACAAGTCCGGTGGTACGGTAATAAAGTGGTGGTAATTCTGTTAGTTTGTGCCACCATCCTGCCTCCTCCTTCAAAATGGCACTTTGTTATCAGCGTTGGATCACTTGCCATTGGTCCAATGCCATTTGAGTATTCTTCCAAGCATCTTAATTTGAGGGTGCAGCACAATATTTGAGCTCACTTGCTCACCAAAAAGCATTGAACAAAATACAAATTGAGTAGAAATTACCTCAAATGACACAAAAAGAACACTTGATCTCTTGAGCGATATGTAGAAGATCAGATCACATTAAATGTAGGATTTAATGATTACCTGCTTAAGCAGTGTGGTTGTAGGAAGGATTTTTATATTTCACTCCAGCCAACTGAGAGGAAGAATATCCTCACAGTATATGTGTTCCCTTCTTTCCTAATGTTGGACCGCCGCTGGTTTTAGGTTTCTGCTAGAGACAGGCTTTTCTGTGTATATTTGCATACCTCTACACGGGTGTATCCATGCTTCTAAGTTTGACACATGCAAAGTCAGATTTCTTGGCAGTTCTGTAGTGTGGCTTTCATTCCCGCTCAGGGGGGCGGACATGGCTGGTATCAGCATGCCAGCCCGTGCTAAACTAGATCTCTGGATAATCCCTCCTGTAAATACTTATCCCTGCAAAATCCCCAGTGTAAAGACTTATTCCTGGAAGATCCCTCCTGCAAACACTTATCCCTGGATAATCCCTCCTGTAAATGCTTATCCCTGGATGTTTTCTTGTGCAAAGACTTATCACTGGAAGATCCCTCCTGCAAACACTTATCCCTGGATGTTCCCTCCTGTACACACTAATCCCTGGAAGATCCCTCCTGGAAACACTTATCCCTGGATAATCCCTCCTGTAAATGCCTATCCCTGGAAGAACCTTCATGTAAAGACTTATCCCTGGAAGATCCCTCCTACAAACACTGATGCCTGGATGTTCCCTCCTGTAAACACTTATCCCTGGATGATCCCTTGTGTAAAGACGAATTCCTGCATGATCCCTCATTTCAACACTTATCCCTGTATATTCCCTTCTGTAAACACTTATCCCTGGATGATCCCTCCTGTAAACATGTAGGCCTGGATGTTCCCTCCACTAAAGGCATATCCTTGGATCGTCCCTCACACAAAGACTTACCCCTGGATGTTCCATCCTGAAAACACTCATCCGTTGATGATTGTTTACATAAACACATGTCCCTACACGTTCCCTCCTGTAGACGCGAATCCCTGCATATTCCCTTCTGTAAACAATTACCCATGTATGTTCCACTATGCAAAGGATTATTCCTGAATGCTGCCTGGTGTAAACATTTGTTCCTGGATGCTCTCTCTTATAAACATATGCCCTCAGGCCCCCACTGGTAACACTTATCAAAGGATGTCCTTCCTGTTAACACATAGACCCAGATGTGCGCCCTGTCAACGCTTGAGCCAAGTTGTTGGCTCTAGAACACGTGCATAGTTCAGTTATGTGTTAATCCTGAGCATATTTGTTTGGGACTTTATTTGGAAACACGCTGGATTTACTTCATCTTGCTTATCAATCAGATCAAGATGCAAATCCTAGCCAGATGTGATATATGAGAGACTGACCCATCAATTAGCATAGGTTATCTTAATCCGGAACATCATTTAGACTTTGTGTACTTTATACCTTTCCAGAGCAATGCTTTTTAACATATTTGGAACTATTGACTGCTCTCGTTGTACACATGTGCTGTTCCTTCTACAAACAGCTGCAATCCCTGTAGTTTCCCTTTTTTCTTAGTTCCAGGTCATGACCTATGAACCGAAAAAGTAGCACCAATTTCATCCAAGAAAGTCTTCACCATAAAACGTCTCTTAGTTAAATTCAGGGTAAATGTTGCAAAGTCACCAGACCATCGTATATTTCATAAATCCATCAAGATGCGAAGCCAATATTACTTCCCCGTCAACCCTCACCCCCGCTGACTCTGGCTTCTCAATCAAAATGGAACAATGTTCCAATTTTCCAATTTCTGAACTATTCTAATTCTCTGAGGTGTTAAATGGAAAAGGACATTCAATTAATACATCTGCTGGTTCCAATTTACTTTCTGGCCTCGCTTGCAGTGCCGTTCTCTGCAAACAGTGTTGAACCCAGAGAGAATGCCGCGACGGAGCGGTCTGCATTTACCAGGCAGAGGTGTGAAAGTGAAGAAAAGCCACGCAGAGTCCTTCTAAGGACAACCAAGAGAATCCCGCTAGGTGATGCGCTAATCGAGATTCACAGTCAGCTTTCGCCTTCTATACGCTCAAGGCATATTGTCCTTAAAAGAGAACCCCAACCACTAGCCAGCCTGCCTCATTCCAAGTCAATCATCTGCACGCTATCTTGATCCTGGTACTTTGCTTACAAGATTACTGCTCGTGCCAGTTGTGGTGCAGACCACGCAATGTTTGGCACTAGTTTACTACATTTACGTGTAGGGCGCACATCCCATTAGAATTATGGTTTGCATTGGGGAAATGACGGACTTTATGGCCAGGGTGGTGGCCCACTAAAGAAGTGCATGCACCATAGAAACTCCATGGAAGGCCATGGACCTTTGAGACGCTATGGATGAGCAGTCGCCTTGGAGATGCTATGGGAGGCCATGGAACTTGGAGACACTGTGGACGAGCAGTCCCATTGGAGATGCTATGGGAGGCTGTGAACCTTGGAGACTCTATGGACGAGCAGTCCCCCTGGAGACGCTATGGAAGGGCATGGACCTTGGAGATGATATGGATGAGCAGCCCCTTGGATACGCTATAGAAGGGCATGGAACTTGGAGATGCTAATGACGAGCAGTCCCCTTGGAGACGCTATGGAAGGGCATGGACCTTAGAGACGGTATGGACGAGCAGTCCCCTTGGAGATGCTTTGGAAGGGCATGGACCTTAGAGACGCTATGGACGAGCAGTCCCCTTGGAGACGCTTTGGAAGGGCATGGACCTTGGAGACGCTATGGACGAGCAGTCCCCTTGGAGACGCTATGGAAGACCATGGACCTTGGAGACACTATGGACGAGCAGTTCCCTTGGAGACGCTATGGAAGGCCATGGACCTTGGAGAGGCTATGCACGAGCAGTCCCCTTGCAGATGCTATGGAAGGCTGTGGACCTTGGAGATGCTATGGACGAGCAGTCGCCTTGGAGACGCTATGGAAGGTCATGACCCTTGCAGACGCGATGGATGGCCATGGACCTTGCAGACACTAGGTACGAGACGTCCACTTGGAGACGTTATGGAAGGGCATGGAACTTGGAGACGCTATGGACGTGCAGCCCCCTTGGAGACGCTATGGAAGGGCATGGAACTTGGAGACGCTATGGACGAGCAGTCCCCTTGGAATGCTATGGAAGGGCATGGACCTTGGAGATGCTATGGAAATATGGAAGAGCATGTACATTAGCAATGGCATGAAAGGGCATGAAGCTTGTAGATCTTATGGAAGGGCATTATCTGAGCAACACTATTCAAGGGCATGTAGCATACATGTTCCATGGAAGGCCAGGAAACCCGGAGATGCAATGGATGAACAGTCACTTTGGAGATGCCATGAAAGGCCATGGACGCTGGGGTTGCCATGGACGAGCAGTCACCACAGAGATTCAATGAAAAGATGCACGACCACAGACCTAACCGATGCTATTGAAGGGCATGTTGCTTAGGGACACTATGGAAGGCCATTTACCTTACAGACCTCATGGAAGGACCTTTAAATCAAAGACTCCCTGGAATGCCATGTATCTTACAGACATCATGAAAGGGCATGCAACTTAGAGATGCTATGGAAGGGCATGAACCTGGCATATGCTATGGAAAGCCATGTACCTTTGAAGTGCCTGAACTTTAGGCATGATAGGGAAGGGCATAACCCTTGGAAATGCTATGGAAAGCATCTAACATGCAGACTCCATGGAAGGGCATGTATTTTACAGACTCTAAGGAAAGGCATGCACCTTATAGACTCCATGGAAGGGCATGCACCTTACAGGCTCCATTGAAGGGCATGCACCTTTCTGACTCCATGAAAGGGCATGCACCTTTGAGACTCCATTGAAGGGCATGCATTTTACAGACTCTGTGGAAGGACATGCAATTAGAGATGCTACGGAAGGGCATAAACCTTGAAGACACTATGGAAGGTCATGTATCTCACAGACTCCAAGGAAGTGCATGCATTTCACGGACTCCGTGGAAGGGCATACATCTTACAGAATCCGTTGAAGGGCATGCACCTTCCAGACTCTGTGGAAGGGCATGAATCTTACAGACTCAGTGGAAGGGCATGCAATTAGAGATGCTATGCAAGGGCATAAACCTTGGAGACACTATGGAAAGTCATGTATTGTACAGACTCCATGCAAGTACATGCACTTTAGAGACTCGGTGGACGGACATACACATTACAGCCTCCATGGAAGGGCATGCAGCTTACAGACTCAGTAAAAAAGGCAAGTACCCTATAGACTCCATGGAAGGACATGCAAGTAGAGATGCTATGAAAGGGCTTAAATATTTGAGACACTATCGAAGGTGATATATCTTACAGACTCCATGGAAGGGCATAGACCTTACAGATTCCGTGGAAGGGAATGCACCATACAGACTCCATGGAAGGGGATGCTCATTAGAGATGCTACGGCAGGACATGCACCGTAGAGACTGCCTGGAAGGGCATGCTCATTAGAGATACTATGGCAGGACATGCACCGTAGAGACTGCATGGAAGGGCATGCTCATTAGAGATACTATGGAAGGACATGCACCGTAGAGACTGCATGGAAGGGCATGCACAGTAAGATGCTAAGGAAGGACATGCACCGTAGAGACTGCATGGAAGGGGATGCACATTAGAGATACTATGGCAGGACATGCACAGTAGAGACTGCATGGAAGGGCATGCACATTAGAGATGCTATGGCAGGACATGCACCGTAGAGACTGCATGGAAGGGGATGCTCATTAGAGATACTATGGAAGGACATGCACCGTAGAGACTGCATGGAAGGGCATGCACAGTAGAGACTGCATGGAAGGGGATGCACATTAGAGATACTATGGCAGGGCATGCACAGTAGAGACTGCATGGAAGGGCACGCACATTAGAGATGCTATGGCAGGACATGCATAGTAGAGACTGAATGGAAGGGCATGCTCATTAGAGATACTATGGAAGGACATGCACCGTAGAGACTGCATGGAAGGGCATGCACAGTAAGATGCTAAGGAAGGACATGCACCGTAGAGACTGCATGGAAGGGCATGCACATTAGAGATGCTATAGGCAGGACATGCACCGTAAAGACTGCATGGAAGGGCATGCACATTAGAGATGCTATGGCAGGACATGCACCGTAGAGACTGCATGGAAGGGCATTCTCATTAGAGATGCTATGGCAGGACATGCGCCGTAGAGACTGCATGGAAGGGCATGTTCATTAGAGATGCTATGGCAGGACATGCACCGTAGAGACTGCATGGAAGGGCATTCTCATTAGAGATACTATGGCAGGACATGCACCGTAGAGACTGCATGGAAGGGGATGTGCATTAGAGATGCTATGGCAGGACATGCACCGTAGAGACTGCATGGAAGGGCATGCACATTTCACACACAGAGAGGCAACCAGACTGGTGCTGTCCTCACTTCTCTTGTTGGGTGGAGCATTTGCCAGTCTTCCCATTCATAAAGAATAGGGTATTCGGCCCAATCAGGCAACAGAACATCCCGTGCACTGTGATTGGCCGGGAATTTCCAGATGTTCCACTCATTGTGTTCACCGAAATGGCTCCGCCTGATTGGTTGGCATTTCACAGCTGGCAGGAAATTCCCATTCCCCTCTAGTCCAAACCACCAAGGAAAAAAAACAAGAACAAGAGGGATTCCCAGAATTCCATTCTGTTTGACAAGATCCATAGGGACTCTACACATTCCACTCTCTTGCGCCAAATTTCATCCCAACTCCGCTCACCTCAAATAATCCCATTTTTTGTAGATTGGCATCTGAATTTAGCAATAAAGTTTAGCTGCTAAGATTACAACTTCCACCCCAGCAACATGCCTGCCCACTGATAAAATGTCCCTCAACTAAGAGCCAATCCTTCACCCCCGTGTAGTCTCCCTTCATTTAGACAATACTCACGGGTACTTCTTTCCCGGGGCGGACGACTCTTGACTCGCATTTTCTACGCACCCATAGCCCTGGAACTGCCTTCAGAGTTGGTGTCAGAATATACAATTTAGAGCTCTTTTTGGTATTCAAAAACATTTGAACCAAACAGTCTTGTATTGGTTGGCATTAATAAACGTTCTACTTGTATACGGTCAGGGACTTTATTTAACCAAAATGCCAGGGGTAGTGTCAGTGACATCACATGACCCTTGACCTCAGTTGATCCCACCCTGAAGTGACATCATGGCATGCGATGGAACATAAACTTTCACTCCTTGACAAAACAGTGGCATCACATAGTATTGTTCCTAACTATACTAAGAAAATTATGGATACGATATCACTATAATGTGATATACATTTCATACAAGAATGGATCACCATTTGTGTCATTAATATCAGTGTGTTTAGGCCCACATTACCAAATTAATGGGAATGCAAGCAGACAACCAAGGCCAAATGATAATGATGTGTTGTTATATAGCACTTACGCTTAAGTGCTTCATATAGAACAAATATACATGGACCTGATTCATGGAATTATCCACGTGGAAAATCGTGACTTTGCGTGCCAAACTGTGTGTGAAATACCGTACGTGGATTCATGGAATCGGCTGCACAGCAAGTATTCGTACTTTGCAGGGACTTTGCGTAGGTTCGGCACGTTACTGCGAGAGGCAGAGTGCCTTGCGTAAGACGCCATGCAAAGTGTAGGAGTGGCTTGCGCAGGCAGGAGGTGGAACACAGAAAATAAGGAAGAACAAGGAAAACAGTGGACTTTATGAGGGACAGCCCGCAGGCAGTCCATCTCACACCGACTATTGCGTGGAACGATACATATTCGTGGATCAGAAAATGCAACCTCTCGCAGGGAAATGGCCACACAAAGCCCTCATACTATCTGCCTCCTGAAGGCACGCGTACAGACACTTGTGCATGAATTCACAGCGCACAGGTAAGATCGGGTGTCAGAGTTAGGGGTGCATGTATGCAGCATGGTTCCAATCAGACTTAGGGTTGCGCGTGCGCAGTGTAGCAGGGTGCAGGTACGGTTCATGGCGGTTCACGTAGAGGGTTTCAGAGTTTTACCCAATTCACGAAAAACTGTGTGCATGCTGTCACGGGGCTGGTAACAGTTACAGGTTAACCCACGCAGCGTCCCCAAGATTCAGGCCTGCTCCTGGGGGACCCCACTTCCGGGAAAGCAAGCAAAGGTAACAGTTCAGACTGCTTTTGCTTTGCGTGGGGGAGTGTCGGGGGCATTCCGGCAGTGACTTGCGCATACGGTTACTTTGTGCAAAGAATCCCATGAATACGCATAGCTCGCAGAATAAATCCTGCAGGCAGGCTCGCACTGTGTCGTTCTCGGCACGCAGGCTTTGTGGGATAGACGCGCACTATTTCATGAATTAGGACTACAATAACACCCAACCTGTGTTGGTACTCATTTATCAACCCCAAAAGGATGACAGGCGTTGTGGGCCTTGCAGGGATTTGAACCTGCAAATCACACACACACACGCAACTCGCAGCAGCAAGCGCTTAACCCACTGAGCTGTCTTATAGGCTATAGCTAATGTTACTGTTTATAGTAAAACAAGTAATTACATGTTTGAATGTTCTCAAAGTCAGAAAGCAAATTACACACTGTAGTGGATACCAATAAACTGGTAACTGAGATTTTACAGCAGGCCAGTTCACCTGCAGGTCTGGTGCAAAGGTGGCCACATGTCAAGCCTGTGTGGATCTACTTTTCAGGCTTCAAAGGTTGGCAAAATACATACCATTGGGAGGGTTCATAACACTGAATTAAAGAATTTAGAGTAGTGCAGGGAAAGCAGCGCATTCACACGGCCTCCCGCACTCTGGGCACTCGTTACCTCATACATGCAAACAAACATCCCGAACAGCATGCCATGGAGATAGGAAAGATAGACACATAACAATAAAGCATTAATTGTGCCACAATAAAATCAAACTCCACTTTATATGCTATGGTGAAACATTTCT
This sequence comes from Ambystoma mexicanum, assembly GCF_040938575.1. Lineage (NCBI taxonomy): Eukaryota > Metazoa > Chordata > Amphibia > Caudata > Ambystomatidae > Ambystoma > Ambystoma mexicanum. The sequence continues at coordinate 73,921,973 of NC_090931.1, read as the reverse complement.
ACACTGTACACAAGCTTTTATGCACCAGCATTTTGTCAAGTGACCGAGGACACTGAGATGGACTGTCTTGTGATGATCGTTACAGAGACAACGGCAGAAAAAAACATGCTATAACTGCAACTTGTGAAAAGCAAAACACATAGGCCCTCATTACAACACCGGCGGTAACCAATGGCGCTATTAGCACCATGGTTGCTGCCGGTATTGTAACGAGTCCGCCAATGGTAAATGGGGAAATACCGCCCCATTCCAAGGTTGGCGGACGGTAATTCCCCATTTACCATTGGCCCTTCTCCATTCCCATTTTTGTCCCATAGGGCTCAATGGGACTGGGGAAAGCGGTAATTACGGTACTGCAAATTGCGGTACCGTAATTACCTCGAAAGTCCCTTTGCGGGTCCCTACTTTAACAGCTGGTCCAAACCAGTCGTTAAGGTCAGGAGCCGCAAAGGGACCTCGTAATCAGGCGTTAAGGGTTTAACGGAACCAACACCTTTTATGGCGCTGTTAACCCCTTAACGCCAATGAGGGCCATAGTCCGAAAGATATGCTTATTCTACTCTAAATGCGTTTTGGAAGTGTTTGTCTGCATTGTGAATTTGAGGTGTTTAAGAAAAGACTAATAAGTGACTCACCCCCTGAAGTGTGCCTGAAATAAACCTTAATGAGTCCAGCAGTTATTGTATAGAATTCCAGAAAGACACATTATTTGTTATTCCTATTCTTTCTTATTTAGGGTCAGTGCTCAAAGTCTTATACTTGCGGAACTCCCCCTTTTTTTTAAGAAGCCTGAACAAGAAAGCCAGCCACTCCAGAAGCAAAGAGCAACATGGCGCTGGCCACAGCCCAGGGGCTTGCATTAAAAAAAGAATATTTTTTTTCCCTTTTTTTAGGGGTAACAAAGGAGACCACGGGGGTAGCAAGAGAGACCCTAGGGGTAGCAAGGGAGACCTCAGGGATGCAACCCCTGGCAACCCCCAAATTACATCCTTGTATACAGTTTCAAATGAAGTTCCTCGAAAAACGTGTACCTTTGTGAGTGCTAAGAAATCACAACAATGAAATGCTAGTTTAGCAAACAACTCAGCGTTTCCATTGAGAGTTTATTTTTATTTTGCAACAACATGCTTTCAAATGGTGGCAAGTAGGTCTATCAGTGCGTTTCTGAGCAGCCATTTCAGCAGCTAGGAGTGCACCTGTGTGATCCTGGTCGCATTGGTTTCAGGGAGAGAGAAGATGGCGGGACTATGTGAGCGTTCTTTAATAGCACACGTGTAGTATGATACATGTGTTGGGCTGTCAGATTCAGCCTTCTGGAGTCCACACACTGCTTGATAAATTGCAATTGTGGAGAGAGTTTTTTGGGGTGACCTACTTCATCTTGTGAGCAGACCACTAACACTGTGCCGCTTTGAGATAGGTCATGCCAGACGAATTACCATTTCTGGCTCAGTCACTGGCAGACAGATAACCAATCTGGGAAGCTGGTGCTTGCGATAAGGTGAACCGGTAATGTGCTAAAACTGCTTAGTGAAAACCAGAGAGTCCACGGCCAGGGAGCAGAATTCCTAAAGACAAAAAATAACAATTTTCCACTCGACTAGATCACTCAGATCAAGCAACAACATTCGCCTAGTAGCAAAACCTTACAACAAAAGAAAACTCAGAGGAACATCTTTCACTCACCTGGCAACCTCGACCTGGAATAACCTACCAAAAAACATATGCAACACAAGGGGTCATTTGGAGGTCAGAAAAGTACCCAAAACGTGGCTCTTTGCTCCATATTCAGGAGGAATCAATTATGAACCCTAACCTACCCCCCATTATAAAAGCGGAAATGAGCATGCACCGCCCAACCAGCCCCACACGCTACCAATCCAAAAGGATACTTGGATAGGTGGGGACAACCAACAGGATGGACAATAAGGGACAAGTGCTGTGACCAAAACTCCACCTGCCACAGGACAGGGGGAGTAGTGGATATGAGCTAGACAGAGAAACCACTCGGGCCACACAAAAGAGAACTGCCACTACGCAGCTTGCCTGCCAACGAGGCAGTCAAAGTAGAGCACTAAAAACACAGGTGATAACCATAGAGGATCAGCGCAGAAATGCAAAGACAAAGTGGTAAGAAATCGACAAATACTTGAAAACCATTATAACCGTACCTTACAATTTCAACCTTCCGCATACCCAACATACAGAAACTCACACAACCACCTCTCTGCACAGCAATCCGCATGCACTTCAACACATTGCAACAACAGACTAACAACACATAACCCCCCACAACAGCACATATTAATTCTGGCCCTGATTAAATAACCGCATTTAAGCTCAGCAAACGGTGCAAACCCGAAATCAAGCGGCCAACAGGACATCACAACTCTAACTTTTCCATTCACACTAAACCCTACTAACCCCCCCACCCACTCTCCCCTCCTCTAGACACCTTCCTTGTCAGATCCGCCAGATCGCACTGGGACCGCAGCAGTGGTGACTGTGTGCGGTATAAATACCTTTAACTTTAACATTAACATTAATCAAACTGTTTACATTCCAGATGCTACCAGGCAAGGAGGGGACATGAAAGACAAGTGCACCCCCCCCCCCCATATCTCCCCACAGTGGAACAGCATCAGGCAGAGCTAAGCATCTATTCACTGTTCTAATGAGCAAGACTATGGGACGAGGTTGCGTGTTACTAGACATATTGTGAACATGAGCGCTAAACAACTGAAGGCATTAGAAGGGATCAGTGCAACATCTGTAATACATGTATTCAAACTCATGTGGGGTAGACTTTGTCAGGATGAATTTGTAAGTGCAGTACTTTGTGTTTACTAAACAATAACATGGAATATTTAACAACTTCCTTAGCAGCATTCAATTGTGGCAGGGGGTGGCACACACAAGCAGGGACTGGACCGGTGTCCTTACTGTGGAACTCCCCTTAACTAATCCATAGCCTCTTCCGTAGCCTCTACCTGACTACTCTTGTACCCCCAAACTCTCACTAAACTTCTACCCTCCACCCTGGCTGGCATCGCCAACCCGTTTCTCCTATTCTGAAGTTGTTGGAAAGCCTGGGAAAGGGGGTTTGAAAATGTGACTCCTGTCAGGCATGACATCCATAACACTGTGTCAGCCTCTTTTGCTACACAGACATGGGCCTGGCTGATGATTACAAGGGGTTTACTGCATAATCTCCTTTCCCTGTTAAGGGCGGATACATGTAGGGGACCCCTTCAGAAATAACGGCCTGCTTTCTTGGGGTATAGGAATAGGTGGAGGTGTCAGAAGAGTAAAAGAATGGGCCTCATTACGAGTTTGGAGGTAGCCATGCCATTTTTAGCGGCATGGCTACCCCCAAACTCGGGTCCGATAAAATGGGATTGACCGGCCCATTCTGACATTTGCGGGCCCGGTAAATCCCATTTTCGGGACCCAGACCCATTTGAGTCCCCATAGGGCTCAATGGGTATGTGGGGAATGCTAACAACAGACCCATTAATGACGGGTCCGTTGTTAGCATCCTGGTCTGCTCGTGGGTGCCGGTATGCACATCTGGCAGACCAGACGTGCATTCCGCCACCCGTGAGCAAACTCGTAATGTGGCGGCCCGGTATGAACAGTGACTGGTACCTTACCAGCACCGTTCATACCGCGGCCGCCAGGGTCGAATGAGGCCCAATGATCCAAATGCCAACTGGATGGTGAGCCAATCAATAAGATTGGTCTGAGCTATTAAAGGACCCAAGCAGCGGAGGAGGTTGCAAACTGACGAAGGCCTCATGCATGGTTTTAGGACTTGGTAGATAAAAAACACAGCATATTGTTCATTAGGTTACAGTCCTACTTCTATTTTGATGTCTGAACTTCCCATCAATCTCATTTGTGTAAATAAGAGGGCACGAGTTTACTGGAAATCATTTCTTTCACATAATATTTCTGGTCACGCTTCCTAAAATTGGTCACGAGTCACATGTGCAATAACCCCTGTTTGCCCGGGCTGTATGCTGCAAGCAGGAGTTGACATGGATGCTCTGGTGACGTGTGAGGTTTCTTTGGTGCTGCCAAGGTGGCAGGGAAGCCAAATACCACAGTACACGGCATTTGGAACAACCCTCTGCGATGTCTAAGCTTTTAAAGTCTGGTCGAAAGATGGTGATGGGGTTTGTAATCTGGATCTCACTGTCACAGTTCTCAATCAGTCTTTCCTTGCTTCTTGGCACTGCTCTACCTAAAATGCAGCACAAACTCAAGCCTTGACCAAGAACTGCCATTAGATATTCAGAATCCTGCTTCTAGGTTACCTACCAGTGTCCATTGTCCTTAATCTATATCCTTAATCTATGTACGTCCACGTATGCATTGTCCCTGGTGACTGGTCCATTTCCTCCCCTCCACAACCTGGTCAGAATGTCCCTCAAACTCACCCTATTGCAAGAAGCTCACTTTCTTTTTTATTGTACGTTCTTTTGCGATCAAAAGAGCATTGCTCCTTCATGTATATACACACATACATAACTACATTTGTGACAAATATGTTCACTTCACAAAAAAAGATGTAATTTAGTTATGAGGTATTATTTCGAAACCATAGCAACCAACCTTAATATACAGCACCCTGCTTGCCTCCAATCATGGAATTATGCGGAAATCTGTAGAACTCACTCAAACTGGTATTAGGTGGAACCACGAGGCTATTCAAACTGATCCCTAAAAAAAATCGATTTATCTTGTTTGTGTTTCGGATCGGTTCAAACCATTCTGGGCTATACAGGGCGCTCTCGTACCAAAGGGATCCGTATCTGAACACAGTGCGCACACCAGAATCAAATCAAAGAAAAATAAAAGCGGCAGTGTTCACATTTTTGATAGCATGAGGGGTTTAAATGCGCTTTCAATTCTTCGGGGCCACTTTGGAAAGTGTGAATCGCATTGTACTAGTTTGGCCTTCAGTGGTCTGAGCCAGTGGTGCAACTCTCAATGAATACAAACATTGCGGTGTTGTTTGTGCTCGGGAAGAATTTCCTCCCATGAAGAACCATTTTAGTGCATGTCTCTTCTCGGGCTCTAAGGAGCGCTGTGGTTTATTCGCGTATTCATGACTGGTGCCCTCGTGACCAGGCATCTTATTAATAAATAACCCTAATACTTAATTCTAACTAATGACCAGATTGTTTCTTATTAAACATGAAACATGTTTCGCAGTTACCCGCGAACTTCGCAAAAACAGTTATAATTGGAAGAAAAACGATGTGTTGGTGTGTGTGTCTGTGTGCTTGAGCGAGAGAAAGGGAAAGAGAGCGTGAACGAGATCTAGAGAGAGACAGAGAGGAGTGAGAGTCAGAGTGTGTGAGAGAGAGACAGTGTTAGAGAGCATGAAAGAGATCTAAGGAGAGAGAGAGAGGAGTGAGAGTGTGAGAGAGAGAGGCAGTGTGAGAGAGCATCAAATATATCTAGGGAGAGGGAGAGAGGGAGAGAGGGAAAGAGACAGAGAACAGGAGAGCAATAAAGATAGAGAGTGAGAGTGTGAGAGTGAGTGGGAGAGAGGAAGACCTCTCTGTCTTTAGAAGAGAAAGAACTACTAAAAACCATCTATTACCCTTTCTCCCACTAAAATAATGTTTTTACGCAATAATTGCCGTTTACATTCTCTACCAAAATCATGCTGATATGGAGGGTTTTAGATTTCCTGAGAGGAGACTTAACAGAACAGTTATTTATAAACAGTTTAAGGTTTCTATTGTCTCATTGAATTGCCTCAGAGATTTTACTGTACAATTATGGGTTCCATGTGTTAATATGCCCGCAAAAATATTGTGATACAAAAATATCGCCATATTTTTCCAGCGATATTGACCCACGCACCCTGCGGGGGATACCCCCGAAATCCCCACATTATTTTAAAATTTGCGGGGGACACCCCTGTAACCTCCGCTCCCACAAATTATCCCCCCCCAAAAATATTGCCTATGGCGACACAAACGGCCATATGTACGGCGATATTTTTGGTGGGCATATTTTGCAGGATACCCAATTCTGCCCACAGTGAGCAGGTTGATCCCCAGACATTCTGGGGCTCCTTCAAACACACATGCATCAGAATGGGGAATAACCACATGCACGACATGCATCTCAGTGAGGCAGGCTTTCCACCGCTTCCCTGCATGCCTGTAGTGATTAAAGGGTGATCTCACTGTTGAAAATGTACACAGTGTATATTAGCAATGGTGTGGCCATTGGTTGTGATGGTGGTCACAATTCAAACGTGGCTGAAGGCAGCCTGACATTGTTTTAAAAGTTGTTCATAACAGCAACGAAACAAACCACACATAGCCTCCCACAACAGCACATGACGGTTATCACCCGAAAATCCCACCGACGCTCAACGGGTGGTGTAAACCAAACTGAAGCTGCCAACAGCACATCATAGCTTTCTTGCGCTTTTCCCCTCCTCAGTCCTGCTAACTTACACCCCACTTAGCCCACTTGCTTTACAGATCCACCAGAGCGCCAAGGGACCACGCACATGGTGAGAGTGCACGGTATAAGAACCTTTAACATAACATAACATAATGAATCAAACAATATAATTCCTAGGACATCAGAGTGCCATTGCCTTTGGATGCAAAGTGTGTGAGCATGAATGTGGAGATCCTGCATGCCGTGCTGGGTATCCACGCTCATGCAACCATGAAGCAATAGAAAATGAGGATCTAGAGCAGATTCATGCAAATCTGTTTTCATAACATGTTCTCCCCATCTGTAGGAATCTAAATCAGGCCCCAAAGGTGACCGGCCAACCAGCACTTAGACAACGATTCCTGAGACTGAGCCACCATGTAGGCCAGCCTGCAGCCGTCCATCCAGCCTCGCTCGCTGAACTGCCTGCTGCCTGATAACCGCAGCTGTCTCCCATCTTGAACTTTGTCGCAGAAGCTGCAAAGCACCCTGAAGCAAACACAACCCTGTGAAGCACCAATAACTTCTTCAAACACAAGGAATGTTGTGGTTCTGTCTCCCTGGTCCTTCTCCAAAGGTCACTAGTCACATTGGATGACCCATTGCTGCATTTGTGTTGAAACCAAGTATCCTTGAACTATTGCAAATAATTATTTTAATTACTTTACCGACTACCCTCCTGTCAGTATGCACTGCATCACTTTTCCTTCTGGAAACTGTCTTTCCTATGCATTCCCTTACAGGTTGCTTTGTATTTTTTTAGTTTGCAAGAAATGTCTGTTGAATAACAATAAAGTAGATATGTTTATACAACCTTGACTGGGCACTCCCTTTTATCATTGGGTAATAATTGTATTTTTGCTCTATTGCAACTAACCAACGGTCCATGACCTTGCGAAGATAAGGCTGCTGTTCCGTCCACGCTACCAACACCAGACAAAGAGGTTTATAATTTGATCGTGTTTGCAATCTGTTTGGATCCCTTCTGGTATACTAGAGGTGTGGGGCTGATTGATAGTTTAGAAACTGATATTCATCCCTGGACCACTAGTGCCACGGAAGTTGATTTGTCACAGTCACAAGGTGTGGTATTGGCTCATTGTAAAGTCTAATTATATTTTACATGCTGTGCATTATGGGCTAACTGAGAAGTCTAATATTGTTTTACCAGTAGTCAGAAAGTGAGTTATGGGCTCACTGTGATGTCTAAGATTATTTTACTTGTTGTAGGAAGGTGCACTGTGCATTTGCATTGAAGTCTGAGATATGTTATATGCTGCAGGAAGGTGTCCCATGGGCTCACTGTGCTAAGATTATTCTACATTTTGCAGGAAGGTACGCTATGGTTTCACTGTGAAGTCTAAGGCTAGTTTAGATGCCATAGGCAGGTAAGATATGGGCTCACTGTGAAGTCTAAGAGTATTCTACATGTTAAAGGAAGGCACATATGGGTTCTCTGTGTCTCCTAAGATTAGTTTGCATGCTGTCTGAATGTGCGCTATTGGCTCACTGGGAAGTCTAAGATTATTCTACATGCTTCAGGAAGGTATGCTATGGGTTAACTCTGAAGTCTAGGATTTGTTTACATGCTGTAGGAAGGGACGCTATGGGTTCACTGTGAAGTCTAAGGTTAGTTTACATGTTAAAGGAAGGCACACTATGGGTTCACTATGAAGTCTAAGATTAGTTTACATGGTGTAGGAAGGTGCACCACTATGGGCTCACTGTGAAGTTTACAATGATTCTACATGATGCTGGAAGGTACGCTATGGGTTCACTGTACAGTCGAGGATCAGTTTACAGGCTTTACAACGGTGTGCTATGGGCTCAGTTTGAAGTCTAGGATTAGTTTACATGCTGTAGGAAGGCATGCTATGGGTTCACTGTGACATCTAAGATTAGTTTACATGGTGTAGGAAGGTGCACCACTATGGGCTCACTGTGAAGTTTACAATGATTCTACATGATGCTGGAAGGTACGCTATGGGTTCACTGTACAGTCGAGGATCAGTTTACAGGCTTTACAACGGTGTGCTATGGGCTCAGTGTAAAGTCTGGGATTAGTTTACATGCTGTAGGAATGTGCGCTATGGGCTCATTGTGAAGTCTACAATTAGTTCAGATGCTGTAGGAAGGTGTGCTATGGGTTACATGTGACGTCTAAGATTAGTTTACATGGTTTAGGATGTGCACTAGGGGCTCACTGTGAAGTTTACAATTATTCTACATGCTGCTGGAAGGTACGCTATGGGTTCACTGTAAAGTCTAGGATCAGTTTACAGGCTGTGCAACGGTGCGCTATGGGCTCAGTGTGACATCTAGGATTAGTTTACATGCTGTAGGAACGTGCACTATGGGCTCATTGTGAAGTCTAAGATTAGTTTAGATGCTGTAGGAAGGTGCGCTATGGGCTCACTGTGAAGTCTAATATTAGGTTACATGCTGTATGAAGGTGCTTTATGGGATCACTGTGAAGTCTAAGATTTGTTTACATGCCGTAGGAAGGTACGCTATGGGCTCACAGTGAAGTCTAACATTAGTTTACATGCCAAAGGAAGGTGCCCTCTGGGCTCACTATGAAGTCTAAGATTGGTTTACACGCCATAGGAAGGTGCACTCTGGGCTCACTATGAAGTCTAAGATTGGTTTACATGCCATATGAAGGTGCGCTATGGCCTCACTGTAAAGTCTAATATTAGTTTACATGCTGTATGAAGGTGCTTTATGGGCTCACTGTGAATTCTAAGATTTGTTTACATGCCGTTGGAAGGTACACTATGGGCTCACAGTGAAGTCTAACATTAGTTTACATGCCAAAGGAAGGTGCACTCTGGGCTCACTATGAAGTCTAAGATTGATTTACATGCCACAGAAAGGTGCACTCTGGGCTCACTGTGAAGTCTAAGATTTGTTTACATGCCGTAAGAAGGTGCGCTATGGGCACACTGTGAAGTCTAAGATTAGTTTATATGCCCTAGAAAGGTGGGCTATGGTCTTATTGTGAAGTCTAGGATTATTTTACATGCCGTAGGAAGGTACGCTATGGGCTCACTGTGAAGTCTAAGATTAGTTTACATGCCAAAGGAAAGTGCGCTCTGGGCTCACTATGAAGTCTAAGATTGGTTTACATGCCACAGGAAGGTGCACTCTGGGCTCACTCTGAAGTCTAAGATTAGTTTACATGCTAGGAAGGTGCACTATTGGCTCACTGTGAAGTCTAGGATTATTTTACATGCCGTAGGAAGGTACGCTATGGGCTCACTGTGAAGTCTAATATTAGTTTACATGCCAAAGGAAAGTGCGCTCTGGGGTCACTGTGAAGTCTAAGATTAGTTCACATACCATAGGAAGGTGCCCTCTGGGCTCACTATCAAGTCTAAGATTTGTTTACATGCTGTAGGAAGGTGCGCTCTGGGTTCAGTGTGAAGTCTAAGATTAGTTTACATGCCATAGGAAGGTGCATTATAGGCTCACTGTGAAGTCTACAAATAGTTTACATGCTGTAAGAACGTGTGTTATAGGGTCACTGTACAGTCTATGATTAGTTTGCATGCTGTAGGAAGGTGAGCTTTGTGCTCAATGTGAAGTCTAAGATTAATTAACATGCTGTAGGAAGGTGCGCAATGGGCTCACTGTGAAGTCTAAGATTAGTTTAATTGCCTAGGTAGGTGGGCTATGGGCTCACTGTGAAGTCTAGGATTATTTTACATGCCATAGGAAGGTACGCTATGGGCTCACTGTGAAGTCTAAGATTAGTTTACATACCATAGGAAGGTGCCCTCTGGACACACTATCAAGTTTAAGATTTGTTTACATGCCGTAGGAAGGTGCGCTCTGGGCTCACCGTGATGTCTAAGATTAGTTTACATGCTGTAGAAAGGTGCATTATAGGCTCACTGGAAGTCTACAAATAGTTTACATGCCCGTAAGAACGTGGGTTATAGGCTCACTGAGCTCTGTGCTACTGTGAAGTCTAAGATTAATTTACATGCCGTAGGAAGGTTCGCTTTGGGCTCACTGTGAAGCCTAAGATCAGTTTAATTGCCTAGGCAGGTGGGCTATGGGTTCACTGTGAAGTCTAGGATTATTTTACATGCCATAGGAAGGTACGCTATGGGCTCACTGTGAAGTCTAAGATTAGTTTACATGCCATAGAAAGGTGCACTCTGGGGTCACTGTGAAGTCTAAGATTAGTTTACATGCCATAGGAAGGTGCCCTATGGGCTCACATGAAGTCAAAGATGAGTTTACATACCGTAGGAAGGTGCGCTCTGGGCTCACTGTGAAGTTTAAGATTAGTTTACATGCTGTGTGAAGGTGCGTTATAGGCTCACTGTGAAGTCTACGAATAGTTTACATGCCATAGGAATGTGGGTTATAGGTTCACTATGAAGTCTATGATTAGTTTACATGTCTTAGGGAGGTGAGCTCTGAGCTCACTGTGAAGTCTAGGATTATTTTACATGCCATGGGAAGGTACACTATGGGCTCACTGTGAAGTCTAAGATTAGTTTACATGCCAAAGGAAGGTGCCCTCTGGGCTCACTATGAAGTCAAAGATTAGTTTACATACCGTAGGAATATGTGCTCTGGGCTCACTGTGAAGTCTACGATTAGTTTACATGCCACAGGAATTTGTGATTTAAGCTCACTGTGAAGTCTAAGATTAAGTTTCAGTTGGTTGGAGTTGGCTGGGTCGGGACTCATTACCCACTGCCCACCTTCTATTGGTGATTTTCAAAATCAGACTGCAGCCTGGATCATGGTTTGACTGGGGACCAACTCCAGGGTTCCCAAGTGGTTGAATGTTTTGGAGGGATGACAAACCTGTGGATGATTGTGGGTGCTGGATGGATTCAATAGTCCAAACATTAGCAGTTTTGCCTTTGGTTTTAATTAATGGTCTGGTCACAAGTGTTGTTGGTGCATGTGGTTTTTTATTATTATTTCTGTCGGTTTAACAGAACAAAACATTCAACAGAGTGGCAATAGATGCCAGTGGTCAACCTTAGTGACTGCAAACATCCGACGTGCGTTTCGACCTAAGTCTTTTTCAAGGCCAAGTGAGTATGTTGGTGGGCTCAGGGTAGAGCTGATATCTGGTCCTCCCAAGTCCGGGTGCCAGTTGGGCTGGGTAGCCTGGTCTAGTGCCGGGATCGGTGAGGACAGCCGTAGTTCTTGTGTCAGAACATTTTTTGTTCTGGTAAGCCGACAGAAATAATAATAAAAAAACACATGCACCAACAACACTTGTGACCAGACCATTAATTAAAACCAAAGGCAAAACTGCTAATTTTTGGACTATTGAATCCATCCAGCGCCCACAATCATCCACAGGTTTGTCATCCCTCCAAAAGAAGTCTACGATTAGTTTACATGCTGTAGGAAGATGTGCTCTGGGCTCGCTGTGAAGTCTAAAATTAGTTTACATGCCATAGGAATTTGCGATTTGAGCTCACAGTGAAGTCTAAGATTGGTTTCCATGCTGTAGGAAGATGCGCAACAAGCTCAATTCCCATCAGATGTGTGATTTTCAATATCCATTTGTTTTTGAATCCATATTGAATCCATTATTAGAGAGTGATGATGCTGATGACTAGAATACGAAGACCTGTGATGGGACAATAAGCACGAATGCCCTGCTTGGGACTTCATTCCATCCTTTTCAATCAATTTCTTCAAAGGTTGCATTCATGTGCCTTGAAATATCTTCTGATGACCACCCAAAGTATAATATTGCACCAGCTGTCAATCTGGAGAAGGTCACTAGACCTTGACATGTCTTCTTCTGGCTGCATTAACCGTGTATAGATGTCAGCCACTGAATGCCTCAGCACCCTGGCTCCAGGTCTCCAGTTCACTCTGTTAGAAGTTCTCCAACCAAATCGCCTATGGACAAGTGAAGACAAAATGAAATAAAAGTCCCTGACAGCATCTGTCTGTCTCTTGTCTATTCCAGATTCATCGCAAACAACGTTTTTTTTTTATTATAAAAGCCACTCTCTTGGGCACTTACTGATGCGTTTGATCTTCTTCAGGTGGAGCACCCTGGCACCGTGTCGGAATACCTTCTAACCATGACACTGCTCCTGATCTGCTCGCCATGTCACCTTTGTACATCCTTGTTAGGCTCTCATTACCTCCACAGATCTATCCCTGGCGCTGATCCAGGGCCCTCCGTCTCATCGTTCCCTTTTTCTCTCGTGCTCCCTGGATCATCGTCTCCCATACCTGCCACGGTCCCTTTAATCTCTCCCTCTTGCTGCACCGGAAACCACCCACTTTGCGGCTGCTCCATTCCCGTCAGGTGCTTTTCGCCCTCAGTTTTGCTAACTACCTGTCAAAAGACTCTCCAGGTCCTTCTGGTGGCAGGATCCAAAGGTCTTTTCAAGTGTGTGGTTATTAGAGAAATCTGCGGGTGTGACGTGCGACTTTTGAATGAGTTGGTGGGGGGAGAGATCCAATATCTGTGTCTGAGCCTACGAAGCCCACCATGTCCAACGGAAAGGACAAGTATGCGACCCATTACACAAGGCTTATGCATTTCCCGAAAGGTCGATTCACCACTGAGACTTACTTTGTGAACATAATCAATTCTAGATTACATTGTGTCCGGAAAAGCATTGTATTGCACTGGGACTAAATGACCTCATTGACATTCAAATAATTGGAATTGTCTGTCAATGTCTACTCAATATATTGATTGCTCACAGCGGTCTGTGGTTACTGTCATCGTGGGTTGTGTCTATAGGGTATGTGTAAGCTATTCATAATCAGGAGGTAAAAAGGACATGTTCCTGCTGCCTTAGCCCTTGAGAGCCACTCTGCCACCTGCCCTATCATTCATGCACATGTTAGTTAAAAGGTGGTCTTATGGCAAGCTTCCTTGTATCTTGGGACACTACAAGCTTTGAAGCCAAGCCACACCTCACACTTTCCAGTACCTGCTTTGTATGAATCTAAGGAATAGCTTTATATCTTTGGCCCCACTTTCATAAATTATTAATTTTCACATTAAGTTGGCATGCACTCCTTTTTTGGAGGGTGTCCTCTGCTGCAATAACAGCAGTCGGGGTATGTAATTAAAGCATTGCTTCCAGAACTGGGGCTATGAGAACTGTGACACTCGTGTCCCCTACTTCGTCTGTCTTTGAGGCGTGCACGAGGGGCAGGTTGGGGGGGGGGGCCTCAATGGACTGGGCCCCACCACCTGCTACGTATGGGGCCTGAGGACGATATGGGATGAATCACCCAGTCTCCCGACTGTGAGGAACTCGACCATGTACACAGTGGGTGTGCGCTCACCTGGGGTTTTAAAAATGTTTTAAATGAAATTGAATGATGGTAAATCAACCCATGGAAAATATGTGGGGCTAATCCACACACATTTTCCTATGCTCACTGCATGGCATCCACATAGACATGTGTACTCTGGTTGGGCACAGCTTACATGTGCTGTCCCCCCTGTCATATTTAGTTGGGATACGATACCTAAGAGTAAATTAGGCATCGTGGAAGGGGGAATGCAACACCTTCCCGCTGCCATGGCCAGCCTTATTAGCTATCAAAGGCTCCATGAATCCACCCTGTCCTTTTGGTGAGCCCTGCAGATGGTGGCAGATATTAATATAATTAACACACTAATAGAATATACTTCAAACAGACCCACATGGGGCCCGGCTGCAGAGGCTAACAAAGGAGACAGGAAACCCCCAACACTCTTTCATGTGCACTGTGTCATCTTGAAGCTATCTCCCCGCCCTTAGTATCAATGGACAGTGACATGTTGTGTCTGGACTGCATGTATTACAGTAGTCAACCCCGCAGGTGGACCCCATTCAGAAAGTACGAGTATGTGGATTGACGGCGCCAGAAGTTTTGGTCCTGATACAACTTCAAGGGAGAACTGCCACTTAAATCAGGGAACACAGAGAGCTCCAGTGACAAGAGAGCCCCTTTGATCCACAACAGACAGGAAGATGGGTGGGACTTAGTATTACATGTTTTCACCCCTTTACCTTTCCTTTTTCAATGCGCTCTGGCTATGGGGTCATGCATACAGGAGATTGTTGTTGGGGACGCAGGATTGGTTCATTAATGTAGGCTTAGCCTACACCAATCCATGTGCTCAATTTGGCTTTAAAAGAGGGCTGAGCCCCTCCTTTGGCAAATCATCTGAAGACTTTGCAAGGTGTAGCAAGAAGAACTCAGAATTGGACCCTGACTGAAGGCACAGACTGCCTTAAATCTTCCGCCAGTGAAGGAAGGCCACGAGCTCCAAGAGGGAAGCAAGAACCCTCCCCTAAATATCTCCCAGGGAAAGGGGGAGATACTGAATCCAGAGGACCCTCCAGCAGCTCCAGGACCGGTACCCAGCCAGCGCACAGCGTGCCCTGCTAGGCTCTGCAAGCAGGCTTCCTAGGTGGGAAGTGCCAGAGAGTCTCTGAACCAAACAAAGGAAAGACAGCTGCCTGCAACACTCTCCGCAACTTTGGGCCATCCGCCTTAAAGAACGACATGAGCCCAGTGAAGAAGCAAGAAGGAGTTCATCGACAAGCATATACTGACATCTCCCTTAAAAGACATGTTCGAGCCAGTCAAACCCCTTGAGCTGCAACTGACTGCCCTGCGGACTGTTGTAATGCCGCAGTCATTAGCGCCATCCGAGATGACTCGATCAGTGCTTCAGAACTGCCAACCAGCACTGAGACAAAGATTCCTGACCCTGAGCTGCCAAGTATGCTATCCTACAGCCGTTTGTCCTGCCTCGCTCGCCCAACTGCATGTCGCTGATACCTGCAGCTATCTCTCGTTTTGAACTCTGTCGCAGAAGCTGTAAAGCGCCCTGAAATCGACTCGACCCCGTCGAGCACCAAGAACATCTACAGCACAAGGTAAATTCTGCTTCTGTTCCCCTGTTCCTTTTCTAACAGGCTTGGTGCACATTGGGGAAGTAGTCAGTGTATTGGAATTGGGGGAGGGGGCTGAGGGGGCTATAGCCCCGGGTCTTGTAACCCCAGATAGAAGCTCAAGGGTTACAACCAAAAAGGCTAGCTAGCTCCCAGTCCTGACATTCCCAAAATTAGCGTATCCCCGGATCTTTTCCAGACCTAGCAACACCCCTGGACATAGCTGGGAGTCAGTGACCAGTGCAGCACGCCCAACCCGGAATAGAATATGGGATTGCCCAGGTCCAAGTCCTTGCTGGAAGCCCAGCACCGAGGGAAAATAAAAGTTTTTCCAAATTAAATTATTCTTACAAAAGTGACTTTGTGTAAAAATACAGTCTTTATAAAAAGTCATCAGAATTCATGTTTTCACAGGAGGAAAGATTGCTGTTTGCAAAGCATTTCTGATCTAAAGTGTAGGAGATTTGGGGAAAATACAGGAACAAAAGATTAAGAAACCCCAAAATCAAGCTGAAATGAATGACCCCAGGAGCTCAGAATGTCTTGAGAGTACTTCAGACTAAGGGGCAGGTTTCAAACTTTCCAAAACATCTGTGCCTGTGTTTTCCCAATATAAAATAGTTAGGTGGTTTTCTGTACGTGTTTCTGTCACCTTAGAGAGAAAGGTCCATTCTTAAGGTTACTTCCGGAAGGCGGATGCTTTGTTTTCCTTGGACAGAAGTTCCCAGATGATGGACCTTTAAACCGGAAGTGCGTTGGAAACATCTGTCCTCCTAGGAAGAGCGTGGACCCTGATGGATTTTCATTAAAGACTTCAATCTTTCAAAAATCACCTTGAGGAGTTTTTTGCAATACTTGCCCTCCCCCATACCCCGTTATAGAAATATTGATCAGTGCCTGTTGTTGTCAGAGGGATTTCCACAGTAAAAGGGGGCTGGGGGTGCTGTATATTACATAGTTCTTTGAAAACCTTATTGTGCATCACGAGGGTTCTCTGGGAATTCAAATACATTCCTCCTGATATCAGAACCAACTTTCCTTCTATCACACATTACCCAGTGGTGACCACTATGTGTTCTTCGATTAAAATGATTGCCATATTGGTATGCGTACCCCCCCACTTCCATTTTAATCCCGCCCTTCCTGTTTTTGTATTAAAGCTCAGTTTCTCTGTGGAACAGCAAGCTTCTGCTTCTCCATGAGGGTTTTCAGTGCTATGTTATGCTATGCTATGCTATGCTATGTTATGCTATGCTATGCTATGTTATGCAATGCTATGCTATGTTATGCTATGTTATGCTATGCTATGCTATGCTATGTTATGCTATGTTATGCTATGCTATGTTATGCTATGCTATGCTATGTTATGCTATGTTATGCTATGCTATGCTATGCTATGTTATGCAATGCTATGCTATGTTATGCTATGCTATATTATGTTATACTATACTATGCAATGATATATTACGCTACTAGTATCTGTTGAGCATTGGTCTGCCAAGTGCATGGCTTTGTGCTGTTTGAAACGTGCGTTTACTCTCAACTCTGAGTTTTAAGGCATGTTGAGATTATCATGTGTGTGTGTTCTGCCTCTTGGGCAAAGTTATCTGTGTGTTGTGCACACGACAGGCAACAGGAGCTTGTGAATTCCCTGCGGGTGCCAGTGGCAAGATTTCAGGGCATTCCATTGACAGGATAGGCGATGGTTTTTCCCGGGGTGGCCGGGCCTCAGAGCACCCGCGTACTCGGTGCCCCTGACGGCTAGCTGCCTCCATGGCCACAGTACTACCCGTGCATGTGCTCCGTGGCACTGCCATGCATATGTGCATGTGTGCTGTTCATGCTAACCTGGTATGTGTCCGTTTGTGTATAGTGTGTGCATTAACACGAGATACTGAAGGGTGTGTGTGATGGACCTGCATGTTTCATGTTGGAGTGTAGTGCATTAATAATAACTATGTCATGTATGTACAGGTTGGATATTGCGTCTAGGGCCATAATCTGATCTACACGTCAACGTGCTCAGCATGGTGACGTTTGACTAATGCTAATGCAGGTCTGACAGTGCTGTGTGTGGGCCTAAAATGGGGTTTCTATTAAAGCTGAATGCTGTTGCCGAGTGACACTTTGACACCTCCATGGCATATTACCCTGTGTGAGGTGCACGAGGAGGAAATGTTAGTTTCTCTAGCAGGTGGTGCTGAGATTAGGATACTGGGATTACTGTGCATGTCAAGTGATGCTTCTCTTGAGCTTGGGTTAGTATTGGCAGGTGGTGCTGAGTTCAGGATACCTAGATTACTCTGCCTGTCCAGTGATACTTCTCTTGAGCTTGGGTTAGTATTGGCAGGTGGTGCTGCGTTCAGGATACTGGGATTACTCTGCATGCCCAGTGATGCTTCTCTTGAGCTTGGGTTAGTATTGGCAGGTGGTGCTGAGTTCAGGCTACTGGGATTACTCTGCATGCCCAGTGATGCTTCTCTTGAGCTTGGGTTAGTATTGGCAGGTGGTGCTGAGTTCAGGATACTGGGATTACTGTGCATGTCAAGTGATGCTTCTCTTGAGCTTGGGTTAGTATTGGGAGGTGGTGCTGAGTTCAGGATACCTAGATTACTCTGCCTGTCCAGTGATGCTTCTCTTGAGCTTGGGTTAGTATTGGCAGGTGGTGCTGCGTTCAGGATACTGGGATTACTCTGCATGCCCAGTGATGCTTCTCTTGAGCTTGGGTTAGTATTGGCAGGTGGTGCTGAGTTCAGGCTACTGGGATTACTCTGCATGTCCAGTGATGCTTCTCTTGAGCTCGGGTTAGTATTGGCAGGTGGTGCTGAGTTCAGGATACTGGGATTACTCTGCATGCCCAGTGATGCTTCTCTTGAGCTTGGGTTAGTATTGGCAGGTGGTGCTGCGTTCAAGATACTGGGATTACTCTGCATGCGCAGTGATGCTTCTCTTGGGCTCGGGATAGTATTGGCAGGTAGGGCTAAGTTCAGGATACTGAGATTACTCTGCATGTCCAGTGATGCTTCTCTTGAGCTCGGGATAGTATTGGCAGGTGGTGCTGAGTTCAGGATACTGGGATTACTCTGCATGCCCAGTGATGCTTCTCTTGAGCTCGGGTTAGTATTGGCAGGTGGTGCTGAGTTCAGGATACCTAGATTACTGTGCATGTCCAGCGATGCTTCTCTTGAGTTTGGGTTAGTATTGGCAGGTGGTGCTGAGTTCAGGATACTGGGATTACTCTGCATGCCCAGTGATGCTTCTCTTGAGCTTGGGTTAGTATTGGCAGGTGGTGCTGAGTTCAGGATACTGGGATTACTCTGCATGCCCAGTGATGCTTCTCTTGAGCTCGGGTTAGTATTGGCAGGTGGTGCTGCGTTCAGGATACTGGGATTACTCTGCATGTCCAGTTATGTTTCTCTTGAGCTCGGGTTAGTATTGGCAGGTGGTGCTGAGTTCAGGATACTGGGATTACTCTGCATGCCCAGTGATGCTTCTCTTGAGTTTGGCTAATTATTGGCAGGTGGTGCTGAGTTCCGGATCCTGGGATGTCTGTGCATGTCCAGCGATGCTTCTCTTGACTTTGAGTTAGTATTGGCAGGTGGTGCTGAGTTCAGGATCCTGGGATTACTCTGCATGTTCAGTGATGCTTCTATTAAGCTCGGGTTAGTATTGGCAGGTGGTGCTGAGTTCAGGATACTGGGATTACTATGCATGCCCAGTGATGCTTCTCTTGAGTTTGGCTAATTATTGGCAGGTGGTGCTGGGTTCAGGATACTGGGATTACTCTGCATGCCCAGTGATGCTTCTCTTGAGCTCGGGTTAGTATTGGCAGGTGGTGCTGAGTTCAGGATACCTAGATTACTGTGCATGTCCAGCGATGCTTCTCTTGAGTTTGGGTTAGTATTGGCAGGTGGTGCTGAGTTCAGGATACTGGGATTACTCTGCATTTCCAGCGATGCTTCTCTTGAGCTCGGGTTAGTATTGGCAGGTGGTGCTGAGTTCAGGCTACTGGGATTACTCTGCATGCCCGTGATGCTTCTCTTGAGTTTGGCTAATTATTGGCAGGTGGTGCTGAGTTCAGGATACTGGGATTACTCTGCATGCCCAGTGATGCTTCTCTTGAGCTCGGGTTAGTATTGGCAGGTGGTGCTGAGTCCAGGATACTGGGATTACTCTGCATGCCCGTGATGCTTCTCTTGAGTTTGGCTAATTATTGGCAGGTGGTGCTGAGTTCAGGATACTGGGATTACTCTGCATGCCCAGTGATGCTTCTCTTGAGTTTGGCTAATTATTGGCAGGTGGTGCTGAGTTCAGGATACTGGGATTACTCTGCATGCCCAGTGATGCTTCTCTTGAGCTCGGGTTAGTATTGGCAGGTGGTGCTGAGTTCAGGATACCTAGATTACTGTGCATGTCCAGCGATGCTTCTCTTGAGCTCGGGTTAGTATTGGCAGGTGGTGCTGATTTCGGGATACTGGGATTACTCTGCATGCCCAGTGATGCTTCCCTTGAGCTCGGGTTAGTATTGGCAGGTGGTGCTGAGTTCAGGATACTGGGATTACTCTGCATGCCCAGTGATGCTTCTCTTGAGTTTGGCTAATTATTGGCAGGTGATGCTGAGTTCCGGATCCTGGGATGTCTGTGCATGTCCAGTGATGCTTCTCTTGACTTTGAGTTAGTATTGGCAGGTGGTGCTGAGTTCAGGATCCTGGGATTACTCTGCATGTTCAGTGATGCTTCTATTAAGCTCGGGTTAGTATTGGCAGGTGGTGCTGAGTTTAGGATACTGGGATTACTATGCATGCCCAGTGATGCTTCTCTTGAGTTTGGCTAATGATTGGCAGGTGGTGCTGAGTTCAGGATACTGGGATTACTCTGCATGCCCAGTGATGCTTCTCTTGAATGTGGCTACATTTTGGCAGGTGGTGCTGCATTCAGGATACTGGGATTACTCTGCATGTCCAGTTATGTTTCTCTTGAGCTCGGGTTAGTATTGGCAGGTGGTGCTGAGTTCAGGATACTGGGATTACTCTGCAAGCCCAGTGATGCTTCTCTTGAGTTTGGCTAATTATTGGCAGGTGGTGCTGAGTTCCGGATCCTGGGATGTCTGTGCATGTCCAGTGATGCTTCTCTTGACTTTGAGTTAGTACTGGCAGGTGGTGCTGATTTCAGGATCCTGGGATTACTCTGCATGTTCAGTGATGCTTCTATTAAGCTCGGGTTAGTATTGGCAGGTGGTGCTGAGTTCAGGATACTGGGATTACTATGCATGCCCATTGATGCTTCTCTTGAGTTTGGCTAATTATTGGCAGGTGGTGCTGAGTTCAGGATACTGGGATTACTCTGCATGCCCAGTGATGCTTCTCTTGAGCTCGGGTTAGTATTGGCAGGTGGTGCTGAGTTCAGGATACCTAGATTACTGTGCATGTCCAGCGATGCTTCTCTTGAGTTTGGGTTAGTATTGGCAGGTGGTGCTGAGTTCAGGATACTGGGATTACTCTGCATTTCCAGCGATGCTTCTCTTGAGCTCGGGTTAGTATTGGCAGGTGGTGCTGAGTTCAGGATACTGGGATTACTCTGCATGCCCAGTGATGCTTCTCTTGAGCTCGGGTTAGTATTGGCAGGTGGTGCTGAGTTCAGGATACTGGGATTACTCTGCATGCCCGTGATGCTTCTCTTGAGTTTGGCTAATTATTGGCAGGTGGTGCTGAGTTCAGGATACTGGGATTACTCTGCATGCCCAGTGATGCTTCTCTTGAGTTTGGCTAATTATTGGCAGGTGGTGCTGAGTTCAGGATACTGGGATTACTCTGCATGCCCAGTGATGCTTCTCTTGAGCTCGGGTTAGTATTGGCAGGTGGTGCTGAGTTCAGGATACCTAGATTACTGTGCATGTCCAGCGATGCTTCTCTTGAGCTCGGGTTAGTATTGGCAGGTGGTGCTGATTTTGGGATACTGGGATTACTCAGCATGCCCAGTGATGCTTCCCTTGAGCTTGGGTTAGTATTGGCAGGTGGTGCTGAGTTCAGGATACCTAGATTACTCTGCATGTCCAGCGATGCTTCTCTTGAGTTTGGGTTAGTATTGGCAGGTGGTACTGAGTTCAGGATACTGGTATTACTCTGCATGTCCAGTGATGCTTCTCTTGAGCTCGGGTTAGTATTGGCAGGTGGTGCTGAGTTCGGGATACTGGGATTACTCTGCATGCCCAGTGATGCTTCTCTTGAGTTTGGCTAATTATTGGCAGGTGGTGCTCAGTTCAGGATACTGGGATTACTCTGCATGCCCAGTGATGCTTCTCTTGAATGTGGCTAATTATTGGCAGGTGGTGCTGCATTCAGGATACTGGGATTACTCTGCATGTCCAGTTATGTTTCTCTTGAGCTCGGGTTAGTATTGGCAGGTGGTGCTGAGTTCAGGATACTGGGATTACTCTGCATGCCCAGTGATGTTTCTCTTGAGTTTGGCTAATTATTGGCAGGTGGTGCTGAGTTCCGGATCCTGGGATGTCTGTGCATGTCCAGTGATACTTCTCTTGACTTTGAGTTAGTATTGGCAGGTGGTGCTGAGTTCAGGATCCTGGGATTACTCTGCATGTTCAGTGATGCTTCTATTAAGCTCGGGTTAGTATTGGCAGGTGGTGCTGAGTTCAGGATACTGGGATTACTCTGCATGCCCAGTGATGCTTCTCTTGAGTTTGGCTAATTATTGGCAGGTGGTGCTGAGTTCAGGATACTGGGATTACTCTGCATGCCCAGTGATGCTTCTCTTGAGCTCGGGTTAGTATTGGCAGGTGGTGCTGAGTTCAGGATACCTAGATTACTGTGCATGTCCAGCGATGCTTCTCTTGAGTTTGGGTTAGTATTGGCAGGTGGTGCTGAGTTCAGGATACTGGGATTACTCTGCATTTCCAGCGATGCTTCTCTTGAGCTCGGGTTAGTATTGGCAGGTGGTGCTGAGTTCAGGATACTGGGATTACTCTGCATGCCCAGTGATGCTTCTCTTGAGTTTGGCTAATTATTGGCAGGTGGTGCTGAGTTCAGGATACTGGGATTACTCTGCATGCCCAGTGATGCTTCTCTTGAGTTTGGCTAATTATTGGCAGGTGGTGCTGAGTTCAGGATACTGGGATTACTCTGCATGCCCAGTGATGCTTCTCTTGAGCTCGGGTTAGTATTGGCAGGTGGTGCTGAGTTCCTGATACCTAGATTACTGTGCATGTCCAGCGATGCTTCTCTTGAGCTCGGGTTAGTATTGGCAGGTGGTGCTGATTTTGGGATACTGGGATTACTCTGCAGGCCCAGTGATGCTTCCCTTGAGCTCGGGTTAGTATTGGCAGGTGGTGCTGAGTTCAGGATACCTAGATTACTCTGCATGTCCAGCGATGCTTCTCTTGAGTTTGGGTTAGTATTGGCAGGTGGTACTTAGTTCAGGATACTGGTATTACTCTGCATGTCCAGTGATGCTTCTCTTGAGCTCGGGTTAGTATTGGCAGGTGGTGCTGAGTTCGGGATACTGGGATTACTCTGCATGCCCAGTGATGCTTCTCTTGAGTTTGGCTAATTATTGGCAGGTGGTGCTGAGTTCAGTATACTGGGATTACTCTGCATGCCCAGTGATGCTTCTCTTGAATGTGGCTAATTATTGGCAGGTGGTGCTGTATTCAGGATACTGGTATTACTCTGCATGTCCAGCGATGCTTCTCTTGAGCTCGGGTTAGTATTGGCAGGTGGTGCTGAGTTCAGGATACTGGGATTACTCTGCATGTCCAGCGATGCTTCTCTTGAGCTCGGGTTAGTATTGGCAGGTGGTGCTGAGTTCAGGATACTGGGATTACTCTGCATGTCCAGTGATGCTTCTCTTGAGCTTGTGTTAGTATTGGCAGCTGGTGCTGAGTTCAGGATACCTAGATTACCCTGCATGTCCATTGATGCTTCTCTTGAGCTCGGGTTAGTATTGGCAGGTGGTGCTGAGTCCAGGATACCTAGATTACTATGCCTGTCCAGTGATGCTTCTCTTGAGCTCGGGTTAGTATTGGCAGGTGGTTCTGAGTTCAGGATACTGGGATTACTCTGCATGTCCAGCGATGCTTCCCTTGAGCTCGGGTTAGTATTGGCAGGTGGTTCTGAGTTCAGGATACTGGGATTACTCTGCATGTCCAGTGATGCTTCTCTTGAGCTCGGGTTAGTATTGGCAGGTGGTGCTGAGTTCAGGATACTGGGATTACTCTGCATGTCCATTGATGCTTCTCTTGAGCTCGGGTTAGTATTGGCAGGTGGTGCTGAGTTCAGGATACTGGGATTACTCTGCATGCCCAGTGATGCTTCTCTTGAGTTTGGCTAATTATTGGCAGGTGGTGCTGAGTTCAGGATACTGGGATTACTCTGCATGCCCAGTGATGCTTCTCTTGAGTTTGGCTAATTATTGGCAGGTGGTGCTGAGTTCAGGATACTGGATTTACTCTGCATGCCCAGTGATGCTTCTCTTGAGCTCGGGTTAGTATTGGCAGGTGGTGCTGAGTTCAGGATACCTAGATTACTGTGCATGTCCTGCGATGCTTCTCTTGAGCTTGGGTTAGTATTGGCAGGTGGTGCTGATTTCGGGATACTGGGATTACTCTGCATGCCCAGTGATGCTTCCCTTGAGCTCGGGTTAGTATTGGCAGGTGGTGCTGAGTTCAGGATACCTAGATTACTGTGCATGTCCAGCGATGCTTCTCTTGAGTTTGGGTTAGTATTGGCAGGTGGTGCTGAGTTCAGGATACTGGTATTACTCTGCATGTCCAGTGATGCTTCTCTTGAGCTCAGGTTAGTATTGGCAGGTGGTACTGAGTTCGGGATACTGGGATTACTCTGCATGCCCAGTGATGCTTCTCTTGAGTTTGGCTAATTATTGGCAGGTGGTGCTGTATTCAGGATACTGGTATTACTCTGCATGTCCAGCGATGCTTCTCTTGAGCTCGGGTTAGTATTGGCAGGTGGTGCTGAGTTCAGGATACTCGGATTACTCTGCATGTCCAGCGATGCTTCTCTTGAGCTCGGGTTAGTATTGGCAGGTGGTGCTGAGTTCAGGATACTGGGATTACTCTGCATGTCCAGTGATGCTTCTCTTGAGCTTGTGTTAGTATTGGCAGCTGGTGCTGAGTTCAGGATACCTAGATTACTCTGCATGTCCATTGATGCTTCTCTTGAGCTCGGGTTAGTATTGGCAGGTGGTGCTGAGTTCAGGATACCTAGATTACTATGCCTGTCCAGTGATGCTTCCCTTGAGCTCGGGTTAGTATTGAGTTCAGGATACTGGGATTACTCTGCATGTCCAGTGATGCTTCTCTTGAGCTTGGGTTAGTATTGGCAGGTGGTTCTGAGTTCAGGATACTGGGATTACTCTGCATGTCCAGCGATGCTTCCCTTGAGCTCGGGTTAGTATTGGCAGGTGGTTCTGAGTTCAGGATACTGGGATTACTCTGCATGTCCAGTGATGCTTCTCTTGAGCTCGGGTTAGTATTGGCAGGTGGTGCTGAGTTCAGGATCCTGAGATGTCTGTGCATGTCCAGCGATGCTTCTCTTGAGCTCGGGTTAGTATTGAGTTCAGGATACTGGGATTACTCTGCATGTCCAGTGATGCTTCTCTTGAGCTTGGGTTAGTATTGGCAGGTGGTGCTGAGTTCAGGATCCTGGGATGTCTGTGCATGTCCAGCGATGCTTCTCTTGAGCTCGGGTTAGTATTGGCAGGTGGTTCTGAGTTCAGGATACTGGTATTACTCTGCATGTCCAGTGATGCTTCTCTTGAGCTCGGGTTAGTATTGGCAGGTGGTGCTGAGTTCAGGATACTGGGATTACTCTGCATGCCCAGTGATGCTTCTCTTGAGCTCGGGTTAGTATTGGCAGGTGGTGCTGTATTCAGGATACTGGTATTACTCTGCATGTCCAGCGATGCTTCTCTTGAGCTCGGGTTAGTATTGGCAGGTGGTGCTGCGTTCACGATACTGGGATTACTCTGCATGTCCAGCGATGCTTCTCTTGAGCTCGGGTTAGTATTGGCAGGTGGTGCTGAGTTCAGGATACTGGGATTACTCTGCATGCCCAGTGATGCTTCTCTTGAGCTCGGGTTAGTATTGGCAGGTGGTGCTGCGTTCACGATACTGGGATTACTCTGCATGTCCAGTGATGCTTCTCTTGAGCTCGGGTTAGTATTGGCAGGTGGTGCTGAGTTCAGGATACTGCGATTACTCTGCATGCCCAGTGATGCTTCTCTTGAGTTTGGCTAATTATTGGCAGGAGGTGCTGCGTTCAGGATACTGGGATTACTCTGCATGTCCATTGATGCTTCTCTTGAGCTCGGGTTAGTATTGTTTGCTTTGAGGTCGGGTTTGTTGAAGGATCTCACGTTGTCATCCTAATGGCCTTTGTCAATGTGTTCGCTTCATAAGAATGTGAAAATGGACTGTAATATCTCAGAGAAAAAAGTGCATAGCCTCCTGCGCTTGCCAAGTTGTAACCTATGGTGTCCCAAACACCTCAACATTGAGACACTTCTAGACGTGTCTCATACACCAGAGTAATGCAGCACAATGCAATATCTTGGGTGTTGGGTCTGCCCCCACACTGTCAGGGATTACACAATTACACACATTTTTAGAAATGTACTAAACTCCTCTTTCGAAGGTCATTTTACTCTTGTGCAAACACATGTTTCGAGGGTCCAACTCTTCATCAGGGCTTCACATCATTCGTGTTTCCTCTAACCTCTTCTTATATCACAGTAGCTAGTATTAAACCCCTCCTCAACTTACATAATGTTGCAATCTGCATTTCTGTTGGAATTAAACATGTGCTACAATGTTTTTCAGACGCCTGGTTTGCTCTCCACTGTGGAGATCTCGCTGTACTGATGGTCTGGAGCTTTAATAAAGGCTACCAGCATGGACAGCGGAGAACCAACCAATCGTATTGAACTGGATGTGCCATTCCTGCCTAAATACGGATAGGAGCAGACTATAAGGTGAGGAGGCATTTAGTAATAAGAGGGTGGTGAGGTTGAGCATGGCATGCCAGGTTGCGTTGGTACCGATGAATTTGAAGAAATGTATAAACATTCAAATGAGGCTTTTTTACTCTTACATTTGAGCATATTCCCTGCTGTTAAAAAAAATATATATATTTTAATATGCAAGTAGGCAGGGGCCTGCCATCGCATCAGGGACTTCCAGCGCGCCCGAGAGACACCTCAGGCTGATTTGACACTAAATGTTTGTTTACGTGAATAATCACAGGCTGCCTACACTCAGGGATTGTGTGCAGGGTGCCTGCTCCTCGTGATTGCATTTGTTTGCATTTGTTGTGGTTGCTAAAGAACAGAGGCATGCTGCCATCCACACAACCTTAAGAAACTCCTGTTTCTGTACTGGGGGCAGCTTTGGGGACACTAGTGTGCTGTGGTGCTCAGGGACTGTGGGGGAGAGTCTGGTTTGTGATGCCGTCTTCTGTGTTGGGTTGTATTGGTGCTGAAGGGCAGTTTTCTATGGGGCGGTTGCTAGTGATACCTTGCGAGGACCCACCGCTCTGTGGCTTTTGGGTGGTGCTTGATATGAATTCTGTTCTTTACATGGGGATGGTTAAGGCCTATATTCAGAATTGTGTGTCCTCAGCCCACTTTTGCCTGGAAGTGAGAAGTGTATTCATGAGTTTAGCGGTTTTTCATGGTTCCGATAACTTGCTGGTGATATGAGCATGTTTTCTTGCGTGAAAGTGTGTATCGATATATCCGATTATAATAATAATTTCACGTTTCGTGCCAGCTTCTTCTGAGGCCTAGGTGTGGCAGTGCAATATGACTTTGCCCAGCGTGCCAGGTGTTGTGGACTGTTGCTAGTGCAGGATTCTGTTATAACTGGTATCACCTACATTTCCTTAGCATCGGTTACAGGCATTTATTTAATTTCATGGGGTTTTGAGTTATTAGGGTGTCTGGATTATAGATCACCGTGATTATTCCGTATTGCAGGGCGACTGCACACTTTGTGAATCTCAGCGATATGTGGAGCCGAAGGTCTGGCTTTTCGTGTAAGCACATGCAGTGTGTACCAGAGACTTATCACAGTGTCTGGTTCACACTGACCCCAATCAGTGACAGGAATGGCTCAGATCACCCATCACGCGATACTGAATCCATACTCATGGGGTCTCGGCACAGTCCCGGCTTGCTGCGCTTTTGGCCAAGCCGTTCGATATTATGAGCGAAGTCAGTTAGGAGTAATACTGGCCAACTATTGGAATGACATGCCCACGGAATTAAGGACCGATTCCTCTTTACCACCTTTTCGCAAAAAACTAAAAATGTGTCTGTTTACTCAGGATATCAAGCATCCTCCCATTTACTTGTAAGAGTCCTGGTTTGCCCCCTGGACCTGGGACTTGCTTTCCGTATCTAGATCTTATTCTCTACCTGCATTGAGACTTTTACTGGATGACCAATGAACTGACGTGTAAAACTAAGTATCACCTGGAACCATATTCATGAATTCAAGCGCCCAGACACCTGAGGGTTCGGCATGCTATATAAATCT
This sequence comes from Ambystoma mexicanum, assembly GCF_040938575.1. Classification (NCBI taxonomy): domain Eukaryota; kingdom Metazoa; phylum Chordata; class Amphibia; order Caudata; family Ambystomatidae; genus Ambystoma; species Ambystoma mexicanum. Next base: position 73,894,025 of record NC_090931.1, on the reverse strand, counting down.
AATAAATACATAAACAAATAATATTTTCTGCACACCGGTGGGAATTTGCTTATATTGGAACCTCAACTATCACTGCTGTTTAGGAATCTGTGGGGAATCTGGCATTTTAAACAGGATCCTCTGAGGATTGCATGCCTGATCACATAATCTATTCAATGCACACAAGCACTGGTAAATCAACCGTCCTAACCTGAGAGCGGCGGCCTAGAAAAAGGAGGGAGAGTGCTCTGTTTTGGCTGAAGCAGTGAATGCCCGCTCCAGCAGGGACCCGTTGGGCACAATCTAATTGGTCAAATGCTTTTTCGCTGCAAAGCGAGCCTTTTGATTTTGTTGGCAGTGACGTTTTGATACCCCAGCCCCTTGTGAATCTGAGCGTTTGTTTTTGTGGGGTCTGATAGCTCCCCTGTAAAGACACACGAAAGAGTCACTGCAGGTATAACTCAATATTATTGCGTAATGAGCTGGCGCCGTCAGGTGTCATCATCTTGGCTTTCGAGCCCCTGCTTTTAAAAGCTTTTAACAACGGTGGGGAAGCGTCTTCATTTTCCGCTGCGAGTGAACGCGCTGCCTGCGGACAGCGCAAATGCTGCAGCACTGGCATCCTGAAGAGACCCAATTACCACGGCAGCATTCATGATGCGAGAGACATTGATGCCAACCTCCCCGCAGTACTGTGCCAAAAGGACCCTCCCTCTGTGCTTACTGGGGCCTATGGAGTGGGTTGTGTGGCAATCCATAGGTGTGCCTTTGTGAGGACTATACATTCTCAGAGTACCCTACACACTTCCTGCCAGCATGTGTGACACATGCTAGCAGCAGGTAGTCCAACATTACTCTCATTGTCAGGGAGCGCCAACCCATCGATTTCATTGTATTGTAAGGCAGCTTGGAAACACTTCAGAGAGCTGGAGAATAGGGGCCGGGGACGAGAAAGAGAAGCAGGACACGGGACAAGATATCATTCCCAGCAGGCCACAGGCCACATTGGTCCACATTGGTCCAGTGCAGACTAAGAGGTAAGTGTTGATGGGCTGGATTCTGGGGCTGGATGGAAGATTGCAACAGTATTACTGCCGGAACCTTCTGCCTACTCGTGCTCTGCATCCCTGGGATTGAAGGGGTTTTGGGGTCTGAGATTCTTGTTGCTGACTGGTCAAGCAGAGGTATTTTTCTTGAAAAGATGGTCTTTAGGACCATCTGGAAAAGCAGGCAGTTTTTGAGGAGTTGTAAATGTTCAGGGGAAGAAGTTAGTCCAGAGTTTTGGACCTGTCAACCATAACGTGTGTTCTTTGCTAATGCCCTCCGCAAGCACAACCTGCCAAAAACTTAACACAAGGATACTATTTGGGCTTGCGAACCCTAGGCAGTATGATAAGCTCATAGGTAGCGCACAGACTGTTCCAAGTAGCAGACCCAGAAGTGTTTTATAATGGTGCAATCTCATAGGAAAACGCTTTGTGAATCAGACCGAGTTGACTCAGAAGCAATTATTTCCCTGCCCTTTTCAGCCGTAAGCCCTCTGTGGGTTAGGTGGATCAGGAGACGGGTAACATGCAAGACGGCGGGGCTTCCATGTTGATGCACGCAGTAAGACGCACCCCAAAGCCGTGCATGGGTCTGTTATGAGGGGGTCTGTATTAAGGGCGCAGGGGTATTTGTGACAAGTAATGAGCCCCAGTTGGCTGCAGTGCTAAGATGCATGTCCCAAGGAAGCGGTACGTACGTTGGTTTTAGAGGTGTAGAGTTTGGTTGTTTGATGGCTGTGAGGAGGGACAGGGGGCAGGGAAAACTGGTTTGTGCAAGTGGTGGTTGGCCTGCCTATAATGTGTTAGGGAGCGAAGAAGAGAGAGTTAGCTATTCTTATTGTGGGTAAACAATTAATTAGGGCAGCTAAGGGGCAAAGTACAGTGGCCCCAGAAATAAATTGCACTAAGGAGCACAATACATTGGAGTAAGAGTTAAAGTAGAGAATTCATTCAAAATATGCTGTCTACAGTCGAGAGCGAGTCGACGCGATGAAGCATGTGCTGTGATAACCTCAGAGTTGTGTTTCCTAGGCAGCCTTGGAGCAGTACAGGGCAAACATGTTGTTGTGTCGGATGTGTGAGTGGTCAAGAACATGCTTGGATAATCCTTGTAGATGGGTATGATATGATATCATATGGCATTTGTAACGCGCCTATACACAAGTGTTTCACGTAGGACTAATTACCCAGCTATGGGTACTTTGAGAGCCCCAGGTGCATTCTAGGGTAATCATCGGGAGACAGCCAAGCCAGAGCCAGCAGTCACCCAGTCCAAGAGTAGGGCGTGTAATGGGGTGAATGCACCAGGCAGAGGAACGGCATAGGTAGGTTAATAAAGGGCAACGTAAAATGGTTATAGCATGGTGCCTAGTAGTGCGCTCTGGTGAATGTAAAGATGAATGGTGGTTTGTTGCACTACCGGGATTTCAAACACTCATCGCTGCCATTTGCATGGTCTCCCGGTGCTACTGGCATGCCGCCCATGGTGAACTCATGTGGCCAGACAATAAAGGGGGTATAGACCCCAAACTCTGGGGGTGTCCCCGGAGACAAACACTTGAGTGGAGTCCTGTGTAGCTTCCATACCACGAAAGCAACCATCAGCGGACATAGATTGGCACAATAGCACAGCTGAGAACTGATGGCTGAAGCAGCATGCACAGTCATTTTCCACAAGCCAAATTGGGAAAGACGTGCCTCTGATGCCTCCGATGCAAAACACAATTTTGCATCAAAATTCGGAACCGGGAATCAAATAAATCCTGGATAGCAATGCATTTTCTAGTGTAAAGTGGGAAGAGCAACCATATAAGTATGGTTTTCATATGAAAGTGCTTGATTGCAGGGAGCTTGTGGGCTTGTGAATAGACAATGGGCCTCATTACAAGTTGGGCAGTACGGGTAAAATGTGGCAGTATTACCGTATATGGCCGAATCACTGCACAATCCAACTATAGGTTTGCCGGAAAGCCAGAGCATTCGTCTCCTGCCATGAGCTGGAGCTAAATCTGCCAACTTTCTGTCTCATTATAACTGTGGCAATTCTGCCAAAATGCCCCATAGAGTCCTATGGACTCAATATTAATAGAGACTAACAACCACACCACCACTTGCAATCCAGCGGTAATACAGCCGGACCAAGTGGCGGTATCTCACTAGATATACTTCTGGGATACCACCAAACTTGTAATGATCCTCAATGTGAGCTAGTGTGCATCTGCAGTAAAGAGAATGGATGTGAATAGGTGTGTGCTAGTGTGCATCTGTGGTAAAGAGAATGGATGTGAATAGGTGTGTGCTCGTGTGCATCTGCAGTAAAGAGAATGGATGTGAATAGGTGTGTGCTAGTGTGCATCTGTGGTAAAGAGAATGGATGTGAATAGGTGTGTGCTCGTGTGCATCTGCGGTAAAGAGAATGGATGTGAATAGGTGTGTGCTAGTGTGCATCTGCGGTAAAGAGAATGGATGTGAATAGGTGTGTGCTAGTGTGCATCTGCGGTAAAGAGAATGGATGTGAATAGGTGTGTGCTCGTGTGCATCTGCAGTAAAGAGAATGGATGTGAATAGGTGTGTGCTAGTGTGCATCTGCGGTAAAGAAAATGGATGTGAATAGGTGTGTGCTCGTGTGCATCTGCAGTAAAGAGAATGGATGTGAATAGGTGTGTGCTTGTGTGCATCTGCAGTAAAGAGAAATGATGTGAATAGATGTGTGCTCGTGTGCATCTGCATTAAAGAGAATGGATGTGAATAGATGTGTGCTAGTGTGCATCTGCAGTAAAGAGAAATGATGTGAATAGATGTGTGCTCGTGTGCATCTGCATTAAAGAGAATGGATGTGAATAGATGTGTGCTAGTGTGCATCTGCAGTAACGAGAAATGATGTGAATAGATGTGTGCTCGTGTGCATCTGCATTAAAGAGAATGGATGTGAATAGATGTGTGCTAGTGTGCATCTGCAGTAAAGAGAAATGATGTGAATAGATGTGTGCTCGTGTGCGTCTGCATTAAAGAGAATGGATGTGAATAGATGTGTGCTAGTGTGCATCTGCATTAAAGAGAATGGATGTGAATAGATGTGTGCTAGTGTGCGTCTGCATTAAAGAGAATGGATGTGAATAGATGTGTGCTCGTGTGCATCTGCATTAAAGAGAATGGATGTGAATAGATGTGTGCTAGTGTGCATCTGCAGTAAAGAGAAATGATGTGAATAGATGTGTGCTCGTGTGCATCTGCATTAAAGAGAATGGATGTGAATAGATGTGTGCTAGTGTGCATCTGCAGAAAAGAGAAATGATGTGAATAGATGTGTGCTCGTATGCATCTGCAATAAAGAGAATGATTGTGAATAGGTGTGTGCTCGTGTGCATCTGCAATAAAGAGAATGATTGTGAATAGGTGTGTGCTCGTGTGCATCTGCAGTAAAGAGAATGGATGTGAATAGGTGTGTGCTCGTGTGCATCTGCAGTAAAGAGAATGGATGTGAATAGGTGTGTGCTCGTGTGCATCTGCAGTAAAGAGAAATGATGTGAATAGATGTGTGCTAGTGTGCATCTGCAGTAAAGAGAAATGATGTGAATAGATGTGTGCACGTGTGCATCTGCAATAAAGAGAATGATTGTGAATAGATGTGTGCTCGTGTGCATCTGCAATAAAGAGAATGATTGTGAATAGGTGTGTGCTCGTGTGCATCTGCAGTAAAGAGAATGGATGTGAATAGGTGTGTGCTCGTGTGCATCTGCAGTAAAGAGAATGGATGTGAATAGATGTGTGCTAGTGTGCATCTGCAGTAAAGAGAATAGATGTGAATAGATGTGTGGTAGTGTGCATCTGCAGTAAAGAGAATGGATGTGAATAGGTGTGTGCTAGTGTGCATCTGCAGTAAAGAGAAATGATGTGAATAGGTGTGTGCTCGTGTGCATCTGCAATAAAGAGAATGATTGTGAATAGGTGTGTGCTCGTGTGCATCTGCAGTAAAGAGAATGGATGTGAATAGATGTGTGCTAGTGTGCATCTGCAGTAAAGAGAATGGATGTGAATAGATGTGTGCTAATGTGCATCTGCAGTAAAGAGAATGGATGTGAATCAATGTGTGCTAGTGTGCATCTGCAGTAAAGAGAATGGCTGTGAATAGATGTGTGCTAGTGTGCATCTGCAGTAACGAGAATGGATGTGAATAGATGTGTGCTTGTTTGCATCTGCAGTAAAGAGAATGGATGTGAATAGATGTGTGCTAGTGTGCATCTGTAGTAAAGAGAATGGATGTGAATAGATGTGTGCTAGTGTGCATCTGCAGTAAAGAGAATGGATGTGAATAGGTATGTGCTCATGTGCATCTGCAGTAAAGAGAATGCATGTGAATTGGTGTGTGCTCGTGTGCATCTGCAGTAAAGAGAATGGAAGTGAATAGGTGTTTGCTTGTGTGCATCTGCAGTAAAGCGAATAGATGTGTGCTAGTGTACTTCTGCAGTAAAGAGAAATGATGTGAATAGATGTGTGCTAGTGTGCATCTGCAGTAAAGAGAATGGATGTGAATAGATGTGTGCTTGTTTGCATCTGCAGTAAAGAGAATGGATGTGAATAGATGTGTGCTAGTGTGCATCTGTAGTAAAGAGAATGGATGTGAATAGATGTGTGCTAGTGTGCATCTGCAGTAAAGAGAATGGATGTGAATAGGTATGTGCTCATGTGCATCTGCAGTAAAGAGAATGCATGTGAATTGGTGTGTGCTCGTGAGCATCTGCAGTAAAGAGAATGGAAGTGAATAGGTGTTTGCTTGTGTGCATCTGCAGTAAAGCGAATAGATGTGTGCTAGTGTACTTCTGCAGTAAAGAGAAATGATGTGAATATATGTGTGCTAGTGTACTTCTGCAGTAAAGAGAAATGATGTGAATAGATGTGTGCTCGTGTGCATCTGCAATAAAGAGAATTATTGTGAATAGGTGTGTGCTCGTGTGCATCTGCAGTAAAGAGAATGGATGTGAATAGGTGTGTGCTTGTGTGCATCTGCAGTAAAGAGAATAGATGTGAATAGATGTGTGCTAGTGTGCATCTGCAGTAAAGAGAATAGATTTGAATAGATGTGTGCTAGTGTGCATCTGCAGTAAAGAGAATGGATGTGAATAGGTGTGTGCTAGTGTGCATCTGCAGTAAAGAGAAATGATGTGAATAAGTGTGTGCTTGTGTGCATCTGCAATAAAAAGAATGATTGTGAATAGGTGTGTGCTCGTGTGCATCTGCAGTAAAGAGAATGGATGTGAATAGATGTGTGCTAGTGTGCATCTGCAGTAAAGAGAATGGATGTGAATAGATGTGTGCTAGTGTGCATCTGCAGTAAAGAGAATGGATGTGAATAGATGTGTGCTAGTGTGAATCTGCAGTAAAGAGAATGGATGTGAATAGGTGTGTGCTCGTGTGCATCTGCAGTAAAGAGAATGGCTGTGAATAGATGTGTGCTAGTGTGCATCTGCAGTAAAGAGAATGGATGTGAATAGATGTGTGCTCGTGTGTGTGCTAGTGTACCTCTGCAGTAAAGAGAATGGGTGTGAATAGGTGTGTGCTCGTGTGCATCTGCATTAAAGAGAATGGATGTGAATAGATGTGTGCTAGTGTGCGTCTGCATTAAAGAGAATGGATGTGAATAGATGTGTGCTCGTGTGCATCTGCATTAAAGAGAATGGATGTGAATAGATGTGTGCTAGTGTGCATCTGCAGTAAAGAGAAATGATGTGAATAGATGTGTGCTCGTGTGCATCTGCATTAAAGACAATGGATGTGAATAGATGTGTGCTAGTGTGCATCTGCAGAAAAGAGAAATTATGTGAATAGATGTGTGCTCGTATGCATCTGCAATAAAGAGAATGATTGTGAATAGGTGTGTGCTCGTGTGCATCTGCAATAAAGAGAATGATTGTGAATAGGTGTGTGCTCGTGTGCATCTGCAGTAAAGAGAATGGATGTGAATAGGTGTGTGCTCGTGTGCATCTGCAGTAAAGAGAATGGGTGTGAATAGGTGTGTGCTCGTATGCATCTGCAGTAAAGAGAAATGATGTGAATAGATGTGTGCTAGTGTGCATCTGCAGTAAAGAGAAATGATGTGAATAGATGTGTGCACGTGTGCATCTGCAATAAAGAGAATGATTGTGAATAGATGTGTGCTCGTGTGCATCTGCAATAAAGAGAATGATTGTGAATAGGTGTGTGCTCGTGTGCATCTGCAGTAAAGAGAATGGATGTGAATAGGTGTGTGCTCGTGTGCATCTGCAGTAAAGAGAATGGATGTGAATAGATGTGTGCTAGTGTGCATCTGCAGTAAAGAGATTAGATGTGAATAGATGTGTGGTAGTGTGCATCTGCAGTAAAGAGAATGGATGTGAATAGGTGTGTGCTAGTGTGCATCCGCAGTAAAGAGAAATGATGTGAATAGGTGTGTGCTCGTGTGCATCTGCAATAAAGAGAATGATTGTGAATAGGTGTGTGCTCGTGTGCATCTGCAGTAAAGAGAATGGATGTGAATAGATGTGTGCTAGTGTGCATCTGCAGTAAAGAGAATGGATGTGAATAGATGTGTGCTAGTGTGCATCTGCAGTAAAGAGAATGGATGTGAATCGATGTGTGCTAGTGTGCATCTGCAGTAAAGAGAATGGCTGTGAATAGATGTGTGCTAGTGTGCATCTGCAGTAAAGAGAATGGATGTGAATAGATGTGTGCTAGTGTGTATCTGCAGTAACGAGAATGGATGTGAATAGATGTGTGCTTGTTTGCATCTGCAGTAAAGAGAATGGATGTGAATAGATGTGTGCTTGTTTGCATCTGCAGTAAAGAGAATGGATGTGAATAGATGTGTGCTAGTGTGCATCTGTAGTAAAGAGAATGGATGTGAATAGATGTGTGCTAGTGTGCATCTGCAGTAAAGAGAATGGATGTGAATAGGTATGTGCTCATGTGCATCTGCAGTAAAGAGAATGCATGTGAATTGGTGTGTGCTCGTGTGCATCTGCAGTAAAGAGAATGGAAGTGAATAGGTGTTTGCTTGTGTGCATCTGCAGTAAAGCGAATAGATGTGTGCTAGTGTACTTCTGCAGTAAAGAGAAATGATGTGAATAGATGTGTGCTAGTGTGCATCTGCAGTAAAGAGAAATGATGCCAATAGATGTGTGCTCGTGTGCATCTGCAATAAAGAGAATTATTGTGAATAGGTGTGTGCTAGTGTGCATCTGCAGTAAAGAGAATGGATGTGAATAGGTGTGTGCTTGTGTGCATCTGCAGTAAAGAGAATAGATGTGAATAGATGTGTGCTAGTGTGCATCTGCAGTAAAGAGAATAGATTTGAATAGATGTGTGCTAGTGTGCATCTGCAGTAAAGAGAATGGATGTGAATAGGTGTGTGCTAGTGTGCATCTGCAGTAAAGAGAAATGATGTGAATAAGTGTGTGCTTGTGTGCATCTGCAATAAAAAGAATGATTGTGAATAGGTGTGTGCTCGTGTGCATCTGCAGTAAAGAGAATGGATGTGAATAGATGTGTGCTAGTGTGCATCTGCAGTAAAGAGAATGGATGTGAATAGATGTGTGCTAGTGTGCATCTGCAGTAAAGAGAATGGATGTGAGTAGATGTGTGCTAGTGTGAATCTGCAGTAAAGAGAATGGATGTGAATAGGTGTGTGCTCGTGTGCATCTGCAGTAAAGAGAATGGCTGTGAATAGATGTGTGCTAGTGTGCATCTGCAGTAAAGAGAATGGATGTGAATAGATGTGTGCTTGTGTGTGTGCTAGTGTACTTCTGCAGTAAAGAGAATCGGTGTGAATAGGTGTGTGCTCGTGTGCATCTGCAGTAAACAGAATAGATGTGAATAGATGTGTGCTCGTGTGCATCTGCAGTAAAGAGAATGGATGTGAATAGGTGTGTGCTAGTGTGCATCTGAAGTAAAGAGAAATGATGTGAATAGGTGTGTGCTCGTGTGCATCTGCAATAAAGAGAATGATTGTGAATAGGTGTGTGCTCGTGTGCATCTGCAGTAAAGAGAATGGATGTGAATAGATGTGTGCTAGTGTGCATCTGCAGTAAAGAGAATGGATGTGAATAGATGTGTGCTAGTGTGCATCTGCAGTAAAGAGAATGGATGTGAATAGATGTGTGCTAGTGTGCATCTGCAGTAAAGAGAATGGCTGTGAATAGATGTGTGCTAGTGTGCATCTGCAGTAAAGAGAATGGATGTGAATAGATGTGTGCTAGTGTGTATCTGCAGTAACGAGAATGGATGTGAATAGATGTGTGCTTGTTTGCATCTGCAGTAAAGAGAATGGATGTGAATAGATGTGTGCTAGTGTGCATCTGTAGTAAAGAGAATGGATGTGAATAGATGTGTGCTAGTGTGCATCTGCAGTAAAGAGAATGGATGTGAATAGGTATGTGCTCGTGTGCATCTGCAGTAAAGAGAATGCATGTGAATTGGTGTGTGCTCGTGTGCATCTGCAGTAAAGAGAATGGAAGTGAATAGGTGTTTGCTTGTGTGCATCTGCAGTAAAGCGAATAGATGTGTGCTAGTGTACTTCTGCAGTAAAGAGAAATGATGTGAATAGATGTGTGCTGGTGTGCATCTGCAGTAAAGAGAAATGATGACAATAGATGTGTGCTTGTGTGCATCTGCAATAAAGAGAATGATTGTGAATAGGTGTGTGCGCGTGTGCATCTGCAATAAAGAGAATGATTGTGAATAGGTGTGTGCTCGTGTGCATCTGCAGTAAAGAGAATGGATGTGAATAGATGTGTGCTTGTGTGCATCTGCAGTAAAGAGAATAGATGTGAATAGATGTGTGCTAGTGTGCATCTGCAGTAAAGAGAATAGATTTGAATAGATGTGTGTTTGTGTGCATCTGCAGTAAAGAGAATTGATGTGAATAGGTGTGTGCTAGTGTGCATCTGCAGTAAAGAGAAATGATGTGAATAAGTGTGTGCTTGTGTGCATCTGCAATAAAAAGAATGATTGTGAATAGGTATGTGCTCGTGTGCATCTGCAGTAAAGAGAATGGATGTGAATAGATGTGTGCTAGCGTGCATCTGCAGTAAAGAGAATGGATGTGAATAGATGTGTGCTAGTGTGCATCTGCAGTAAAGAGAATGGATGTGAATAGATGTGTGCTAGTGTGCATCTGCAGTAAAGAGAATGGATGTGAATAGGTGTGTGCTCTTGTGCATCTGCAGTAAAGAGAATGGCTGTGAATAGATGTGTGCTAGTGTGCATCTGCAGTAAAGAGAATGGATGTGAATAGATGTGTGCTCATGTGTGTGCTAGTGTACTTCTGCAGTAAAGAGAATAGATGTGTGCTAGTGTACTTCTGCAGTAAAGAGAATGGGTGTGAATAGGTGTGTGCTCGTGTGCATCTGCAGTAAACAGAATAGATGTGAATAGATGTGTGCTCGTGTGCCTCTGCAGTAAAGAGAATAGATGTGAATAGATGTGTGCATCTGCAGTAAAGAGAATGGATGTGAATAGATGTGTGCTAGTGTGCATCTGCAGTAAAGAGAATGGATGTGAATAGATGTGTGCTTGTGTGCATCTGCAGTAAAGAGAACGGATGTGAATAGATGTGTGCTAGTGTGCATCTGTAGTAAAGAGAATGGATGTGAATAGATGTGTGCTAGTGTGCATCTGCAGTAAAGAGAATGGATGTGAATAGATGAGTGCTAGCGTGCATCTGCAGTAAAGACAATGGATGTGAATAGGTGTGTGCTCGTGTGCATCTGCAGTAAAAAGAATGGATGTGAATAGGTGTGTGCTCGTGTGCATCTGCAGTAAAGAGAATGGATGTGAATAGATGTGTACTTGTGTGCATCTGCAGTAAAGAGAATGGATGTGAATAGGTGTGTGCTCGTGTGCATCTGCAGTAAAGATAATGGATGTGAATAGATGTGTGCTTGTGTGCATCTGCAGTAAAAAGAATGGATGTGAATAGGTGTGTGCTTGTGTGCATCTGCAGTAAAGAGAATAGATGTGTGCTAGTGTACTTCTGCAGTAAAGAGAATAGATGTGTGCTAGTGTGCATCTGCAGTAAAGAAATGGATGTGAATAGATGTGTGCTTGTGTGCATCTGCAGTAAAAATAATGGATGTGAATCAGTGTGTGCTTGTGTGCATCTGCAGTAAAGAGAATTGATGTGTGCTAGTGTACTTCTGCAGTAAAGAGAATAGATGTGAATAGATGTGTGCTAGTGTGCATCTGCAGTAAAGAGAATGGAGGTAAATAGGTGTGTGCTCGTGTGCATCTGTGGTAAAGAGAATGGGTGTGAATAGATATGTGCTAGTGTGCATCTGCAGTAAAGAGAATGGAGGTAAATAGGTGTGTGCTACTGTGCATCTGCAGTAAAGAGAATGGATGTGAATAGATGTGTGCTAGTGTGCATCTGCAGAAAAGGGAATGGATGTGAATAGATGTGTGCTAGTGTGCATCTGTAGTAAAGAGAATGGAGGTAAATAGGTGTGTGCTCGTGTGCATCTGTGGTAAAGAGAATGGGTGTGAATAGATATGTGCTAGTGTGCATCTGCAGTAAAGAGAATGGATGTGAATAGGTGTATGCTAGTGTATATCTGCAGTAAAGAGAATGGATGTGAATAGATGTGGGCTAGTGTGTATCTGCAGTAAAGAGAATGGATGTGAATAGATGTGTGCTAGTGTGCATCTGCAGTAAAGAAAATGGATGTGAATAGATGTGTGCTAGTGTGCATCTGTAGTAAAGAGAATGGAGGTAAATAGGTGTGTGCTTGTGTGCATCTGTGGTAAAGAGAATGGGTGTGAATAGATATGTGCTAGTGTGCATCTGCAGTAAAGAGAATGGATGTGATTAGGTGTGTGCTAGTGTGCATCTGCAGTAAAAAGAATTAGTGTGAATAGGTGTGTGCTAGTGTATATCTGCAGTAAAGAGAATGGATGTGAATAGATGTGGGCTAGTGTGTATCTGATCTGAAGTAAAGAGAATGGATGTGAATAGATGTGTGCTAGTGTGCATCTGTGGTAAAGAAAATGGTTGTGAATAGATGTGTGCTAGTGTGCATCTGTAGTAAAGAGAATGGAGGTAAATAGGTGTGTGCTCGTGTGCATCTGCGGTAAAGAGAATGGGTGTGAATAGATGTGTGCTAGTGTGCATCTGCAGTAA